>NW_026989774.1:0-698245 GCF_036321535.1 Camelus dromedarius
ACAGTCGAGCGCTGCGTGACCTTCGTGGGACTGGACACAGAGAGCAGGAAAGTCTACCTGGATGCCCGGCCACCCTGGCTATGTGAAGGGTTGCTTCCCTACATCCAGAAAGGGATCAGCAAGGAGGAGGGCTGTCTTGTAGCCAAGGCGTGAGGGAGGAGCAACCCGCCGGTTTTCAGACGTTTAAAAGTGAATCCGCCTTTGTTTCAGAGAGATTCTTTTAGGGTTATTATGGACACTTACTCCCGCTTTTCAGCCAATTACCCTGGTGTGACCCCTGGAGTTGCTGTCCAATAGAGTAGCCAAAGCCACTGATGCTAGGAGAGCTGGGGAGGAGGCTGCTCTGAGCTGAGATGTGCTCATAGGTCAAATGCACATCAGACGCTGAGACTTGTCTAGTAAAAAGAATGTAAACTATCTTGTTACTTTCTTTATTGATTACATGTCAAAATGATAGTATTTTACATACAGTAGAATAAGTAAGATATGTGTCTAAAATCAGTTTTCTAGGGGTTTTTTTGGGGGGGGTTTTTTGCCACCTCTTTAAATGTGGCAACTGGGAAACTTTCTTTACATGGCTCACATTTCATTCCTGTTGGACAGCCTCTCCTGGGACAGTCTAATCCCTGTGCTTATAGATGTCATGCTGAATCCTGAGATGCAGAATGAGGCGCTGGTTGAGCTGGGGGTGGAGCCAGTGTCTCCTGCTTCCGCAGGTCCAGCACCTGCACGGCTCAGGCCCCTCTCTCCCTGCCTGACAACCACCATGCCAATTTAGGACCAACAGAAACACTGCCAGGGGCTTCCAAATGAGCTCCTTACGCAGGGAAAGGCGTGTTACGGAGTATGGGGCACAGCAGGGAAAGATTCGTCCTCACTTTGTCCCTGTGATTAGGTCAACGGACCCACTTTGCCTTGGAAGTGCAGACGAGTTCTTCTGGGCTGCCTACCCCCCAACTTCTGCTCTGTTTCCCTGTGTATCTATTGAGATATCCCTCGAGAAGAAGAGGGTGAGATGCCTTTGCCGAGAGGTGGTCCCCCTTTGCTGGGGAGATTGTGGGAATCTGTGTCACCCCGGCCTACGGCCTCGGGCCTTGACTCTGGAGAGGGCTCATGGTGGTCCCACAGGTGACGGTCGGAGTACCTGGCACGTGCTGCGGGCCCGAAGTGGAGGAGGTGTTCTGCGATTCTCTGTGAGTCTAAAATCAGATTCTACTTTCTGGTTGTTGGTAAGTTGGAGGAGAAGATGCCAGAGAATTGATAAAAAGATAGTCCAGACCAGTCCTGTGAGTGACAGGCACAGGGGACCCGAGTCCCACCTGCTTGTGGTGCCTGGCGGGCTCTGGATGAATTTTTCACTTCCTCCCCGGACATACCTCTATGGCTTAAGGAAGGGGCGAGGCATATCGTGGCCATGACCTGTACTTGTCCTCGCAGGGCCCTGTGATCTACACGGCTTTCTCCCCTTCTGCTTCTTGTAGATGAGCTGGCAGATGTAGTGGTCTGGGCAAAGCTGAGGGCACAGATGCCAGCACCGTGCCACTCCCAGGCTGGCTCCATTCCCGTCACCTGTCACCTCCTGCTCAGTCCCCAGGCGTCAGTGAATGTAGGTGCATCGGTGCAACGTAAGCAGGGACCACCTTCTCCCCCTGGACAGAATGGTGGGGTGAGCAGTGGAAGCCTGGAGCCCTGCCCCAGCCCCCTGGCCAGTGCCTCCTCTTTTGTCACAGGAGGCACTGGTGATATGTTTGCTCAGCAACTGCTTGCTCTGAGTCTGCAGACCCACCAGAGAATGCCAGCTTGTTTTTTTGCCTTTTGAAGTGTGTCCCTTGGGATTTGGCGGAGTAGCTGGTTGTGTGCTTAGCCCCATAGTGGTTGACACTGTCACCATTGTTTACCCAGAACCTCGTGTACCAGGCATGGCTCTCGGCATCAAAATACAGCAGCGCATTAAACCTCCCTCCTGGTGGGTCTGTCTGTTTTGGTACCATAAGGGCTCAGCCAGCATCTGAACGTCAGTGAGATAACGCGGCCAGTGAGCTCGGGTCAAGTACGCTCTCCTCCAGTCACTTTTACTCCACTGTTGCTTTTACTATTCCACAGTCATTACTTTTTTTAAACAATGCTTTGGTGCAGGAACAGAGCCTAATTCTCTCCTGTTACTCTTGGTGGGAGTGAGTAAAATTGTCCAGCTTGAAATGCGACCTACATTTTGTAGCTCAAAAGCTGTCTACACGCATCTAGGTGAAGTTTAGGTTTGGGGCGCTGACCACGTGGGGGTCCCCCGGCAGCGCCGCTCGCCTCAGGCCTCTGCCTTCCCTGGAACAATAGGTGAGGGTGGGTCTCACCGTCCCCTCGTCCCTGTCCTCACCAAACTCACCTAAATTCTTGTAACTGCTGTCAGTTATTTTTGTTCTCATGTGTTTCTAATTTTCGCTGTTCCTCTTTTCCTTTTTCTATTACCCTTTCTATCTTGTACCGCCCTGTGAGCATGTTGTTGCGTCTGAAAAGTGGACTGTGCACACCCTGCATTGGAAATAGCCAGATTGTCCTCCGTGCTGTCCCCATCGCTTTAAAAAGCAAAAAACCTTAACAGTTGCCTTGATCCATATATTATCCTAGTCATCTTTTTATTTTCTAGTATTTTGGAATTTTTGCTTTGTTAGCAACATCACCCACTGGTGTTTGATACCTGTTAAAATCCTTGCTTTGAGGAACCAGTTTGGTCCTCCTTATGTTTGGTGACAAATGCGCCCTTATTAAATTTGTTTGATTGTTTTGAAGAAGTGAGATGCGAATTGATTTAGGTGGCTGCTGAGGGATTTTTTTCTATGGAGTATTTAAACTTGGAAAGTCAAAATATACAGCATCTTCCTTGATTCTGGCTTTCACACAAACGTGCTTGGCACGCGGTTCCGGGCTGTTGCTGTGTGACGTGCGTGACGGAGCTTGCCCTGGCCGGTGGTCACTGGTGAGAAAGTGGCAGGCTCGGAGATGAGCAGCTGCAGGGGATGCTGTTGGAGGAAGCAGTCACCGGTTTTGGTTTTTTTGTTTTTTGTTTTTTGCATTCACCTTCCCCGTGCCATTTACTTTACTTTGCCTTCATAGAGAGGCAGGAGCGGGTCTAAACTCCATGCCACTCTTATTTTCCCTTACGAGGCTGGTTTTTCTGAGTATCAGAACAACATGGCCTTCTCCTAAGTAGCTGGCTCACTTGGATCTGGTGGACACAGGGACCGCTAAAGGGGACCGTAGCTTCCTCTCTGCTCCAGCCAGTGGGCATTCAGAGCCGGGTCTGTGGTTTGCCTCAGCAGCCATGCAGGCCTCCCTGTACCAGCCTTTACTGTTAACCCATGTTGGCAGTAAATAGCTGACTCCGTGTCTGTTGCAGCTGACGTCCACCACTGACGGCCGTGTCGTTAGTTTGCGGTAGTGAGTCTCCAACACCCCAGTCAGCCGTGAAGTGACCTTGCATTCTCACCCACACCCTGGTTCATCTCACCCGGGGAAAGGGTTTGGCCACCACCGTCATGCTGGCCATGAGACCTTGTTTCTCCTTTCATGCCCTGGTCCAATTGTGGACACTTCATCCTTCACTGACCTTGGTCTCGCTTGAGACAGGCCAGACTTTCTGAAAGAGTCCATCACATTCTGGGCGGGGAACAGAACAGAAGTAAGAGTAGCAAGTAGGTGTCTAGGCTATCTGGGTTGGCAAATGCAGGCTGGGATCTGTGAAGGCTGGGCTGTGCCTTGGACACAGGCCTTTCCCGTGGCTCCCGATAGCCCAGGGGTCGGAGTGAGAACAGCCTTGCCTGGGTTCCCCCATCCTCATCTGCTCACTGGCAGGTGTGTCTGCTAACTCGGAAACTGCCCCAAACCTCGGGCCCTTCAAAGTTCAGACCACAGGAGAACCTTGAGTCCCTTCTCCTGGGCCTCCTTTGTGAGAATCCAGTGCCTTCTGAGGTGACCAGCGGCAGGAAGATGCCTCCCCCTCCAGGGAGCTCTCTTCGGAGGACTGTGACGCACTGTACCTTGCTATGAGCTTGTGGGGTTCCATCCGTGGTCCTTGCAGAACCAGACTTGAGACTGGCTTAGCGATAGAAATGACAGGACTGATTCCAGGGCAGGGCCGGGGGGAGGAACAGGGGAAATTGAATGTGACCTCAAACACCTAGGTGGGTTCTGGGGTCTGTTACTAAAATCGGGAGCCTGGGAGGTACCTGCCAGGAGAATCGAACTCTAGAGTAAATGGTGGACATGAGGCATTTTTAAGATTCCATTTGTCATCCAAGTTAGGACTTCAAAGAGGCACTCGGGTCTATGGCCCTGGGGCTCAGGTGAAGGAGCCGGACCACAGATACACGTTGGGAGTCGTCATTCTTAGCTGGTGTTTCACAGCCGTGCAGGTGGATGAGCTCATCTCGAGAGGTGCAGACTGAGGCTGAGGCGGGGCAGGGCTGTGCCTGGGTTGGAGGAAAGCGCAGACCATGCAGCTTTGGTGTGTCAGTCAGTGGCGTTTGGGATTTTCAGAGCAATGGCATTTATCCTTAAGGGGTCCTGGAGGTGGGCAGGGGCCACCCAGGAAGAAATCTGAAGGGAGGGTTGTGGCCACGCGTGCGCGTCTTGGGATGATGCAGAGGCTGCATGGTCCGGAGGGAACCTCCTCGGAAGCTGGAGTCGCAGTGGGGGAGTGGGGAGAAGGTAGTCACACTCACCTGTGAGGGAGGGACAGAGGCCTAGGGAGTCTCCACCCTAGCGGACTCTCTTTCCCACGAACAAAAGGCCAGCAGACAGAAGATTGGAGGTGAGAAGAAGGGACGGAGCGCTGGGAGAGGAGCCAAAGTGGAGAATGGTGGTTGGGACAGTTCTGGAATAGTCTCCCTGCAAAATAGAGTTAAAAAAACCCAGACTCTTAAGAACATTGATAGTGACGTTGGAGGAGATAGTTCTTTTTCTGGCCTCCTAAAGTTAAGGCATGTATCCGGGGATACACAGAAGAATCGGGCAGTCTGGTCTGGGGGCTTGACCCTTACCAGGGGGAACAATGCGAGTTTAAAGGGGGAGAAGGGCAGCGGAGGGAAACTAGCCAGGCCTCGTGATCAGGTACCAGTCGGACCGCACACTACTTGCGTGTTGCATTCACATCCATGTCTCCCAGGTGGGCGGTGGCAGCCCCCTTTTGCAGATTGGGAAGCCTTCTCAGAGGGGTTAAGGGATTGGTCCGTTTAGTGGCTAGTCAATGCTGTAGCGGGATTCAAGCAGGGCCTTGTCAGACTTCAAGGGCATGTTCTATCTACTAATTCCGGTACCTCCCTGTTGTACCTGGATTGGTGAATTGGGTCAGTTTTGGAGCCTTTCACAAAAAGTACGATTTAAGTGCCTCAGGACTGTTTCACAAAGCTCAGTGTTCTTTAATGGTTCAGAAGCACCGCAGTGCTTTTCGCCCCACAGAGGTAAGGTCTTACTCCTTTGACGCTGACGTGGTTGCAAATGATGTACAGGTGCAAAACCAGACTTAGCAGCTTCTGAAGGGAAACTCTCCAGTTCTCCCTTGATAGGCTTTCTTCCACGGGATGTAACCTGCTGCAGCGTAGATCTGAGCTTTCCGTATGGAGTGAGGGTTTGATATCCAAAGTTAGCAAAGAAGGGTCAGATGGAGAAAATCGACGTTAACAATTTATTTTGGGGTTTCATTAGACAAGATGCACTATCGCTTAATGGCCCATATAACGTATGTAATTGTATACAGAATATTGCATTCCTTACTTTCTAATGAGAGATGTCTTGCAACATAAGGTTGTCTGCTTTGGAACTTCAGCTCAGCCACTAGGGCGCCTGTCAGTGTGTTGGTGTGATTGTATTTACACAGTGCATGTAATCTGGGCTTCCTCAGCCCCGAACACTCCAGTGCAGAATCATAGGCTGTAGCCATCACTTAGTTACACAAATACTTCTACAACTATATGATACAAAAAAAAAAAAAAAAGAGAGAGAAAGAGAGAGATTGCCTTTATCAAAGTTCCTTTGATTTTAACTGCAAACTGTTATTGAGCAGCTCTGGTTTCCTTTGGATATGAATATGTACATTTCTTTGCATGTAACTTGGATTTTAGACTAGAACACCAACCTCTTGCTTTCCATGAGCCACAAAACTCATAGCCAAATGACATACGTATGAAACATTTTATTCTTTTCTTCGGAGACAGAATCCTTGAATCTGGGACTTGGGCTGTGATTTTGCTTTTTGCTCTTCCCACCCCTCTTGTTGTCTCACTCCTTTTTCTCACGTGGCCTCCAAGAGGTCATGGTCTCCGAGGAGCAGGTGGACAAACACCAGTTGGTCGCCAAGCAGTCCTGCTGTAGAGGGAGCCCAGCCAAGAGCTAAAGGACATCATCAGAGAGGGCTTCCTTGAAGAAATGGGCTCTACATTCAGTTATGAGGGCAGAGTAAGATTCAGCCAGGATAAGGAATCAAGAGGGTGACTCAGGTGGCAGGAGCAGCCCGGGTAGAGGCCTGGAGGCTTGTGGGGTGGGGACTCGGGGAGAGTGCACTGTGTGGTCCAGGGTGGAGGGTGCCCCTGCTTGGAAGGACCCTGCAGTGGGCCTAGGGATGGAGGGCTTTGGAGGAGCTTGGTTTTTTACTAGAACTGACACAGAAGAGGCAGTGAAGGGTGTCAGCACAAAGTGACCCTCAGGAGAGGTACTCCTGGTTTTGCTTCTGATGTTCTACAGAAAGAAGGGGTCGGGGTGGGCGAGAGCAGCTCTGCCCGTCCCTTTGAGACCCACCCCTTCATTCATTTATTCATAACACATGCAATTCTGAGTGTCCAGGGGAGAGAGGGTGGACTCACAGTAGTAAGCAAAATGTATTGCTTCTTGAGAGCTTAGCAGTGTCAGAAGTTGTCTTAGCGTAGAATGTTCTAGGAACACAGCAGGGGCACCTAACCCAAAGTGCAGAGGTTCGAGGGAAGGAAGGCTTCCTTGACAAACCGTCAAAATGAGCCTGGAGGCAAGTGGGAAGTAGCAGCAGGTCAGGGGGCACCTGAGGTCATTGGGGACCTGGGTACTGAGGTGAGGCTGGGCGAGCAGGGTCGGGGGTGGGGCTAGAACTCTACCAGGGAGCCTCTGAAGGGTTTGAAGTGGGGGTGACGTAATCAAATTTGTGCTTTGGGAAGGCTGTCCTGGCTGTGTGTGTGTGTGTGTGTGTGTGTGTGTGTGTGTGTGTGTGTGAAGCAGGGAAGAGGGGGAGAGTGCCACCAACTGGGAGGGTCATTAGAAGACCATTGACAGGCTGGGGGGCCACCAGTGGGAGAGGGGCGTCGGGGCTGCTTGGGGACGGCAGGGGCAGTGTGGATGCCGGATTTCCTCATGGGGAGGGCTTATTAACGGGGACCCCCTAGCGGCACCTTGTGGCTGGAAGAAAACGGATGCAGCCAGGTGGGCTTTTCTCTTCTTCCCT
Source organism: Camelus dromedarius (assembly GCF_036321535.1). Taxonomy (NCBI): domain Eukaryota; kingdom Metazoa; phylum Chordata; class Mammalia; order Artiodactyla; family Camelidae; genus Camelus; species Camelus dromedarius. The sequence continues at coordinate 7,460 of NW_026989774.1, forward strand.
GCCTTGTGTGATGATCTTAGCTCAGCCAACATTTGGAACAGAAGAGCTAAGTTTCAGGGTAGTCCAGGACTTTATTGAGCTCGTTCGAGTGAGATCTGATAGGATTTAGGCTTGTGTTGAGATCTGCATGTTCACTTAGCTAGAAACGTCCCGTCTTTTGGATTTCCATAGGGGTATTTATTCTTGATAAAGATTGCTTTCTTGGTGAGAGGAAATTTAATACAGCTGCTGTCTTTCTCAAAAAAAAATCTTATCTTTTAAGAAATTTAATATTCAAAACAATAGCAAAATTTAAAAATGATAAAGTAAGGCTTTGGTGTAGTTTCTTTGGATTCTGAGTTAATGTAGAGTTAGAGCCTTTGCATTACTTAAATAGCACATCCTTGTCAGTATTTAAAGAGCTGTTAGTGAGCGTCCCAGGCCCCACTTCTCAAAGCATCATTAAATCTTGCTCTGAAATAGTGAAGTCATAAATTTCTTGTTGGCAGAAGCCAAACAGTTGGTTTATAATTTGCAGCATAGCACCCTTTATAAAATAATAATAGGTTCAAAATTAAGAAAGTGGAAGATAATTGATTTTTTTATAGCTGAAACATAAACTCTCTTGTGTTAATGTTGCAACTGGAAATTTCGAAAAGAAAAATCCTACTGTAATATCATCTACGTGGAATACATATATGTCTATCATGTTTGCAATGTAACTGCCCAGTGGTTTTTGAAGACAGGACCATTCCAGCTGAGATACTGGCAGTGATGCTTGCTGGTTTTCAATGGAAGACCCTAAATTTGCCTACTTAGCTTTATTCTTTTCTTTTCTGTTCTCTCTCTCTCTAACTTTTTTTTTTTTTTTTTTTTTTTTTGTAGTGAGAGGGCTCAGTAGTGCTTTGCCAGCATGATTTTGGGGCAATTTGGGGGCAGATATCGTGCACAAGCAGTGAGATATTTCCATGCATTTTACTTTCCGGACATCACCATGGAACATATGGGGGTTTGTGCCTGCAGGCCGGGATGCTGCAGGACTCCCTGGTCCATCACCGTTATGTCTTGGAGCTGCTCCAGTCAGTGAATGACTTTCTGTGCCTTGGAGGTAAGGTGATCTGATGCAGATGATAAGATGTGTAACAAAGTACTGTTACTTGAAATAGAAAACCTATCAAAAATGGCTCTAAAATACAGGATGAAGGAGGAGAAATGGCTGAGCTGCTTGCATGGGGAATATTCTCAGGTGACTCCCTCATTGTGACTCCTGTCACTCCCCACACCCCCAGCCCTGCACGGCAGTCATGCTGAAGCAAGCATGCACTTTCTCAGAAACACGCTGAATTTCCTTGTGCCTCTGTTTGTTGGCTTTTTTTTTCAAAGCACATCTTGCCCTTTGCTTAAATGCCATCCCTGCCTAGTCACCGCTTACACTCATTCTTCTGGACCTCGTCCGTACAGAGCCGCTGAATGGATGAACAGAATGTAGTATCTCCATGTAGTGGAACATTATTCAGATGTAAGAGTGAATAAAAAAGAAAAAATAAATAAAGGGGAATATGAAAAAGGACACCTGCTCTGGGAAGTCCTCCCTGACTGCTCAACCCGCCCTTTTCCCTTTGAAACCCAATCACTTATGCTCCTCTCTACTCTTTTTCATAGTACTTACCAACTTCTAATAAACTTTAACACTTTCAAAAAAAAAAAAAAAGAGAGATGCTGATACCACTTCAACATGGACAAGCCTTCATAACAGCACGTTAAGTGAAAGGAAGCAGACACAAACGGCCACATATTGTTGACTTCAGTGATCTGAAATGCTCAGAATAGGCACATGCAGAGGCAGGGAGCAGGTGATGGTTGCAAGGGGCTGGGTGGAGGGGGGTTGGGGATTGACTGCTAGTGACAGGGGTGTTCTTCTGGGGTGATGAAGTGTTCTGGAAATAGATGGTGGTGAGGGCTGCACAACCGTGAGTGTGCAGAAGACTGCTGAGCGCTGTCTCTGGGAGTGCCTGTGGTTGGGGGCGGATTTATTTTGTTCTCATCCGTGAAGAGTCATCTTGTGCTGAGGCCATTCTACTCCTGTGAGTGGTGAGGCTCAGAGACTTTGCAGAGTCATGTGTTATTTTCCCCCTTGCTGAGTGTAAGCAAAAAATTTTTAAGACTGAGAAAGTGCTCCATCTGCAGAAATGTCTTTCAGTTTTGCATGGTGTAAAAATCTTGAGAGATTTTTAATCGTTGAGGACAGCCTGTGGGGGGAAACAGCCCGTGAAGCCTGGGTGACACTGGGAAGAGCCGCACTTCCATCCCTGACAGGGGTGGGGATTTCACCCCCGTTCAGGCAGTGAAGGGCCCAGACCCGTGAGCGGAGTTGACAATCGTGAATATTTACGTGTATCCGCTGCTTCATCTTGGATATTAATTTCAAGCTGAGTCAGTTTGTGGCGGCAGCCTCATCCTACATCAGGAATCTATAGTATCTGCTCTTTGAGGTGAAGACCTGACAGACTTGATTATTTAACAGTCTCCCTTGAATTGATATCTCAGATTCCTTTGTCAATAGTAAAACAGCAGAAATATAGATGTCCTTTAATGCCGATGTGACCTGGAGCAGGTTTAGTCTCTGTGCCTCAGTGGCCTTATCTGCGGGTGGGGAAGATGATAACAGTGCTTCCCTCAGAGGGGCTGGTGAGGGGAGAGTGAGGAGCACAAAGGGAGGACTTACACGAGATGCTCATGAATGACAAAATTTAGTGCTCTCAGCCTGGTGAGGCCTCAGGGGCCGAGATGGCCGAACAGAGCAGTCCTAGCCGGAGCTCGATCCGTGTTGGCAGCTCTTATGATCAGTATCACCACTGTGGGTTATCAGGCAGTTTTAAGACTTGGTAATAGGAATTCATGAATAATGTTAAAGATTAGACAACTCAGATCCGGTTTACTTAGTTCTCAAGATTTCCTATGAGAAATGGATATTTTTCCCCCATCTTTAATCTGAGTTGAGTCTCTAAAAAAGTTCTGTATTCCTCCATCTTTTTTATTTAATTCTCCATTTCTTGAAAAAAAAAGTCTTTAAATGGAGTTACTGGTGTCTGAACTGAGGGTCTCATGCATGCTGAGCACATACTCTCTCAAGTGAGGTATAATCTCCCCCGTGATTTTTTTTAAACTTTTCTTTCTTAGTATTCAGAGGTTAGAGGCCTCTAATTCTTTTTCTGGAGACATGTCCATGAACCTGTAAATCTATAATTAGTGGACAAAATTTGGTTTATGAAAAAATTCTATAAAACTTTCTGCAATCCATTCAAAAGGAAATGCTCATTGACATAAAATGTTTCTCCTTTATGGTGATTTCTAATTTTTTGTCTGCCTTAACTTATTAAAAGTAATCCTCATCATCATAATGACCAAGCTTGCTCTGAGTGGACAACTCCCTAAGGCTAAAATGCTTTCCTTATGATTTACCTCATAGCAGGTGTTTAAGGGTAGGTATCAGTGTCTCCTTTTTTGCAGCTGAGGGATTGAGAGATGGGGCAGCTTGTCCAAAATCTCACACAGCTGGCGCTGGCAGACTCAGGGCTGGAACCCAGGCTGTACAGGATGCTTTCTCAATGGCTCCTCTGATCAGCCCCGTGTTGAGTGGTTTCCCGAAATCCTGTGAGTCCATAAATGAACGATTTTAGCGGTCTCAGTTTGATGAAGCCTTCAAAGGAGACACACCAGTGAGAATGTGAGACAGAGTGGCATAAATTGAAATTGTACATTTTCACAAATGTTGCATTCTCAGGCAATGACTTAAAAAGTTTATATTTTTTTATTTTAGTGCTCTGTAAACACTAAAAACAAAACATTACAAATGATTATAGTGCAAAATTGGAGTGGGCTTTGAAAGTCCAACCATTGCTAATGATGTTGCTTGTTTTTCTCTAGTGGTGCTTATTGACAGAAAAATTTACAAAGACTGAATTGGTTCTATGTAGTCTTAGTATGGAGGAAAGTTTTGTCAGTGAATATTGTAAGTAAAATCTTTACTCTTTTCTTTCCTGATGATGAATATGTAAGTTGTTTTCATGGCTTAAGTACATTTCCTCATTTGTGAAATTTGAGTGATGCCGTTTACCTTGTTTGACTGTGAGATGTAGACGCCTTGTATACGAAGCACCCAAGAGCTGCTTAGTAAAAATATGCTGTCACAAGGACAGATAGTTTAGAAGGATGAACTCTGAATACTAAAGAGGGTGGCTTGTTTCTGATGCATATTCAATATGCATATATATGAATATATGAATATGGCTTAAAGTAACAAGGATTCAGGGTTTTGTGTGTGTGTGCAGTATGAAGGTTTAATGAAATCTGTATCATTCTAGTGAGACAGGGACTTGTTAAATCACCTTAAGCAGACGGCCTTGAAGATTATTTACACAGAATGTGTGTTGTTACAACTCAGAATTCATGTTGCCGTGTAACCATCCACTCAGACATTTAAATTCGTAGAAATCTGACCAGAACTATTAAGTTTAGAAAAATCCACATTGATCACTTTAAGGGAATAAGCTTCTTTCTTTTGTGATTAAAGAAATTTTGATTTATTTTTCTGCATGCTTAATAGGTTTTAAAATATCAAAACATTGATTTGACATGTCACTTTTTTTAATAGAATAAAGCTCATGCTGTTTTAATGTGCAAATAAATGTTTTTGTATTTCAATACACTTGTATGATTTCCTGGCTCTTTGAGAAGTATTTTGCAAGATACTTAGATTACCTACTGTTGGAAAAATACAGACGTGACTTTTATGAATAGAGGTCTAGTACAGATCTGTTGGTTTTTGCTACAGTGCATGACATGAGGCCTAGGAGAGAGAGCTTTGCTGCTGATTGCCGGAAGGACAGATCCCAGATCTCAGTCTCCCCTCCTGTAAAATGAAGTGGCTGGACTGGATTCTTTCCTCTTCTAAGATGAGTTTCCATGAGCCTGTGTCTTTTGTTTATATTCAAGAGTATTAGCAATGTCAGATTAAATACTGAATACCCCTCCCTTCCCCGAAGCAAACTGCAGTATGTGCTACATAAGCTTTTAGTTATCTGATTCTTGTTTCTGATTCAATAGGCAATTTTTGTGTTGCATCTTTCCCGGCAACCTGGAAGGTCTTTTTAGCCATAGGAGGCGCTGTTGCACCTTCATACAGTCTTAATTTTCCTGTTTGTAAAAGAAGGCTTAACAAATATTTTTTTGCTTTGATTCCTTTGCTTAGTGCTTCAGAATAGCACAATGTCCATTATGTCTGTCTACCTGGAAAAATTATTCTGCTTATGTCTTTGTTTTATTCTGTCATCTCGCTGTGAACATTTCAGACTTGCTGTGCAAACAATGGCAAAATCGGTCTTTTATTCCAGTGTTAGCAACCAGTGAGCCGGGATTTTATAAAGCAGCTAGAAGCGGCCTCTTGAGCACCTTAAAGCTGAAAAGTGTACTGAGTTCCCTGAGGATTGACCCAGCTGCTGTGTGTCATTTGGTGGGAGGTGATTTTGTACATAGAAGAAGGGGTGTAGTGATTTGACTTGGGTTTGCGTGCATGCGCTGCCACTGAGCCACGTGAGCCTGAGTCAGTTTGTTCTGAGTTTCTCCCTCGTCTGTGAGATGGGGATGCTCGTATATGCTTTGCAGAATTGTGAGAATTAGAAATTATGTAAATTGTTTAGCACAGTGGGAATGTCAAAGGGCTCATAAAGTTTAGCTCCTGTTTTGTATGAAGCCATCATTTTAGAGTCTTTGGCAATTACTAAGAAACAGGAAAATAAGAAAAGCTGGTTTTATGATGAAAGATATTTGAGGAGGTTCCATAGTTCCTATACCCATAATTTAGCATCAGCAAAGTCAGGACCGTTACACAGTCGCCCTGAACCAATGTTAAGCCACAGAATTTTTTGGTACTTCATATATATTGGGGCTTAAGTGGACCCAATACTTATACACATGTTTTCTCCAGCTGCCAACTAAGAGATGACACAGAAGAACAGACAGGCGATAAATGTCTCCTTTATTACTGATGAAGCCACGTTCTCCATGAAATTCAGGGCTGTGGGAAAATGCGTGTCATGATACTGTGTCCCAGAATTAGAGACTCACGCAGTCCCAGGTAACTCTGGGCCACAGCGAGCCTTCCCTTAAGATGATCTGCCCCATCCTGCACAGGGCTGCCCTGCCATGGAGCTGAGCATCCCGGGTGCTTCCCAAGGGTGGCCAACACTGGAAGGAAAGGAAAGGTTTCATATGCCCTGCTTGTCTCTCCGGACTCACACCTCAATCTGTTATTGTGAAGAGTGCTAGCCGTTGGCCAGGGGTCAAGGGTGTGAAGGGGGAAGCACTCTCCACGGACCAGAGGAGTGTGGAGGAGGCATCCCTTCTCTCAGTTTAAACAGGTGGTGAGATGCAAGAGAAGGGTGCTCTCCAAGAGTTTATAAGAGGGGAAATAAGGATTTCCTTTGGGACTCAGACTAGCCATGAAACACAGAAGATGATTAGTAGGGAGACTTGTAAATCACTTTCTTATTAAATTCACATTTGTTGAGCACCAAAAATGTGCTACATTCTTTTCTGAGCGTTTTACAGAAATGAATCCTTCAATCTTCACAACAAGTGAGTAAGGGAGATTTGATTGTTATCCCAGGTTTACAATGTGGAAATTGAGGCACGGAGAGAGTAAGTAAGTTGGCCAAGGTCACAGAGCTAGTAAGTGGCAGAGCTGGTATTTAAACCCTGGCTGTCTGGTTTCCAGGCTCCCAGGGATGGGCTTTGGGTGTTTAGAGGTATCTGCATCCCTGGATCTCTGTACCTCTGTGCATCACTTAGCCCAGAAAGGACAGGGAAAGGAGAGTTACACAGGTGCTCACAGTCGTGCCTCAGCCACTGTCCACGGACAGTGCACCGTGATTGGCGTTAAATGTCTTCTGGGCAGCAGATCTGTTCGTATAACAGAAATTTAGTCCATTGAGTTAATCTAGAAACCCTTCCTGCTCTGCTTCTGTCCATGGTTGCCATGTGACTGCCTGCCCGTGATTGGGCCGTTGAGGAGAATCTGTACTCATAGTTGAACTCTGATATTTCAGTCTGGTTCGTAGTTTCACATCTCCTGTTACATTAATAAATTCAATTTCTGGTTTTCTTGCATCAGTCTCTCATGAGTTTGGTTAATGTGACATCAGTCCATGGGAGCCCAGGGTTGTTGACGGTATATTTTCCGAGCACGTTGTGGCACTTCTACCCGTGCGGACCTGGGTGGAAGATTTCCGCCTTCTGCACTGATTTCTCCAAACAGCAGGGTCCTCTCCCACCCCCGGATGTGAGGCTGGGAGCTCTCAGAATAGGCCAGTCAGAGGCCAAGTCCACCAATCAGAAAATAATGAAGTCCTTGGAAGTGGGTTTAATAGAAAAAAAGGGCTTCCAGGTAGTCCGATGGGCTGTTCGAGTCCATTTGGTGAAAAGCTATCCACTGTTTCTGGTTGAGCTGCTTCTTTGTTGTTGAAAAGTCTGGATTACATGGAGGGATTTTCAAAAGCAGAAAGGTGTGATTTCATGTGGTACATCCACACCGGTGAGAAGTGATGGATCACCGCCTGTGTGAGGCACACAGTCTTACAAACTTCATAAAACAGCTTTAAAAGCTCTGCCATCTGAGTGCACTTCCTATGGGGTCCAATTCATGACTGGGCATGCTGAGAGGGCAAATAATTGATAATGGCAGAAAGGACACGGAGACATCAAAAAGGTCTCAGTCATGTTCCCTGTTTAAAGGATGTGGCACAATGTAATATATTTGAGCTGGTTCTTCACTGAACAGTTTTGAGTGTTTTCTGGGACTCCCCAGTGCACCAAGGTTCCGTGCAACTGGGTGTCCCCTCAGTGCAGCTCTGTCAGCGCTCATCCTGGGCTGACGTGGTGTCACGGGGAGCAGGACGGTCAGCGTCCCCGGCTCCTCTGAGCTCCGTTTCTTCATCCGCAATGCTGGGTTTCTCTTCAGTGTCTACATAGTAGGGTTGCTGAGAATCACACGTGATGGTTGTCAGGGGCGATTTGTGGTTGTCTCTTTGATTGTCATACAGTGAATATTTGATAGAAACTCTTGTTTTTTATTAAAATTATGGCTCCTAGATTGCAGTGGTTTTTAGTCTGCATTTACTCTTTTTATAAATTTATTCTTATTTTTAAATAAGCACTTATTTTTATTTATTTTTATGAAGGTACTGGGGACTGAAGCCAGCACATTGTGCATGCTAAGCAGGTGTTCTACAACTGAGTAATACAGACCCTCCTTGTCTGAACTTAAAAATAAATATTTCAATACACAAAATAGCTCTTAAACACCATCATGGGACCTATTTTCTGTATAGACAATTGAATACATATGCTATTTCAATAAGAATAAATGTTGTTGGGTCATACTTTCTGAATCTGTTTACGTGTTTAAAAACGATCATAGGTAGTGATAAACACGAGTCTTGGATCCACTACGTAGGGTCTGTTTTTCCATCATGGAAAATTATATTCTACAGAGAAGGCTAATTGGGTCTCGTTGATATTTGGATGATTTAGCAGATGATGAAGGCTTTCAAAAGCTGACAGTTTTGTATTTTAAACTAACTACAAAGTTATCTTCTATAAATTGGAAGTCCTCAGCTTGTGAATTGCCCAGTAATTCAGTGTGTACATGTCTGTGTCTCTGTGAACGTGTGTGTGTGTGTGTGTGATTTCAGGAAGGTAGAAATAAGTTCCATATAGCCTTCTGATAACTCTCTCTTCCAGTTCAAGGTGTAGGCATATATTTATACAAATAAATTGATACTCTTTTGTCATTTGGCATATTGGTGGGAATAAAAGGATCTCATACTTGTTTCAGAAGGGTTGGGGAGAATGAGCTTAGAAAATAGGAGGAGATAGAGGCAGGAAGGTTCTTTACACTTTGTGCAGGATGAGAAACAGTAGCTTTTCTTTTTTCTACTAAAGCAAACTGACACTGAATTGTAACATACTATTACTCAGAATTGCTTTTCTGATCAGATACGAGTGCCTCAGATTTTTCAAGGCAACATGAATGATGAAATGTGTTTTAGCAGTTATCTTTAAATGTAGTTTTATTTTTTAAGTAAAAGGCTATAGCCTGTTCTTTCTTCCAGCGTTACAAGAAGTTCCCATTGATCCAGGTACATGAAAATTGTGCTTAGTTTCTTCGGGTTATTGTTTTTTTTTTAAGTGCTTGTTTCATTGTGGTGTGAATGAATGTTTAAAATTTCTGGATTTTGATGTTTAGAACATGCTGATTTATCAGAACTGTTAAAAACCTGATTGCTGTTTGGTCCTCGTTTGGTGGGGCCACCTATTGATTTCTGTTGTCTGTTAAAGAGGGAAATTCTTCCTCTAGCCTGTAGATCATTAAGTGAATGGTTTGCAGTGTGCCTTTAAAATTCTTTGAATGCATTGAGCATGTTTGTCCAGTGAATTTTGAATTGACTCATAGTAATGACTTTGTTTGATTCTGTGGCTTTTGCTTCTCTCCACATGAATTTGAATTCTCTGTTGCATTTTGTATACGTGTTCTTAACAGGGGAAGAAATTTTGCATTTTTTACATAGGTGGGTTTTCCTATCCCCTCTGAATGCCTTCTGTAATTGTTACAGCAAAAATCTGTTATTGCAGTGCTTAATTATTTCATAAACTATTTTTTTGGCTTAATCAGAAACAATGACAAAGAATGATAATAAAAAACATGAAAACCTTCCTTCCTTTGAAGAATAGAAATGAGGTGGTCAGGCTCACGCGTGCTTTGTACCTGACACCCTTACTTTCATGTCATTGTGTATCATGATTCGGAGATGGAGTTGCTTCAGGTTTGTAGATTTTTGTTTTAACATTTGTGTTGAATTCATTCTCTAGGCTGATGTTTCCTGTTGCGTTTGTGGAAAGTGTAGGTGAAGGGAAACAGATGCTACGTTTTGTATTCAGGAGGCCTGAGTTGCTGAAGAGAATAGAGTAGAGGGTGGGCTGAGGAACAGAGTGACACTCCCTCACCTCCAGGCTGAAATTGATGAACAATGAAATCAATTAGGTGTATCGGTATTTATTTGACCAATAGAAGTCAGAGGGCCCAGACTGTCTAGTTATGCGCAATGGATAGTACTGAATTCACCTGCAGAATTAGGTGATTTACCAAGTAGAAGCAGCTTAGAGCAATCAGAAAAATCAGTTCTATGATGAGATATAAAAAGAATATAATATCTATTATTTCTGAAACTTTTCTATGTTAAGTTGTGTAGAGCTAAAATTAAGTTCCAAGCACCAGGAGTTAAGAGTCTGGGTGGTTCTGTGGGATCGTTATTCAGGGATGTGTCTAGACCCTGCTGGAATGGCCGAAGCTGGCAGGAAAAGACCCAGAGCCAGGATTTGTCATCCTAGGGTGTCCTCCATAATGGTTCCATGTGATAGCCCATGATTGGGTTAACAAATTTAACAGACTCCAGACGCATGTGAACCTTAAGAAGAAAAAGTGTGCTTAGTAACTGCTTTCAAGCAAGCACCTGTGCATCCTCACTCCTGTCTCCTTGCCATGGAAAGCAGAGACAATGCCTTGCTTGCATATTTGAGGTTTTAGATAGCACTCTGTTCATTGCACAGCAATGACCCAGGCCCTCAGCTATAAATGCTGGGCGTGCGTGCTGTTAGATAGTCTATTATCCCCAAAACACGGACCTGGCTGGACTGGTGGTCTGCTTTGTAATGAATATCTAAAGAATTTATCTTGTTCCCCTCTCCCCATGACTCCCCTAAAGTAAACTAAGCCTTTTTACTCATTGTGGATTCTACAATCTCTGTCTCATCCTGTCCTTCCCCAAGTTCCTGTTTACTATCACACAACTGTTAAAGACTATTTTCTTTGATTATACACAATAAATATGGGAGCATTTGAGAGGCTCTTGGAGTTGGCTCCCTACTCCCTCTCGCTTTCTTTCCTTTTTCCACAGTCTTGAGTCATTCATTCCATGTCGGTAAGACTTCTGCCAGCCAGAACCCACAGTTCCAGGTGAGAAGGATGCAGACTTTATCTCTCCTACCCGAGGGAGAGAGAGAAGAGAATTGAGATCTGCTCCCCCGTGGTCCCTTCCTGCCCCAGGGCCACTCCAGTTCACCTGCAGCCTTCTGGCCTCTGCTCTCAGGGCCTCTGTCCCAAGACTGACATCAGCCTTTTTTTCCCTTGTCAATATTTCCTGTGCCTTTCAGGAGTTGGTCTCTTCTCTGCAATTCCACCCTGGCAGATGTGATGGTGGTCAGCGTGCTGGTGGGCCGTCATTTGGGGACCCCCAGGAGCCATTCTGATTCTCCTGAGTCTCTCATTCGGGGTTACAAAACTGTCGAGAACCGGAGAAAGCCCATTCACGTGAGGTCAACACAATATTACATCACTTTCATTTTATTTTTGAATTTTCAGTGGAGAAATTATTTGTAACAAACTTTTCCAGATTTTCGGCTGCCTGCTTTCCTCACCACTATTTCCTTGTTGGCTCTGATGCTTGTTTAAAGAGCCAGGTTTCTTCTCTGGTCATTTCTAGCAGCTGGGCTTGCCAAATCCTTGATCTGCATTTGAAGCAGAATGCTTCTTCGTGATGTCAAACTGATTTTCCTTGTCATGTCTTAATATTTTGTGTACACTCAGCAACTGTTTCAAGTGAAATGCTCTTGTCCAATTTCGGTTAACTCATATTTGCTGATCTCCTGCTTTCATGCTGAGGGCAGTTTCTTCTTCCTGTAATAAAATTTAGCAATTTGCATTTACTATGGGAAGGTACTGGCCCGAGGTGCTCTCGTTCTTAACAGTTTTAATAACAATTCACCCATTAAAATGTACAGTGGTTTTTACTCTATGCCCAGAATTGTGCATCCCATTCAATCTTAGAACATTTTCATCCCCCCAACAGGAAGCTCCTTACGCATAAGCAGACATCCCCATCTTCCCCATCCTCCCACAGCCCCAGGGAGCCACTTTTCTCTCTCTGTGGGTTTGCCTCTGCTGGAAATTTCATGTAAATCGAGTTACTTCATGTAAGTGGAAGCATCTATTGTGACTGACTTCTTTCACACTGAGTAACGTTTTCAATATTTGTCCACGTTGTGGCCTGGGTCAGTACACTATGCTTTGCTATTGCTGAATAATATTCCTCTGTATGGCTGGGCCCCTCTGTTTACCCATTCATCACGTGATAGGCATTTGTGTTGTTTCTGCTTTTTGGCTGTGATGAGTAATGGCACCGTGAATATTCCTGGAGGAGTTTTTATGTGAACATTTGTTTTCAGTTCTCTTACGTGTGTGCCCAGGAAGCAAAATTGCCTGGTTATTCAGAAACCAAATGTTCAACTCTCTAAGGACCTGCCAGGCGTTTTTCCAAAGTGGCCAGGCTGTGTTACATCCTCACCAGCAACGGCTGCGACCTCTGCATCTTCTGTGTCCTCATTAGTGCTTGTTACTCTTTTTTTGATTATAACCTATTGTAGTGAGTGTGAAGCAGTTTCTCCTAGTGGTTTTGACTTGATTTCCCTTACAGCTAATGATATTGAACATCGTTTCGTTGTGCTTATTGGTCATTTGTATATTTTCCTTGATAAATGTTTTTCAGATCCTCTATTCATTTTTTAATTGAGTTGCCTTTTTATTGTTGAGTTGTAGGAGGTTCTTTTTGTTTTTGTTTTGTTTTTGTTTTTTTTTTTTTTTTTGGTAGATACAAATTCCTTATCAGATAAATGATTTGAAAAAATTTCTGCTGTGTGTTGTTTTTTCACTTTCTGGATGGTGTCTTTGAAGCAAAGTTTTGAAATTTGATGAACTCCAATTTATCTCTGTTTTCTTTTTCCTTGTCCTTTTGGGGTAATATTTAATATCTGAGGTATTTTATTTAAACTTTTATATATAAAATAACTTAATTATTAGGACCGTTCTAGGAGACGGGTGCTGTTGTTGTCCCCAGTCTATGGATAGGAGACTGGGATGCAGAAAATTTCACTGACTTATCAGTGTCAAAGCTACCCAGTGCTGTGGGAGTTCAGACCCTCATGTTTGTCCCCAGCATCTGTGCTCTTCACCACTGTGCTCTTCACCACCATGCTCCACTCCTTCCTGGAATCGTTAATGAAAAAGTCTTTACTTTTTTGATTTCTTGTTAGTTTTTGTTTTTCTCATTGGGGCCTCATCTCCTCATTTTCCTTTAAGAGATCAGTGTAGGAATATTTTAGGTCTCATGTAGGCAGAAGCATTGCTATCAGTTAACTTCTTTATTACTCACTCCCCAGTGATGGCTGTTTTAATTGACCTAATGAAGTCTTGCTTTAGTCTTTCCTTCTCATGACACTAACAACAGAGTCATGACTTACAGAATGCTTAAAGAAGAAAGTACTTGATTGATTTTATTTTGCTACCCAATCAAACCAATCAAATAAAAACCCCAGAGTTGACACAGACGGTAAGACCTCCAGAATAGTGTCACTGTCTTCCTTGTGTTTCATTTGTTTGGTCACAGTGTCTGGATTGTGCCTTGCTGTCCAGCAGTTTTGTTAAGATACAGTGCTCATGAATCATTGTAAGGACAGAATTTTGACAACAGACTGTGCTGTTCATTTCACGAGGGAAAAGTTAATATAGAAATACTGCTCAGATCTATTTTAAAATTAAGCTTGGAATTTTGAGAAGAGTTCAAGAAACAATACAAAGATCTTTTTCACTAATTTTAGATCTATCTTAGACACATTATGGTTACATAGCAGAGTACCTTTTCAAGTAGATTTGACAAGAGGTGTGTATTATTTATTATTTGTTTTAGTTGAAATATTCTACCTGGGATAAAATATTCAGTGCCGATAAATGAACAAATATGTTTGTATTTCTATGCAACAAGGGAGCAGACTTCATATGTTTCTATATAATATATATGACTGTGTGTTTTAATCTGTCTTTCAGTGTTTTTATAGTTTTTCAGCAATGTTGTAACTTTAGAATTCTTCTAAGAAATTCACCCCAGATTCTAGTGCAGTTTGTACTGTGTATCCTGTCTTATGCATGGGATTCCACTGTCCCCACAGGGAGGAATTTCCTCTTCTATTGAGTTAGTATCAGAGTTAAAGGAACTGTGATTTCTAGGCCTTTGCTCTCCATGTGTTTGCAGTTGGCTGTCAATCGCGATTTTCCCTTTCTTGAGTTTTCATTGTTCAATTAGAATTTTTGAAAATAACTATTAATATGTTGCATCGATCTCCCTAGAAACTTGATGTGTTTGTGCTTTTCAGTTTTCAATCTATGAAAAATGTAAATACACACTTGTTTTTAAGTAGTCCTTTTTCACTAGATATTTGGTTACCTCTTTATAGTTAAAATATTTTTTCCCAATGAATGAATCATTGTGCATGTTTTAAAAGATACCTTACTTTTTATTTTTCTTATTGTAACAGTTATATTCATTGTAGAGAATTTAGAAAATACGGATAAACACATTAATAACTTAAAATGGCCTCTAATCTCACCTAGACATACAGTTGTAAGGTTTGAAACTGAGAATTACAAGTCCTCTCACATTGTTCTTCTTTTTCAAGTACGTTTTGGTTACTGAGACCCTCGAATTCCCATATGAATTGTAGCAGCAGCTAGTCAGTTTCTGCAGAGGAGACCGCAGGGACTGTGATCGAGACCACGTTGAATATACGGATCGTTCTGGGGAGCACTGCCATTACAAGAGCGCTGTCTTCTGATCCAGCAATGTGCTTGGTTTGTCTGTCCAGGTATTTAGGTTTTGTTCATTTTTTTTTTTTAACAATGCTTTGAGTTTACAGAGTTATTTTACTTTTTTTTTTTTTTTGCCTTTATACTGAGGACAAGTGTGCCAGGAACCGGGATCAGAAGTGTATTTGAGCCCTGCCACTTGCTGCCACCATGGTCGCTGTGCTCTTGCTTCACCCGCTCTACAATCTTGCACAGAATAGGACCTCAGTAACTCTCTCTCTCGAATGTTTATATGCTTGTTGGATGATGCTTGAGAGTCCGTGTGATGATTATTTTCCCCAGCCTTTCCCCACTTCTTTACTATGCCCTTTCTCTTCCTTTCCTCCAGCCTGGGTTTCAGTTTACCTGTGGCATTGATTTTTCTTGTCTGTAGACACTTCCTTTCACTGGTTCACGATAATTTTACATGTGGGCTGTGGAAACTTGCTAGATGTCAAGAAAGAGCCAATCCATTGCATGCTAGTATTTTTAGAGTGCATTATTGTTTTATCGATTGAAATTAAATCAGGGTGACCCCCTGAGCCCTCCCGTGAGCTGTTTTTGCCTTCCTACATGTGATAAAGCTCTGGTTCCTGAATGTGCCCTTTCCCCAGACTTGGTTTTGGAGTTAAGTCACCATCAGTGGAGCCCTCTCTTTAAAAGATGAAGAAAACATTTGCTCCTTCTCCCTGGTTGGGGACTTGGATGAGATGAGGTACCAGATAAAGAATGGAGCCCCACCTCATTCTAACACCCGTTTGTTCCGTTCCTTTCTCCACGGAAAAAGAGTACAATTCAACACTATAAAGATTGATTGTGAGCAAATGAGATAGACAGGACAACCGATCATTTATTAAATATAATTTCATGCCAGAAACAAATGTATTATACACACAAAAAGCACACAAAGCACGGTAGTACCGTGATTACAAACGTGGGTCCGAGTTCGAGTCCTGCTCTGGAGTGACCAATCCTGTGAGATGGAGAACTGGTAGGTCGGCTTAGCCTCTCTCTGGCTTGTTTTCTGTCCTGCAGAGATGGGGCTCGCTAGGCGTCCCTCCCCCGTAGAGGTGCTGTAGGGTGCAAATAACGCGCGTGGGCAGCCCGAGCACAGCTGCTCGTTCCTCGTAAGTGCAGGAGAGCATAGCTTTTGTGGTGAAGGCTTTATAACAGCCCCGTGTAGACTCTCAGTGCTCCGAAGGGATGCCTTGTGGTTTGGAGATGGGATTCTCATTTCTGTAAATACCCAAGGATTGTGTAATTGGGCCCTGCTGATTTGAATCTATTCTTTAGAAAGTACATATTGTAGATATATTTTTCAAGCATGCATGCTTTTTTCTTTTATTATTTATAGTTCAACCCTCTCCCTTGGTGGGACTTTTCATGGAATCCAGGAAACAGCCCTAAGCCACCTGCCTCTTCACACGTCTCCGTGTCGGTTTTCTTCCCTGACTAGAAGAGGGTTCTGCATAGGGAATTTTCTTTGTTCCCCTTTTCTTGGAGTCTCTCTGTCTGTCTGCCCACCTCTCACCTGTCCAACTGTCCATTTCTCTACCCACTCATTCTTCTGACTTGTTCCAAAAAACATTTCAGGCAGCTTACAGAAGAACAGATACCAAATAAACAGGTGAGAAAGTGGGGCCAAGTTCAGACAGTGAGGCTAGGAGGCGAGCCTGTGTGAGGGTGGCAGGCATGAGAGACACGCGTCTGCCCTGTGACTTATAAGATCGACAGCAAGAGTGTGCCTGAAGCTCCCAGCAGACACAGGGAAACAGGGTGTGTGGGAGATGCTCACTGGCTGTGAAATAAATAAGTGGCTGAGGAGAAGCCCAGCCTTTCCAGCTACTAAGGCTTAGGAGAATATTTTGAGTGTCTTCAACATCAGATTATTTCATCTTTTCTTTTGTCAGAGTTCTACATATAGTTGGTTACATTCTGTGCCTTGAAATTTCTACAAAATTTCTTCCCACGTGAGTCCCATGACTCGGGAATGGGGTGGTTCTGCTCATTGACTGGGGATGGCCAGAAACCGAAAATGACATCTTCAAAGGAGCCTGGGATTTGTCAGTTATGTTTTGTCAGTACTGTAGAGTTCAAAAAATGCTTTCACAGTATCTCTCCATCTGAGGCGGCAGCGTGCTCTCTTACCAGCATCAGGAGCTCAGGGCCACGGGATGGTGGGGGCTGACTGCACTGCCGTCAAGACAGCCGAGCTAGTCACTGCAGGTGTGGTTCTTTTACGTAAGGCCTTTCATGTTCTTTACTTGAATGTTTCAACAGGGAGTTAATTAACTGAGTCAATTAACATTTAATGAATATGATGCTTTGTTGTAAAGACAGTTATAGACAGAATATAAGCTCTGAAGCCTTTAAAAACGGTTTCATTACTGAAATTTCAGTAGGGGAGATACACAGTTTATCTTATTTATGCCTCTCTTTTAAAGTAACAAAGAAACAAGGCAGAAAAGGCAGAGGATGGTTTCTGTTCTTCCTTTCTGCTTGCAGGTGCCCTCACCTCCAGTGGCATCCATCCAGACACCGGAACTGACACTGGCCGTGCTCAGAACTGCCTCAGGCCTGAAGACACAACTGACAAATAGAAGGGGACCACGCCCTGTTACAGCAGGTGCTCTCACTTTCTGGATCCTTATGTAACTGAGCGGTGTCAATCAGGATTGCCCGTTTTACATTGTGTGGCGCTGCTGCGGTGTCTCGTAGTTATTTGTTTCTGTAAGTATTCATGTATTATTCCCCAATGCGTGGTACTACACGTCTAAAAATGCTTTTTTCAGATGAAAAATAATGTGCATTTAATATAATATGTCTGAAAAAAGGGGCAGAATATTCTATCCTGGTCCCGCTACTCAGAGATAATAATTAACAATTTAACATTTATTTTCTATTCTTTTCATCAGTGTGTAGCATCTCTGTCATAAAAACCAGTGAGCACTCCGTCCCTGTTTACTGTTCGGAGACCTCCATTTTCCATTTGGCTTATTACATGTTTTTCTACAATATTCTATCTCCCCTGGCATGATTTTTAAAGACCAGTGTAGCATTCTGTCTTATGGAGGCATCGTCCATTTTACTTCGGACTTAAATAAACTTTTAAATTCCAAGTATACTTAACTGAAATACTGAAAAGAGAACTGTGGTGGTACAGGAAGGCCCCTAACTCCCTTCCCATTATTTCCTGAGAGTAAAAGCTGTTGAAAATTTGGTATATATATTTCATGACCTTTATGCCTATGAGATACATATATATACACATATGAGAAATCAATGTATAGGTGTGTGTATATATGCTTTATTTAAAAATGAGACCATACTATATGTTTTTCTGCAGCTCGCTTTATTCACTCAGGGGTATATCATGGACATCCTCCCACTCCAGACTCACCCGGCCCTTTCAGATAGATTGGAGGGGTCTCCTGATGTGTGGGTGTCGTCTCTTGTCCACGGACACATTTGGTGGGAGAGTGCTGTGGACAAGGCCCTGGACCACGGCGAAACGCAGGCTCCCTCAGCGCCCGCAGCTCTCCTTGATTTACCGCATCAATGTCTTGATGGTGGACAGTTAAGTTTTCTCCATTTTCCACTGTCAGAAAGAATGTTTGAGTTGCATCCTTCTTGTACAGAACTTCCTGTGATCTTGTATGTGTATTCCTTTAGTTAAGGCTTCTGGAAATTTAGTCCCTGGATGTGACATTTACATTCATCACAGACTCCTTTCAAGTGACTAGAAATTCCTTCTCCATTGGGGAATGAAAAAATGCACAATTACTTATGTAACCAATTCTCTATCACTGGATATTATTTCACTTCAGTTTTTCTTCCCACCTTTGTAAACAGTGCTGTGTAAATGCCCTGATGGGTACATCTTTTTGGACTGATTTTTTTTTCCTAAAGGAAACGATTCCTAGAAGTGGAGTTGAGTCAGTGTGTATGTACGTTTTTCAGAGCTTACAAATCCATTGATATGTCATCCTCTGAAAAAGTCTCTCATGATTTGTTCTCCCACAGATGGACACTAGCTAGAATATCTTAAAAATATTTGCCAATATGATAAGCAAAAGTGCTTTTTCATTTTTTTTTTGCATTTGATGACCAGTGAAGTTTTGAGCATTTTTCACTCATTAGCCATTTGACTTTTTTAAAATGAATGATTCTTTTTTATCCTTTGCCCACATTTAAGTGAGGGGGCTTCTTGTTGCTTTGTGACAGCTTTTTGTATGTTATGAAAATTAACTTCGTGAATTCATCAACATGTATCACAGAGCTTTTTCTTGTCATTTCTTTCCTTTCATTTTGTTCAGGAAGTTTTCTGATTTTTGTTGTGGCTCAAACTATTCTTAGGATGGTAAATGTCTTCCTTATGGGTATTATCTTTGACATTATTCTTAGAAATACTCTCTTATAATGGAATAAATCTCTTCTGTAGGTTTTTTTTAATCTCTAAGATGGAGATTATAATAGTACATGTTATAGTGAGGAGAAGTTGAGTTAATAAGAGCAAAGAGTTGTATTTGCTGTTACTAGTACTTTTTAATATTTACATCGCTATCTGCAATTTATCTTGTGGTCATTATGACAGGAGTAGAATTTATTCTTTCCAGGTGATTCTCTGTCCCAGGACAATTATCGAATTCATAATTTTCTCTTTGATTTGAAATCCCACCTGTACAAAATACTTACATACACTAGAGTCCTTTTTGAGCTCATGGTTCCCTTCTGTCAATCTCCTTTCCTTACTCCAGCACATCTTACATGTTGTAAAAATTTATTTAATAACTGGCAGTCTGATTTTTTTTGATTCTTTTCTTCCATCCCAAATTTTCTTGTCAAGTATTATGACTTTATTATTCCTGAAGAATTCCAAAATATTTTGTTCAAGTTATAAAAAATCAGATTGGAATTTTCATGGGATTTTTCAGTAAGTTTTGAATTATTCTTAGGAGAACTTACATCTTTACAAAACTGCTTTTCTCCATGCAATATGTTTATGTATCTACATTCATACCTCTTTCTTTAACCCTCAGTACAGTCCTGAAGTTTCTCCATTTAGAATATGGGCATTATTTTTGAATTTATTCCAGATTATTGTTTATGTTTTTGTTAATTTTGTAAGTGAGAATTTTTTGCTATTATATTTTTAAATGTTTAAAACTGACATTTAGAAAGGAAGATTCGGTTTGTCAATACTCACTTTGTAACTTGTCATTTAAAATTGTAAGTATTAAGTACTTGTTCCAGAATCCTTTCTTTTCTGTTTTTTAAAATTTGTTTCCAAGATTCTCAAAATGTTCATAGCTAAGTAGTATAGGTGGGGACACAGATGGAGAGAGGAAGTGTGGCTCACGAACAAACTGTGAGCACTTTCATGGCTGCCTTTAGGCTGCAGAAGCCACAGAAGAGCCCAGGTTAGACCAAGGGTGGCTTTGTATGCACTTGAAAGCCAGCTTTCCTGCCTGTATGGTGAAGCCTGGTGGGCGTGGCAGGTAGATGATCAAGGCCTGATCAAGGTCATTGGCTGCACAGAGCACTGTGTCTGTGAGAACTGGAGACCATTACCATGGGAAATGCTTGGCGCCAGGAACACTGCAGGGGAGCTGGGGAGCCTGTGTGTTAAGGATTTTCCAGCCTTGGGAGTGGCAAGATGAGACTCTGCATTCAGATCTGAGTTTGAATTCATCCTCTCTTGTTTACTGGTCCTCTGACTTTTGTCAAGTTATCTACCCGCTTTGAACTCCTGTTTTCTTGTCTCTCAAAACAGAAGAATTACAGCCTGCTGCTAGAGTGTTTGCTCAGGGTAAATGATTTGTGTCTATAAGATGCCACGTACAGTCACAATCTCAGTGAGAAATGGGCTGTCGCCTCTTCTTCTGCAACTCAGTGCTCGATAAGACATCGGGGGAAACCAGTCCCTAATTTGTATGTGATGCAATGAGGAACAAATTTAACGTCTTGCCTTTCCCTAGCAGTATTCTTACTTCTTTGCTTCATTTACCTCTTTCCTCCTTTACTCTCCCCTTTCACCTCCTCCACCAAAAGAGACTGAGTCTGTCTCAGGACACTACATTCAAATTGCTTTAAATGTTGGCTCATCCCCATGAAATTACAGTGAAATTAAAAATAATCTGTACACGTCCCAGACATGATTATATTTGATTTACACACACACACACACACACACACACACACACACACACACTCACACACACACACACACACACAATCAGGCTACCTCCCATTTGCTGAGGGAGAAGGACCACTTTTTCTGAGTTTTCATTCACTGAGCGTGAGAGCAAAGTCTCTTAAGCAGAAATTCGCCTGGCTTCTTGCATGGTTTTTTAAATTGGATTTCTGCTTTGTGTCCACAGAAATAGTCTCCTATTAGAAGAGGGGAAGTGGAGACATAGATATTCTGCTGAGATATTGGTGTCATCATATTTGAGTTGGAAAGGACTTACGACAGCATAGAGTCGTACCTTTTTATGGGTGAGAATCCATGATAGTGTAACTTGGACAAGAACCCGGGTCTTCTGTCTTCATGTCCACGCGGATGAAGAGGCAACTGGGTGGGGGATGGCAGGGATCCTTGCTTGAGTTCCGGGGTCTTGCTAGTTTCCATTGTTCAGCTGCCTTTAGTTTATGTCCATGTGGCCTCTCATGGGAAGGTCACTCTATCCTGATAGATTGAGTTTCTAATCAGCAAAAAGTTCTGGACCCACTCATGTTTCCCAGAGATTTTCTGCTGACCTGCTGACACTTTATATACATGAGACCTTAGAAACTGCTGGATATAAAATCCTTATTGTTATCATGTGCCCTCGAGTTCCACAGGAATGGGGTGCTGTCTCAGGCTGTCTAAGGCCAGCTCTGAACAAAGATAGGGTGATAGGCTGTGCAGCTGGACACTCCCCAGTCGAATGGGATTTCCACCTTAGTTTTTAGAATCAGGCAGATGAGTTCAAATCTTACCTTTACCAGTTATTAGCTTTGTGACCTTGAGGAAGAAACTTTACTTTTTTGGGGACAAATTTTCTTTATCTGTAAATAAGTTCAGTATTTATTTTAGGGTTTTTGTTTTAGAATTGAATGAGCTAATTCCCTCATTTATTCCTAAAATACTGATCACATGGTTCTATGCTGGTGACTTAGTGGTTGATTACTAAGGGACTCAGTAGTGAGAATGTGGGTGAGGCTCCCTGGATAAAAGAGCTTATATTCCATGATATGCTTGTAAAAGACTGGATTGCAGTGGATTTTTAGTAAATGTCCATTCCTTTCCTAATCCTCATTGATTGTGTATATATCTTTATACTAATATATGAACAAATTTTTATTGCAATTTAAGTCTTTTTGTAGTATTTAAAGTATGCAGCTAGAACAAAAATACGTGAAATAAAATGATTTGACTTTTATTTTCTTTTCAATAAGCAAAACAAAATAAAATAGAAAAGAAAAGAAAAAGTTTTGAAGGAGTAGAAATAATTTTATTTCCGTGGAATCGACTCCCTATGTTAGATTTTTGGTTGTGTTCTTAAACAGCATATAAAATTGACAGGTTTTGACTTCAGTGTTGATAGCTGGGTGAGTATAGTTTCTTTTTGTGGTTGTCTTTGATAAATTATTTGCACTAGATCATAAATAATGTGCATGTTACATATTGGAAACGAGGAAAGAGTGGAGACATACTACCTCCAATGCAGTCATTTTGTTACCGAGTCCAAACTCATTCTGTTCACCAAATGACAGGCCAATAAACTGGGAGATGAGGTGTTGGAGCAAGGAATAGTGACTTTATTTGCAAAGCTGGCAGACCCAGAAGATGACAGACTGATATCCTGGAGAACCATCTTCCCCAAGTCAGAATTGAGTCTCCTTTTATAATAAAAAGGGGCGGGGCTGCAGTTGGTTGTTGGAAACTTCTTGTTGTATGAATTGCTTGTCCTTTGAATCCACTGTTCTTGCAGCTGTCCATGTGGATCAAATCATGTTGCCCCTGTAAAACCTCCAAAAATAAAACAAAGTTATTCTCTATTTTGCAACTTGCCATCTCTACGTAAGTGCAGATTAGTTAGCATCCTTCAAGATCACGGCCAGGAGAAGAGGCTGTCCTGGATATTTCAGTCTAAAGGCAACTTTCTTTTACAAAAGGTGCAGAGATAGCAAGTCTGAGCCTAGAAAACAGGGCACAGGGTTAAAGCCAAAGGAACAGACCTAACATGGGGTCAAAATTGTTCTTTTCTATTACAATTTCCTTTTCCACTTCATAGATAATTTTAGTAAGAAACAAGAGCAATTTTGTATTTTTGCTTCTTAATAACCGATAAGTGGGCCAACTATATTTTTGTGAGCAGGGATGCTGTGCGGGCATAGGGGACACAGCAAACTCTTGTTGGGGGTGGCCGACCCTGGAACATGTCTGATGCCCCGTGAGTGTTGGTGGGGGTCCCCCTAGCCAGCAGCTCTCTTTAGGAGCCAGCATATGGGCATTGATATCTGGAGACCTCATTTTCGGTTGCAGGAAATTTTTTAGATACTGCGATTGAAAAATCACTCCAGCTGGGGATAATTAGGGAAAAAAGGAAAAGGAAAAGGGTTTGGAGTAGAGTAGAAGAGAAGGACATCAGATCACGGAGCCTGAGTGCTTGGCAGCGTGGCTTCGGGGGAGAGGGGAGCAGACGTGGTGAGGGGCCTGGCCCCGGAACCAGCTCCTGCACCTGTCCCCAAGCCCAAGCCACATAGCTTTTAATTGGGCCACCTCTCTGGGCTGGATGTCACCCTGGGCAGAACCTTGAGAATCGAAGGTAAGGGGTGGGCAGCACTCACCTAGGGGGTCACTGTGGATTTCGGTCAAGTCCACAGTGCCTTTTCTGGTCATGTGTCTTCACTTGTCCTTTATCTCAGGATCTGAGGAGGAGGAGAAAGGAACTCAGGTAGAGATCCAGGAAGATATCCGACTGTGTTAAGAGAGGACAGACACAGTGAAACGGGGAGTGAGGACACTTGCAGCAAAGTAAAATTACTTCACAACTATTGCTTCAGAGTTGCAGGTGTGAGAGAGCCTAAGCCTGTCTCAGAGTGCAGGGGACAAGTGGAAAGGAATGGCAAAATTTCCACTGAAAATTAAAATTTTGTTAAATAGCCTGCTACTGTTGCTTGTATCACTTGAATGAATGCAGGCATATTTCTGTGGGCATTAATAGGTTCACTTAACCCCACCAGCACCTCTTGCCCCCATCGGGGATGGGATATCTCAAGCACAGTGCCCCTCCTGCTTGGGTGGGCCACGCTGCGGGTCCTCGCCTGGGGCCGGGCTGCTGCAGGGCACTGAGTCCCCGAAGAGCGGCCTGGGAGACACGACAGGAATATCTCTGCTTTCGACTGAGGGCCTCCTTTTCCCCCTGCAGTGTAAGAATGCCGGTGACTGAGTTAGAAGCATGCTCCCAAGCTGTCCATGTCCTTGCCATTCAGAAGCGGACCCTGGAAGCTTCCAAATTTCTCCAGAATGCGTTCTACATTCACCTTCGGCAGGTGAGTGTATGTCTTTACACAAGTGGAGGAATTACTGCCGTTTTCCTTGAACTTACTCACCACTAGTCCATCTGATTTTTCTGTGCTAGGATTCAGTATGGCCTGCTAAAATATCTGGAGTCAGATCTTGAAACACTGATGAAGAGGATCATTTATTTTATTTGTATATATGATAGCCTTTTACTTTCAAAATACAGAATTTTTGGTTCTTTCAGGAATTTTTGGGGGGTTGGCGAAGCAACTTTGCTCTTACCATCTTTAAGACCTGTTTCTTTGTGCCTCTCACCTGTCTTCTGTCACTTGTGAGGCGATTCCATTTGTGACCCTGTCCGTGTTGTTCATGTTATAAAACATATAGTCTGTTAAAGTACAGTCCCTTTTACTCCGAAGACATTCCACAAATACTACTAAAACCTGGGTGTGGTTTTAAGAAGACAGAATCATTAGAACATGTACTTGCAGGTTGCTAGTGCAAAGTCCCCAAATCAATAGTCTAGCTCAACATCTAAAATCTTTCTAATCTACCTTGGATTTGTATGGATAAGTGAAGCAGTTTGCTAAGAACTCAAGACCAGGGTTAGAATACAGGCTGGTGTAGCTCAGCAGGTCCTCCTGAGCCAGCACAGTGCCAGAGGGTGGGGCTGAGGGGGAGAGTGCTGGGCCTTGGGGAAAGGGGAGGGCCAAGAAGGAGGGGGGTCCTGCCGTTCCTGAGCTCAAAGTTTCATGGCAAACACCTTCACCAGGTGAAAAACTTGGAGTTTCTTCGAAGAACAGTAGGTTTGAAAAGAGTCATAAAAGCACGGGAGTGACAATATCCCATTTGTGTCTAGTATGGGAGAGCGGCTGTGGGGCCACTTGGGAGACTCGTGAGTCCAGGTGTGCAGTGTTGGTGGCTTCCACCTGAGCGGTGGGACTGTCAGTGGGACAGTCACTGGGAAAAAACGAACAGACTTTAGGCATGTTTAGATGGTAAAAAGGAAAGGATGAATGATGTCTGTGAAGGTAGGATGGAGTTAGGCCCAGGTTTCTGGGTGGATTAATGAGGTAAGTGATTGTCCTGCTGTGCTCTGAGGAGGGAAAGCTGCAGAGGGAGCTCTGAGGGAAAACTGATGAGTTCAGCTGTGTGTAAAGTGAAAGGCTGTTCGATGTGTGGTCTGGGAGCTCAGGTGAGAGCCAGTAGCGAGTAGCGGGAGGGGAGAGAGACTGTCAAATCATTTTGTGAGCATACAAATAATTATGATTAATGATACACTTACGCCTCTACATTCTGGATTTAAAACCCATTAACATTTTGCTATATTGACTGCAGAGGTTCCTAATTTTTTTTAACAGAAATAAAATAAATAGAAACAAAATAGTGGAGTTAATGAACATCATAGAGTTGATGTGTGTCCTTGTATGTATTTTGATACCTCATCTGTTTATAACCATAATCTATAAAAAGTTAACTAGTTTAGCATAAGTGTTAAACAGAGGGACGTGACACACAGTGTCGGGGCTTGAAGCTGATCTTCTCAGGCAAATTATGTCGCCTCTCTGTGCCTTAGTTCCATCTTCTGTGACTGCCCCCGGGCCCCTCATCACAGCTGATTTCCTAGACTAGATGTTGGGAGGGAGGCTGCTGAAGAGAGTAAGAAGTGGCAACTGCTAGGGACACTGAAGGGAGACACAAAAAGTGATTAAAGCCGATAAACTCAGTACAAACAAATACTCTCAAAAGAGAAAGAATCCCGCAGTGTTTTGAGCCACTTAGCGTATGGGAAACAAAACCACGTGGACCCAAAGCTCTTGAGCATGTGAATATTGTGGGTGGGAGGGTGTCATCAGAAAAGGGTTGAGAAAAGGCCTTTTGGTTTCCCTTGACGTTTCCAGTAAGGATGGGGAGCAGAAGAGAAAACTCCCTGCTTCACAGTGGAAGCTGCTGTTTTGTGCAAAACTGACCAAAGGTTGGAGAGCAGTCATCAGCGGTGCTGGCAAATGAAGAGACTTTGGTATTGGGTGGGGCACTTGCTGCGACTTCCAGGTGACCTGCTGGCTGGGGGCTGTATGGCGGGCAGTAGGTTTTCAGGGTGACCCGGGCATAAACCCTGGCTCTGAGGCTGCTGGTCTGACTAGCAAACCTGGGCACCCGCAGTCCTAATGGGGTAGCTCGGGATGTGGCCTGGGACACCTGCCATGCTGAGGGCGAAAAGAGGGCTTCACTGAGGGTGTGTCCCTGCGGAGAGTGGAAACGTCCTCCTGCCGGGGAGGAAGAGCCTCTGAGCAGGGTGCTGGATGCACAGGCAAGACCACCCGGAGCACGGAGGGTTTGGGGAGCCGGAAGTCACACAGTGTCACGAGCAGCCTTGTTCCTGAGAAACTAGAGGGAGAAGAGGCTGAAAAGTCAGGCTAGTGTCAGACCCTGTGGTGTTTTATGAGTGACAGTAAAGGACTGGTCCGGCAGGCACGAGAGAACCCTGTGGGCGTCCCAGTGAGGGCGTCACACTGAAGGGTGTAGCTGGGCTACAGACTTTGCCACTTATTAACTGTGTGACTTTGAGCAAGATCACCCCACCTCTCTCTATATATCTTCATCTGTAAAATGACACAGTGACAAGCTCGTGTCATCAGAAGGCTTAGTTTAGCTCTGATCCTCTGTGTCCAGTCTTGTCAGTGCTTCCCTGCAATGTTCTGCATTGGCTGCTCTTACCCTCAGATGAGAGGGCGTAGAGGCACATTGTAGCACCTGACGGCAGGAAGGGGTTGCTCTAAAAACAGACATGTAGCCGCCTGCAGCTTCAGGCCTGCAGACAGTTTGATTGATGGTCCTGGAGAGGAGTTTGGAAGCCTTAGCATCGTTTTAAGACTTGTTTTCCGTTGGGGGCAGCATTTGCCTTTGCAGATTAATGTTGAAGATTTGGGCTTCTTGCAAAGCTGTCTTCAGAGATGGTTATATACGTAACATATCATATAAAATAAAACGCTTTTATTTAATGTGTGGGACTTTGCAGCTGTTGGGAACAGCTCTGTTGGCCTGGTCTCCACGGAGGACACTAGGGGTCAGCAGAGGGTGCGGGAGGGCAGGCAGCCCACCATGCTGCTGCGGGGTGTTCTCCCCAGCACGGCACTCTGCTGAGTTGACTCTTCTCTGAGTTTGGTTGCCATATGAGCAGACAGCAAATTAATGAGTTCTGGTGCGATTGTATAATGACAGGAAGAAAGAGGGTCCCGTAGTTTTTCTGGACTAGAACATGCTTTTGGTTCCTGATCCAGTGTGTTCCATTACAGAATTGATGAGTTGTGTCTATTCTGGGACTTGTCGACTGAAAGAAATGTGTAGCCTGAAAGTTTAGAGTTATGCTTTATTTGGCGGGAGGACTCGAGGCGGGAAGACAGCCTTCAAATCTGTCTGAGGGACTGCTCCCAAGAAGTAGGGGAGGAGCTAGGATTATATAGGAAATTTACAACAAAGACCAGGGAGTTGGAAGAATAAAATATTTCTTGTTATCTAAAGAAATCCAGGCATCTCAAGATCAAGAATTTAGTGATTTTCTTTGTATGAGAAGAAGTAAACTTTTTGGCTCATTGAATTCATTCCTTTTACAAGCAGCTAGTTATCTAGGGCCAGTATTCTGTCCTTTCTTATTCTGAGTCCCCTCAGAGGGCACCATTCTGAGTGGCTGCCTAGGCTGAGCAGGGGAGGAAGAGCCTCTGAGCAGGGTGCTGGATGCACAGGCCTGTCCTCCCTGGGAGATGGTGGCAGCTGCTGATGACTTGGTTTCAGCATTCTTTGTTTACTGACATGGTTGCCGTATTTTCATTCACATTGTAGTATTTTCATTCACAGTGCTCCCCCTTGGTCCTAAATTCGACCAATATTTTGAGAGACATTTCATGACCAATTTTGTCCCAGGGTGCTATGAAGGCTCATTCCTAGTTCAGGTTGAAGAAACTTCTGACCTGCCATTCAAGGTGTTAGGTGTTTTTATCAGGCCCTGTTGATACTAAAAGTTCTCTGGATGGCCTGTCTTACTAGTCTGTTATGATCCAGGAAATCTTTACCCTTCGTTGCTCATTCCCATACCTAGAATCACACTGTTATAATTATTTTATGCAGGGTTATAAATTTTCTCTATTTCTTCAATATGATTTGCCATCATCAATCTTGTTGTAGGCCTAGCTACACTTTGGGAAATGTAAGAGAAAACAATCTTATAAAAATAGACAGGATATAAGTAATACAGCTAGTAACGTTAATAAAGTCACGATTAAGAATTTAATAGTCAAGAAGTTATATTTTTGGGTTAAAATTTTTCTTGTGTTTCCGACTGAGTTTGAGTGATCTTACGAGAAAGTTCGTATTTATGGTCAGGCTTCGAACAGGTATTAATTGGCCAGGTGATGTCTCCTACCTTGTAAGATCAACAGTGGCCTAAACAGAACTATAATTTCCTTTTTAGAATAACGTTTCTGAGGGCTATCTAGTTAGAGCCTTGGAGTAGGGAAACCCACCAAGGTAACACAGAAGTACTAGACATAGGTAATTTACCATAAACTTAACAATTGGAGTAGTTCATAATCAAAGGTAGGAGAAATTATCAAATTAATTGGTATACAGGCCTGATCTGGTGTCTTGGGTCAGCTGTCTACCTCATATGTCGTCGTCTTCTCATCCTGGCCTGGTAGCTTTTTCTCCATTTGGGCCTTGTTTTAAGGTGAGCAGTGCTCTATAGGCCAGTGCACTGCAGGGGCTCTTTCCGATTGGAAATGAATCTGAAAGTCAGTTTCCTTCAGCTTTGCTGTGTATGGTCTAGTTAAGAGTACCTGATAGAGTCCTTCCATTCATGTTGGAGACAGTTTTTAAAGTCATGCCTGTTCCAGTATGTATAATCCCCTGGCCGCATGTCATGGGGCATTGGATCTCTACCCAAGGATATATTACTAAGCTTCAGAAAGAAACATACAGTGTCCTTTTAATAATTCAATTAAACTTTGCAGCAATGTAACATGACAGCAAGGAATGATCTGGGAAGTGTCTTACTAAATATAGACCTCAATTAACAAAATGAGAATTTAATATCCACTAAAATATAATCTTTTTCTCTCTAAAGTTCCCTCATTTTTATCAAATATAGTCAAATCAAGGTGAATTTGTTTACAAGTTAAGTCTGATTATTTGATCATATAAGCTCTTTTAAATTGGCTGTGTTGGAACTTTTAATAAGGACTTTTAAGCTAGAATGTTAATAAGGTTTGCTAAGGCCAGGAAAGCCCCGTCAAGGGCTTGTCATAGATTTCTGCCTAACAGATTTAGGTAAATTCTTTTCTTTTTGAAGTCCTTAAAATACCTTGAGGTTCCTATACCTGTTAGGAGACGATCTTCCTAATTTACCTCATAGAGCCACTGGGGACCTTAAAGATTTTAGTCTCTTGAGGGATCAGATAGAGAGAAAAGATAACTGTTCTAAGTCTGCTTTCATAGGTATAATTTATCAAATTGACGTGAATCATAACTAGTTTAAGGAGAAGAGTTTCTTTATGTCTGGTAAACAGGTTAAAAGCCAGTAGTATTTCAGACAAAATCAAAAATTGTAACCATATTCATCAGTTTATTCGGTCCCACGTAACTAATTCTTTTAATCAGAGTTTTCATTAGACCTTTAAAATTTCTTACCCAGTTTATTTCAGTGCTATAGTTTGAAATTTATTAGAAATCAGTAAATCTCCTTGAAGAGAGAGTATCTTGCAAAATCATCAGAAGAAAACAATTACCTGCCTATAAATGACAACAGAATTAACAGCATGGTTAAACAACATTACACTGTAATCTATAAAGAAACCTGGTCACAATAACCAGAATTATGACTGGTAACATTTCAGATATACCAGAATGTTAGGGAGTCCATATAATTTCTAGAATATCTATATTAATAATATTTTCTCATACAATGCAACCTAGGAAGATTTATTATTCATTTGACAATACTTCCCATGTTAGTTAACATGCCAAATGAAACTTACTACTTTAAAATCTCTCTTTGAGATGTTTCAGGGACCCTTTGTAGCATCCCATAGTTAACTGGAGACTAAAAGAATTTTAATGAGAAATTGATATTTGGGGAGCTTGTTAAAAGTTTTCAAAACACTTGATCAGATAAACGTATAGATCACTGTAAAGTAGTACTTAATCATTAACAAGAAAATATTTCAAAGGTAAAGACACAACAGATCACTTAATTCGCATAAGAAGCTTTACAATTTGTTACTGAAGGTGGATTAATATTTTAAGAAAATTTTGTCCCCTTAACAGAGAGAAAACCAAATGTAGTCTTGTACCAGCTTACTTCTAAGATTCATTTACTTTGCCCAAATTGATTCTAAACTTAGCCAATTCTGACCACGTACAAAACTCTTTCCTCAGGGTTCCTCTTCCACAAGCCTTCCCCAGCTTTCTATACTCGTATTAGTGTGTCCCTTATTTTTTCTTCCATTCAGAAGTAACCAGATTCAGGACAAAGTCACTATTTTTCATTAACAAAATATAATTCCATTCCTTATATCTTCCCTTACACATTTATCTTACCTTCCTAGGTTACTGAGATCTTTCCCTTAATAATAGAGACTATTTCAGAGTGGCACCAAGCATTTATTAATATTTCTAAACACCTTTAGTTTCTCTGTAAGAGGAAGTCATATGTTAAGTAATTCATATTTCAATCTTATTTTATCTGAAAATGATATAGCTATTAAATAAAATCCTATCATTTAACTTAATTTAGCACAATTCTAGAATTTAGATACCAAACATTTAGAGATTATCTTAAGCATACATTTTAAATATATATTTTAAAAAATTTACCCAAAACTCTCATCTCATTTGCATTTAATTTACTTCAAATTTTATCACACCACATTACTATTATTTTTTTTGACAAATCTGTAACATATATAACAGGATCTTATTTGACTTTCATTAAACCTAGGTACAGTAAAGGTATTATACTTAATATTGATGACTTTAAAGATGTCTATATTAATTAGAACATACTTAAACTAAACAATACCAAGTGTTATCTTAATATTGAATATTTTCCAGTTCACGTGAAATTGAAGGTCAACTTAGTCAGTTTTTATTTTAAAAATACTTAATTTGTAAGCTATTACTTTTTACGTCAATTAAGCAGAGCTCTTTGACTTTGTTTTTTTTTTTTTTTTTTAGCTGTAGAAATATCTCACATCTATAATGTGTACTCAGGCTTATAAACAGACCAAAGTTAGAGATCTCATAGCTTCACTTTAAAACTTACTTATAAGATAGGTATAATAATAGTTGGAATAAGCTTAATTTGCTTGCTCAAATCACTAAGGCTTGCTATTTATGAAAAAGACATTTAAGATTTCTTGACAAAGTCTGACGGACCCATCAGAGTTCTGAGCTCTAAAATGCCAAAAATTTCTTTGGCCTTAAGTTTTCTCTCATTGAGCTAATTAGGCTCAGTCCTAGGTCACTGTTTGCTGTATATACATTTCTGATCT
Source organism: Camelus dromedarius (assembly GCF_036321535.1). NCBI lineage: Eukaryota > Metazoa > Chordata > Mammalia > Artiodactyla > Camelidae > Camelus > Camelus dromedarius. Next base: position 39,282 of record NW_026989774.1, read on the forward strand.
GCAAGAAAATGACAGACACTTCCAATTCCCCAGAGAACTGCTCTGTCACGCAGGCCCAATTGTATCTCCTTATTTGGCTTTTTTGTATCAGTGAAAAGAGCTGTAAACAAAGAATTCCATGTTTTAAAACTTTAAGGTTCAATTTATCTTGTCTTCCAAAGCTTGCATAAGGCATTTAGTAAGGTCTCTTTTCCTTGAGTTATAAGTTAAACCCAGGGTAAACCTCTTATTATATTTTTCTATTAGCCACTGAATATTAGTTTTTAGTTTTACATTATATTGGACGGCTCATGTAACTCTATTGGTTTCCTTTATTTTGTTCAATTAATATTTTCTGAGGGACAGAAATGTGCCCAGCCTTGTAATACCAAGAAGAGGAAGCGTTATTCCATTGAAACATATCTATCCCACAACATAATTAAGCAAAAAGTTTATATAAAGCCCATTTAAACATACCAATTTTACAAAGTTTTATCTCAATTTTATTAACTCTTATACCTTTAATTTTAATATTTATTAGGTTTAATCAATAATTTTTATTTCTAGAAGGAATGCCAGAAGCCTTTTTCTTCTTTTCTTTCTTTTTTTTTTTTCACTGTATCTAATTTTATAGAAAAGTCTCTGGGATCCCCAAGTTTGAGCCAAAGAACTTAGGCCCTTCTCAACTTTTAATTTGATTAATTGGTCTGTTGCCCCAGTCATTGATCAAATATCACAGTCTAAATATATTATATGTATCTATCCCTATAAATACATACATTTTAAACTGGGGTAAATAAAACGGACTTGTTTGAACTTTAATTTTGCGGGGCAGTAGGTGATCTCTTTGGCCACTTTTTTTTTTAACTTTACGTAGTGTAGTACTAAAACCTTGTCTCTAAATCCAAAAATGTCCATTTTATTTATCTCATTCAAAATAACCATCAAAAAAATTTACCCATTTTGGATAAGCCCCTTATCTTTTTTTTTTTTTCCGTTAAGAAAAAAATCTTTCGACATTTTTACATTCTTTTTTCCAGTTACTCAACCTAATTAACATTAATTATTCTTAGATTTTATTAACATCTCTAAAACCATTAATGGGAAAGGAAAAACATAAATGTAGCTTTTTAAACCAGTGTTTTTAAATTAAGTTCTTAGATTAACCATTAGATATATTTTCTACCTTTAAACTTGATTTTAATAGGTACCAATAAAACGGCTGTTTATAATGAGAGCTCTTTCAACTCTCACCAATTTAAAAGATTTTCCAAATTAAGGGATCCATCATATGGCCATCAATTTATATATATATATATAATGATTTTAAACGAATAAGATGAAGAGGCTTTTCCAAATGAGAGTAGGGGTGCTGCCTAAAAAAAATTCAAAAGTTTACTCTCCAAAAGGTAAAGCAATTCATGGTCCAGACTGATGCAACAAAGGTTAAGATGGCAAAATGCCTGAAAATTGGTACAAAGGATTGTTGAGAATCCCAATTTATTTGTGTGGCCACCATATGTACAAAATACTTGTACCTTTTGCATGGCAGAGTCCAAATTTTCCATTAAAAACATAAAGGAAACACATATATACATACATACACACACATAAAACACCCAGCGAAAGATAAAACGTTTATATTTCAAGGACACATGAAGAGAAATCCAAGTTCCCCCTAAAAGGGTTTTGGTTTTTATAAGTCCAGAATTCCAAAAAATGTTTTTATCAGGCCTGGTTAGTTACTTTAAGAGTGAGAATTTTTTTTAATTCCCAATTAAATTTGTAAGTTTTGTATGTATATAAACCTGGCTGGGGAATTAGTTGGAGGCTGGCAATCTGTCATTTATTTTTCTTTTTTTCCTTTTCTTTCTTCCTTTCTTACTTTCTTTTTTTTCTTTATTTTTTTTTGAAAGTTCTATTCCCCATTCTAAGGTAGGGTTGTCAGAATAAAATTGCTAATAGGTTTTCCCGCAGGGACAACTCTATGGCATGAAGTCTTTGCCTATACCACTCCTGCAAGTTTCTCAGTCATCCAAGAAAACTGTTACCAGCCAGGAAGAGGGTCCCATTTTTGGAGTTGAAAGGTTCCTCATAAGAGTTTTACTTTTATACCGAAAAATTCAATGGAGGTAACCAAATTGAGGAAAACATTAGACCAGCCTCTTACCTAACCACTCAGTCCTGACCCCAGTGTCTTTCAACATGGACCCACTCTGGATGTCTCCACTGGGTATTTTCCTGGTATCTTTCAACCAGCCCCACCTTGGACGTCTCCTAAAGATGGGTGTTTCCCATTATCTTTCAACCAGAACCCACACAGTATGTCTCCACTGGGTGGGTTATTCCCCCCCAGTATCTTTCAACTGGAGGGCCAGGTACCTGGATACACCGCCAAATAAAACTCAGGATTATCACCCAATATGGGAGATCTGAGAACCAAGATAGACTCACCCAAATTCATCTGGATTCCCCGAGGAGGTGGATGGGAACAAAGGGCCACTGCTGGTACCAAGGCTCCGGATACTCGGAGAGTTCAGGTGGAGAAAGTCTGCTCTGGGTCCCTTCATGGTGTCCAAAACTGTTGACTGAAATACATGTGCAGCCTAAAAGTTAAGAGTTATGTTTATTTGGCGGGAGGACTCGAGCCGGGATGACAGCCTCTCAGATCGCTCTGAGGGACTGCTCCCAAGAGGTTGGGGAGGAGCTAGGATATATAGGAGCTTTACAACAAAGACCAGGTAGTAGGAACAATAAAACATTGTTATCTAAAGAAAGCCAGGTATGTCAAGTTAAAGAGTTTAGTGATTTTCTATGTATCATTTGGGCTCACTGGATTCATTCTTTAGACAAGCACCTAGCTATCTAGGGCAAGTATCCTGTCTTGTCTTATTCTCATTCTGTTCAGAGGGCACTGTTGTGAGTGGCTGTAGAGGCTGGTCTTCAGGCCTGTCCTCGCTGGGGGATGGAGGCAGCCGCTGATGACTTGGTTTCAGCATTATTTGTTTCCTGACATGGTTGCAGTATTTTCATTCACATTGTAGTATTTTCATTCACAGACTGATTGTGGATAATCTGGATACGTGGAAAGGAACCGAGATAGAATTACTGCAGGTACCTTCTACTTTAATATTCCGTGTGCAAACATAAACACGGATGAAGCATACATTTTAATTTGGTGGTGTAGGGAAGGGTTTCTGCACATTACAGGAGAAGGCAAGGCAGAATTTCTCTACTTTGTTGGCAGGGATGTGGGTCCACCTGTCTTTTCTGTAGCTGTTTCTGAGAGCAGTTTATGGTAATTAACAAATATTGACAAATGGTGGCACACATTGCATTTAAGAGCTGGCCTGTGCAAACTTGTGTATTGGACAGGTGGATTGGAGAGAGATGTAGCCCAGGCCTGGGCTCAGATACAGGTTTAAATCGCCATTTCCTCACCAAAGGGCTTTGGACTAGAGTGTAACCTCCCTTAATCTGTTGGTGAATCTGTGAAATGTGCATTATAATATTCGTTTCCTCCTGGTTTTGTTGTAAGTTGTAAACAGTATTATAACACTCATGAAACACTTAACAAACAGGCACTTAGCAGTGTTCACTGTGTCTGTCCGCCCCGCTTAGCGTGTGTCACAGCCATAAAGGTAGCATGTGCCTGTTGAGGATGCACTGGTAGCCCCTTGAATAGGTTGTGAATTTGGTGATTTCCTTTAATCCTTGAAACTCTATATGCCATGGGCAGTTATCTTCATGGACAGATGAGGAATCTCAGGGTAAAGAAGACTGTGTAATTTGCCCAAAGTCAGACCATAATTTTGGGTGCTGGGGCCTCGGTTCAGCATGGGCCCCTGGGCCTTCTGCCCTCTCCGTTCAGCCCCAGAGCCAGACGTGGGGTCGCCTGTCTCCCAGCCCAGAATATCCAGTAGGCAGCAACACAAACCAGGACCTGTGCTGCTTAAGCAAAACTCCGGAGGGGAGGCAGGTACTAAGGGGATAAATGTAAAAACAGACGACTGCAAAGTGTGATCAGCTCTGAGAAGGAAAGGAACACGCCTCGCCACGCAGAGCTGTGAGCTTTCCCTTCGGGGCTGCTCTGGGGGCGTTCATCTCAGCTAAACAAACTCCGGTCCTGCACCAACGCAGGAAGGCAGGGCGCGTGTGACCAGGTTGACTTGGCCTCGTTGATCATACTCATTCCCCATTCAGCGGCAGCTCTTACGGGCACTTACCTAGTAAACAGATTTCGGCCATAATCATCACGCACTTTGCTTGGTAGTTTTATTGGCCTCACATTTGAGATGAGGTAATTGAAGCTGGGGAGTTTGTTGCATGCCCGTGATTACCTTGGAAATAACCCCACTGGTCTTTCAACCTAGACTGGTGTGGCTGTTATATCCCAGCCCTGTGAATGGCATCGTGTAGCTTCTACCAAGTGGCACAAATGACTGACATTGATTTTTCTTAATTCGTAGGAAATGGTATGTGACAATAAGAGAAAAAGGTAGTCAGAAATTGTTTGGAAAACTAGAACAAAATCCAATTCTTCCCCAGCTGGGGAAGCGTACCCAGTGTCACTCACCCCACTCACTGCCTGGCATCTCCTCCCTGCCGACTCCATGTTCAGAAGCCACTCTGAGCCTTTGAAGAACATTTTGCCTCATGACACTGTTGACTAGGACCTGCGGCCTCTCTGTCCCTGGTTAACTCTCTCTTAATTTAAAATTTATTTTAAATTATTTAAAATTTCTCTCTCTCATAAAATTTAAATTTTATGCAGGCTCCTCAGCTCAGATGTAAGAATAGCCTCTTTAAACTTCTTGATGCAGCTCCTTAGTGAAGATCTTTCGAAGGAAAACTAGCCAAAACCTGGGAGGTATGCACACAGTGACTGCAAACTCAGCACTTTGTGAAGTTCAGAATCAGAGGGGTGGGAGACTCAGGAAAGGCTTTTTAAGGTAGAAAGGAAAAAGTGAAAGGACGCAGGCTGTGTGAGACTGAAGCATCTCGGTCCCAGCTAGCAAGGCAGCTGCGTTCAGGATGGTATGTGAGGAGTACAGAGTTCTCACAAAGAAAGAAGTGGTGGGATGGGAGGGAGGACAGATAGATTCTTTACTAGGGAAGGAAAAAGTGCGCTGAAAACTTCCTGGTTGAATAAGAGGACTGTGACATGATGTGCTTGTATTTTGGAGAGAAGGGTTTTGTGGGGAGAGGCCTAGGAGAACGCTGTCTGGCTAGGGGGTCAGCACAACAGGGAACCACAGAGAACAGGGCCGACCTCAGGGCCCCTGCTGGGGGAGGGCCTGCCCGCCATTTTGAGCCCTGGGGGCTGCTTCTGTCCCTTAGCTGGGGCCTCAGAACTCCCTTCATATCCCAGTCCTGTTGATACAAGAAAACAGATGTGGGGCATGAGAAGGGCTGTGTCCCAGGCTTTGGTTGAGCCCCTGGAATGTGCCCCACCAGACATGGGTCCTTGGCTTCCTGCAGGAAAGATTTCAAGAGCAAGCCACTGTTGAGTAATGGTAGATTTATTCACAGAGACACATTGAAAGGCAAGAGAAAGGCCACGAGTTGTGGGGTTCGGGTGCTCAGATTAAAAGTAGGTACACACTCCACAGACAGAGTGTGGGCCTTCTCGGAAGAGGGAGAGAGAGTGGTGACCGCGAGGTGGCGCTGTGTTGCTCGTTTTCTTGGGCTTGGTTGTTTCATATGCTAATAAGTAGACTGAGCAGCCTAAGGGCAAGGGGCTGGGATTCCCAGGGAGTTGGCCATTTCCCACCCTGTGACCTTTTGTGGCTAGCCTTGGGTTGGCCATGGTGCCTTGGGGCATGTAAATTCACCATGTTACTATTACAATGGGTGTATAATGAAGCTCAAGCTCTGCTAGAAGTTATATCTCTTCATCTTGAGCCTCAAGGCCTATTGGGGATTGAATCCTTCACCATTTTGATGTTAATTGTTGTGGCCTTCCTTGAATGGCTGTGCTCTGCCCCCTTCCATCCTGTCTCACTGTGATGACACAGAGAGAGCAAAGGCCGGGCCCTACCCGTGCTCCTGTATTTAACAGGGGGAGGGGTGGTGTGGGCTGAGGATGACTCTGAGTGGTGAGAAGGATGTTTCAGATTTTCCCACGTGGGACATGGGTACCTGCCAGCAGCCACTGCAGATTTATCTCACGGGCATTATCGCTTGTGTCACTCATCGTTTCTATTTTTCTTTTATTTTTTTCTAGTATTTAATCTAAATTTAATATCAGGTTTTTTTAGTAAAGAAATTTCTCTTTTTCTTTTCCTTGGGGCTCTTTAGGGGGTAGGTAATTAGGTGTATTTATCTGTTCGTGGAGGCCCTGGCACTTGAACCCAGGAAACCGTGCACGCTAAGCACACGCTCTACCACTGAGCTCTACCACCCGTCCCATCATCTTTTACTTTTTGCTTTAGCTGCCAAGAATCTTACAGCTGAATTTCTAGTCGGTCTTTAACACTTACCCTAAATTCATGGCATTCATTTTTATGAATTTACCTTCCCCTGGTTTCATTTAAGTATTCAATCTCCATTTTGTCTTCACTCTCACTTTTGTCTTATTGTTGATATGGTTGTTAAGCCGTGTTTAAAAAAATTGTTTAATTTCTCTTTTAGCAGGAGGCTGAAAGTAAATAAATATGTAAACAAACTTATCACACTTAAATATTTTATACTTTCTAAGCTGTTTAGTAGTTACTTAAAAACCGAATTGAATACTAAAGTGATAAATTTTTAAATTATTTTTTAATTTTTTATAAAGGTATAGCTGATTTACAAAATGATATAAGTTTCAGGTGTACAATAGTTGCACAATTTTTATTTTTATGTTCCATTTATAGTTATTGTAAAACATTGGCTATATTCCCTGTGTTGTAAGATCCATCCCTGTAGCGTGTTTATGTTAGATGGAGCAGTTTGTATAAGAAAGCTGGGTAACGCAGAGTCTGGGGAGTGGCTCTGTCTAACCCATGTTCATGGTCACCCTTCCTGTCAGAGCCCAGGCCCTCACTCCTCTCTGCAGGGCAGCGAGTGGAGGCAGCCCTCATCAGCGCTGGCACCACCCTCTGAGTGGCAGTGACAACAGTGACTCTCTGTGGACATGCAAATTGTTGTTCCAGGATCTTTAAATGCATTTCTGCATTTAATAATTAAAGCCCTCCTGTGAGGAATCATTTTATGTTTTTAATGAATAATACATTTTATTTTGATTTTGATAGACTTCAAACCTCCAGAAAATGTACTGGAATAGTACAATAAACGCTTAGAGACAGTTCATCTAAAAGGGCACTATTTGCCCTTTTGTGTGTGGCTTATTTTATTATAAACTTTCAAGGTCCATTCATGTTGTAGCCTCAATCAGTAATTTATTCTTTTGATTTGATAGTATCTTTTTTCTTTTTCTCGTTTTTGTCTATTTAAAAATATTTTCATTGAATTCTAGTCAGTTTATAATGTTGCATCAGTTTCTTGTGTACAGCACAACACTTCATTTATATAGAAACATACCTGTATTATTTTTCATATTCTTTTTCAACATAAGTTACTATAAGATACTAAATATATTCTCCTGTGCTATACAGTATAAACTTGCTGTTTACTCTATACATACTATCTGCAAATCTTGAACTCCCAATTTATTCCTTCCCACACCCTCTCCCCTCTGGTAACCATAGTTTGGTTTCGATGTCTCTGTGTCTGTTTCTGTTCTGTAGATAAGTTTATCTTTTTGTTTGGTTGTTTTTTCATTTTTTGTTTTTTTTTTTTTTTAGATTCCACATGTGAGCGATGTCATATGGTATTTTTCTCTCTCTGGGTTACTTCACTTAGAATGACATTCTCCAGGTCCATTCATGTTGCTACAAATGGCATTATTTTATTATTTTTTTTATGGTGAATAGTAGTCTATTGTACAAATATACTACAACCTCTTTATCCAGTCATCTGTCAGTGGACATTTAGGTTGTTTCCATGTCTTGCTATTGTAAACAGTGCTGCTGTGAACATTGGGGTGTAGGTGTCTTTTTGAATTAGGGTTCCTTCTGGATATGTGCCTAGGAGTGGGATTGCTGGGTCATATGGGAGGTCAATTTTTTGTCTTTTGAGGAACCTCTATACTGTTTTCCACAATGGCTCCACCAAACTGCATTCCCACCACAGTGTAGGAGGGTTCCCTATTCTCCACAGACTCTCCAGCATTTATTGTTTGTGAACTTCTGAATGATGGCTATTCGGACTGGCGAGATGTGATATTTGATTGCAGTTTTGATTTGCATTTCTCTGATAATGATATTGAGCATTTTTTCATGTGCCTATCGGCCATTTGTATGTCTTCATTGGAGAAAAGTCTCTTTAGGTCTTCTGCCCATTTTTGGATTGAGTTGTTTGTTTTTCTTTCTTATGAAGTGTAAAAGCTGTTTATATATTCTGGGAATTAAGCCCTTGTCAGTCTCATTTATTGCAAATATTTTCTCTCATTCCATAGGTTGTCTTTTTGTTTTGCTTACTGTTTCCTTTGCTGTGAAAAAGCTTGTAAGTTTAATTACATCCCACTTGTATATTTTTGCTTGTATTTCTATTGCTTGAGTAGACTGCTCTAGGAGAACATTGCTGAGATGTATGCCAGATGTTTTCCCTATGTTCTCTTCTAAGAGGTTTATAGTGTCTTGTCTACATGTTTAAGTCTTTAAGCCATTTTGAATTTATTTTTGTGTATGCTGTGAGGGAGTAGTCTAACTTCATTGATTTACATGCAGCTGTCCAGTTTTCCCTACACCATTTTCTGAAGAGGCTGTCTTTATTCCATTGTATGTTCTTACCTCCTTTGTCAAAGATTCAATGACCAAAAGTTTGTGGGACTATTCTTGGTAATTTTGTTTATCCGTTCATTAATGGATGGATATTGTTTGGAACCTTTGCCTACTCTGAATGATACTGCCATGAATATTGATGTGCATGTTTTTGTGAGAATATGTTTTCATTCTGTTGGCTGTACAGTTGGCCCTCCATATCTGTAGTTTCCACTTAATGGATCCAGATGGCTGATTGTAAAGGGACTCGAACATCCTTGGATTATGGAATCCAGGATGGGGTGTTCCTGAAACCAACCCCTCGAGGATACTAAGGGATGACTCTACATGTAGGAGTGAAATTGCTGAGCCATATAACTCTAACCTTTTGAGGAAACAACAGACTTCTCCAAAGAAGCTGCACCATTGTCCCTTTCCACTGGCCGCATATAAGGTATCTCTGCCTCCTGAACAACACTTGTTATTGTGCATGTTTTGATTATAACCATCCTGGTGGTTGTAAAATAAGATCTCATTTTCATTTTGATTTGGCTAGTGATGCTGAGCTTCTTTTCATATGCTTATTGGCCATTTGTGTATTTTTTTAAATCCTTGGAAATTTTAAAAATTGGGTCGATTTTCTTTGTATTATCAGGTGTAAGCATTTGTTATATATCCTGAATACTAGTCTCTTATTAGATACATGCTTTGTAAAATTTTTCTCCTATTCTGCAGATTGTGCTTTCACTTTAGTTCTTTTAAACATTAAAACAATTTCTTTACAGGTGAGGTAATTAGATGTATTGATTTATTTTATTTTTCTTGCTAAGCACGCCCTCTATCAGTTGAGATACCCCCTTCCCCTGTCATTTCTCTTTCTTGATGATGTCCTCTGTAACACAAAGGTTTTAATTTTGATGAAGTCCAGTTTATCTGCTTTTTTCTTCTATCACTTGTGCTCTTCGTATTGTATCTAGGAAACCAAAGCCTATCCTAGGACCTCAAAGATTTATACTGTGTCTTCTTTTAGAAAGTTTATAGGTTTAGTTTTTACGTTTCTGTCTCTGATCCATTTTGAATTAATTTTTATTTGTTATATAAAATATGGGGGTCCAGATTCCAGATTCATTCTTTTGCCTGCAGATACCCAGCTTTCCCTGCACCATTTGTTGAATAGACTATTCTTTCCATGGAGTGTTGTTGGCACCCTTGTGGAAAACTGACTGTAAATGTAAGTTTTTTCCCCCTGGGATTTTATTGTATCTCATAGATTTATTTATCCAAACTTATGCCAGTACCATACTGACTTAGTACTATAGCTTTTTAGTACACTTTAAAGTGAGTCATCCCACTTTGCTCTGCTTCTTCAAGATTGCTTTGGCTGTCCTGGGCCCCTTGGACTTCCATATGAATTTTGGGATAAGTTTTTCAATTTTTGCAAAGAAGTCAGCTGGAATTTTGATAGGGATTCCACTGAATTTGTAAATCACTTTGGGGAGTCTTAACATTTTTAACAATATTGTCTACCATTCCATCAACATGAGATGTCTTCCATATATGTAGATCTTTTAAAATGTTTTGGTGATACTTCAAAATATTCAATGTACAAATCTTGTAAATTTTTGTTAAATGTATCTCTCATTTAATTTTTAATGCTGTTGTAAATGGAAAGTCTGAGCTTCTTGAGGTAGGACTATATATCAATTTGTTTATTTCTAGGATTTCTACGCAGCAACTACCCTAGGTTTATATTTGCAACATAAATCTATCCACAACTCTTCCCACCACCATGTTATAAGAAACCAAGACCCAGGTTAAGCTACCTGAACACCTATGTGGAAGTGAGAAATGAGACCCTTGGGTGGGGCTTTGTGAAGATGATACTGAGAGCTTATTTAAGATGGCTTCATCTTAATTTCTTTTAAACAACACTTTCGGTGTAGTCAGATATATTAAGAACATGCCCTTTTGATGTGCAGAGGAGCTAAGACTATTATCAAATAATTTCTAGAGAGAGTGTTGTACTTGAAATCTAATTTGCAGCAACCTTTGAAGATTTATGTTTCAGGAGCTTTGACTTAAGAACACCTGTCTTTATTCATTAGTGACAATTAAATGCTCAAGCAACATGTAATAGTCTGAGAAACTGCCCCCGCCCCGTAGTGCTGGGTGGCTGCAGCTGTAACCGGAGTCAGCGCTTACCTTTCCCAGTATGCTTGTGCTGATCCGCTCAAAGCGTTTCGTCCAACACTGTGTCTGTAGTCTGTTGGACATAGCCATAAAACATTGAGTTAAGGTTGCTGGAATGCATTATATTCTTATTAATAATAAGTAAGCACATATTGAGTGCTTACTGTATGTTGGGAATTGTCCCTCAGCCTCACATGAATATTATTTCTCTTAAAACCTCACATATTTTCTTGTTATTCTCACTTTACAGATAAGGAGACTGAGAATTAAGTCTTCTCTCTTTGGGTGGAGCTCATTATCAATGACGGGAAGTTGTAAGGAAAAAAATATTGATTCATCCTGAGAAAACATTTTTCTGAGAGTCAGCAGTGAAGAAGGTGGACACTGAAGAAGGTGATCATTGTTCGATTGAGACGAGCCCCGGGTTGTACGGAGTCAGCATCCCTGTCCTGGACACAGCCAGTGTAGAGCTGTGTGGTGGGTGAGGCGGCGATGCCGCGCAGGGAACGCAGATGCCGGGCCATTGGGCTGTGCTCAGGCCCGGTGGGGCTTTCTCCTAAGGGCAGTGGACAGTCATTGACAGATTTTAAGTAGGGGAGTGGGGTGCTCTCGTAGATCACTTTTGTCTTGTAGAATGCTTAGAAACATTTAGAAGGCTCAGCTGGAGGTGATGTGATGAGTCAGATTTGGGTGGCTGCCAGGTGTAGGAGTGTACAATTTTCAAGTGGTTTTCAGTCCCAGTTTTGTGGGTCAGTAGCCGTGTCACTTTGGATGATGCACTCAAGGAAGAGAAACAATTTATCTAATCAATAAATGCAGTGATGTACCGACCTCCCAGGACTGCTGTGGAGATCCAGTGAGATAACGTGTCCACAGTGTGCAGCATGGTACCCAGCACAGAGTCAGTGCTGAGTGAGTGCCAGTGAGTATCTGGTAGGACAGGTGTGGGTGGTTGGACTCGGTGACTGAGGAAACCTGGGCCCTGAAGGAGGGGTCCAGTCACACCTGTGAGTGATGGGCCTGAGCTCGGAGAGGCAGAGAGACCTTGCCCCCCGACCAAGGGCCCTAGGCAGGACGGCTATGGGAGGAGCATCATGAAGTCAGCTCTTTGCAGGTGGAGTTGGAGTTGCCCTTGCGACATCTAAGTGCAGTGTCACGAGCTCAAAGAGGAGGTCTGGGCCCAGGCTGTGAATTTTCCTATAATCTTACTCCCTGAGGACGCTGAGGTAGTGATCACTGAACGTGAAGACATACTTTACAGGACAAGTGAATAGTAGTATCATCTCTGTCATCAAAGCTCACGTCTCTTTATTCATCACCCACTTTGCTAATTGGGTACTTACAGAGCTCACTTCACCGTCCTCCCATGGGCTCAGGCTCCACAGTAAAGAGCTGGTGAGCCTCCCTCCTTTCCAGAAGACGACACATTTTGCTGGTAGCCTTCTGTACCTCGCCAGACTTAGAATTTTAGTTTGTTGATTTAATTCTATTTTCTATTAGCCATCTCCTGACAAGGGAGACCTTTTACCTCATGGTCATATTTCAAATAGCTGTTACTGAGAATTGCTGATCTGATCCATAGAGTAAGTATTATATTAACCTTGTAGAGTACTTATCATTTTTCTGTCTTTGCCCTTTAATTTTGTATGCCCTTTCTCTATCCTATTTGGGGCCTTAATTTTTTTTAATTAAAAGATGTCTGTTTGCAGTTAAGAAAACAAAAGAAAAAATACACCTGATAGCTAAACATAGAAAATATCTAGTGTGTTTTCTGTCTCGGCAATGGAGGGTTGTAGAAACTTGTGAAAACCTTCATTACACAAGTTTCTTAAAATGCGGATTAAGAAATAAAACCTTCCTTCCTCATCTTTCAAGCTGCAAAGCTAATTGTCAAGAAACTGAGGGGAAATCCTCAGAAGCCAAGACAAACCAGAAAGCAGGGATTCTGGGTGATACATGAGCCTTAGAAGCCCTAGGGTGTCTGTTGGCTCCTGTACTGAGTGTCAGTTGCCTTGACAGTAGGGCAGGAGGTGAGCCCGAAGCCTCTCACACTGGGAGTTGGATGACTGATCATATGTAAGGCCAAGCCCATTCCGAGAAGCATGGTTTACTTAAGGGTGAACTAGGAAAAAAAAGTTCCTCAAGGCAAGACCGTAAGGAAAGTCAATTTTGTTGGAAGAGGGGAAAAATTACAAATCCAAAGTAAGGATATTGTTTAAAGCTCTTCTGGCATGAGAGTGACCACAAACTCCTGGCAGAGAAGCACAGCTACTCCTGGAATGAGAAGCTGTGGTTTGAATGAATCAGTGAGCAGCCATTCCGAAAAAGGCCTCCAGAGTCTTGTGGATCAAGATACTGGACGGCAAACACCTCTCTTCCAAGGTCTCATTCAAATAACCGGAAATGTTTTAAAGGAAAGAAGCCATAATCATAGTTCTATTTATTAACATTACTATATGCTAGGAATTCAGAGGTGACTATGGAGTTGACTCCTCATTTATGGACCTTACTTTCTCTTTGGGGAGAAAAACTGACATAGTTGGGGAGCTTGGTAGAGGGAGGTGTTAGTCTGTTGCAATTAGCCAGGAGAGGAGATTAAGAAAGCAGTGAAGGGTGGGTGAACGTTTTAGCTGAGGACAGACAGTCTTGTTCAGTTGGCTTTTAATTGCAGGCTCAATGAGCTGTCACTGGAGGGAATAGATATTTCGGAGGATGGACTTAGCTCAGGCCTCTTTAGAATGGACACGTGAAACTGGAGAAAGACAGTCAAATCTGTGCAGACATTAAAGTTCACTTGAACATGCTCCATCCCTGAGCCAAAGATAGGACAAATATGCAGCACTTCTTAAGGACAGAGGAGTGGTTTCTAAGATTCTCCAAGAATGAATCCCAGGGAACTGGGATGGCCAGTTGTCAAACTGTGACTTTGCTCTTTGGACGGTGTACCCACCAAGGGTATTGGACTTTTATAAGTTTCCATTTCTCTTTAATACACCTCAGGTGATTAGGACGTGGGCACAAGTATTTGACACCTTGTCGAGGCGACTTTGGTTACCTGCCTAGAAGCACGGGCACTGCTATGGCTGCGCCATACATCTTGCCGCCCATCCCGTTCCCCGGCTCAGTGATCACGGCAGAGTGGTCCCTTGTTGACCTGTCCGTCTCCTCTGTGACATCATAACCCATGAAAAGACCGGAGCGTATTAATGTGGTTTTCTTAAATTCAAAGGAACAGATCAAATATGGAGTCAGATTTGTTTTTTCCTACTTCAGTAGTGCCATGGAGAAGGCAGTTTGGGCAGCTTTTTGTAGGGCCCTAGAGGCTTTCTCTCTCAGCCTCTGGGCACCTTTATTGAAAACCCTTCATAGCTGTCTGGAGTGCTGTAAAACCACTCCGCCTGTTTTGCCCTGAAGATGTGTTCAGTTTATAACTCATCTCTACTCCTTGGAAAACAACTCAATAAAAACTCAGTTGGTTTCCCACCAGCCATGGGCAGGGGTGGGGGATACCGTGTTATTATTTCATAAAATAAAAATAACAATAATAATAATAATAGTAATAATAATAATAAATAATAATAATAAAAGAAGTCTTAAAACAGCACTGGGCACATTGGAGAGAGTCAATAAATGCTTCCTGGCTTAAGTCAAAAGTGATGACTCAGTGATTCCATGGCTGCTGTATTTGCTGAGCTAATTACTCCTTTGCTCCATTACACATTTTTTTTTAACTGAAAAAGAAATACATGCAAATGGTTAAAAAATATTCAAACAGAGCACAAAACTACACAAGTGAAAGAAGTTTACCCTCATCCTCTGTTCTTCCAGCCCTCCCTGGAGATGCCACTGTTTACTATCCTTTGGATGCTTTTCCAGATATGGTATGCACATTCCCAAATATGTATGTAAATTCCTTTAAAGTTTTAGTTATTTTTAACTTAAAGGGATTTAAATCCTCAAGTGGCTTCTGCCCAGGTAATAGAATAGAACAAATCTGACTGCATATTAGATCTTTTCATTTGACTTAAACCCTATGCTCTGTCTCCTAGGCTTCATCTTGCTTGTAAAACAATGTTGCTTAGAGCCTGAAATATACAGGAGAGCCTATTCTGAAGGCTCTGACCTTTAAGGATATTTAACACTTTTTCATTCATAAAAAGATAACAAATTACAGAATAGAAAATAACGTTTGTTTTGTTGGAGGTTTACAGAGATTTGACCCAGGCAGATAGCTGCAAGAACAAAGGATTCTAACAACAAGGAATTCCTACACCAGGAAGATTGCAACAACCAAGCACGTAGGAAAGGAGCCTGAATTCTGACTTGGGGAGATGGTTTTCCAGGACATTAGTTTGCCATCTAGGTCTACAGAGACTTGCTATTCCTTGCCCCAACACCTGGTCTCCCAACTTATTGGCCTGTCCTGCACTGAGAAGAATTAATTTGGACTCGGTAACACTCCTATCTACCTAGCAAGCAGGGCACTGGAACTGAGTGTTATGGAAACAACAGGCCAGCCAAGAAACAAGCACCACTGGGAGGGTTGGAATACTCAGATTTATTATGCCGGCGGGCTCAGAGGGGCTTCTGCTCCGAAGTTCTGAGCAACTCCAAGACATGCACATGAGGTTTTAAAGGGTTAATTACAAGTAAGGGGTATTAGCCAATAAGGCTCAAACAACAAAAAGCAAGGAATCAGTACACTGGAGCTTATCAACTTGTAATAGATCACGTTACTGACACCTGTTGAGGTTGGATTTACGAGGTAGCTTGTTAGCCCAGTAAACTGACACTAAACTTCAGATTTACGAGTTAGCCCAGCAGAATTTAGATTAGTAAACCGACACTTATCACACTTAGATTTGTGACTTAGCTTGTTAGCCCAGCTGGGCTTTTCCTTTACATGAGGATAGCTCTCCCACACCCAGGGAACTACTGTGAGCCCTTGATGGTTCCACTAGGGTGGGGTGTGGTTTACCCAGGAGGGATGGGGACTGTG
Organism: Camelus dromedarius; assembly: GCF_036321535.1. Taxonomy (NCBI): domain Eukaryota; kingdom Metazoa; phylum Chordata; class Mammalia; order Artiodactyla; family Camelidae; genus Camelus; species Camelus dromedarius. The sequence continues at coordinate 55,254 of NW_026989774.1, forward strand.
CATCAACACTCAGGCAGTCTGCTCTGTCTGGGGCTCTGATCTTGTACGACCCCGCTCCCCGCCAGCCCAACACCTGGGAGAGTGGAACTAAGGCAGAGATCATGCCTGCCTGTTTCCCAGCGTGTGAAAGGGGAATAGGTACTCTTCCCAAGGTAGTTCTGAGCGACAACACCTGCGGGTGCTTTGTTCCCAGAGCAACAGAAAACCCAGCTCCGCGTGGGGGCAATGGGTGTGATACCCATAGGGGTTCTGCAGAAGCATCGGATGGAGGGCTGGATCCGAGAGGTAAAACATGAGCTGCGGGCCTTGAAGGGTAACAGAATGGTACAGAGGCAAGACTGCCGCCTCCTTCGGGGTGCCCCCCGAGGTAAAGCTTTTTCTCTCCATCTCCGCTACGACCCTCCCCTCTCCAGATCCATCCCTTTTCTCTGCTCTTCCGGTCCATCTGTCTCCCTCCACTTTTCCCCTCCTCTCCTCCCCCTCCCATCTTCTCCCTCCCTCGCTGCCCCACCTTCTCTCGCAGAACCCAGAGTGGATCGCTGGCCCTCCTGCGCATGGGCAGTCGGTGCCAGCTGGACCGCGGGTTGGAAGCTCCAGCTCCGAGCCGGGGATCGGCCCCAAAGGCTTCTCAGCTCTGTCGACCGGTAGGCCTTTAGCTCCTGCCCGGGGCCGGGGCCTCTGGCTGTGGAAGTGCAAGGTGGGGGGCTCCCGGGAAAGGGGTCAGGCGGCTGCGGGAGGGCGGTCGGCATGTCACAGCCCCCCAGGGCGCCAGTCAGCCTGTGTTCAGCTGAATTGCTCTGGCCAGACCCCTCTGCCCGCGCCACCTACCCCGGCGCCCCGGCCACACCTGTCTATGTCCAGGTGTGCACCTGCAGCCTCTCACCCAGCCGGGCTCCCCTCAGTCCGTGGCTGCCGTCCCCTTCCCCTCTCCCGCCCGCGAGTCCTCTCCTCCCGGGCTGCCTCTCCTCGGCCGCCGGCCCGTCCCCGCCCCTGGGAGGGCTGTGTCCTGGGCGGGTGGGGTCTGCGGACCCGAACGGGGGCAGGCGGCTGGGGCTGGGGCTGGCCTCCGAGCGGGGCTGCAGCCCGCGTTTCCACCAACCCCCCCCCCCGCTTTCCCTGCCCCGCGACCCCGGGCATGCCCTGCTCTTCCTTTCCTGCTCCCTGAGGACAAGCTCAGCGGCGTGGGCGCTGCTCCCTGGGCTGAGAGCCTCCGGCTGTAAAGCGCAGCCTCTGGTGGAGTCGGGAAAGTGGATCCTCAGTGCTGAGCGAGCTTCTGTCTCCTCCCTCAGTGTTTCTGCCCCAGGTAAGTACCTTGAACACTTTCAGGTGTAATGATGGCGGTGCTTGTTGATGTCACGTGTTTTTATAGTGCCAGGGATTACAGTGTTGAAAGCAGGGCTTGGTTCAGTTAAAAATGAGCTGAAGGCATGAGGCTGTGACATGCTCCTTCCTTCCCACTCCCAGGGTGAAACGTGTAACCGTCGATTTTAAAAAGATAGTTACAGTCCCTAACTAGCCCAGCCCAGCTAGGGTGCATTAACAGGAACAGCACCACCAGAGGCGTTGGAGACCCAGGGACATTGCAGTCCTAAAGAGCTCCTGGCACAGTTTGGTTTGTTTTGGTTTTTTGTTTTTCTTAAATCGTGGGGCAGACTAGTAATATAGAGGGAAAAATAATTGTCAAGAAATATTTTTTCATATAACAGCTTTATTGTGATATTGTTCACACACCATGAAGTCCATCCATTTAAATGGTACAATTCAGCAACTTTTAGCATATTCACAGTGGTGCAACAATTATTATTCCAGAACGTTTTCATCACATCACAAAGACCAGTGAAAATGAGTGACATACCCACCCCTCCTCAGTGGTGTTTCTAAAGAAGTTTCATGCCTATTCCTGACCATAAAATAACTTGTTACATTCCATGAAATATCTGGTAGGAATTCTAATCAGAATTGCAATGAATCTGTGTATCAAAACAGGAAGAATTAATGTCTTTATGGCATAAATTTCTTCTACCCATGAATATATCTGGGACTGTATCTTTTCATCTCTCCAGAGCCTGGCCCATGGGAAGTCCTCACTAATTGTTGGGCTTGTGAATGATGAGATTCTATACATCGTTAGTTGCTACTGTAGCCTTTCACAGAAGAGAAAAGTAACCTCAGTGAAGCCAAGTGACTCTCTAATGGTCAGAAAGAGTGACAGCCAGTGCTGGAGTGATCCAGTGGACTTGGTGCTTGCAACCAGGATTCTCCAGCACCTACAGCTAAGGGGATTACAGTATTCTTTTTTTTTTCTTAATGGCGTTGCTTTTATTTTTAATTATTTTTTTAATTTATTTTTTATTGAAGTGTAGTCAATTTACAATGTTAGTTTCAGGTGTACAGCAGAGATTCAGTTATAAATGTATGCATATGTATATACATATGTATTATATTGTTTTTAGTAGAACTCATTACAAGAAATTGAATATAGTTCCCTGTGCTATATAGTAGGCCCTTGTCATTTATTTTATATTTATTAACGTGTATCTGTTAATCTCCCCTTTCCTGCCTGCTAAGCACAGTTTGCTTTCTATGTCCATGAGTCCATTTGTAGCAGCACCATTTTTCCTAGTAATATATGCTCTTTGGCTGCTTTCAGTTTCAGTAATTCCATGTTATCTGTGAGCGCTTTTCTTCTGGTGGCCTTTATGTGCTTTGCACACGTGGTAATAGAGATCTGTATTTGGGAGAACTCCATGCCTCGTGTAGTCCCTGGTACAGAGTGCCCACTGAGTTGATGCTTGAACTGGGAAAAAAACATAGTAAATGTTGGAATTTCCACTATGGTTGAGACTTCCAGGTTTCTGTAACCTGTTTACCCCTCCTTACTATTGGCTGCCCCCATTCTATTTGGTAATTTGGTGGAATTTCATGGTATGGTGGTGTAGAGACAGGGCCTTGTATGCTTCTTCTCTTTCCGTTTTCTAACACTCATTCTCCTGGGCCTCCCAGATCCTCCCCCAGTAGTTCCCAGTGCTGGCTTGGTGTTGTGCTGAGGAAATATTTGTTAATAGGGCCCTTTCCTCATCTCTTCTGGCCCTCCGTTTCTTTCTCTGCACAATGAGGGCTTAGACTAGATAAGTGCTTTTCAGTTTCTTTTAAAGCCATGTTTCCTTTGAGAAACAGAAAATGCAAATCTCTCCTCCCATCCCAACACTTTAGATTTTGTTACTTCCTGCAAGGAGTCACATAGCTCTTTGTGGAAAATTGATGTGATTGTGATTCCAGGTTGCACAGAAAATACTCTTCAGAGATTTATTGCAGGGAGAGGGCAGAAAAGGGGCAGTATGTCACACTTTCTAGTGTGAGCACTGGAGCAGGGGCTTGGATTTAAATATGGTGTCTGTTGTGGCCTCTCTTTAATCTTGCACAATGTGACAAACCTCTCTACCTCAGTTTCTTGATGTGTCAAGTTGGGGTGATAATATTTTAAGTCTTTTGTGAAACAATATACACATAATCTATTTGTGTCTCAGTAGAAACAAGACCTGCAAGGGATTCAGGGACTTTAAAAAAAAAAAATCTTGCCCATAGCACTATGTCGCTGTGTATTTTAAATTTCCTGGAGGGTGATGGTTGAGTCTAAAGTCCATCGTGGGACAGGTGGCCCATAGTTCTCTATGCCCCAGATTACCCCTCTTCCCCAGTCCTCTTTCTCAGTCCAGGATGAAGATCCCTAGTAGATTTACACAGAGGTCTTGTGGAAATGGCTTTTCATTTTATTGTTTCACCAAGAAGGGCTGCCATCATGATCTCTGTGGTCAGGTTTTGAAGGGCTGCCGTCTTGATGTCTAGTCAGGTGAAGGCTATGCAATTGGGAGTTTCTATGTAATAAAAAGGAAAAAAATTACAAATAGAAAATTAGAACAAGGGTGGTGACAGGGACACTTGGAAGTGAGCACCATTAGCTTTGTTAGCTTCAGGTGCAGTGGCCTCTTGCCACGAGGACCCATCCTCTTACTCTGAATTTGGAGGGACCTGTGGGTTCAGTGGGAATGTTAACTGAGTGTATCTCATGTGCTGGGCATTGTCCTATTTTTTCTGTGTGTTCCTTTTTTGAGACATTGAGCACATTTAACCTCAATAGCTTCTTTAAAAAAGTAGAAATTTTATTTTGAGATATAATGTAGATTCCCATGTAGTTGTAAGAGATAATATGGAGAGGGCCTATGGACCTTTTCCCAGTTTTCCTTAATGGTTCCATCTTGCAAAGTTGGGGTACGATTAATTACTGACTCACTAACAATTTGAGGTTTGTGTTATTGCCATCATTTCTATTCACGATTAAACTGGGACTTAGAGAAGCACACACGCCTGCCCAGGTCACCCACATGGTTAGTGTAGAGACAGGTGGAACGTGGGCTTGGGATTTCCAAGCAGTACCATTATGATGGTCTGTGGCAGGGAGCAGCATTCATTTTGCTTGTTTATTCATTCATTCAACTAACATTTATTGAGTAACCTCTGTGGGTCAGATGCTTTCATAGGGTTATCTGATTCTTCAGCAGTACTGAGAATCAGGTAATATTTACTTTTTTTTAAATCTGAGAAAATAAGCTCTGAGAGGTTATTACACCCCCGAAGGAAATATAGCTCATAAAGGAGGGATAGTAAATTTGTAGTCACCCCTTTTTATGCAGATTGTACCCTAGGCATTTTAAATTTGCAAACTTCTGTAATCCAGATATATTCTTGTAAGGCAAGGATTTTTTTTTTTAATTGAAATATAGTCAAGTTTACAATGTTGTGTCAATTGCAAGGTGTTTTTTGAATTTTGAATTAAAAAGTATTTTTTGAGGAGGGTAATTAGGTTTATTTATTTGTTTCATTTATTAAAATGAGGTACTGGGACCTCGTACATGATAAGCATGTGCTCTACCACTGAACTGTACCCTCCTCCCCAAGGCAAGTTTTCTTATCCATTATTCTGCAGCTTAGGGGTTCAATTAAATTGGAATTGAAATCCACATCTTTTGCTCCTACTGTTGTCCTTTTCTTTATATTCTGCTGAAGGGGGTTGCGGAAAGCAGTTCCTTTTTTCATTTCTTTATTCCGCATTTTTGAGCAGTGACTTTGCATCAGGGCCTTGATAGGTGCTTTGAAACAGAAAACAAGAAATGACCCTTCTCTGCAGGGGCAGGAAGCCTAGACCAAAAGCTGGGTAAAGTGATCCGAGCTACGGTAGCCATGTGCAGGCTCTGAAGGACAAACTGTACCCCTGGATTTGCTTGGGCTTCCCCTGCCTTCTGGCTGGTACACACCAGGTCACCGCAACCCAGAGGCGCCCACAGCACACAGCACAATATTTACCTCGATCTCCTCTCCCCTCTCGGCAGGGCCTGCAACATGAGCATTCCTGACTACGTGCAGTGTGCTGAGGACTATGAGACTCTTCCCGTGGTGGTCAAACCAGTGGGGATCATCTCAGAGGAGAATTTCTTTTGCATCTATAAGCGAATCTCCTTGGTGAGCCAGATCAGCCTGTGCAGCTCCCAGGGCGCACTCTGTACGCACTACAGGCAACACTATGCGCCCAAGAATGGATGGAGCGTCTTCCAGACCCACCGCATGGTTGTGGGCCTTGTCACCATTACCGACTGCCTCTCGGCCAAGGCCTTCGAGAAGCTCCACGTGCAGAGGAGCTGTATGGCATCACGCTTAATGACTCTCAGCTCTTTGTCTTTGTGCTGCATGGGGAGGTAAGCCAAGCAGCCGCGCACCGACGTGGCCTTCAATCTACGAGGACTACAGGGTGGTGGAGAAGAGGATCGAGGACTTCACTGAGTCACTCTTCATCTTGCTCAAGTCCAAGTGGCTGGATGGGGCCCCTGACAAGCCTGGGGCAAGATCCCACTCCTCTGCATGCCGTTTGAGAAGGAGGACTTCATGGGACTGGACACAGACAGCAGGTAAGTTTACCTGGAGGCCAGTCCACCCTGGCTGTGTGCCGGGTTTCTTCTCTCCATCCAGAAAGGGATCAGCAAGGAATAGGAATCTTTTGTATCCAAGGGGGGAGGGAGGTGCAGCCCGCCGGTTTACAGACATTTAAAAGTGAATCCGCCTTTGTTTCAGAGAGATCCTTTTAGTGATAGTGTTAGAGCACTTACTCCTGCTTTTCAGCCAGGACCCTGGTGGGACCCCTGGAGTTGCTGTTCAATAGAGTAGCCACAGCCACTGATGCTAGGAGCACTGGGGAGGAGGCTGGTCTGAGCTGAGATGTGCTGTAGTTCAAATGCACATGAGACGCTGAGGCTTGTCTACTAAAAGCATATAAACTATCTTGTTACTTCCTCTATTGATTACATGTCAAAATGTTAGTATTTTTCATACAGTAGATTATGTAAGATATGTTCTTAAAATCAGTTTCTAGCACTTGTTTTTTGTTTGTTGGTTTGTTTCTTTGTTTACCGTTTTAAATGTGGCAACTGGGAAACTTTCTTTACATGGCTCTCATTTCATTTCTGTTGGGCAGCGTTTCCTGGGACAGTTTCATCCCTTTGCTTATAGATGAGATGCTGAATCCCGAGAGGCAGAACGAGGCGCTGGTTGAGCTGGCTTGGATCCAGTGTCTCCTGCCTCCCAGGCTCAGCACCTGTTCGGCTCAGGCCCTCTCTTCCTGCCCGACAGGCAGCATGCCATGTTAGGACATCAGAAACACCGCCAGGGACCTCCGAATGAACTCCTTATGCAGGGAAAGGCGTATCACGGAGTATGGGAAAGAGCAGAAAAATGTTCATCCTCACTTTGTCCCTGTGATTAAGTCAACGGCCCCACTTTGCCTCGGAATTACAGACGAGCTCTTCTGGGCTGCCTAACCCCCCAACTTCTGCTCTGTCTCCCCGTGTATCTATTGTGCTGTCCCTCGGGCAGAAGAGGGTGAGATGCCTTTGCCGAGAGGTGGTCCCCCTTTGCTGGGGAGAGTGAGGGAATCTGTGTACACCCGGCCAACGGCCTCGGTCCTTGAGTCTGGAGAGGGCTCATGGCGGTCCCACAGGTGATAGTCGGACGACCTGGCACGTGCTGCCGGGCCCGCTGTGGAGGCGGTGCTCTGTGATTCTTGAAATTAACTAAGATCAGATTCTACTTTCTGGTTGTTGGGAAGTTGGAGGAGAAGATGCCAGAGAATTGATAAAAAGAATATCCAGATCAGCCCTGTGAGTGATAGGCAAGAGGACCCGAGTCCCACCTGCGTGAGGTGCCTAGCGGGCTCTGGATGAATTTCTTGTTCCTCCGGAACATGCTTAAGGAAGGGGCAAGGCATGTCGTGGCCATGATCTGTTCTTGTCCTCACAGGGCCCTGTGATCTACATGCCCTCGCTCCCCATCTGCTCCTTGGAGATGAAGTGTCAGGTTTAGGAGCCTGGGCACTGCTGAGGGCACAGCTGCCAGCACCGGGCTACACCGAGGCTGGCTCCGTTCACCTCACATGTCACCTCCTGCTGATCCCCCAGGCGTCAGTCAAGGTAGGTGCATCGGTGCAACGTAAGCAGGGACCATGTTCTCCCCCTGGACAGACTGGTGGGTGAGCAGTGGAAGCCTGGAGCCCTGCCCAAGCCCCCAGGCCAGTGCCTCCTCTTGTCACAGGAGGCACTGTTGACATTTTTGCTCAGCAACTGCTTGGCTCTGGGTCTGCGGACCCACCAGAGAATTCCTGCTTGTTTTTGCCTTTTGAAGTCTGCCCTTGGGATTTGGAGGAGTAGCTGAATATGCGCTTAGCCCATAGTGGTTGACACAGTCACCATTGTTTACCCAGAACCTCGTGTACCAGGCATGGCTCCCGGCATCAAAATATAGCAGCGCATTAAATCTCCCTCCTGGTGCGTCTGTCTGTTTTGGTACCGTAAGGTCTCAGCCAGCATCTTAACGTCAGTGAGATAACGCGGCCAGTGAGCTAGGGTCAAGCACGTTCTCCTCCAATCACTTTTACTCCATTGTTGCTTTTACTATTCCACAGACATTAATTTTTTAAACAATGCTTTGGTGCAGGAACAGAGCCTAATTCTCTCCTGCTACTCTTGGTGGAAGTGCATAAAACTGTCCAGCCTGAAATGTGACCACAATTTGTAGCTTAAGACCTGCCTAGACCCATGTATGTGGAGTTTTGGTTAGGGGCGCTGACCACGTTGGGGTCCCCCGGCAGCGCCGCTCCCCTCAGGCCCCTGCTCTCCCTGGAGCAGGAGGTGAGTGTGGGTCTCACCATCCCCGCGTCCCTGGCCTCACACACTCACGTAAATTCTTGTACGTGCTGTCAAAGTCATTTTTGTTCTTGTGTGTTTCTAATTTTCTCTTGTTCCTCTTTTCCTTTTTCTGTATTCCTTTTTCTCTTGTACTGCCCTGTGAGCATGTTGTTGCGTCTGAAAATGTGGGCTGTGCACACCCTGCATTGGAAATAGCTAGATCGCCCTCCGTGCTGTCTCCATCGCTTTGAAAAGCAAAAACTTAACAGCTGCCTTAATCCATGTATTATCCTTGTCATCTTTTTATTTTCTAATTTTTTTTAGCACATCACCCACTGGTGTTTGATACCTCTTAAAATCCTTGCTTTAAGGAACCAGTTTGGTCCTCCTTATATTTGGTGACAAATGCGCCCTTATTAAATTTGTTTGATTGTTTTGAAGAAGTGAGATGCGAATTGATTTAGGCGGCTGCTGGGGGATGTTTTTCATGGAGTATTTAAACTTGTAAAGTCAAATTCTGCAGCATCTTGCTACATTCCTTCTTTTACACAAACGTGCTTGGCACTCGGTTCCTGGCTGTCGCTGTGTGACGCGCGTGACGGCGCTGCCTGGCCGGCGGTCACTGGTGAGGAAGTGGCAGGCTCAGGGGTGAGCAGCTGTTGGAGGAAGCAGTCACCGTTTTGTTATTTAATTTTTTTTTTTTTTTGCATTTTACTTCCCGTGCCATTTACTTTACTTTGCCTTCACAAAGAGGCAGAAGTTGTTCTAAAATCCATGCCACTCTTTTGTTCCCTTTATGAGGCTGGTTTGAGTATCAGGACAACATGTCCTTCTCCTAAGTAGCTGGCTCACCTGGATCTGGTGGACATAGGGACTGCTAATGGGGACCGTAGCTTCCACCGTGCTCCAGCCAGTGGGCATTCAGAGCCGGGTCTGTGGTTTGCCTCAGCAGCCGTGCAGGCCTCCCTGCACCGGCCTTTACTTTTAACTCATGTTGACAGTAAATAGCTGACTCCGTGTCTGTTGCAGCTGACGTCCACCTCTGTCGGCCTTGTCGTTAGTTTGCGGTAGGGAGTCTCCAACACCCCAGTCAACTGTGAAGGAAGATGCTTTGGCCGACCTAGGACCTTGGATTCTCACCCCCACCATGGTTCATCTCACCCGGTGAAAGTGTTCAGCCACCACCATCGTGCTGACCATGAGGCCTTGTTTCTCCTTTCATGCTCTGGTCCAAATGTGGACACTTCATTTTTCACTGAATTTGTCTCGCTTCAGACAGGAGAGAATATCTGAAGGAGTCCATCACATTGTGGGTGGGGAACAGATCAGAAGTAAATGTCGCAAGTAGAAGGAGTCTAGTCTGTCCGGGTTGGCAAATGCAGGCTGGGATCTGTGATGGCCGGGCTATGCCCTGGACACAGGCCTTTCCCGTGGCTCCCGAGAGCCCAGGGGTCGGAGTGAGAACAGCCTGGCCTTGGTTCCTGCATCCTCGTCTGCTTACTGACAACTGTGTCTGCTAATTAGGAGCTCCCCCACACCTCGGGCCCTTCAAATCTCAGACCACGGGAGAACCTTGAGTCCCTTCTCCTGGGCCTCCTTTGTGAGAATACAGTGCCTTCTGAGGTGACCAGTGGCAGGAGATGCCTCCCCCTCCAGGGAGCACCCTTTGGAGGACTGTGACTCAGTGCACCATGCTGTGAGCTTGTGGGGTTCCGGCCGTGGTCCCTGCAGAACCAGACTTGAGATGGGCTTAGTGACGAATATAACAGGACTGATTCCAGGGCAGGGCTTGGGGGAGGGGACAGTGGAAATTGAATGTGACCTCAAACACATAGGTGGGTGCTGGGGCTGTTACTAAAATGGGGTGTCTGGGAGGTACCTGCCAGGAATCAAATTCCAGAGTAAATGGCGGACATGAGGCATTTTTAAGATGCCATTTGTCATCCAAGTTAGGACTTCAAAGAGGCACTCGGGTCTATGGCCCTGGGGCTCAGGTGAAGGGGCCAGACTAGAGATACACGTTGGGAGTCGTCATTCTTACCTGGCGTTCACAGACGCGCATGTGAATTAGATCATCTTGAGAGCTGCAGACTGAGGCTGAGGCGGGGCAGGGCTGTGCCTGGGTTGGAGGAAAGCCCAGACCATGCAGCTTTCGTGTGTCAGTCTGCGGCGTTTGCGATTTTCAGACTAATGCCATTTATCCTTAAGGGGCCGGGGGTTGGGCAGAGCCAGCCTGGAAGAAATCTGAAAGGAGGGTCGTGGCCACGTGTGTGTCTTGGGAAGATGCAGATTCTGCAGGGTCCGGGAGGGTAGACTTCTAAGAAGCTGGAGTTGGAGTGGGGAGAAAGTAGTCACACTCACCTGTGAGGGAGGGAGGGCGTCCTTGGGAGTCGCCACCCTACTGGACTCGCTTTCCAATGAACAGAAGGCAATCAGACAGAGGATCTGAGGTGAGAATAGATGGGCACTGGGAGGGGAGCCAACCTGGAGAATGGTGCATGCAAAGTTCTGGAATACTCTCCCTGAAAATTTGAGTTAAAAATACCCAGACTCTTAAGAACATTGATAGTGACTGGGGAGGAGGCAGTTGTTTTTCTGGCCTCCTAAGGGTAATGCATGTATTCAGGGATACACAGAAGATTCGGGCAGTCTTTTCCAGGGGTTTGATCCTTACAAGGGGGAACAGTGCAAGTTTAAAGGGGGAGAAGGGCAGCGGAGGGAAGCTAGTCAGTCCCCGTGTCAGGTACCAGTCGGCAGCCCTACTTGCGTGTTGCATTCTCATCCATGCCTCCCAGGTTGGCGATGGCAGCTCCCTTTTGTGGATTGGGAAGCCTTCTCAGAGGGGTTAAGGAATTGGTCCGTTTAGCGGCTAGTCAATGCTGTAGCAGGATTCAAGCAGGGCCTTGTCAGACTTCAAGGGCATGTTCTCTCTACTAATTCCGGTACCTCTCTGTTGTACCTGGATTGGTGAATTGGGTCAGTTTTGGAGCCTTTCACAAAAAATACGATATAAGTGTCTCAGGACAGTTTCACAAAGCTCAGTGTTCTTTGATGGTTCAGAAGCACCGCAGTGCTTTTCGCCCCACAGAGGTAAGGTCTTACTCCTTTGACGCTGACGTGGTTGCAAATGACGTACAGGTGCAAAACCAGACTTAGGAGCTTCTGAAGGGAAACTCTCCAGTTCTCCCTTGATCGGCTTTCTTCCACGGGATGTAACTGCTGCAGCATAGGCCTGAGCTTTCCATATGGAGTGAGGGTTTGATAACCAAAGTTAGCATAAAAAGGTCAGATGAAGAAAATCGACGTTGACAATTTATTTTTGGTTACATTAGTGAAGATATTCTATCAGTTAATGACCCATATATCGAATGAAATTGAGTACAGAACATTGCAATTCTTACTTTATATTTAGAGTTCTCTTACAGAGTAAGGTTGCCTGCTTTGGAACATCAGCTCCACCACCACGGCACCTATCAGTGTGTTGGTGTGATTGCATTTACGCAGTGAATGTAATCTGGGCTTCCTCAGCCCCAAACACTCCAGTGCAGAATCACGGGCTGTAGCCATCTCTTAGTCACGCAAATACTTCTAAAATTATATGATGCCAGAAAAGAAAGAAGAGGGAGAGAGAGATTGCCTTTATCAAAATTCCTTTCTATTCTAACTGCAAACTGTTGTTGAACAGCTCTGGTTTCCTTTGGATATGAATATATACATTTCTTTGCATGTAATCCGGGTTTTGGACTAGAACACCAATCTCTTGCTGTTCACAAGCCACAAAAATAGTAGCCAAATTGCACAGGTGTGAAATAGTTTATACTTTTTTCTGAGAAAGAATCCTTGAATTTGGGACTTGGGCTGTGATTTTTGCTTTTTGCTTCCCCCACCCCTCTTGTAATCTCTCACTCCTTCCCACCTGGCCCCCAAGAGTTGGTGGTTTCAAAGGAGTGGGCAAACACCCAGTTGGTCACCATGTACTGTTGCTATAGATGGAGCCCTGCCAAGACCTAAAGGACATTATCAGAGAGGACTTCCTGGAAGAAATGGGCTCTACATTCAATCGTGATGACAGAGTAAGTGTCAGCCAGGAGAAGGAGTCAAGAGTGTGGCTCAGGTGGCAGGTGCAGCCCGGGCAGAGGCCTGGAGGCTTGTGGGGTGGGGACCAGAGGAGAGTGTCCTGTGTGGTCCAGGGTGGAGTGTTCCCCTGCTTGGGAGGACCCTGGAGAGAGCCTGGGTTGAAGGGCTTTGGAAGACGTTGGGTTTTATTTGAACAGACACTGGAGGCAGTGAAGGGTGTCAGCAGGAAGTGACCCTCAGGAAAGGTACTTCTGGTTTTGCTTCTGATATTCTACAGACAGAAGGGTCGGGACTGGCGAGAGCAGGTCTGTCTGTCCCTTTGAGACCCACCCCGTCATTCATTTATTCATAACACGCGCACTTCTGTGTGTCTAGGGGAGAGTGGGTGGACCCACATTAGTAAGCAAAATGTATTTGCTTCTTGTGAGCTTAGCAGTGTCAGAAGTTGACTTAGCCTAGAATGTTCTAGGAATAGAGGAACAAGTTGCGGAGTTTGGAGGGAGGGAAGTCTTCCTTGGGAAACAATCAAAATGAGCCTGGAGGTAAGTGGGAAGTAGGAGCAGGACAGGGGGTCCCTGAGGTCACTGGGGACCTGGAAACTGGGTTGAATCTGGGTAAGCAGTGTCGGGGGCGGTGCTAGAATTCCACCAGGGAGCCTCTGAAGGGTTTGAAGTGGGGTGATGTAATCAACTTTGTGATTTGGGAAGGCTGCCGTTGCTCTGTGTGTGTGTGTGTGTAGCGGGGAAGAGGGGGAGGGTGCCACCAACTGGGGGGGCCACTAAAACACCATTCACAGGCTGGGAGAGGGGCGTCAGGGCTGCTTGGGGACGGCTGGGGCAGTGTGGATGCCGGATTTCCTTATGGGGAGGGCTTGTTATCTGGGTCCCCCGAGAGGTGACTTTTGGCTGGAAGAAAAGAGATGGAGGCTGCCAGGTGGACTTTCCTCTTCTCTCCTTCCCTGCCTTGTGTGATGATCTTAGCTTAGCCAACTTTTGGAACAGAAGAGCTAAGTTCCAGGGTAGCCCAGGACTTTGTTGAGCTGGTTCGAGTGAGATCTGATAGGATTTAGATTTCTGTTCAGATCTGCATGTTCACTTAGCTAGAAACCTCCCGTCATTTCGATTTCCATGGGGTATTTATTCTTGATAAAGATTGCTTTCTTGGTGAGAGGAAATTTAATACAGCTGTTGTCTTTCTCAAAAAAAATCATATCTTTAAAGAAATTTAATATTCCAAAGAAAAGCAAAATTTAAAAATGATAAAGTAAGGCTTTGGTTTCTGAGCTAATGTGGAGTTAGAGCCTTTGCATTACTTAATAGCACATCCTTAGTGAGCTGTTAGTGAGCACCCCAGGCCCCACCTCTCAAAACACCATTAAAGTTTGCTCTGAAGTAGTGAGGTCATAAAGGTCTTGTTTGCAGAATTCAAACAGTTTGTTTATATTATGCAGCATAGCTCCATTTATAAAATAATAATAGGTTCAAAATTAAGAAAGTGGAAGATAATTGATTTTTTTAAAGCTGAAACATAAACTTTCTTGTGCTAATGTTGCAACTGGAAATTTTGAAAAGAAAAATCCTACTGTAATATCATCTACGTGGAATTCATATATGACTTCCACATTTGAAAAGTAACGGCGCAGTGGTTTTAGAAGTCAGGAGCATTCCAACTCAGATACTGGCATTGATGGTTGCTGGTTTTCAATGGAAGAGCCTAAATTTGCCTTTTTACCATTTTTTTTTTCTTTGTAGTGAGAGGGCTGAGTAGTGCTTTGCCAGCATGAGTTTGGGGCAATTCGAGGGCAGATGTCGTTTACCAGCAGTGAGATATTTCCATGCGTTTAATTTTCCGGACATCACCAGGGCACATGTGGGGTTTGTGCATGTAGGCTGGGATGCTGCAGGACTCCCTAATCCATCACCGTTATGTCCTGGAGCTGCTCCGGTTAGTGAATAATTTTCTGTGCCTTGGAGGTAAAGTGGTCTGATGCAAATGATCAGATATGTAGTTAAAGTGCTATTACTTGAAATAAGAGAAACCTAGAAATATGGCTCTAACAATACAGGATGAGGGAGGAGAATTGGCTGAGCTGCGTGCAGTGGGGAGTCTTCTCAGGTGACTCCCACGCCGTGATTCCTGCCAATATCCGCCCCAGCCCTGCACGGTTGTCCTGCCGAAGCAAGCATGCACTTTGTTCAGAAACGCACTGAATTTCCTTGCGCCTCTGTTTGTGGGCTTGTTTTTGAAAGCACATCTTGCCCTTTGCTTAAATGCCATCCCTGCAAGTCGCCTCATACACTCATCCTTCTGGACCTCGTCCATACATAGCTGCTGAATGGATGAACAGAATGTAGAATCTCCATTTAGTGAAACATTATTCAGACGTAAGAGTGAATAAAAAAGGAAAAGAGGAAAATGAAAAAGGCCACCTCTTCTGGGAAGTCCACTCTGACTGCTCAACCCGCACTTTTCTCTTTGAAACACAATCACTTATGCTCCACTCTACTCTTTTTGATAGTACTTACAACCCTCTAATAAACTTTAACATTTTCAAAAAAAAAAAAGAGATGCTGATACCACTTCAACATGGACGAGCCTTGACAAGAGCATGTTAAGTGAAAGGGGGCAGACACACACGGCCACATATTGTTGACTTCAGTGTTCTGAAATGCCCAGAATAGGCACATGCAGAGGCGGAGAGCAGGTGATGGTTGCAAAGGGCTAGGTGGAGGGGGGTTAGGGAGTGACTGCTAGTGACAGGGGGATTCTTTTGGGGTGATGAAGTGTTCTGGAAATAGATGGTGGTGAGGGCTGCACAACCGTGAGTGTGCAGAAGACTGCTGAGCGCTCTCTCTGGGAGTGCCTGTGGTTGGGGGCGGCTTTATTTTCTTCTCACCCTGCACTCTGAAGAGACATCTTGTGCAGTGGCCTTTCTACTAGTGTGAGTGGTGAGAATCAGAGACTTTGCAGAGTCTTGTTTCTTTTACCCCCCCCTGCTGAGTGTAGGCAAAATAAATTTAAGCCTGAGAAAGTGCTCCATCTGAAGTAATGTATTTCAGTTTTGCATGGTGTAAAAATCTTGAGAGCTTTTTAATTGTTGAGGACAGTCTGTGGGGTGAAATAGCCCGTGAAGCCTTGGGGAGACCTGGAAAAGCCGCGCTTCCCTCCCTGACACGGGTGGACTATTCACCCCAGTTCAGGCAGTGAAGGGCCCAGACCCGTGAGCGGAGTTGACAATCGTGAATATTTACGTGTATCCGCTGCTTCATCTTGGATATTAATTTCAAGCTGAGTCAGTTTGTGGCGGCAGCCTCATCCTACATCAGGAATTTATAGTATCTGCTCTTTGAGGTGAAGACCTGACAGATTTTATTATTTAACAGTCTCCCTTGAATTGATATCTCAGATTCCTTTGTCAAAAGCAAAACAGCAGAAATACAGACGTCCTTTAATCCCAATATGACCTGGAAAGGGTTTAGTCTCTGTGCCTCAGTGGCCTTATCTGCGGGTGGGGATGTTGATAACAGTGTTTAACTCAGAGGGGCTGGTGAGGTGAGAGTGAGGAGCACAAAGGGAGGACTTACAGGAGATGCTCATGAATGACTGAATTTAGTGCTCTCAGACTGTTGAGGCCTCAGGGGCAGAGATGTCTGAACAGAGCATTCCTAGCCAGAGTTAGATCCGTGTTGGCAGCTGTTGTGATCAGTATCACAACTGTGGGTTATCAGGTAGTTTTAAGACTTGGTAATATGAATTCATGAATAATGTTAGAAGACTAGACATCTCAGATTCAGTTTACATAGTTCTCAAGATTTCCTCTGAGAAATGGATGGTTTTTTCCCCATCTTAAATCTGAGATGAGTCTCTAAAAAATTTCTGTATTCCTCCATCTTTTTGCTTTAATTCTCCATTTCTTAAAAAAAAAAAGTTTTTAAATTGAGTTAGTGGGGACTGAACTGAGGGCCTCATGCATGCTAAGCACATACTCTCCCAAATGAGGTATAATCTCCCCCCTGATTTTTTTTAAAATTTACTTTCTTAGTATTCAGAGGTTAGAGGCCTCTAATTCTTTTTCTGGAGACTTGTCCATGAACCTGTAAATCTATTATTAATGGACAAAACTTGGTTTATTAAAAAAATGAATAGAATATTCTGCAATCCATCCAAAAGGAAATGTTCATTGACTTAAAATGTTTCTCCTTTAAGGTGATTTCTCCTTTTTGGTCTAGCTCAATTTATTAACAGATATCCTCATCATCATAATGACCAAACTCGCTCTGAGTGGACACCTCCCTAAGGCTAAAATACTTTCCTCATGTTTTACTTCATAGCATGTGTTTGACGGTAGGTATCAGTGTCTCCTTTTTTGCAGCTGAGGGATTGAGAGATGGAGCAGCTTGTCCCAAATCACATGCAGCTGGCGGTGGCTAGCTCGGTGCTGGAACCCAGGCTGCACAGGATGCATTCTTAATTGCTTCTCTAATCAGCCTCCCGTTGAGTGGTTACCCGAACTCCTGTGACTCCATAAATGGCCGATTTTAGTGATCTCAGCCTGATGAGGCCTTCAAAGGGGAGACACCAGTGAGAATGTGAGACAGAGTGGCATAAATTAAAATTGTACATTTTCACAGATGTTTAATTCTCAGGTAGTGGCATAAAAAGTTAATTTTTATGTAATTTAGTGCTCTGTAAGCACTAAAAACAAAACATTAAAAATAATTATAGTGCAAATGAGAAGGGGGCTTTGAAAGTCCAACCACTGCTGATGATATTACTTGTTTTTCTCTAGTGGCCCTTATTGACAAAAATACTTACAAAGACTGAATTGGTTTTATGTAGTCTTAATATGGAAGAAAAGATTGTCAGTGAATATTTTAAGAAAATCTTTATTCTTTTCTTTCCTGATGATGTATATATAAGTTGTTTTCATGGCTTAAGTACATTTCCTCATTTGTGAAATTTGAGTAATATCGTTTAACTTGTCTGACTGTGAGAGTTAATAGACTTGTATACAAAGAACTCAAGAGGTGCTTAGTAAAAATGTGCTGTCACAATGACAGATATTTTAGAAGGATCAACTCTGAATA
Organism: Camelus dromedarius; assembly: GCF_036321535.1. Classification (NCBI taxonomy): domain Eukaryota; kingdom Metazoa; phylum Chordata; class Mammalia; order Artiodactyla; family Camelidae; genus Camelus; species Camelus dromedarius. The sequence goes on from NW_026989774.1 coordinate 72,646, forward strand.
CTAAAGAGGGTGGCTTATTACTGATGTATATTTAATATATATATATATGATATATATGAATATGGCTTAAAGTAACAAGGATTCATTTATTTTTTAGTGCACTATGAAGTTTTAATGAAATGTGTATCATTCTAGTGAGACAGGGACTAGTTAAATTGCCTTAAGCAGACGACCTTGAAGATTATTTACACAGAATGTGTATTGTTAGAACTCAGATGTCATGTTGCCGTGTAACCATCCACTCAGACATTTAAATTCGTTGGATTCTGACATGCACATTGATCATTTTCAGGGAATAAGCTTCTCTCTTTTGTGATTAAAGAAAATTTTGATATTTTTTCCTGCACTCTTAACAGGTTTAAAATATCAAAACATTGATTTGATATGTAACTTTTTTAATAGAGACAATAAAGCTCATGCTGTTTTATTATGTAAATAAATGTTTTTGTATTTCAACAAACGTATGATTTCCTGGATTTTGAGAAGTATGTTGCAAGATACTTAGATAACCTACTTTCGGAAAAATACAGACGCGGCTTTTATGAATATAGGCCTAGTACAAATCTGTTCGTTTTTGCTACAGTGCAAGACATGAGGCCTAGGAGAGATTTGCTGCCGATTGCAAGGAGGACAGATCCCATGTCTCAGTCTCCCCTCCTGTAAAATGAAGTGGCTGGACTGGATTCTTTCCTCTTCTAAGATGAGTTTCCATGAGCCTGTGTCTTTTGTTTATATTCAGGAGTATTAGCAATATCAGATTAAATACTGAGTTACCCTCGCTTCCCCCGAAGCAAAGTGCAGTATGTGCTACAGAAGCTTTTAGTTATCTGATTCTCGTTTCTGATCCTACAGGCAATTTTGTGTTGCATGCTTCCTGGCAACCTGGAAGGTCTTTTTAGCCATAGGTGGCGCTTGTTGCACCTTCTTACCGTCTTAATTTTCCTGTTTGTTAAAGAAGGCTTAAACAACGTTATTTTGTTTTGATTTCTTTGCTTGATGCTTCAGAATAGCACAATGTCCATTATGTCTGTCTACCTGGAAAAATTGTTCTGCTTATATTTTAGTTTTATTCTTTCATCTCGCTGTGAACATCTCAGACTTGCTGTGTAAACAATGGCAAAATCGGACTTTTCTTCCAGTGTTAGAAACCAGTGAGCCGGGAATTTATAAAACAGCTAGTAGCGGCCTCTGGAGCACCTTAATTCTGAAAAGTGTGCTGGGTTCCCTGAGTATTGACCCCGCTGCTGTGTGTTAATTAGTGGTAGGAGATTTGGTACATATAGGAAGGGGTGTAGTTTTTTGACTTGGGTTTGCGTGCACGCGCTGCCACTGAGCCATGTGAGCCTGAGTCAGTTCATTCTGAGTTTTTCCCTCGTCTGAGAGATTGGGACGTTGGTATCTGTTTGTAGAATTGTGAGAATTAGAAATTATGTAAAGTGTTTACCACAGTGGGTATGTCAAGAGGGCTCATAATCTTTAGCTGCTGTTTGGTGTGAAGCCATCATTTTATAGTCTTTGTCAATTACTAAGAAACAGGAAAACAAGAAAAGCTGGCTTTATGATGAAATATATTTGAGGAGGTTCCATAGTTCCTATACCCATAATTAAGCATCAGCAGAGTCAGAACTGTTACACAGTCACCCTGAACCAACGTTAAGCCACAGAATTTTTTGTTACTTCATATATGTTGGGGCCTAAGGGGATCCAATACTTATATGCATGTTGTCTCCAGCAGCCAACTGAGAGATGACACAAAAGAGTAGGCAGGCGATAAATGTCTTCTTTGTTACTGATGAAGCCACGTTCTCCATGAACTTCAGGGCTGTGGGAAAATGTGTGTCATGATACTGTGTCCCAGAATTAGAGACTCACCCTGTCCCAGGTAACTCTGGGCCACAGCGAGCCTTCCCTTGAGAGGACCTGCCCCTTCATGCACAGGGCTGTCCTGACATGGAGCTGAGCATCCCAGGTGCTTCCCAATGGTGACCAACACTGGAGGGAAAGGTAGGGTTTCACATTCCCTGCTTGTCTCCCCGGACTCACACCTCACCCTGTTAGTGTGACGAGGGCTAGCTGTGATCCAGCGGCCAGGGGTATGAAGGGAGAAGCACTCTCCATGGCCCAGAGGATTTGGGAGGAGGCATCACCTACCTAGTTTAAACAGGTGGTGGGATGGAATGGGAGGGTGCTCCCCAAGAGTTTATAAAAGGAGAAATAAGGATTTTCTTTGGGACTTATACTAGCCAGGAAACACATAATATTATTAGAAGGGAGACTTGTAAATCACTTTTATATTAAGTTGACATTTGTTGAACAACAAAAATGTGCTACATTCTTTTCTGAGAGTTTTACAGAAATGAATCCTTCAATCTTCTCAACAAATGAGTAAGGAAGGATTGAATGTTATCCCAGTTTTACAGTGTGGAAATTTCGGCACGGAGAGGGTAAGTAAGTTGGCCAAGGTCACAGAGCTAGTAAGTGGCAGAGCTGGTATTTAAACCCTGGCTGTCTGGTTTTGAGGCTCCCAGAGATGGGCTTTGGGTGTTTAGAGGTATCTGCATCCCTGAATCTTTGTACCACTTTGCATCAGTTAGCCCAGAAAGGACAGGGAAAGGAGAGTTACACAGGTGCTCACTGTCATGTCTCGGCCACTGTCCACGAAGTGTGCACTGTGATTAGCGTTAATTATTTTCTAGGCAGTAGATCTCTTCGTATAACAGAAATTTAGTCCATTGAGTTAATCTACAAACCCTTCCTGCTCTGCTTCTGTCCATGGTTGCCATGTGACTGCCTGCCCGTGATTGGGCTGTGGAGGAGAAAATGTACTCATGGTTGAACTCTGATATTTCAGTCTGGTTTATAGTTTCACTTCTTCTGTTACATTAATAAGTTTCTGGTTTTCTTGCATCAGTGTGTCATGAGTTTGGTTAATGTGAAACCAGTCCATGGGAGCCCAGGGAAGCTAAAGGTATAATTTCTGAGCACACTGTCGCACTTCTACCCGTGCAGACCTGGCTGGAGGATGTCCGCCTTCCTCACTGATTTCTCCAAACAGCAGGGTCCTCTCCCACCCCCGGATGTGAGGCTGGGAGCTCTATGAGTTGGCCAGTCGGTGCCCAAGTCCACCAATCAGAAAATGATGAAGTACCCGGAAGTGGGTTTAATAGAAGAAAAGGGCTTCCAGGTAGTCCGTTGGGCTGTTCGAGTCCATTTGGTGAGAAGCTGTCCACTGTCTGTGGTTGAGCTGCTGCTTTGCTGTTGAAAAGTCTGGATTAGATGAAGGGATTTTAAAAAGGAGAAAGGAGTGATTTCAGGTGGTACGTCCACATCGGTGAGAAGTGATGGATGACCGCCTGGGTGAGGCATAGACAGAGTCTTACAAACTTCATAAAACAGCTTTAAAAGCTCTGCCATCTGAGTGCACTTCCTATGGGGTCCAGTTCATCACTGGTCACGCTGAGAGGGCAAATAATTGATGATGGCGGAAAGGACACGGAGGCATCAAAAAGTCTCAGTCATGTTCCCTTTTTAAAGGATGTGGCACAATGTAATATATTTGAGCTGGTTTTTCACTGAACAATTTTTAGTGTTTTCTGGGACTCCCCAGTGCCCCAAGGCTCCATGCAGCTGGATGTCCCCTCAGAGCAGCTCTGTCAGCGCTCATCCTGGGCTGACGTGGTGTCGCGGGTAGCAGGACGGTCAGCGTCCACGGCTCCTCCGAGATCCGTCTCCTCATCCGCAGTGCCGGGTTGCTCATCCGTGTCTACTTAGGTTAGCTGATAATCAAACGTGATGGTTGTCAGGTGTGATTTGTGATTGTCTCTGTGATTGGCATATAGTCAGTGTTTGATAGAAACCCTTGTTTTTTTAGTATAATTGTAGCAGCTAGATTGCAGTGGTTTTTAGTCTGTATTTTTTTATAACTTTATTCTTATTTTTAAATATGCACTTATTTTTATTTATTTTTTTCGAGGTACTGGGGATTGAAGCCAGGACATTGTGCATGCTAAGTAGGTGATCTACAACTGAGTAATACACACCCTCCTTGTCTGCACTTGAAAATAAATATTGCAATACACAAAATAGATCTTAAACACCATCATGGGACCTAGTCTCTGTATAGACAATTGAACACGTATGCTATTTCAATAAGAATAAATGTTGTTGAGACATACATTTCTGAATCTGTTAATGTGCTTAAAAACGATCATAGGTAGTGATAAACACGAGTCTTTGATCCAGTACTTCTTAGGGTCTGTTTGGCCATCAATGGAAATTACATTCTACAGAGAAGGCTAATTGGGTCTCTTTGATATTTGGATGGTTTAGCAGATGATCAAGGCTTTCAAAAGCTGACAAAATTGTATTTTAAACTAACTACAAAGTTATCTTCTAGAAGTTGGAATTCGTAAGCTTTTGAAGTGTCCAGTAATCCAGGGGGTATGTGTCTGTGTCTGTGTGAACGTTTGTGTGTGTGATTTCAGGAAGGTAGAAATAAGTTCCATATAGACTTCTGATACCTTTCTCCTCAAGTTCAAGGTGTAGGCATATATTTACACAAATAAATTGATATTCTTTTGTCATTTGGCATATTGGAAATAAGAGGTTGTCATACTTGTTTCAGAAGGGTTGGGGAGCATGAGCATAGAAAACGGGAGGAGAAAGAGGCCGGGAGGCACTTCACACTCTGTGCAGGATTTGAGGAACAGTAGCTTTTCTTTTTTATTCTAAAGCAATCTGGCGCTGAATTGTAACATACTATTACTCAGAATTGCTTTTCTGATCAGATACAAGTGCCTCAGATTTTTGAAAGCAACATGAATGGTGAAATGTGTTTTAGCAGTTATCTTTAAAAGTAGTTTTATTTTTCAAGTAAAATGCTATAGCCTGTTCTTTCTTCCAGCGGTACAAGACATGCTTATTAATCTATGTACATGATCTGTGTGCTTAGATTCTTTTTTATTTATTGTTTTTTGAAATGCTTGTTTCATTGTGGTTTGAATGAATGTTTAAAATTTCTGGATTTTGATGTTTAGAACATGCTGATTTATGAGAACCGTTAAAAACCTGATTGTTCTTTGGTCCTTGTTTGTTGGGGCACCCTATTGATTTCTGTTGTCTTTTAAAGAGGGAAATGCTTCCTCTAGCCTGTAGATCATTAAGTGAATGGTTTGCAGTGTGCCTTTAAAATTCTTTGAATGCATTGAGCATGTTTGTCCAGTGAATTTTGAATTGACTCATTGTAATGACTTTGCTTTTGTTCTGTGGCTTTTGCTCCTCTCCACAATAATTTGAATTCTCTGTTGCATTTTGTATACGTGTTATTAACAGGGGAAGAAATTTTGCAATTTTTACAGAGCTGGGTTTTCCTATCCCCTCTGAATGCCATCTATACTTGATACAATAAAAATCTGTTATTGCAGTGCATAATTATTTCATAAACTATTTTTTGGCATAATCAGAAACAATGACAAAGAATGATAAAAAAATACAAAAACCTTCCTTCCTTTGAAGAATAGAAATGAGGTGGTCAGGCTCACGCATGCTTTGTGCCTGACACACTTACTCTCATTTCATTGTGTATCATGATTCGTAGATGGAGTTGCTTCAGGTTTGTAGATTTTTGTTTTAACATTTGTGTTGAATTCTTTCTCCAGGCTGATGTTTCCTGTTGTGTTTGTGGAAAGAGTAGAAGGGAAACAAATACTTTGTTTTGTTTTCAGGAGTCCTGAGTTGATGAGAAAAGTGTTGAGGGTGGGCTGAGGAAAAGAGTGACAATCCCTCTCCTCCCGGCTGAAATTGATAAACAAATAAATCAATTAAGTGTATCGATATTTGACCAATATTAGTTAGCGAGCCCAAAATGGATAGATATGCCCAATGGAAATTACTGAGTTCACCTGTAGAATTATGTGCTTTACCAAGTAGAAGCAGCTTAGAGCAATCAGAAAAATCAGTAATATGATGAGATATAAAAGGGATATCATATCTTTTATTTCTGAAACTTTTCTACGGTAAGTTGTATAGAGCTAAAATTAAGTTTCAAGCACCAGGATTTAAGAGTGTGGGTGGTTCTGTAGGATCGTTATTCACGGATGTGCCTAGACCCTGCTAGAGTGGCTGAAGATGGCAGGAAAAGACCCAGAGGCAGGATTTGTCATCCTAAGGTGTCCTCTGTAATGGTTCCATGTGAAAGCCCATGACTGGTTTAACAAACTGTAACACATCTCAGCCGCCTGTGAACTTTGATAAGAAAAAATTATGCTTAGAAACTGCTTTGCAAGCAAGTGCCTGTGCATCCTCACACCAGTCTCCTTGCCTTAAAAACAGAGACAATGCTTTGCTTGCATAGTTGAGGTTTTAGATAGCACTCTGCTGGTTGCAAAGCAAGGACCGTGGCCCTCAGCAATAAACGCTGGGCTTGTGTGCTGTTAGATAGCCTATTATCCCCAAAACAAGGACCTGGCTGGTCTGGTGGTCTGCTTTGTAATTCACATATCTAAAAATGTATCTTGTTCCCCTCACCCCATGACTTCCCTAAAGATACACTAATCCTTTGTACTCATTGTGGATTTTACAATCTCTGCCTCATCCCGTCTTTCCCGAAGTTCCTCCTTACTATCTCACAACTGTTGTTGAATTTTTCCTTTGATTATACACAATAAATATGGGAGCATTTGAGAGGCTCGTGGAGTTGGCTCCCTACTCCCTCTCGATTTCTTGACTTTTTACACAGAGTCTTGAATAATCATTCCGTGCTGGTAAGACTTCTGCCAGCCAGATGCCACAGTTCAATGTGAGAAGTATGCAGGCTTTATCTCTCCTACCCGAGGGAGAGAGAGGAGAGAATTGAGATATGCTCCCCCGTGGTCCCTTCTTGCCCCAGAGCCACTGCAGTTCACCTGAAGCCTTCTGGCCTCTGCTCAGAGGGCCTCTGTCCCAGGACTGACTGCAGCCTTTTCTTCCCTTGTCAACATTTCCTTTCAGAAGTTGGTCTCTTCTCTGCAATTCAACCCTGGCAGATGTGATGGTGGTCAGCGTGCTGGTGGGCAGTCATTTGGGGACTCCCAGGAGCCATGCTGATTCTCCTGAGTCTCTCAATCGGGGTTACAGAACAGTCGAGAACCGAAGGAAGGCCATTCACGTGATGTCAACAGAGCATTAAATCACATTCATTTTATTTTTGAATTTTCAGTGGAGAAATTATTTCTAGCAAACTGTTCCAGATTTTCGGCCGCCTGCTTTCCTCATCACCACTTCCTTGCTGGCTCTGGTGCTTGTTTTACAGACCAGGTTTCTTCTCTGGTCATTTCTAGCAGCTTGGCTTGCCGAATCCTTGATCTGCATTTGAAGCAGAATGCTTCTTCGTGATGTGAAACTAATTTTCCTGTTTCTGAATATTTCGTGTACACTCAGCAACTGTTTCAAGTGAAATGCTCTTGTCCAATTACGGTTAACTCACATTTGCTGATCTCCTGCTTTCATGCTGAGGGCAGTTTCTTCTTCCTGTAATAAAATTTAGCAATTTGCATTTACTATGGGAAGGTACTGGCCCGAGGTGCTTTTTTTCTTAACAGTTTTATTACAATTCACCCATTAAAATGTACAGCGGTTTTTACTCTATGCCCAGAATTGTGCATCCCATTCAATCTTAGAACATTTTCTTCCCCCCAACAGGAATCCCCGTATGCATAAGCAGATATTTCCATCTTCCCCATCCTCCCCCAGCCCCAATGAGCCACTCTTCTCTCTCTGTGGATTTGCCTGTACTGGACATTTCATTTAAATCGAGTCACTTCATGTAAGTGGAACCGTCTATTGTGACTGACTTCTTTCACACTGAGTAACGTTTTCAATATTTGTCCACGTTGTGGCCTGGGTCAGTACTCTATGCTTTGCTATTGCTGAATAATATTCCACTGTATGGCTGGGCCCCACTGTTTACCCATTCATCAGGTGATAGTCATTTGGGTTGTTTCTGCTTTTTGGCTGTTATGAGTAGTGTCACCGCAAAAATTCCTTTAGGAGTTTTTATGTGGACATTTGTTTTCAGTTCTCTTACGTGTGCCCAGACAGCAGAATTGCTGGGTCATTCAGAAACCAAATGTTCAACTCCCTGAGGACCTGCCAGGCTGTTTACCAAAGTGGCCACACTGTGTTACGTCCTCACCAGCAACTGCTGCCTGCTCCGCTTCCTCTGTGTCCTCATTAGTGCTTGTTATTTTTTTTTTTATTATAACCTATTGTTGTGGGTGTGAAGCGGTTTCTTCTAGTGGTTTTGACTTGATTTCCCTTAGAGCTAATGATATTGAACATCGTTTCATTGTCCTTATTGGCCATTTGTGTATTTTCCTTGAAAAATACCTTTTCAGATCCTTTATTGACCTTTTAATTGAGTTGCCTTTTTATTGTTGAGTTGTAGGGTTTTTTTTTTTTTTTTTCACTTGGAGATACAAATTCCTAATGAGATAAATGATTTGAAAAAATTTTCTCCTGTGTATTGGTTTTTCACACTCTGGATGGTGCCCTTTGAAGCAAAGTTTTAAATTTTGATGAACTCCAGTTTATCTCTGTTTTCTTTGTTCCTTGTGCTTTTGGGGTATTATATAAAATCTGAGGTATTTTATTTAAAATTTTATATATAAAATAACTTAATTCGTAGGACCGTTCTAGGAGATGGGTGCTGTTGTTGTCCCCAGTCTATGGATAGGAGACTGAGATGCAGAAAATTTCACTGACATATCAGTGTCACAGCTACCCAGTGCTGTGGGAGTTCAGACCCTTATGTTTGTCCCCAACATCTGTGCTTTTCACCAACATGCTCCACTCCTTCCTGGAATCTTTAATGAAAAACTGTTACCGTTTTTGATTTCTTGTTAGTTTGTTTTCTCTTTGGGGACCTCATCTCCTCATTTTCCTTTCAGATATCAGTGTAGATTTATTTTAGGTCTCATGTAGGCAGAAGTATTGCTATCAGTTAACTTCTTTATTACTCACTCTCCGGTTATGATTGTTCCTATTTGACCTAATCAAGTCATGCTTAACTCTTTCCTGCTCATGACACTGAAAAGAGTCATGACTTACAACATGCTCAAAGAAGAAAGTACTTGATTGATTTCATCTTGCTACCCAATCAAACTAATCAAATAAAAACCCGGTGTTGACACAGATTATATGCCCTCCAGAATAGTGTCACTGTCTTCCTTGTGTTTCATTTGTTTGGTCACAGTGTCTGGATAGCGCCTTGCTGTCCAGCAGTTTTGTGAGGATACGGTGCTCGTGAATCATTGTAAGGACAGAATTTTGACAACAGACTATGTTGTTCATTTCACAAGGGAAAAGATAATATAGAAATACTGCTTAGATCTATTTTAAAATTAAGCTTGGAATTTTGAGAAGAATTCAAGAAACCATACAAAGATCTTTTTCACTAATTTTAGATCTATCTTAGACACATTATGGTTACATAGCAGAGTAACTTATCAAGTAGATTTGACAAGAGGTGTGTATTATTGATTTTTTGTTTTAGTTGAAATATTCTATCTGAGATAAAGTAATCAGTGCCTATAAATGCACAAATATGTTTGTATTTCTATGTAATATGGGAGCAGACTTCATATGTTTCTATATAATATATATGACCGTGTGTTTTAATCTGTCTGTCAGTGTTTTTATAGTTTTTCAGCAATGTTGTAACTTCAGAATTGTTCTAAGAAAATCACCCCAGATTCTAGTGCAGTTTGTACTGTGTATCCTGTCTTATGCATGGGATTCCACTGTCCCCTCAGGGAGGAATTTCCTCTCCTATTGAGTTAGTAGCAGATGTAAAGGAACTGTGATTTCTAGGCCTTTGCTCTCCATGTGTTTGCAGTTGGCTGTCAATCACGATATTCCCTTTCTTGAGTATTCAATGTTCAATTAGAATTTTTGAAAATAAGTGTTGATATTTTGTATTTGTCTCCCTAGAAACTTGATGTGTTTGTGTTTTTCAGTTTTCAATTTATGAAAAATGTAAATGCACCCTTTTTTTAAAGTAGTCTTTTTTCACTAGATATTTGTTTATCTCTTTATAGTTAAAATAATTTTTTTCCCAATGAATGAATCGTTGTGCATGTTTTAAAAGATACCTTACTTTTTATTTTTCTTATTCTAACAGTTATATTCGTTGTAGAGAATTTAGAAAATAAGGATAAACACAGTAATAAGTTAAAATGGCCTCTAATCTCACCTGGATATACAGTTGTAAGGTTTGAAATTGAGAATTACAAGTCCTCTCACGTTGTTCCTCTTTTTCAAGTACGTTTTGGTTACTGAGACACTCGAATTCCCATATGAATTGTAGCAGCAGCTAGTCAGTTACTGCAGAGGAGCCCACTGGGATTGTGATCGAGACCACGTTGAATATATGGATCGCTCTGTGGAGCACTGACATTCCAAGAGCACTGTCATCTGATCCAGGAATGTGCGTGGTGTGTCTGTCCAGGTATTTAGGTCTTCTTTAATTTTATTTCAACAATGTGTAGAGTTTACATAGTATTATTTTACTTTATTTTTTCCCTTTATACTGAGTAAAAATGTGCAAGGTACCAGAATGAGAACTGTATTATAGCCCCACCACTTGCTGCTACCATGGACCCTGCGGTCTTTCTTTGCCCTCTAAAATCTTGCACAAAATAGGACCTAAGTAACTCTTTCTTGAATGAATGATTTTATGATTGCTGAATGATGCTTGAGAATCCTTGTGATGATATCTTTTTCCCAGACTTTCCCCTTTTCTTAACTATGCCCTTTCCCTTCCTTTCCTCCAGCCTGGGTTTCAGCCTGCCTGTGGCATTGATTTTCCCTATCTGTGGACTCTTCCTTTCACTAGTTCACGATAATGTTACATATGGGCTGTGGAAACTTGCTAGATGTCAAGAAAGAGCCAATCCATTGCATGCTAGTATTTTTAGTGTGTGGTATTCTTTTATCTATTGAAATTAAATCAGGCTGACCCCCTGAGCTCTTTTCACCTTCCTATACATGATACTGCTCTGGTTGCTGCATGTGCCCTTCCCCCAGACTTGGTTTTGGAGTTGAGTAAGTCACCATCACTGGAGACCTCTCTTTAAAAGATGAAGAGGACATTTGATCCTTCTCCCTGGTTGGGGACTTGGATGAGATGAGGTAACAGATAAAGAATGGAGCCCCAGCTCATTCTGACCACTGCTCTTTCCGTTCCTTTCTCCAGGGGAAAAGAGTACAATTCAAAAATATAAAGATTGTGAGCTAAAGAGATAGGCAAGACAACCGATCATTTATTAAATGTCCTTTCATGCCAGAAACAAATGTATTATACACAAAATAAGCACACAAAGCACGGTAGAACCGTGATAACAAACGTGGGTCCGAGTTCGAGTCCTGCTCTGGAATGACCAGTCCTGTGAGATGGAGAACTGATAGGCCGGCTTAGCGTCTCTCGGACTAGTTTTCTGTCCTGCAGAGACGGGGCTCGCTAGGCGTCCCCCCCATAGAGGTGCTGGGGGGTGTAAGTGACGCACGTGGGCAGCCCTAGCACAGCTGCTCGTTCCTCGTAAGTGCAGGAGAGCATAGCTTTTGCGGTTACGGCTTTATGACCGCCCCATGAAGACTCTCAGTGCTCCTAATGGATGCCTTGTGGTTTGGAGATGGGATTCTCATTTCTGTAAATACCCAAGGATTGTGTTATTGGGCCCTGCTGATTTGAATTTATTCTTTAGAAAGTACATATTGTAGATATATTTTTCAAGCATGCATGCTTTTTTCTTTTATTATTTATAGTTCTACCCTCTCATCTCTTGGTGTGACTTTTCATGGTATCCAGGAAACAGCCCTAAGCCACCTGCCTCTTCACACGTCTCCGTGGCGGTTTTCTTCCCTGACTAGAAGAGGGTTCTGCATAGGGAATTTTCTTTGTTCCCCTTTTCTTGGAGTCTCTCTGTCTGTCTGCCCACCTCTCACCTGTCCAACTGTCCATTTCTCTACCCACTCATTCTTCTGACTTGTTCCAAAAAGCATTTCAGGCAGCTTACAGAAGAACAGATACCAAATAAACAGGTTAGAAAATGGGGCTAAGTTCAAACTGTGAGGCTAGGAGGTGGGCCTGTGTTAGGGTTGCAGGCGTGAGACACACGCGTCTGCCCTGTGACTTATATGATCGACAGCAAGAGTGTGCCTGAGGCTCCCAGCAGACACAGGGAAATAGGGTTGGTGGGAGATGCTCACTGGCTGTGAAATAAATAAGTGGCTTAGGTTAAGCCCAGCCTTTCCAGCTACTAAGGCTTAGGAGAATATTTTGAGTGTCTTCCAAAATCAGGGTATTGTATCTTTTATTTTTTCAGAGTTCTATGTATAGTTGGTTACATTCTATACCTGGAAATTTCTCCAAAACTGCTTCCCACGTGAGTCCCATGGCTCGGAAATGGGGTGGTTCTGCTCATTGACGGGTGTTGGTCAGAAACATAAAATGACAGCCTCAAAGGAGCCTGGGATTTGTCAGTTATGTTTTGTCAGTGCTGTAGATTTCAGAAAACACTTTTACCGTTTCTCTCCATCTGAGGCGGCAGCGTGTTCTCTTACCAGCATCAGGAGCTCAGGGCTACGGGATGGTGGGGGCTGACTGCACTGCCGTGAAGACAGCTAAGGTAGTTACTGCAGGCGTGGTGCTTTCACGTAGTGCATTTCATGTTCTTTAATAGGTTTTAACAGGTAGTTAATTAACTGTGTTAATTAACATTTAATACATATGATGCTTTGTTGAAAAGACAGTTATAGTCAGAATATAAGTTGTGAACACTTTGAAAACGGTTTCATTACTGAAATTTCAGTAGGGAAGATTTAGTTTATCTTATTTATGCCTCTCTTTAAAAGTAAAAGAGAAACAAGACAGAAAAAGCAGAGGATGATTTCTGTTCTTCCTCTCAGCTTGCAGGTGCCCTCACCTCCAGTGGCATCCATCCAGACACCGGAACTGACACTGGCCGTGCTCAGAACTGCCTCAGCCTTGAAGACACAACTGGCAAATAGAAGGCGGCCACGCCCTGTTACAGCAGGTGCTCTCACTTTGTGGGTCCTTATGTAACTGCGTGGTTTTAATCAGGATCGCCCCCATTCTACATTGTGTGGCGCTGCTGCAGTGTCTCCTAGTTATTGTTTCTGTAAGTACTCGTGTATTTTTTTCAATGTGTGGTACTAGACATCTAAAAATGTTTTTTTTTAGATGAAAAATAATGTGTATTTAACATAAAAGTCTGAAAAAAGGGGCAAAAGTTTCTATCCTGATCCCACTACTCAGAGATAATAATTAACACTTTAACATCTATTTTCTGTTCTTTTCATCATTGTGTATCTCCTCTGTCATAAAAACCAGTGAGCACTCTGTGCCTTTTTCTGTGTGGAGACCTCCATTTTCCATTGTGCTTATTTCACGTTTTTCTACAATATTCTATGCCCCCTAGCATGATTTTTAATGACCAGTATAGCATTCTGTCTTGTGATGGCATCTTCCATTTTAGTTCGGACTTAAATAAACTTTGAAATTCCAAGTATACTTAACTGAAGTACTGAAAAGAGAACTGTGGTGGTACCAAAAAGCCCCTACATCCATTCCCCTTTTTTCCTGAGAGTAAAAACTGCTGAAAATGTGGTGTATATATGTCATGACCTTTATGCCTATGTCATATATATATACACATTTATACATACACGTATATCAGAAATCTATCTATATGTGTGTGTATATATGCTTTATTGAAAAATAAGGCCATACTATATGTTTTCTGCAGCTCGGTTTATTCACTCAGGGGTATATCATAGACTTCCTCCCACTCCAGACTCACCCGGTCCTATCAGATAGAGTAGTGGGGTCTCCTGATATGTAGGTTTGGTCTCTTGTGCAAGGACACCTTCGGTGGGAGAGTACTGTGGACATGGCCTTGGACCACGCCGAAACGCTGGCCCCTTAGTGCCTACAGCTCGCCTTGATTTACGGCATCATTGTCTTGATGGTGGATACTTAAGTTTTCTCCATTTTCCACTGTCAGAAATGGTGTTTGACTGGCATCCTTCTTTTACAAACATTCCTGTGACCTTGAATGAGTATTCCTTTAGTTAAGGTTTCTGGAAATTCAGTCCCTGGATGTGACAATTACATACATCACAGGCTGCTTTCAAGTGACTCTAGAAATTCCTTCTCCTGTGGGGAATGAAAAGATGTAGAATAACTTATGTAACCAATTCTCTATCACTGGATATGATTTCACTTCAGCTTTTCTTCCTACCATTGTAAAAAGTGCTGTGTAAATGCTCTGATGAGTACATGTTTTTGAACTGATTTTTTTTTCTAAGTGAAACGATTCCTAAAAGTGGAGTTCAGTGTGTGTGTACACACGTTTTTCAGAGTTTACATATCCATTGATATGTCGTCCTCCAAAAAGTTCGCTAACAGTTTGTTCTCTCAAAGATGGACACTAGCTAGAATATCTTTTAAAAACATTTGCCAATATGATGAGCAAAATTGCTTTTTCTTTGTTTTAGTTTGCACTTGATGACCAGAGAGGTATTGAGCATCTTTCACTCATTAGCCATCTGACTTTTAAAAAGTGAATGATCCCTTTTGTCCTTTGCACACATTTAAGTGAGGGAGCTTCTTGTTGCTTTTTGACAGTTCTTTGTATGTTATGAACATTAACCCCTTGTCTTCATCAACATGTATCACAGAGCTTTTACTTGTCATATCTTGCCTTTCATTTTGTTCAGTAGGTTTATTTTTGTTGTGGCCCAAAATAATCTTAAGATAGTAAATGTCTTCTCTTTGGGTTTTATCCTTGATTTTATTCTTAGAAATACTTTCTTATAATGGTATATATCTCTTCTGTAGGTTTTTCTAATCTCTAAGATGGAGATGATAATAGTACTTGTTATAGAGAGGAGAAGTTGAATTAATATGAGCAAAGAGTTATATTTGCTGTTATTAGTACTTTCTAATATTTACATCACTATCTCTAATTTTTCTTGTGGTCATTATGACTGGAATAGAATTTGTTTTTTCCAGGTGATTCTCTGATTGTCCCAAGACAATTATTGAATTCATACTTGGCTCTTTGATTTGAAATCCCACCTGTAAAAAATACTTATGTATACTAGAGTCTCTTTTTGAGCTCATGGTTTATTTCTGTCAATCATACTTTCTTATTCCAGTGCTATATCTAACATATTGTAAAAATTTATTTAATATCTGACAATGCGATTTTTTTTGATTCTTTTTTCCATCCCTAATTTTCTTGGCTAGTATTATGACTTTATTATTCCTGAAGAATTCTAAAATATTTTTTTCAAGTTAAAAAAAAAACAGATAAGAGTTGTTATGGGATTTTTTAGTAAGTTTTGAATTATATTTCGGAGAACGTACATCTTTACAAAACTACTTTCCTCCATACAATATGTTGATGTCTCTACATTCACACCTCTTACTTTACCACTCAGTACAGTCCTGTACTTTCTCCATGTAAAACATGGGCATTGTTTTAGAGTTTATTCCAGATTATTGTTGATGTTTTTGTTAATTTTGTAAGTGAAAATTTTTTGCTATTATATATTTTAACTGTTCAAACTGACACGTAGGAAGGCAGATTCGGTTTGTAAATACTCACTTTGTAACTTGTCATTTAAAATTGTAAGTATTAAGTACTTGTTACAGAATCCTTTCTTTTGTGTTTTTAAAAATTTGTTTCCAAGATTCTCAAAATGGTCATAGCTAAGTAGTATAGGTGGGGAGACAGATGGAGAGAGGTAGTGTGGCTCATGTACAAACTGTGAGCAGTTTCATGGCTGCCTTTAGGCTGGAGAAGCCCCAGAAGAACCCAGGTTAGACAGGGGGTGGCTTCGTATGCACTTGAAAGCCAGCTTTCCTGCCTGTATGGTGAAGCCTGGTGGGCGTGGCAGGTAGGTGATCAAGATCCGATGAAGGTCATTGGCTGCACAGAGCGCTGTGTCTGTGAGAACTGGAGACCTCTGCCATGGGAAATGCTTGGTGCCAGGAACAATGCAGGGGAGCTGGGGAGCCTGTGTGTTAAGGATTTTCCAGTCTTGGGAGTGGGAAGATGAGACTCTGCATTCAGATCTGAGTTTGAATTCATCCTCTCTTGTTTACTGGTCCTCTGACTTTTGTCAAGTTATCTACCCTCTTTGAACTCCTGTTTTCTTGTCTCTCAAAACAGGAGAATTACAACCTGCTGCTAGCATTTGTTCAGGGTAAATTATCTGTGTCTACAAGATGTCACGTATAGTCACAAGCTCAGTGAGAAATAGGCTGTCGCTTCTTCTGCAACTCAGTGCTCGACAAGACATCAGGAGAAAGACAGTTCCTAATTTGTATGTTATGCCAGTAGGAACAAAATTAATGTTTTGCCTTTCCCTAGCAGTATACTTACTCCTTTGCTTCATTACCTCTCCTCCTTTCCTTTCCCTTCCTCCACCAAAAGATCCTGAGACTCTCTCAGAATCTAGATTCAAATTACTTTAAAAGTTGGCTCATTCCCTAGAAATGACAGTGACATAAAAAAAAATCTGTTCACATCCCAGACTTGACTGTATTTGATTTACACACACACACACACATCTGGCTACCTCTCAATTCCTGAGGGAGAAGGACCACTTTTTCTGAGTTTTCATTCACTGAGTGTGAGAGCAAAGTCTCTTAAGCAGACTTTCTCCTGGCTTCATGCATTGTTTTTTATTGGATTTCTCTGTGGCCATAGAATTATTCTCCTACTAGAAGAGAGGAAGTGGAGACATAGAGATTCTGCTTAGATATTGGCGTCATCATATTTGAGTTGGAAAGGACTTAAGACAGCATAGAGTCGTAACTTTTTATGGGTGAGAATCCATGATGGTGTAACTTGGACAAGAACCTGGGTCTCCTGACATTGTGTCCACATGGATGAAGAGGCAAATGGGTGTGGGATGGCAGGTATCCTTCTTGCTTGAGTTCCAGGGTCTTGCTAGTTTTCATTGCTCAGCTGCCTTTAGTTTATGTCCATGTGGCCTCTCATGGGAATGTCACTCTATCCTGATAGATTGAGTTTCTTATCAGCAAAAAGCTCTGGACCCACTCACATTGCCCAGAGTTTTTCTGCTGACCTGCTGACACTTTATGTAAATGAGACCTAAGAAAACTGCTGGATATAAAACCCTTATTTTTATCATTTGCCCTCGAATTCCATAGGAAAGTGGTGCTGTCTCAGGCTGTCTAAGGCTTGATCTGAACAAAGATAGGGTGATAGTTTGTGCTGCTGGACCATCACAAGTGGAATGGGATTTCCACCTTAGTTTTTAGAATCAGGCAGACGAGTTCAAATCTTGCCTTTACCAGTTAATAGCTTCGTGACGTTGAGGAAGAAAGTTTACTTTTTTGTGTCCAATTTTCTTTATCTGTAAATAAGTTCAGTGTTTATTTTAGGGTTTTTGTTTTAGAATTGAATGAGCTAATTGCCTCATTTATACCTAAAATACTGATTGCATGGTTCTATGCTGGTGCCTTGGTAGTTGATTACTAAGGGAGTTGGCAATGAGAATGGGGGTGGGGGACCCCTGGATCATAGAGCTTATATTCCAGGATATGCTTGTAAAAGACTGGATGTGCAGTGGGTTTTTAGTAAATGTCTATTCTTTTCCTAATCCCCATTGATTGTATATATATATTTATACTAATATGTGAACTTTTTTTGTTGCAATTTAAATCTCTTTGTAGTATTTAAAATATGTAGCTATAACAAAAATACGTGAAATAAAATGATTTGATTTTTATTTTCCTTTCAATAATGAAAACAAAAGAAAATAGAAAAGAAAAAGTTTTGTAGGACTAGAAATAATTTTATTTCCATGGAATCAAGCCTTTATATTAAGTTTTTTGGTTTTGTTGTTAAATGGCATGTAAAATTAATAGGTTGTGACTTCAGTGTTGATAGCTAGGTGAGTTTCTTGTTATTGTTGTCTTTGATGAATTATTTTCACTAGATCATAAATGATGTGCATGCTACATATTGGAAATGAGGAAGAAGTGGAGACATACTAACTCCAATGTATTTTGTTACCAAGTCCAAACTCATTCTACTTGCCACATGACAGGCCAATAAACTGGGAGATGAGGTGTTGGGGCAAGGAATAGTGACTTTATCTGAAAAGCTGGCAGACCCAGAAGATGTCAGACTGATTTCCTGGAGAACCCTATTCCCCAAGTCAGAATTCGTGCTCCTTTTATACTGCAAAGGGGAGGGGGTGTGGTTGGTTGTTGCAAACTTCTTGCTGTACGAATTGTTTGTCCTTGGTGTCCTTTGTCCTTGCAGCTGTCCATGTGGGTGAAATCATGGTGCCCCTTTAAAACCTTCAACAAAAATAAGGTTATTCTTTATTTTGCAACTTGAAACTCTCTACATAAGTGCAGAAGAGCTAACATCCTTAAAGATCAGAGCCCAGAGAATAGGCTCTCCTGTATATTTCAGGCTAAAGTCAACATTCTTTCAAAAAAGGTGTAGAGCTAACTAGTCTGAGCCTAGAAAACAGGGCAAAGGATTAAAGCCAAAGGAACAGATCCAACACGGAGTCAGATTTCTTCTTTCCTATTACAATTTCTTTTTCCATCTCATAAATAATTTTAGTAAGAAACATAAGCAATTTTGTATTTTTGCTTCTTAATAACTGATAAGTGGGCTGACTACATTTTTGTGAGCAGGGATGCTGTGCGGGCCTTGGGGTCTCAGCAAACTCTTGTTGAGGGTGGTTGACCCTGCAACATGTCTAATGCCCCCAGGAGTGTTGGTGAGGGTCCCCCCAGCCTGGGGCTCTATTCAGGAAACAGCGTATGGGCATTGCACTCTGGAGACCTCTTTTTCGGCTGCAGGAAATTTTTTCAGATACTGTGATTGAAAAATCACTCCAGCTGGGGATAATTTGGGAAAAAAGGAAGAGGAAAATTGTTTGAGTAGAGTAGAAGAGAAATGCAGAAGATCAGGGAGGCTGGGGGCTTGGCAGCTGGGCCTAGGGAGAGAGGGGAGCAGAGGTGTGGAGGGGCCCGGCTCCAGAAACAGCTCCTGCACCTGTCCCCGCACCCAAGCCACACAGCTTTTAATTGGCCTGGGCCACTCTCCTGGCTGGATGTCACCCTGGGCAGAACCTTGAGAACTGAAGTTGACAGGTAGGCAGCACTCACCTAGGGGGTCACTGAGGACTTTGTTCAAGTCCACAGTGCCTTTTCTGGTCATGTGTCTTCACTTGCCCTTTATCTCAGGATCTGAGGAGCAGGAGCAAGGAACTCAGGGAGAGACATCTGACTGTGTTAAGAGAGGACAGACAGAGTGATACAGGAAGCGAGGACAATCGCAGCAAAGTAAAATGACTTCACAACTATTGCATCAGACCTGCAGGTGTGAGAGAGCCTGAGCCTGTCTCAGAGTGCAGGGGACAAGCAGAAAGGAATGGTAAAATTTCCACTGACAATTGAAATTTTGCAAAATAGCCTGCTACTTTTGGTTGTATCACTTGAATGAATGCAGGTGTGTTTCTGTGGGCATTTATAGGTTCACTCAACCCCACCAGCCCCTCTTGCCCACATCAGGGGTGGGTTTTCTCAAGCACAGTGCCCTTCCTGCTTTGGTGGGCCACGCTGCGTGTCCTCCCCTGGGGCCTGGCTGCTGCAGGGCGCTGAGTGCCCGAGGCGCGCCCTGCGAAACACGACAGGAACACCTCTGCTCTTGACTGAGGGCCTCCTTTTCCCCCTGCAGTGTTAGAATGCCGGTGACTCAGTTAGAAGCGTGCATCCAAGCGGTTCTTCCTTGTCATCACCATCTGGAAGTGGAACCTGAATCTTCTGAATTTCTCCAGAATGTGGTTGACAATCACCTTCGACAAGTGGTTGTGTGTCCTCTTACAAGTGGAGGTTTTACTGCCGTTTTCCTGGAACTTACTCACCACTAGTCCATCTGATTTTTCTGTGCTAGGATTCAGTATGGCCTGCTAAAAATTCTGCAGTCAGATCTTGAAACCCTGATGAAGAGGATTATTTTATTTTTTATATGATAGTCTTTTACTTTCAAAATTCAGAATTTTCTGTTCTTTCACTTTTTAGGGTGGATTTGGAGAAACAACTTTGCTCTTACTGTCCTTGCGACCTGTTGCTTTATGCCTCTAACCCGTCTTCTGTCACTTTTTAGGCGGTTCTATTCGTGACCCTGTCCAGGTTGTTCATATTATAAAACATAAAGTCTGTGAAAGTACAGTTCCTTTTATTCTGAAAGCATTCCACAGATACCACTGAAATCTGGGTGTGGTTTTAAGAAGACAGAAGTATTAGAACATGTACTTGCAGGTTGCTAGTGCAAAATCCCCAAATCAAAAGTCTAGTTAAATATCTAACATCTTTCTAATCTACCTTGGATTTGTATGGATAAGTGAAGCAGTTTGCTAAGAACTCAAGACCAGGGTTAGAATACAGGCTTGTGTAGCTCAGCAGGTCCTCCAGAGGTGATGCTCTGCCAGAGGGTGGGGCTGAGGGGAGAGGGCGGGTCCTCCCCTCCCTGAGCTGATAGTTTCATGGCAAAGACCTTCACCAGGTGAAGAACTTGGAGTTTCTTCTAAGAACAGTGGGTTTGAAAAGAGTCTTAAAAGCATGGGAGTGACAGAATCCCATTTGTGTCAAGTAGGGAAAAGTGGCTGGGGGGCCACTGGGATACTCATGATTCCATGTGGGAAGTATTTGTGGCTTCCACCTGAGAAGTGGGACGGTCAGTGGGAAAAAGCGAACAGATTGAAGTCATGTTAGATGGTAAAATGAAAGGATGAATGATGTCTGTGTGGGTAGGATGGAGTAAGGCCAGGGTTTTTGGGTGGATTAGTATGGTAAATGATGGTCCTGCTGTGCTCTGAGGAGGGGAAGCTGCAGAGGGAGTTCTGTGGGAAAACTGATGAGTTCAGCTGTGGGTAAAATGAAAGGCTGTTAGATGTGTGGTCTGGGAGTTCAGGTGAGAGCCAGTAGTGGGTAGGGGGCAGGGGAGAGAGACGTTCAAATCATTTTACCTTGTGAATATACAAAAAAGTGTGAGTAATACACTTATGCCTCTACATTCTGGATTTAAAACCCATTAACATTTTGCTATATTGACTGCAGAGGTTCTTAATTCTTTTAATACAAATAAAATAAATAGAAGCAAAATAGTGGAGTTAATGAAAATCTTAGAGTTGACGTGTGTCCTTGTATGTATTTTGATACCTCATCTGTTTATAACCATAATCTATTAAAAGTTAAGTAGTTTAGCATAAGAGTTAAACAGAGGGACGTGACACTGTTGGGGGTTGAAGCTGATCTTCTCGGGCAAATTATGTCGCCTCTCTGCCTTAGATCCATCTTCTGTGACTTCCCCCGGGCCCCTCATCACAGCTGATTTCCTAGATTAGAAGTTGGGAGGGAGGCTGCTGTAGGGAGAGAGAAGTGGCAACTGCCACGGACCCTGACGAGAGAGACAAAAACAGATTAAAGCCGATAAACTGAGTACAAACAAATACCCTCCAAAGAAAAAGAATCCCAAAGTCTTTTGAGCCACTTAGCGTAAGGGAAACAAAACCACGTGGACCCAAACTTCTTGAGTATGTGAGTATTGTGGGTGGAAATGTGTCATCAGAATAGATATGAGAAAAGGCGATTTGGTTTCCCTTGATGTTTCCGGTAAGGATGGACAGCAGAAGGGAAACCCCCCCGCTGCTAAAGTGAAAGCTGCTATTTTGTGTGAAACTGACCAAAGGTTGGAAAGCAGTCATCATCAGTGCTGGCAAGTGAACAGCCTTCTGGATTGGGTGGGGCACCTACTGTGACTTCCTGGTGACCTGCTGGGTAGGGGCTGGGAGATGGGCAGTAGTTCTGCCTGGTGACCCGGGCATAAACCTGGGCTCTGAAGCTGCTGGTCTGACTAGCAGAACTGGGCACAAGCATTCTTAATGGGGCAGCTCGGGATGTGGCCTGGGACACCTGCCATGCTGAGGGCGAGAGGAAGGCTCCCTTGAGGGGGTGTCCTGCAGAGAGTGGAAAAATCCACCTGCAGGGACGGAAGAGCCTCTGAGCAGGGTGCCGGATACACAGGCATGACTGGCCTGAGCACGGAGGGTTCGGTGAGCCGGAAGTCATACAGTGGCCGGAGCAGCCTTTTTCCTGAGAAACTGGAGGGAAAAGATGTTGAAAAGGCAGCCTGCGGACAGACCCTGTGGTGGGTTATCAGTGACCGGAAAGGACTGGTCAGGCAGGCACGAGAGAACCCTGTGAGCATCCCAGATGGGGCGTCACGCTGAAGGGAGGAGCAGAGTTATACACTTTGCCAATTATTAGCTGTGTGACTTTGAGCAAGATCACCCCACCTCTCTATATATATCTTCATCTGTAAAGTGACAGAGTGACAAGCTCGTGTCATCAGAAGGCTTAGTTTAGCTCTGATCCTCTGTGTCCAGTACTGTCAGTGCTGCCCTGCAAGGTTCTGCAGCGGCTGCTCTTACCCTGAGATGGGAGGGCGTAGAGGGACATTGTAGCAAACGAAGGCAGGAGGGGGGTGCTTTAAAAACAGACATGTAGCCGCCTGCAGCTGCAGACATGCAGGCAGTTTGATTGATGGTTCTGGAGAGGACTTTGGAGGCCTTAGCATCGTCTTAAGACTTGCTTTCCCTTGGGGACCCGGATTGCATTTGCAGATTAATGTTGAAGATTTGAGCTTCTGGAAAAGCTGCTTTCAGAGATGAGTATATATGTAACATATCGTCTAAAATAAAATGCTTTTATTTAATGTGTGGGACTTTGCAGCTGTTGGGAACAGCTCTTTTGGCCTGGTCACGGAGGACACTAAGGGTCAGCAGAGCATGCGGGAGGGCAAGAAGCTCGCAGTGCTGCTGCGGGGTGTTCTCCCCAGTATGGCGCTCTGCTGAGTTGACTCTTCTCTGAGTTTGGTTGCCAGATGAGCAGACAGCAAATTATTGAGTTCTGGTGGGTTTGTATAATGACAGGAAGAAAGAGGGACCCGTAGTTTTCTGGACTAGGACAAGCATTTTGTTCTTAATCCAGTGTGTTTCATTGCGGATTTGATGAGTTGTGTCTGTTCTGGATCTGATTTGGGCTAATCTGTATATTTGGAAAGGAACCGAGATGGAATTATTGCAGACACCTTGTTCTTTAATGAGTCCTGTGCAAACATAAACACGGATGAAGCATACGTTTGAATTTAGTGGTGTAGGGAAGGGTTTCTGCACATTACAGGTGAAGGCAAGGCAGAATTCCTCTTCTTTGTGGGCAGGGAATTGGGTCCACCTGTTTTTTCTGTAACGGCTTCTGAGAGCAGTTTATGGTAATTAACCAGCATTGACAAATGGTGGCACACATTGCATTTAAGAGCTGGCCGGCTGCAAACTTGTGTATTGGACAGGTGGATTTCACAGAGAAGTGATGAGGTAGATGGGAGACAGAAGGAGCACAGGCATGGGCACCCCAGCTTCAGGTTTAAATCGGCATTTCCACACCATAGGAATTTGGAATAGAATGCAACCTCACTTAGCCTGTTGGTGAATCAGTAAAATGGGCATGATAAAATTCACTTCTTCCTGGGTTTGTTGTAAGTTGTGTCGACTGAAATAAATGTTCAGCATAAAAGTTAAGAGTTAAGTTTTATTCGGTGAGAGGACTCCAGCGGGGATGACAGCCTCTCAGATTTCTCTGAGGGACTGTTCCAAAGACTTAGGGGAGGAGCTAAGATATATAGGAGCTTTACAACAAAGACCAGGTAGTTGGAACAATAAAAGATTGCTTGTTATCTAAAGAAAACCAGATATCTCAAGTTAAAGAATTTAGTGCTTTTATATTTATGGGAGGAAGCAAACATTTGGGCTCACTGAATTCATTCATTTGACAAGCACCTAGCTATCTAGGGCCAGTATCCTGTCCTTTCTTATTCTGAGTCCCCTCAGAGGGCACCATTGTGAGTGGCTGCAGAGGCTGGGCTGCAGGCCTGTCCTCGCTGGGGGGTGGTGGCAGCCGCTGTTGACTTGGTTTCAGCATTCTTTGTTTACTGACATGGTTGCAGTATTTTCATACACATTGTAGTATTTTCGTTCACGGACTGATTAAGGTTAATCTGCAAACTTGGAAAGCAACCGAGATGGAATTACTGCAGTTACCTTCTAGTTTAATATGCCGTGTGCAAACATAAACACGGATGAAGCATATAAAAAAGATTTGGTGGTGTAGGGAAGGTGTTCTGCACACTACAGGAGAAGGCAAGACAGAACTCCTCTTCTTTGTGGGCAGGGATGTGGGTCTACCTGTCTTTTCTGTAGCGGTTTCGGAGAGCAGTTTATGGTAATTAACCAACAGTGACAAACAGTGGCACACATTGCATTTAAGAGCTGGCCTGTGCAAACTTGTGTTTTGGACAGGTGGCTTTCATAGGCAAGTGGTCAGGTGGATTGGAGAGAGACGTAGCCTAGGCCTGGGCTCAGATTCAGGCTTAAATAGCCATTTCCTCACCAAAGGGCCTTGGAGTAGAGTGTAACTTCCCTTAACCTGTTGGTGAATCTGTGAAATGGGCATGATAATATTCATTTCTTCCTGAGTTTCTTGCAAGTTGTAAACAATATTATAAAACACATGAAGCACTTAACACACTGGCACTTAGCAGTGTTCACTGCATCCGTCCGCCCCACTTAGCGTGTGTCAGAGCCGTAAAGGCAGCATGTGTCTGTTGAGGACGCACTGGTGGCCCCTTGAATATGTTGTGAATTTGGTGATTTCCTTTAATCCTTGTAACTGTATGTGCCATGGGCAGTTATTTTCTTGGACAGATGAGGAATCACAGGGTAAATAAGACTGTGTAACTTGCCCAAACTCAGACCATAATTTTGGGTGCAGGGTCCTCGGTTCAGCATGGGCCCCTGGGCCTTCTGGCCTCTCCGTTCAGCAGGTGTGGGCTCACCTGTCTCCCAGCCCAGAATATCCAGCAGGCAGCAAGACATACCTGGCCCTGTGCTTTTTGAGCAAAACCCAGGAGGGGAGGCAGGTACTAAAGGGATAAACATAAAAACAGACTACAGCAAACTGTGATCAGCTTTGAGAAGGAAAGGAACACACCTCGCTGTGCAGAGATGGGAGCTTTCCCGTCGGGGCTGCTCTGGGGGCGTTCATCTCAGCTAAACAAGCTCTGCTGCTGCACCAAGGCAGGAAGGCAGGGCGCGTGTGGCCAGGTAGACTGAGCCTCGCTGATCGTACTCATTCACCATTAAGCGACAGCTGTCACGGGCACATAACCTTGTAGACAGATGTTGGCCATAATCATCACGTGCATTGCTTGGTAGTTGTATTGGCCCCACCTTTGAGATGAGGTCATTGAAGCTGGGGAGTTTGCTGCATGCCCTTGTATACCTCGGAAATTACCCCCACTGGTCTTTTAACCTAGACTGGTGTGGTTGTCATGTCCCAGCCCTGTGAATGGCATCGCGTAGCTTCTCCCAAGTGACCCAAATGACTGACATTGATTTTCTTAATTCGTAGGAAATGGTATGTGACAATAAGAGAAAAAGGTAGTCAGAAATTGTTTGGAAAACTAGAACAAAATCCAATTCTTCCCCAACTGGGGAAGTGTACCCAGTGTCACTCACTCCACACACTGCCTGGCATCTCCTCCCTGCCGACTCCGTGTTCAGAAGCCACTCTGAGCCTTTGAAGAACATTTTGCCTCATGACACTTTTGACTAGGACCTGCGACAACTCTGTCCTTGGTTAACTCTCTCTTCAAAGCCATTTAAATTTTATGCAGGCTCCTCAGCTCAGATGTAAGAATAGCCTCTTTAAACTTCTTGATGCAGCTCCTTAGTGAAGATATTGTGAAGGAAAACTAGCTAAAACCTGGGAGGTATGAACATAGTGACTGTAACCTCAGCACTTTGTGAAGTTCAGAATCAGAGGGGTGGGAGACTCAGGAAAGGCTTAAGGTAGCAAGGGTAAAGTGAAAGGATGCAGGCTGTGAGACTGAAACATCTCGGTCCCAGCCAGCAAGGCACCTGTGTTCAGGATGGTCTGTGTGGAGAGCAGAGTTCTCACAAAGAAAGAAGAGGTGGGATGGGAGGGAGAACAGTTAGGTTTTTACTGGGGAAGGAAAAAGTGGGCTGAACATTTCCTGGTTGAACAAGAGGACTGTGACATGATGTTCTTGTATTTTGGAGAGAAGGGTTTTGTGGGGACAGGCCTAGGGAGAACGCTCTGTGGCTGGGGAGTCAGCACAACAGAGAACCACAGAGAACCGGGCCGATGCCAGGGCTGCTTCTGTCCCTTAGCTGGGGCCTAAGAACTCCCTTCACAACCCAGTCCTGTTGATACAAGAAAACAGATGTGGGGCATGAGAAGGGCTGTGTCCCACGCATTAGTTGAGCCCCTGGGATTTGTCCCTCCAGATGTTGGTCTTTGGCTTCGTGTAAGAAATGATTCAAGAGCAAACAACTGTTGAGTAAAGGTAGATTTACTCAGAGAGATACATTGAAAGGCAAGAGAATCGCCACGAGGTGTGGGGGTTGGGTGCTCAGATTAAAAGTAGGTACACACTCCACAGAGTGTGGGCTTTCTCCGAAGAGGGAGAGAGAGGGTTGACCTCGAGGCGGCGCTGTGTTGCTTGTTTTCTTGGGCTTGGTGGTTTCATATGCTAATAAGTAGAAGGACCAGCCTAAGGGCAAGGGGCTGGGATTCCCAGGGAGTTGGCCATTTCCCACCCTTTGACCTTTTGTGACTAGCCTTGGGATTGCCATGGTGCCTGGGGGCGTGTTATTCACCATGTTACTATTACAATGGGTGTATAATGAAGCTCAAGCTCTGCTAGAAGTTAAATCTCTTCATCCTGAGCCTCAAGGCCTATTGGAGGTTGAATCCTTCACCATTTTGATGTTAATTGCTGTGGCCTTCCTTGAATGGCTGTGCTCTGCCCCCTTCCATCCTGTCTCACTGTGATGACACAGAGAGAGCAAAGGCCGGGCCCTGCCTGTGCTCCTGCATTTAACAGGGGGAGGGGTGGGGTGGGCTGAGGATGACTCTGAGTGGTGAGAAGGTTGTTTCAGATTTTTGCACGTGGGATATGGGGACCTTCCAGCAGCCACCGCGGATTTATCTCTCGGGCATTATCGCTTGTGTCACTCATCTTTTTCTATTTTTCTTAAAATATTTAATCTAAATTTAATATCAGGTTTTTTTAGGAAAGAAATTTCTCTTTTTATTTTCTTTGGATCTCTTTTGGGGGGGGTAGGTAATTAGGTATATTTATCTGTTAGTGGATGCCCTGGGGCTTGAACCCGGCACCCCGTGCACGCTAAGAACACGCTGAGCTCTCCCGCCTGCCCCATCATCTTTTTCTGTTTGCTTTAATGTTACAGAAACCACAGGCCAGCCAAGAAACAAGCACCACTCGGAGGGTTGGAGTACTCAGATTTATTATGCCGGCAGGCACAGAGGGGCTTCTGCTCCGAAGCTCTGAGCACCTCCAAGATGTGCACATGAGGTTTTATAGGTTTAATTACAAGTATGGGGCTATTAGCTAATAAGGCTTAAACAACAAAAAGCAAGGAATCAGTACACTGGAGCTTATCAATTTGGAACAGATCACGTTACTGACACTTGTTGAGATTGGATTTACGAGTTAGCTTGTTAGCCCAGTAAACTAACACTAAATTTCAGATTTAGCCCGGCAGAACTTAGATCACTAAAGCGACACTTATCACACTTAGATTTATGACTTAGCTCGTTAGCCCAGCTGAGCTTTTCCTTCACATCAGCTGCCAAGAATCTTACAGCTGAATTTCTAGTAGGCCTTTAACACTTACCCTGGCTTAATGGCATCCATTTTTATGACTTTACCTCCCCCTGGTTTCATTTAATTATTGAATCTCCATTTTCTCTTCACTCTCACTTTGTCTATTTGTTGTTATGGTTCTTAAGCTGTGTTTAAAAAAATTGTTTAATTTCTCTTTTAGCAGGAGGCTGAAAGTAAATAAATATGTAAACAAACATCACACTTTAATGCTTTTATACATTCTAAGCTGTTTAGTATTTACTTAAAAACCAAATTGCCTACTAAAGAGATAACATTTTTAAATTATTTTTTAATTTTTTTATAAAGGTATAGCTGATTTACAATATGATATAAGTTTCTGGTGTACAATAGATGCACAATTTTTAATGTTATGCTCCATTTATAGTTATTGTAAAACATTGGCTATATTCCCTGTGTTGTAAGTTACATCTCTGTAGCGTGTTTACGTTACATGGAGCAGTTTGTATAAGAAAGTTGGTTATCGCAGAGTCTGGGGCATGGCTGTGTCTGACCCAGGGTCACCGTCACCCTGCCTGTCAGAGCCCAGGCTCTCACACCTCTCTGCAGGGGAGCGAGTGGAGGCAGCCTTCATCAGTGCTGGCACCACCCTCTGAGTGGCAGAGAAAGCAGTGACTGTCTGTGGACGTGCAAAGTGTTGTTCCAGGAGCTTTACTTGCACTTCTGCATTTAATAATTAAAGCCCTCCTTTAAAGAATCCTTTTAAGTTTTTAATGAATAATACATTTTATTTTGATATTGATAGACTTCAAACCTCCGGAAAATTTACAGGAGTAGTACAGTAAACGCTTAGATACAGTTCATGTAAAAGGGCACTATTTGTCCTTTTGTGTCTGGCTTATTTTAGCATAAAGTTTCAAGGTTCATCCATATTGTAGCCTGAATCAGTACTTTATTCTTTTGGTTTGATAATATCCTTTTTCTTTTTTTTCCTTATTGGTCTATTTAAAAGTATTTTGATTGAAGTTTAGTCACAACATAATGTTGTGTCAGTTTCTTGGGTACAGCACAACAATTCAGTTATATAGGAACATACTTGTATTCATTTTCATATTCTTTTTAAACATAAGTTACTATAAGATATTAAATATATTCTCCTGTGCTATACAGTATAAACTTGCTGTTTATTCTATACATAGTCAGTATCTGCAAATCTTGAAATCCCAAATTATTCCTTCCCACACCCTCTCCCCTCTGGTAACCATAGTTTGGTTTCTATGTCTCTGTGTCTGTTTCGGTTCTGTATATAACTTTATCTTTTTGTTTCTTTCTTTTTTGTTTTTTGTTTTTTGGTTTTTTTTAGATTCCACATGTGAGCGATCTCATATGATATTTTTCTTTCTCTTTCTGGCTTACTTCACTTAGAATGACATTCTCCAGGTCCATTCATGTTGCTGCAAATGGCATTATTTTATTATATTTTTATGGGTGAATAGTAGTCTATTTTACAATTATACTAAAACCTCTTTATCCATTCATCTGTCAGTGGACATTTAGGTTGTTTCCATGTCTTGCTATTGTAAATAGTGCTGCTGTGAACATTGGGGTGTAGGTGTCTTTTTGAATTAGGGTTCCTTCTGGATATGTGCCTAGGAGTGGGATTGCTGGGTCATATGGGAGGTCAATTTTTTGTCTTTTGAGGAACCTCTAAACTGTTTTCCACAATGGCTCCACCAAACTGCATTCCCACTACAGTGTAGGAGGGTTCCCTATTCTCCACAGCCTCTCCAGCATTTATTGTTTGTGAACTTCTGAATGGTGGCTATTCTGACTGGTGAGAGGTGATACTTGATTGCAGTTTTGATTTGCATTTCTCTGATAATTATATTGAGCACTTTTTCATGTGCCTATTGGCCAATTGTATGTCTTCATTGGAGAAATGTTTCTTTAGGACTTCTGCCCATTTTTGGATTGAATTGTTTGTTTTTCTTTCTTATTACCTGTAAATCTGTTTACATATTCTGCGAATTAAGCCCTTGTCAGTCTCATTTATTGCAAATATTTTCTCCCATTCCATAGGTTTTCTTTTTGTTTTGCTTACTGTTTCCTTTGCTGTGAAAAAGCTTGTAAGTTTAATTATTTCCCACTTGTATATTTTTGCTTGTGTTTCTATTGCTTGAGTAGACTGCTCTAGGAGAACATTGCTGAGATGTATGCCAGATGTTTTGCCTATGTTTTCTTCTAAGGGTTTTATACTATCTTGTCAACATGTTTAAGTCTTTAAGCCATTTTGAATTTATTTTTGTGTATGCTGTGAGGGAGTAGTCTAACTTCATTGATGTACATGCAGCTGTCCAGTTTTCCCTACACCATTTGCTGAAGAGGCTGTCTTTACTCCATTGTATGTTCTCACCTCCTTTGTCAAAGATTCAATGACCAAAAGTTTGTGGGAATATTCTTGGTAATTTTGTTTATCCGTTCATTGATGGATGGATATTGTTTGTAACCTTTGGCTACTCTGAATGATACTGCCATGAATATTGATGTGCAAGTTTTTGTGAGAATATATTTTCATTCTGTTGGCTGTACAGTTGGCCCGCCATATCTGTAGTTTCCACTTCATGGATCCAGATGGCTGTAAAGGGACTCGAACTTCCTTGGATTATGTTATCCAGGGTGGGGGTTTCCTGAACCAACCCCCGAGGATACTGAGGGATAAATCTATATGTAGGAGTGGAATTGCTGAACCATATAACGCTAACCTTTTGAGGAAACACCATAATTCTCCAAAGAAGCTACACCATTGTCCCTTTCCACTGGCTGCATATGAGGTTTCTCTGCCTCCTGAACGACACTTATTATTGTCCATGTTTTGATTATAACCATCCTTGTGGGTGTAAAAAGCGATCTCATTTTCATTTTGATTTGGCTAGTGATGATGAGCATCTTTTCATATGCTTATTGGCCATTTCTATGTCTATTTAAATCCTTGGCAAATTTAAAAATTGGGTCTATTTTCTTGTATTGATCAGTTGTAAGCATTTGTTTTATATCCTGGATACAACTCTCTTATTAGATACATGCTTTGCAAAATTTTTCTCCTATTCTGCAGATTGTCCTTTCACTTTAGATTTTTAAACATTAAAAAAAAATTCTTTATAGGGGAGGTAATTAGATGTATTGATTTATTTTATTTTTTTTGCTAAGCACGCACTCAATCACTTAAGATACCCCCTACCACTGTCATTTCACTTTCTTGATGATGTCCTTTGTAAGAAAAAGGTTTAATTTAGATGAAGTCCAGTTTATCTGCTTTTTTCTTCTATCACTTGTGCTCTTGGTATTGTATCTAGGAAACCAAAGCCTATCCTAGGACCACAAAGATTTATACTGTGTCTTCTTTTAAAATGTTTATACATTTAGTTTTTACGTTTCTGTCTGTGATCCATTTTGAATTAAATTTATTTGTTATATAAAATATGGGGGTCCAGATTCCAGATTCATTCTTTTCCCTGCAGATACCCAGGTGTCACTGCACCATTTGTTGAATAGACTATACTTTCAATGAAGTGTTGTTGGCACCCTTGTGGAAAACCGAATGTAAATGTAAGTTTTTTCCCCCTGGGTTTTTTTAGTGTCTCATAGATTTATTAATCCAAAATATTCCAGTACCATACTGACTTGAGTACTATAGATTTTAGTACCCTTTAAAGTGAGTCCTCCATCTTTGCTCTACTTTTTCAAGATTGTTTTGGCTGTCCTGGTCCCCTTGCACTTCCATATGAATTTTGGGATCAGTTTTTCTATTTTTGCAAAGAAGTCCGCTGGAATTTTGATAGGGATTCCACAGAATTTGTAGATCACTTTGGGGAGTCTTAACATTTTTAACAATATTGTCTACCATTCCATGAACATGAGATGTCTTCCATATATGTAGATCTTGTAAATTTTATTTCGGAGATACTTGAAAATATTCAATGTACAAATCTTGTAAATTTTTGTTAAATGTATCTCTCATTTAATTTTTAATGCTGTTGTAAATGGAAAGGCTGAGCTTCTTAAGGGTGGGACTATATATCAATTTATTTCTAGGATTCCCACACAGCAAATACTCTAGGTTTATATTTGCTACATAAATCTATCCACAACTCTTCTGACCCCCATGTTATAAGAAACCAAGACTCACGTTAAGCTACCTGAACACCTATCTGGAAGTGAGAAATGAGACCCTTGGTTGAGGCTTTGTGCAGTTGATACTGAGAGCTTATTCAGGATGGCTTTATCTTAATTTCTTTTAAACATACCTTTTGGTGTATTTAGTAAGATACATTAAGAACATGGCCTTTTGATGTGCAGAGGAGCTAAGACTATAATTTTCAAATAATTTCGAGTGAGAGTGTTGTTCTTTAAACCTAATTTGCATCAGTCTTTGAAGATTTATGTTTCATGAGCTTTGACTAGAGAACACCTGTCTTTATTCAATAACGACAACTAAATGCTCAAGCAACATGTAAGACTTTGAGCAAACTGCCCCCGTCCCGTAGTGCTGGTTGGCTGCAGCTGTAACTGGAGTCAGCACTTACCTCTCCCAGTACACTTGTGCTGATCTGCTCAAAGGGGTTCGTCCAACAGTTTGTCAGTCTGTTGGAGAAAGCCATAAAACATTGATTTAAGGTTGCTGGAATGCAATATATTCTTATTAATATTAAGTAAGCACATACTGAGTGCTTACTGTATGTTGGGAATTGTCCCTCAGCCTCACATGAATATTATTTCTCTTAAAACATCACATATTTCCTTGTTATTCACACTTTACAGATAAGGAGTCTGAGGATTAGGTCTTCTCTCTTTTGGGGGGAGCTCATTATCACTGATGGGAAGTTGTAAGGAAAAAGATATTGATTCATACTGAGAAAATATTTTTCTGAGAGTCAGTAATGAAGAGGGTGACCACTGAAGAGGGTGATCATTGTTCGATTGAGATGAGCCCCGGGTTGTACAGAGTCAGCATCCCTGTCCTGGACACGGCTCGTGTAGGGCTGCGTGGTGTGTGAGGCGGTGAGGCCGCGCAGGGAACGCGGATGCTGGGCCGTTGGGCTCTGCTCAGGCCGGTGGGACTTTCTCCTAAGGGCAGTGGACCGTCATTGACAGATTTTAAGTAGGGGAGTGGGGTGCTCTCGTAGATCACTTTTGTCTTGTAGAATGCTTAGAAACACTTAGAAGTCTCGGCAGGAGGTGATGTGATGAGTCAGAGTAGGGTGGCTGCGAGGTGTAGCAGTATTCAGTTTTCAAGTGGTTTTCAGTCCCAGGTTTGTGGCTCAGTAGCCGTGTCACTTTGGATGACGCACTCAAGGAAGTGAAACAATTTAATCAATTAAAGCAGTGATGTACCGACTTCCCAAGACTGCTGTGGAGATCCAGTGAGATTACGTGTGTGCAGTGTGCAGCGTGTTCCCCAACACAGTGTCAGTGCTGAGTGAGTGCCATTGAGTACCTGGTAGGACAGGTTTGGGTGGTGGGACTCCATGACTGAGTAAATCTGGGCCCTGAACGAGGGGTCCAGTCACATCTGTGAGTGATGGGCCTGAGCTGGGATAGGGAGGGAGACCTTGTCCCCCGACCAGGGGCCCTGGGAAAGACTGCTATTGGAGGAGAACCGTGAAGTCAGCTCTTTGCAGGTGGAGTTTGAGGTGCCCTTGAGACATCTAAGTGCAATGTCACGAGCTCAAAGAGGAGGTCTGGGCCCGGGCTGTGCATTTTCTTATAATCTCAATCCCTGAGGATGCTGAGGTTTGATCACTGAACGTGAAGACATACTTTACAGGACAAGTGAAAAGTAGTATCATCTCTGTCATCAAAGCTCACGTCTCTTTATTCATCACTCACTTTGTTAATTGGGTACTTACAGAGCTCACTTTACCGCCCTCACTTGGGTTCAGGCTCCACAGTAAAGAGCTGGTGAGCCTCCCTCTTTTCCAGAAGAAGACACATTTAGCTGGTAGCCTTCTGTACCTCACCAGACTTAGAATTTTAGTTTGTTGTATTTATTCTATTTTCTGTTGGCCATCTCCTGACAGGAGAGACGTTTTACCTCATGATCATGTTTCAATTAGCTGTTACTGAGAATTGCTGATCTGATCCATAGTGTATGTATTATATTAATTTTGTACAGTATTTATCATTTTTCTGTCTTTGTCCTTTAATTTTGTATGCCCCTTCAATGTTCTATCCTATTTGGGGCGTTATTTTTTTTAATTAAAAAATGTATGTTAGCAGTTAAGAAAACAAAAACAAAGAAAAATGCACATGATATCTAAATTTAGAAAATATCTAGTGTGTTTTCTGTCTCAGCAATGGAGTGTTC
Source organism: Camelus dromedarius (assembly GCF_036321535.1). Lineage (NCBI taxonomy): Eukaryota > Metazoa > Chordata > Mammalia > Artiodactyla > Camelidae > Camelus > Camelus dromedarius. The sequence continues at coordinate 106,855 of NW_026989774.1, forward strand.
TAGAATCTCGTGAAAACCTTCATTACACAAGTTCCTTGAAATGCTGATTAAGAAATAAAACCTTCCTTCCTCATCTTTCAAGCAATGCAGCTAATTGTCAAGAAAGTGAGGGGAAATCCTCAGAAGCCAAGACAAAGCAGAAAGCAGGGATTCTGGGAGATAAGCGAGCCTTAGAAGCCCTGGGGTGCCTGTTGGCTCCTGAACTGAGTTTTAGTTGCCCTGACAGGAGGGCAGGAGGTGAGCCCGATTCCTCTCACACTGGGAGTTGGATGGCTGATCATATGTAAGACCAAGCCCATCCCGAGAAGCCTGGTTTACTAAAGGTTGAACTAGGAAAAAAAATCCTCAAGGCAAGAAAGTAAGGAATGTCAATATTTTTGGAAGAGGGGAAAAATAACAAATCCAAAGTAAAGATTAGTTTAAAGCTGTTCTGGCATGAGAGTGACCACAAACTCCTGGCAGAAAAGCACAGCTATTCCTGGAATGAGAAGTTGTGTTTTGAATGGATCAGTGAACAGCCATTCCGAAAAAGGCCTCCAGAGTATTGTGGATCAAGATACTGGACCGCAAACACCTCTCTTCCAAGGGTCATTTAAATAACCAGAAATGTTTTAAAGGAAAGAAGCCACAATCATATTTCTATTTATTGACACTACTATATGCTAGGAATTCAGAGGTAACTATGTGAAGGAAACTTAGCATAGAAGCTGTGGATGTGCCTGCACGCGGGACATTTCACAGAAGTGGCCAGACTTGTCTTCAAACAGAAATTCCTGCCAAGGAACTCTGCCCGTTCCCAGGGGAAACATTGCTTGCAGACAAGAATGTTTATTAGTTCCTCAAAAGGAACAGGCCTGGGAACAGGAGAGTCTCAGTGTAATTAAGATAACGAAGCCTTAGATGTAGTGCACATGCGTCAACCTAAAAAATGTTTACTCTCTGTGCTTGGCAAGAGTTACTCCTTTGTGTAGATGGTATAAAAAATAAAGGAACCCGAATCTCGGGAGACATTTTGCACCACAGCAGCTCTGTGATTCATTTCGTCGGCAACAACTATGGAGTTGTCTCCTATTTTATGGACCTTACTTTCTCTTTGGGAATACAAACTGACATAGTCGGGGAGCTTGGTAGAGGGAGGTGTTAGTCTGTTGCAATTAGCCAGGAGAGGAGATTAAGAAAGCAGTGAAGGGTGGGTGAACTTTTTAGCTGAGGACAGACAGCCTTGTTCAGTTGACTTTTAATTGCAGGCTCAATGAGTAGTCACTGGAGGGAATAGATCTTACGGAGGATGGACTTAGCTCAGGCCTCTTTAGAATGGACAAGCGAACCTGGAGAAAGACAGTCAAATCTGTGCAGATATTGAAGTTCACTTGAACATGCTGTATCCCTGAGCCAAAGATCGGACAAGTAGAAAGCACTTCTTGAGGACAGAGGAGTGGTTTTTAAGTTTCTCCAAGAATGAATCCCAGGGAACCGGGATGGCCAGTTGTCAAACTGTGACTTTGCAATTTGGACGGTGTACCCACCAAGGATATTGGCATTTTATGGGTTTCCATTTCTCGTTAATACATGTCAGGTGATGAGGACGTGGACAAACGTGTTTGACACCTTGTCGAGGTGACTTTGGTTTCCTGCCTAGAAGCGCGGTCACAGCTGCGGCTGCGTCAAACATCTTGCCGCCCATCCCGCTCCCCGGCTCCATGATCACTGCAGAGTCGTCCCTTGTTAACCTGTCCATCTCCCCTGTGACATCATAACCCATGAAAAGACCGGAGCGTATTAACTTGGCTTTCTTAAAGTCAAAGGAACAGATCTACTATGGAGTCAGATTTGTTCTTTCCTATTTCAGTAGTGCCATGGAGAAGGAAGTTTGGGCAGCTTTTTGTAGGGTCCTGGAGGATTTCTCTCTCAGCGTCTGGGTGCCTCTATTGAAAACCCTTCATAGCTGTCTGGCGTGCTGTAAAACCACTCCACCTGTTTTGCCCTGAAGATGTGTTCAGTTTATAACTCATCTCTACTCCTTGGAAAACAATTCAATAAAAACTCAGTTGGTTTTCCACCAGCCATGGGCAGGGGTGAGGGATAGCATGTTGCTATTTTATAAAATAAAAATAATAATAAGAATAAGAATAATAAAAATAATAATAAGAAGAATAATAAATAAATAAAATCAATAATAATATTATTAATAACATCAATAATATTATTCTTAATAATAAAATTAATAATAATAAAAGAAGTTTTAAAACAGCACTGGGCACATAGGAGAGAGTCAATAAATGCTTCCTGGCTGAAATCAAATTGATGGCTCAGTGATTCCATGGCTGCTGTATTTGCTAAGCTTGTTACTCCTTTGCTCCATTACACTTTTTTTAAACTGAAAAAGAAATACATGCATATGGTTAAAAACAATTCAAACAGCACAAAACTACACAAGTGAAAGAAGTTTTCCCTCATCCCCTGTTCTTCCAGCCCTCCCTGGAGATGCCACTGTTTACTATCCTTTGTGTGCTTTTCCAGATATGCTATGCACATTCCCACCTATGTATGTAAATTCCTTTAAAGTTTTAGTTATTTTTAACTTAAAGGGATTTAAATCCTCAAGTGGCTTCTGCCTCGGTAATAGAAAAAAACAAACCTGACTCCATATTAGATCTGTTCCTTTGACTTTAACCCTTTGCTCTGTCTCCTAGGCTTCATCTTGCTTGTAAAACAATGTTGCCTAGAGCCTGAAATATACAGAAGAGCCTATTCTGAAGGCTCTGACCTTTAAGGATATTTAACACTTTTTCATTCATAAAAAGATAACAAATTACAGAATAGAAAATAACGTTTGTTTTGTTGGAGGTTTACAGAGATTTGACCCAGGCAGATAGCTGCAAGAACAAAGGATTCTAACAACAAGGAATTCCTACACCAGGAAGATTGCAACAACCAAGCACGTAGGAAAGAAGCCTGAATTCTGACTTGGGGAGATGGTTTTTCAGGACATTAGTTTGCCATCTAGCTCTACAGAAACTTGCTTTTCCATGCCCCAGCAGCGGGTCTCCCAACTTATTGGCCTGTCCTTCACTGAGGAGAATGAATTTGGACTCGGTAACACTCCTATCTACCTAGCAAGCTGGGCACTGGAATTGAGGACAGCTCTCCCACACCCAGGAACCTACTGTGAGTCCTTGATGGTTCCACTTGGGTTAGGTGTGATTTACCCAGGAGGGATGGGACTATGCACCAACACTCAGGCAGTCTGCTCTGTCTGGGGCTCTGATCTTGTACCTCCCGCTCCCTGCAAGGCCAACACCTGGGACAGTGGAGCTAAGGCAGAGATCGTGCCTGCCTTTTTCCCAGCCTGTAAAAGGGGAATATGTACACTTCCCAAGGTAGTTCTGAGAGACAACACCTGCTGGTGCTTGGTTCCCAGAGCAACAGGAAACCCAGCTCCACGTGGGGACAACGGGTGTGATCCCCGTAGTGGTTCAGCAGAGGCATCGCCTGGAGGGCTGGACCAGGGAGGTAAAACTTGAGCTGCGGGCCTTGAAGGGTTACAGAATGGTACAGAGGCAAGTCTGCCGCCTCCTTCGTGGTGCCCCAGAAGTAAAGCTTTTTCTCTACATCTCCGCTACTCCCCTCCCCTCTCCAGATCCCTACCTACACTCTGCTCCTCCTGTCCATCTGTCTCCCTCCACTTTTCCCCTCCTCTCCTCCTCCCCCCATCTTCTCCCTCCCTCGATGCCCCAGCCTCTATCACAGAACCAAGAGAGGATCTCTGGCCCTCCTGCGCATGCGCAGTCGGTGCCAGCTGGACCGGGGGTTGGAAGCCCCAGCTCCGAGCTGGGAATCGGCCCCAAATTCTTCTCAGCTCTGTCGACCGGTAGGCCTTTAGCTCCTGCCCGGGGCCGGGGCCTCTGGCTGTGGAAATGCAAGGTGGGGGTTCACGGGAAAGGGGTCAAGCGTCTGCGGGAGGGCGGTCCTCGCGTCAAAGCCCGCGAGGGCGCGAGTCAGCCTGTGTTCAGCTGAATTTCTCGGGCCAGACCCCTCTGCCCGTGCCACCTACCCCGGCGCCCTGGTCAAAGCTGTCGAGGGCCAGGTGTGCACCTGCCTCCTCTCGCCCCAGCCGGGCTCCCCTCAGTCCGCGGCTGGTGACACCTTCCCCTATCCCGCCCACGAGTCCTCTCCTCCCTGGCTTCCTCTACTTGGCCGCAGGCTCGTCCCTGCCCTTGGGAGGGCTGTGTCCCGGGTGGGCGGGTTCTGCGGACCCGATCGGGGGCGGGCGGCTGGGGCTGGGTCTGGCCTCAGAGCGGGGCTGCAGCCCGCGACCCCACCCCCGCTTTCCCTGCCCTGCGACCCCGGGGCTGCCCTCCTCTCCCTTTCCAGCTCCCTGAGGACCAGCTCAGCGGCATGCGCGCTGCTTCCCGGGCTTAGAGCCTCAAGCTGTAAAGCCCAGTTTCTCCTGATGGAGTCTGGAAAAGTGAGCGCCAGTGCTGAGGGAGTTTCCGTCTCCCCCCTCAGTGTTTCTGCCCCAGGTAAGTACCTTGAACACTTTCAGGTGTTATGATGGCGGTGCTTGTTGATGTCACGTGTTTTTATAGTGCCAGGGATTACAGTGTTGAAAGCAGGGCTTGGTTCAGTTAAAAATGAGCTGAAGGCATGAGGCTGTGACATGCTCCTTCCTTCCCTCTCCCAGGGTGAAACGTGTGACCGTCGATTTTAAAAACATAGTTACAGTCCCTAACTAGCCCAGCCCAGCTAGTGTGTGTTAACAGGAACAGCACCACCAGAGGCGTTGGAGACCCAGGGACATTGCAGTCCTAAAAAGCTCCTGGCACAGTTTAGTTTGTTTTGGTTTTTTGTTTTTCTTAAATTGTGGGGTAGACTAGTTGTATAGAGGGAAAAATAATTGTCAAGGAATATTTTTTCATATAACAGCTTTATTGTGATATTGTTCACACACCATGAATTCCACCCATTTAAATGGTACAATTCAGCAGCTTTTAGCACATTCACAGTGGTGCAACCATTATTATTCCAGAACGTTTTCATCACTTCAGAAAGACCAGTGGAAATGAATGACCTATCCACCCCTCCCCAGTGGTGGTTCTAAAGAAGTTTCTTGGCTGTTCCTGACCATAAATTAACTTGTTACATTCCATGAAAAGTCTGGTAGGAATTCTAATCAGAATTGCATTGAATCTGTCTATCAAAACAGGAAGAATAATTGTCTTTATGGCATAAACTTCTTCTACCCTTGAATATATCTGGGACCCTATCTTTTCATCTCTCCAGAGCCTGGCCCATGGGAAGTCCTCACTAATTGTTGGGCTTGTGAATGATGAGATTCTATACATCATTAGTTGTCACTGTAGCTTTTCACAGAAGAGAAAAGTAACCTCAGTGTAGCCAAGTGACTGTCTGATGGTCAGAAAGAGTGACAGTCAGTGCTGGAGTGATCCAGTGGACTTGGTGCTTGTAACCAGAATTCTCCACCACCTACAGCTAAGGGGATAAGAGTGTTCTTTTATTTTATCTTAATGGCGTTGATTTTATTTGTACTTATTTTTTAAAATTATTTTTAATGAAGTGTAGTCAATTTACAATTTTAGTTTCAGGTGTACAGCAGAGATTCAGTTATAAACATATGCATATGTATATAAATATGTTTTAGATTGTTTTTAGCACAACTCATTACAAGAAATTGAATATAGTTCCCTGTGCTATATAGTATGTCCTTGTCATTTATTTTATATTTATTAATGTGTATCTGTTAATCCCCCTTTTCCTGCCTGCTAACCACAGTTTGCTTTCTAAGTCCATGAGTCCATTTCTAGCAGCATCATTTTTCCTAGTAACATACGCTGGTTGACTGCTTTCAGCTTCAGGAATTCCATCTTATCTGTGGGCACTTTTCTTCTGGTGGGCCTTTATGTGGTTTGCACACGAAATAGAGATTTGTACTTGGGAGAACTCCAGGCCTCGTGTAGTCCCTGGAACAGAGTGCCCACTGAGTTGATGCTTGAACTGGGGAAAAAAGCAGAGTAAATGTTGGAATTTGCACTATGGTTGAGACTTCCAGGTTTCTATAACCTTCTTTAGCCCACCTTAATATTGGCTGCACCCATACTGGGTAATTTGGTGGAATTTCATGGTATGGTGGTGTAGAGACAGGGCCTTGTATGCTTCTTCTCTTTCCTTTTTCTAACACTCATTCTCCTGGGCCTCCCAGATCCTCCCCCAGCAGTGCCCAGGGCTGGCATGATGCTGCGCTGAAGCAATATTTGTTAATAAGGCCCTTTCCTCATCTCTTCTGAACTTCCGTTTCTTTCTCTGCACAATGAGGGCTTAGACTAGATAAGTGCTTTTCAGTTTCTTTTAAAGCCATGTTTCCTTTGAGAAACAGAAAATGCAAATCTCTCCTCCCATCCCAACCCTTTAGATTTTGATATGTCCTCCAGGGAGTGACATAGCTCTTTGTGGAAAATTGAAGATATTGTGATTCCAGATGGCACAGAAAAGACTCTTCAGAAATTTATTGCAGGGAGAGGGCAGGAAAGAGGCAGCATGTCACAATTTCTAGTGTGAGCCCTGGAACAGGGGCTTGGGTTTAAATACGGTGTCTGACGTGGCCTCTCTCTAATCTTGTACAATATGATAAACTTCTCTACCTCAGTTTCTTAATGTGTCAAGTTGGGGTGATATTTTAAGGCTTTTGTGAAACATTATACACATAAGCCATCTGTGTCTCAGTAGAAACAAGACCTGCTAGGGAGTCAGGGGTTCCTTTAAAAAAATCTTGTCCATAGCACTCTGTCGGTGTGTATTTTGAATTACCTGGAGGGTGAGGGTTGAGTCTAAAGTCCATCGTGGGACAGGTGGCCCATAGTTCTCTGTGCCCCCAAATTGCCCCCTCCTCCCCAGTCCTCTTCCTCAGTCCAAGATAAAGTTCCCCAGTAGATTTACAAAGAGGTCTTGTGGAAATGGCTTTTCATTTTATTGTTTCAACAAGGAGGGCTGCCATCATGATCTCTGTGGTCAGATTTTGGTGACCTGAAGGCTATGCAATTGGGGGTTTCTATTAAATAAAAAAAAATATTACAAATAGAAAATTAGAACAAGGGTGGTGACAGGGGCTCTTGGAAGTGGGGACCATTAGCTTTGTTAGCTTCAGTTGCAGTGGCCTTTGGCCAAGAGGACCCATCCTCATGCTCTGAAGTTGGAGGGACCAGTGGGTTCAGTGGGAATGTTAACTGAGTGTATCTCATGGGCTAGGCATTGTTGTACTTGTACTGTGTGTTCCTTATTTGAGACAATGAGCTCATTTAACCTCAATAGCCTCTTTAAAATATTATACTTTTTATTTTGAGATGTAATGTAGGTTCCCCTGTACTTGTAGGAGATAATATACGGAGGGCCTATGGAACCTTTGCCCAATTTTCCTTAATGGTTCCATCTTGCATAGTTCGGGTACAATTCATTACTGACTCACTAACCCTTTGAGGTTTGTGTTATTGCCCTCATTTCTATCTATCATTAAACTGGGGCTTAGAGAAACACACAGGCCTGCCCAGGTCACCCACATGTTTAGTGTGTAGTCGGGTGTAACGTGGGCTTGGGATTTCCAGGAAGTACCATTATGATGTTCTGTGGCAGGGAGCAGCATTCACATTGCTTGTTTATTCATTCATTGAACAAACATTTATTGAGTAACCTCTGTGGGTCAGATGCTTTCACAGGCTTATCTGATTCTTCAGCAGTACTGAGAATCAAGTATTGTTTTGTTTTTTTAATCTGAGAAAATTAGCTCTGAGAGTTTATAACACCCCCCAAAGGAAATATAGCTCATAAAGGAGGGATAGTAAATTTGAACAGTCCCCCCTCTTTATGCAGGTGGTACCCTAGGCATTTTATATTTGCAAATTTCCATAATCCAGATATATTCTTGTAAGGCAAGAATTTTTTTTTTAAATTGAAGTATAGTCAAGTTTACAATGTTGTGTCAATTGCAAGGTGTTTTTTGAATTTTGAATTAAAAAATATTTTTTGAGAAGGGTAATTAGATTATTCATTTGTTTCATTTTTTAAAATGAGGTACTGGGGATTGAACCCAGGACCTCGTACATGATATGTATGTGCTCTACCACTGAGCTGTACCCTCTTCCCCAAGGCAAGTTTTCTTATCCATTATTCTGCAGTTTAGGAGTTCAAATAAATTGGTGTTGAAATCCAGATCTTTTGATCCTACTGCGGTTCTTTTCTTTATAATCTGCTGAAGGGGGGTGGGGAAAGCATTTCCTTTGTTCATTTCTTTATTCCTCAGTGTTGAGCACTGACTTTGCATCAGGGTCTTGCTAGGTGCTTGGAAACAGAAAACAAGAAATGACCCTTCTATGCAGGGGCAGGAAGCCTAGACCAAAAGCTGGGTAATGTGATCCGAGCTACGGTAGTCATGTACAGACTCTGAGGACAAGCTGTACCCCCGGGTTTGCTTGTGCTTCCCTTGCCTTCTGGCTGGTACACACCAGGTCACCACAACCCAGAGGCGCCCGCAGCCCACAGCACAATATTTACCTTGATCTCCTCTCCCCTCTCGGCAGGGCCTGCAACATGAGCATCCCTGACTACGTGCAGTGTGCTGAGGAATACGAGACTCTCCCCGTGGTCGTCCAACCCATGGGGATCATTTCAGAGGACAATTTCTTTTGCATCTATAAACGAATCTCCTTGGTGAGCCAGATCAGCCCATGCGGCTCCCAGTGGGCACTCTGTATCCACTACAGGCAACACTATGCGTTCGAGAATGCGTGGAGTGACTTCCAGACCCACTGCATGGTCGTGGGCCTTGTCACCATTACCGACTGCCTCTCTGCCAAGGCCTTCGAGAAGCTCCATGTGCAGAGGAGCTGTATGGCACCACGCTTAATGACTCTGAGCTCTTTGTCTTTGTGCTGCATGGGGAGGTAGCCGAGCAGCCACGCACCAACGAGGCCTTCAAACTACGAGGACTGCCGGGTGGTGGAGAAGAGGATCGAGGACTTCACTGAGTTACTGTTAATGTTGCTCAAGTCCAAGTGGCTGGATGGGACCCTGACAAGTCTGGGGAAAGGATCCCCCTCCTCTGCACCTTGTTTGAGAAGGAGGACTTCATGGGACTGGACACAGACAGCAGGTAAGTCTACCTGTAGGCCCGGCCACCCTGGCTGTGTGCCGGGTTCATTCCCTACATCCAGGAAGGGATCAGCAAGGAAGAGGCCTGTCTTGTAGCCAAGGGCGGAGGGAGGTGCAGCCCGACGGTTTACAGACATTTAAAAGTGAATCTGCCTTTGTTTCAGAGAGATCCTTTCAGGGTCAGTGTGGAGACTTCCTCCCGCTTTTCAGCCAAGACCCCTGGTGGGACCCCTGGAGTTGCTGTCCAATAGAGTAGCCACAGCCACTGATGCTATGAGCGCTGGGGAAGAGGCTGGTCTGAGCTGAGATGTGCTGTAGGTCAAATGCACATCAGACGCTGAGACTTGTCTAGTAAAAAGTATGTAAACTATCTTGTTACTTTCATATATTGATTACATGTCAAAATGATAGTATTTTACATACAGCAGATTAAGTAAGATCTGTTCTTAAAATTAGTTTCTAGTATCTGTTTTTTTGTTTGTTTGATTGTTTCTTTGTTTACAGTTTTAAATGTGGCAACTGGGAAGCTTTCTTTACATGGCTCTCATTTCAATTTTGTTAGGCAGCCTGTCCTGGGACAGTCTCATCCCTTTGCTTATAAATGAGATGCTGAATCCTGAGAGGCAGAACGAGATGCTGGTTGAGCTGTGTCTGGAGCCGGTGTCTCCTGCCTCCCAGGCCCAGCACCTGCTGGGTTCAGGCCCTCTTTTCCTCCCCGACAGCCAGCATGCCAAGTTAGGACATCAGAAACACCTCCAGGGAATTCCGGATGAACTCCTTATGCAGGGAAAGGTGTATCACGGAGTATGAGACAAAGCAGGGAAAGATTCATCCTCACTTTGTCCCTGTGATTAAGTCAACGGCCCCACTTTTGCCTAGGAAGTGCAGACGAGCTCTCCTGGGCTTACTACCTCCCCACCTTATGCTCTGTTTCCCCGTGTATCTATCATGCTTTCCCTTGGGCAGAAGAGGTGAGATGTCTTTGCCCAGAGATGGTCCCCCTTTGCTGGGGAGATTGAGGGAAGCTGTGCCCCCACGGCCTACGGCCTCGGGCCTTGAGTCTGGAGGGTGCTCATGGCGGTACCACAGGTGACGGTCGGAGGACCTGGCACAGGCCCGCTGTGGAGGCAGTGCTCTGTGATTCTTGAACTTACATAAGATCAAATCCTACTTTCTGGTTGTTGGTAAGTTGGAGGAGAAGATGCCAGAGAATTGATAAAAAGAAAGTCCAGACCAGCCCTGTGAGTGAGAGGCACAGGGGGCCCGAGTCCCACCTGCGTGTGGTGCCTGGCGGGCTCTGGATGAATTTTCTGTTCCTCCCGGACATACCTCTATGACTTTAGTAAGGGGTGAGACATGTAGTGGCCATGATCTTTATTTGTCCTCGCAGGGCCCTGTGATCTACACGTCTGCACACCCTTCTGCTCCTTGGGGATGAGGTGGCAGGTTTAGGTGCCTGGGCATTGCTGTGGGCACAGCTGCCAGCACCGGGCTACACCGAGGCTGGCTCCGTTCACCTCACATGTCACCTCCTGCTGATCCCCCAGGCGTTAGTCAAGGTAGGTGCATCAGTGCAACGTAAGCAGGGACCATGTTCTCCCCCTGGACAGACTGGTGGGTGAGCAGTGGAAGCCTGGAGCCCTGCCCAAGCCCCATGGCCAGTGCCTCCTCTTTTGTCATAGGAGGCACTGGTGACATTTTTGCTCAGCAACTGCTTGGTTCTGAGTCTGCAGACCCACCAGAGAATTCCAGCTTGTATTTGCCTTTTGAAGTCTGCCCTTGGGATTTGGCGGAGTAGCTGGATGTGTGCTTAGCCCATAGTGTTGACACTGTCACCATTGTTTACCCAGAACCTCGTGTACCAGGCATGGCTCTCGGCATGAAAATACAGCAGCGCATTAAACTCCCTCCTGGTGGACCTGTCTGTTTTGGTATCATAAGGGCTCAGCCAGCATCTGAACGTCAGTGAGATAACGCGGCCAGTGAGCTCGGGTCAAGCACGTTTTCCTCCAGTCACTTTTACTCCATTGTTGCTTTTACTATTCCACAGTCATTAATTTTTAAAACAATGCTTTGGTGCAGGAGCAGAGACTAATTCTCTCCTGCTACTCTCGTTGGGAGTGAGTAAAACTGTCCAGCCTGTAATGCGACCACATTTTGTGGCTTAAAAGCTGCCTAGACGCATGTATGTGGAGTTTTGGTTAGGGGCGCTGACCACGTTGGGGTCCCCAAGCAGCGTCGCTCCCCTCAGGCCCCTGCCTTCCCTGGAGCAGGAGGTGAGGGTGGGTCTCACCGTCCCCGTGTCCCTGGCCTCACACACTCACGTAAATTCTTGTACGTGCTGTCAAAGTCATTTTTGTTCTTGTGTGTTTCTAATTTTCGCTTGTTCTTCCTTTCCTTTTTCTTTATTCCTTTTTCTCTTGTACCGCGCAGTTGCGTCTGAAAAGGTGGCTGTGCATATCCTGCATTGGAAATAGCTAGATCGCCCTCCGTGCTGTCTCCATTGCTTTAAAAACCAGAAACTTTTCAGGTGCCTTGATCCATGCATTATCCTAGTCATCTTGTTATTTTCTAATTTTTTGGAATATTTGCTTTGTTAGCACATCACCCACTGGTGTTTGATATCTGTTAAAATCTTTGCTTTGAGGAACCTGTTTGGTCCTCCTTATATTTGGTGACAAATGCACCCTTATTCAATTAGTTTAATTGTTTTGAAGAAGTGAGATGCGAATTGACTTAGGCGGCTGTTGAGGGATTCTTTTCATGGAGTATTTAAACTTGTCAAGTCAAAGTCTGCAGCATCTTGCTCGATTCCTGCTTTTACACAAACGTGCTCAGCACGCGGTTCCTGGCTGTCTCTGTGTGACGTGCGTGACGGCACTTCCTGACCGGCGGTCACTGGTGAGGAAGTGGCAGGCTTGGGGGTGAGCAGCTGCAGGGGACAATGTTGGAGGAATCAGTCACCGTTTGGTTATTTAATTTTTTTTTTTGCATTCAACTTCCCCGTGCCATTTACTTTATTTTGCCTTCATAAATGGGCAGAAGTGGGTCTAAAATCCATGTCACTCTTTTGTTCCCTTTACGAGGCTGGTTTTTCTGAGTATCAGGACAACATGTACTTCTCCTAAGTAGATGGCTTACATGGATCTGGTGGACACAGGGACTGTTAAAGGGACCGTAGCTTCCTCTCTGCTCCAGCCAGTGGGCATTCAGAGCCGGGTCTGTGGTTTGCCTCAGCAGCCGTGCAGGCCTCCCTGCACCGGCCTTTACTTTTAACCCATGTTGGCATTAAAGAGCTGACTCTGTGTTTGTTGCTGCTGACGTCCCCCACTGACAGCCGTGTCGTTAGTTTGCGGTAGTGAGTCTCCAACCCCCAGTCAGCCATGAAGGAAGATGCTTTGGCCAATCTAAGACCTTGGATTCTCACCCCCACCCTTGTTCATCTCACCCAGGGGAAGTGTTTGGCCACCACCATCATGCTGATCATGAGGTCTTGTTTCTCCTTTCATGCTCTAGTCCAAATGTGAACACTTCATCCTTCACTGACTTTGTCTCGCTTGAGACAGGCCAGATATTCTGAAAGAGTCCATCACATTCTCGGGGGGGAACAGAACAGAAGTAAGTCTCGCAAATAGGAGTATAGGCTGTCCGGGTTAGCAAATGCAGGCTGGGATCTGTGATTGTTGGGCTGTGCCCTGGACACAGGCCTTTCCCGTGGCTCCCGAGGGCCCAGGGGTCAGAGTGAGGACAGCCTTGCTTGTGCTCCTCCATCCTCATCTGCTCAGTGGCAAGTGTGTCTGCTAATAGGAGCTCCGCCAGACCTCGGGACCTTCAAAGCTCAGATCACGGGAGAATCTTGAGTCCCTTCTCCAGAGCCTCCTTTGTGAGAATCCATTGCCTTCTGTGGTGACCGGCGGCAGGAGATGCCTCCCCCTCCAGGGAGCACCCTTCGGAGGACTGTGACTCAGTGCACCTTGCTGTGAGCCTGTGGGGATCCGGCCGTGGTCCCTGCAGAACCACACTTGAGATGGGCTTAGCAATGGAAATGACAGGAGTAATATTCCAGGCCAGGGCTGGAGGGAGGGAACAGGGGAAATTGAATGTGACCTCAAACACATAGGTGAGTGCTGGGTCTGTTACTAAAATGGGGAACATGGGAGGTACCTGCCAGAAATTGAATTCCAGAGTAAATGGTGGACATGAGGCATTTTTAAGATGCCATTTTTCATCAAGTTAGGACTTCATAGAGGCACTCGGTTCTATGAGCCTAGGGCTGAGTTGAAGGAGCCGGACTAGAGATACACGTTGGGATTCGTCATTCTTAGCTGGTGTTCACAGCCGTGCATGTGAATTAGATCATCTTGAGAGCTGCAGACTGAGGCTGAGGGGGGGCAGGTCTGTGCCTGGGTTGGAGGAAAGCCCAGACCATGCAGCATTGGTGTGTCAGTCAGCGGCGTTTAGGATTTTCAGGGCAATGTCATTTATCCTTAAGGGGCCGGGCGGTGGGCAGGGCCAGCCAGGAAGAAATCTGAAGGGAGGGTTGTGGCCACGTGTGTGTCTTGGGAAGTTGCAGAGTCTGCAGGGTCCGGGAGGGTAGACTCCTCAGAAGCTGGAGTTGGAGTGGGGTGTGTGTTGAAGGTAGTCACACTAACATATCAGGGAGGGAAGGAGGCCTAGGGAGTTCCCGCTCTTCCTGACTCGCTTTCCAATGAACAGAAGGCAGACAGAGGATCTGAGGTGAGAAGGGATGGGCGCTGGGAGGGGAGCCAACCTGGAGAATGGTGCTTGAAAAATTCTGGAATAGTCTCCCTGCAAAATAGAGGTTAAAAAAATCCAGAATCTTAAGAATATTGATAGTGACTGGGGAGAAGGCAGTTGTTTTTCTGGCCTCCTAACGGTAAGGCATGTATCCAGGGATACACAGAATATTCGGGCAGTCTATTCTGGGCGTTTGGTACCGGGGAAGCAGCACAAGTTTAAAGGGGGACAAGGGCAGCGGAGGGAAACTAGCCAGGCCCCTTGTCAGGTACCAGTCGGCCGCCCTACTTGCGTGTTGCATTCACATCCATGCCTCCCAGGTGGGCGGTGGCAGCCCCCTTTTGCGGATTGGCAAGCCTTCTCAGAGGGGTTAAGTTATTGGTCCGTTTAGAGGGTAGTAAATACTGTAACAGGATTCAAGCAGGGTCTTGTCAGACTTCAAGGGCGTGTTTTCTCTACTAATTCCGGTACCTCCCTGGTGTACGTGAAATGGTGAAGTGGGTCAGTTTTGGGGCCTTTCCGAAAAAGTACGATTTAAGTGCCTCAGGACTGATTCACACAGCTCAGTGTTCTTTGATTGTTCTGAAGCACCGCAGTGCTTTACGCCCCACAGAGGTAAGGTCTTACTCCTTTGACGATGAAGTGGTTGCAAATGATGTACAGGTGCAAAACCAGACTTAGCAGCTTCTGAAGGGAAACTCTCCAGTTCTCCCTTGATAGACTTTCTTCTACGGGATGTAGCTGTGCTGCAGCATAGGCCTGAGCTGTCCGTATGGATTGTGGGTTTGATATCCAAATTTAGCATAAAACAGTCAGATGAAGAAAATCAACGTTCACAATTTATTTTTGGGTTTCATTAGACAAGATATACTATCAGGTAATGGCCCATATAGCTAATGAAATTGAGTACAGAACATTGAATTTCTTACTTTTTATTTAGAGTTTTCTTACTGCATAAGTTTGCCTGCTTTGGAACATCAGCTCCTCCACAAGGGAACTTGTCAGTTTGTTGGTGTGATTGCATTTACACAGTGAATATAATTTGGGCTTCCTCAGCTCAAATTCTCCAGTGCAGAATCACTGGCTGTAGCCATCTCTTAGTCACGCAAATACTTCTAAAATTATATGATGCCAGAAAAGAAAGAAGAGAGAGAGAGAGACATTGCCTTTATCAAAATTCCTTTCAATTCTTACTGCAAACTGTTGTTGAGCAGCTCTGGTTTCCTTTGGATATGAATATATACATTTCTTTGCATGTAACCCGGGATTTGGACTAGAACACCAAGCCCTTGCTTTCCGCAAGCCACAAAAATAGTAGCCAAATTGCACTCGTGTGAAATATTTTATTCTTTTTCTGAGAAAGAATCCTTGAATTTGGGACTTCAGCTGTGATTTTTGCTTTTTGCTTCTCCCACCCCTCTTGTAATCTCTCACTCCTTCCCACGTGGCCACCAATAGGTCGTGGTCCCAAAGGAGCAAGCAAACACCCAGTTGGTCACCATGCAGTGCTGCTACAGAGGGAGACCTGTCAAGACCTAAAGGATATTATCAGAGAGGACTTCCTGGAAGAAATGGGCTCTACATTCAGTTGTGAAGACAGAGTAAGGGTCAGCCAGTAGAAAGCATGAAGACTGTGGCTCATGTGGCAGAGCAGCCCGGGTAGAGGCCTGGAGGCTTGTGCAGTGGGGAATCGGGGAGAGTGCCATGTGTGGTCCAGGGTTGTGGGTGCCCCTGCTGGGGAGGACACTGGAGAGGGCCTGGGGTGGAGGGCTTTTGAAGAGCTTGGGTTTTACTAGAACTGACACAGGAGGCAGTGAAGGGTGTCAGCAGGAAGTGACCCTCAGGAAAGGTACTTCTGGTTTTGCTTCTGATATTCTACAGTAAGAAAGGTCGGGACGGGCGAGAGCAGGTCTGGCTGTCCCTTTGAGACCCACCCCATCATTCATTTATTCATAACACACACACTTCTGAGTGTCTAGGGGAGAGAGGTTGGACCCACATTAGTAAGCAAAATGCTCCTTGGGAGCTTAGCAGTGTCAGAAGTTGACTTAGCCTAGAATGTTCTAGGAACAGAGGAACAAATTGCGGAGGTTGGAGGGAGGGAAGGCTTCCTTGAGAAACAGTCAAAATGAGCCTGGAGGCAAGTGGGAAGTAGGAGCAGGTCAGGGGGCCACTGAGGTCACTGGGGACCTGGGTACTGAGGTGAGGCTGGGTGAGCAGGGTCGGGGGTGGGGCTAGAACTACCAGGGAGCCTCTGAAGGGTTTGAAGTGGGGTGATGTAATCAAATTTATGCTTTGGGAAGGCTGCCTTGGCTCCGCGCGCGTGTGTGTGTGTGTGTGTGTGTGTGTGTTTGTGTGTAGCGGGGAAGAGGGGGAGGGTGCCACCAACTGGGGAGTGACATTAGAAGACCATTCACAGGCTGGGAGGCCACAAGTGGGAGAGGGGCATCGGGGCTGCTTGGGGACGGCAGGGGCAGTGTGGATGCCGGATTTCCTTATGGGGAGGGCTTGTTAGCTGGGCCGCCCTTGCGGCGCCTTTTGGCTTGAAGAAAACAGATGGAGGCCGCCAGGTGGACTTTCCTCTTCTCTTCTTCCCTGCCTTGTGTGATGATGTTAGCTCAGCCAACATTTGGAAGAGAAGAGCTAAGTTCCAGGGTAGCCCAGGACTTTGTTGAGCTGGTTCGAGTGAGATCTGATAGGATTTATGTTTGTGTTCAGATCTGCATGTTCACTTAGCAAGAAACGTCCTGTCTTTTGAATTTCCATAGGGGTTTTTACTCTTGATAAAGATTGCTTTCTTGGTGAGAGGAAATTTAATACAGCTGTTGTCTTTCTCAAAAAAATCATATCTTTTAAGAACTTTAATATTCAAACAATAGGAATATTTAAAAATCATAAAGTAAGGCTTTGGTGTAGTTTCTTTGGTTTCCTAGTTAATGTGGACTTAGTGCCTTTGCATTACTTAATAGCACATCCTTGTCAGTATTTAAAGGGCTGTTAGTGAGCGCCCCAGGCCCCACCTCTCAAAACATCATTAAAGTTTGCTCTGAAATAGTGAGGTCATAAAGGTTTTGTTTGCAGAAGCCAAACACTTGGTTTATAATATGAAGCATTGCTCCATTTATAAAATAATAATAGGTTCAAAATTAAGAAAGTGGAAGATAATTGAGTTTTTTAAAAGCTGAAACATAATCTTTCTTGTGCTAATTTTGAACTGGAAGTTTCGAAAATAAAAATCCTACTGTAATATCATCTACGTGGAATACATATATGCTTTCCCGTTTGAAAAATAAGTCCGCAGTGGTTTTTGAAGTCAGGAGCATTCCAGCTCAGATACTGGCATTGATGGTTGCTGGTTTTCAATGGCAGAGCCTAAATTTGCCTTCTTAGCATTTTTTTTTTTTTTTTTTTAGTGAGAGGGTTGAGTAGTGCTTTACCAGCATGATTTTGGGGCAATTTGGGGGCAGATGTTGTGCACCAGCAGTGAGATATTTCCATGCATTTTACTTTCTGGACATCACCAAGGCACATGTGGGGTTTGTGCCTGCAGGCTGGGATGCTGCAGTACTCCCTGGTCCATCACAGTTTTGTCCTGGATCTGCTCCGGTCAGTGAATGATTTTCTGTGGCTTCAAGGTAAGTTGGTCTGATGCACATGATCAGATGTGTAGTTAAAGTGCTATTACATGAAATAAGAGAAGCCTAGAAACATGAGGGAGGAGAATTGGCTGAGCTGATTTCGGTGGGGAGTCTTCTTAGGTGACTCCCTCCCCGTGATTCCTGCCAATATCCTCCCCAGCCCTGCACGGTAGTCCTGCCGAAGCAAGCATGCACTTTGCTCAGAAACGGACTGAATTTCCTTGTGCCTCTGTTTGTTGGCTTTTTATTTTAAAGCACATCTTGCCCTTTGCTTAAATGCCATCCCTGCTAGTCACCTCTTACACTCATTCTTCTGGAAGTCGTCCATACATAGCTGCTGAATGGATGAACTGAATGTAGTATCTCCATGTAGTGGAACATTATTCATACGTAAGGGTGAATAAAAAGGAAAAAAAATAAAGGGGAAGATGAAAAAGGCCACCTGTTCTGGAAAGTCCACCCTGACTGCTCAACCCACCCTTTTCCCTTTGAATCCCCACCCCTTATGCTCCACCCTACTCTTTTTAATAGTACTTACCACCTTTTAATAAACTAACGTTTTCAAAAAAAAAAAAAAAAAGAGAGAGATGCTGATACCACTTCAACATGGAAAAGCCTTGATAATAGCACGTTAAGTGA
The DNA here is from genome assembly GCF_036321535.1 of Camelus dromedarius. Lineage (NCBI taxonomy): Eukaryota > Metazoa > Chordata > Mammalia > Artiodactyla > Camelidae > Camelus > Camelus dromedarius. The sequence continues at coordinate 125,049 of NW_026989774.1, forward strand.
AAGGAACCAGACATAAACGGCCACATATTGTTGACTTCAGTGATCTGAAATGCGCAGAATAGGCAAATGCAGAGGCAGAGAGCAGGTGATGGTTGCAAGGGGCTGGGTGGAGGGGGATTAGGGAATGACTGATAGTGACAGGGGGTTTCTTCTGGGATGATGGAGTGTTCTGGAAATAGATGGTGGTGAGGGCTGCACAACCGTGAGTGTGCAGAAGACTGCTGAGCGCTGTCTCTGGGAGTGCCTGTGGTTGGGGCGGCTTTATTTTGTTCTCACCCTGCAATGTGAACAGTCATCTTGTGCTGAGGCAGTTCTACTCCTGTGAGTGGTGAGGCTCAGAGACTTTGCAGAGTCATGTTTCTTTTCTCCCCCTTGCTGAGTGTAGGCAAATATTGTTTAAGCCTGAGAAAGTGCTCCATCTGCAGAAATGTCTTTCAGTTTTGCATGGTGTAAAAATCTTGAGAGCTTTTTAATCGTTGACGACAGTCTGTGAGGGGAAACAGCCCGTGAAGCCTGGGTGCGACCTGGAAGAGCCGCTCTTCCCTCCCTGACAGGGGTGGGGATTTCACCGCCGTTCAGGCAGTGAAGGGCCCAGACCCATGAGTAGAGTTGACAATCGTGAATATTTACGTGTATCTGCTGCTTCATCTTGGATATTAATTTCAAGCTGAGTCAGTTTGTGGCGGCAGCCTCATCCTACATCAGGAATCTATATTATGTGCTCTTTGAGGTGGAGACCAGACAGACTTTATTATTTAACAGTCTCCCTTGAATTGATATCTCAGATTCCTTTGTAAAAAGTAAAACAGCAGAAATACACACGTCCTTTAATGCCAGTGTGACCTGGATCGGGTTTAGTCTCTGTGCCTTAGTGGCCTTAACTGCGGGTGGGGAAGATGATAACAGTGCTTCCCTCAGAGGGCCTGGTGAGGGGGGAGTGAGAAGCACAAATTGAGGACTTACACGAGATGCTCATGAATGTCCGAAGTTAGTGCTCTCAGCCTGGTGAGGCCTCAGGGGCAGAGATGTCAGAACAGAGCATTCCTAGCCGGAGCTCGATCCGTGTTGGCAGCTGTTATGATCACTATCACCACTGTGGGTTATCAGGTAGTTTTAAGACTTGGTAATATGAATTCTTCAATAATGTTAAAAGAGTAGACATCTCAGATCCAGTTTACATACTTTTCAAGATTTCCTCTGAGAAATGGATGTTTTATTCCCCATCAGAAGTCTGAGTTGAGTCTCTAAAAAAATTCTGCATTCCTCCATCTGTTTGCTTTAATTCTCCATTTCTTAAAAAAAAAGTTTTTAAATGGAGTTACTGGGGACTGAACTGAGGGCCGCATACATGCTAAGCACATACTCTCCCAAATGAGGTATAATCTCCCCCAGAATTCTTTCTAAACTTTACTTTCTTAGTATTCAGAGGTTAGAGGCCTCTAATTCTTTTTCTGGAGACTTGTCCATGAATCTGTATATCTATTATTAATGGACAAAACTTGGTTTATTAAAAAAATCAATAGAATATTCTGCAATCCATCCAAAAGAAAATGCTCATTGATTTAAATGTTTCTCCTTTATGGTGATTTCTACTTTCTGGTCTAGCTTAATTTATTAACACCCATCCTCATCATCATAATGACCAAACTCGCTCTGAATGGACACCTGCCTAAGGCTAAAATGCTTTCCTCATGTTTTACTTCATAGCAGGTGTTTGAGGGTAGGTATCAGTGTCTCCTATTTTGCAGCTGAGGGATTGAGAGATGGAGCACCTTGTCCCAAATTACACACAGCTTGCGGTGGCTTGCTCAGTGCTGGAACCCTGGCTGCACAGAATGCATTTTTAATTGCTCCTCTAATCAGCCTCCCATTGAGTGGATTCCCGAATTCCTGTGACTCCATAAATGGCCAATTTTAGTGATCTCAGCCTGATGAGGACTTCAAAGGAGAGACACCAGTGAGAATGTGAGACAGAGTGGCATAAATTAAAATTGTACATTTTTACAAAAGTTTTATTCTCATGTAATGACTTAAAAAGTTAATTTTTTTTTAATTTTAGTGCTCTGTGAGCACTACAAACAAAACATTAAAAATAATTATAGTGCAAAAGAGAAGTGGGCTTTGAAAGTCCAACCATTGTTAGTGATGTTACTTGCTTTTCTCTAGTGGCCCTTATTGACAGAAATACTTAGAAAGACTGAATTGGTTTTATGTAGTCTTAGTATGGAAGAAAATATTGTCAGTGAATATTGTAAGTAAAATCATTACTCTTTGCTTTCCTGATGATGAATAGGTAAGTTGTTTTTATGGCTTAAGTACATTTCCTCATTTGTGAAATTTGAGTAATGTTTTCCTTGTCTGTGAGATTTAGACGCCTTGTATACAAAGCACCCAAAAGGTGCTTAATAAAAATGTGCTGTCACAATGACAGGTATTTTAGAAGGATCAACTCTGAATACTAAAGGGGGTGGCTTATTTCTGATGCATATTCAATATGTATATATATGATATATATGAATATGGCTTAAAGTAACAAGGATTCATTTATTTTTTTAGTGCACTATGAAGTTTTAATGAAATCTGTATCATTCTATTGAGACAGGGATTATTTAAATTGCCTTAAGCAGACGACCTTGAAGATTATTTACACAGAATGTGTATTGTTACAACTCAGAATTCATGTTACCGTGTAACATCCACTCAGACATTTAAATTCGTGGATTCTGACCAGATCCATTAAGTTTAAAAAAATCCACATTTATCATTTTCAGGGAATAATCTTCTCTCTTTTGTGATTAAAGAAAATTTTGATTATTTTTCTTGCACTTTTAACAGGTTTAAAATATCAAAACATTGATTTGACATGTAACTTTTTTAATAGAATAAATCTCATGCTGTTTTAATATGTAAATAAATGTTTTTGTATTTCAACAAACTTTTACGATTTCCTGGCTCTTTGAGAAGTATTTTGCAAGATACTTAGATTACCTACTGTTGGAAAAATACAGACGTTACTTTTATGAATATAGGCCTAGTAAAGATCTGTTGGTATTTGCTACAGTGCAAGACATGAGGCCTAGGAGAGCTTTGCTGCCAATTGCCAGGAGGACATATCCCAGGTCTCAGTCTCCCCTCCTGTAAACTGAAGAGGCTGGACTGATTTCTTTCCACCTCTAAGATGAGTTTCCATAAGCCTATGTCTTTTGTTTATATTCAGGAGTATTAGCAATATCAGATTAAATATTGAATACCCCTCCCTTACTCTGAAACAAAGTGAAGTATGTGCTACAGAAGCTTTTAGTTATCTGATTCTCGTTTCTGATCCTACAGGCAATTTTGTGTTGCATGTTTCCCGGCAACCTGGAAGGTCTTTTTAGCCATAGGTGGAGGTGTTGCAACTTCTTACTTTCTTAATTTTCCTATTTGTTAAAGAAAGCTTAAACAATGTTATTTTATTTTGATTTCTTTGCTTAATGCTTCAGAATAGCACAGTCTACATTATGTCTGTCTACCTGTAAAAATTGTTCTGCTTATATCTTAGTTTTATTCTGTCATCTCGCTGTGAACATCTCAGACTTGCTGTGCAAACAATGGCAAAATCGGACTTTTCTTCCAGTGCTAGAAACCAGTGAGACGGGAATTTTTAAAACAGCTAGAAGCGGCCTCTGGAGCACCTTAAAGCTGAACATTGTACTGGGTTCCCTGAGTATTGACCCCGCTGCTGTGTGTTAATTAGTGGTAGGAGATTTGGTACATATAGGAAGGGGTGTAGTTTTTTGACTTGGGTTTGCGTGCACGCGCTGCCACTGAGCCATGTGAGCCTGAGTCAGTTCATTCTGAGTTTTTCCCTCGTCTGAGAGATTGGGACGTTGGTATCTGTTTGTAGAATTGTGAGAATTAGAAATTATGTAAAGTGTTTACCACAGTGGGTATGTCAAGAGGGCTCATAAACTTTAGCTACTGTTTTGTGAGAAGCCATCTTTTGATAGTCTTTGGCAATTACTAAGAAACAGGAAAATAAGGAAAGCTGGTTTTATGATGAAAGATATTTGAGGAGGTTCCATAGTTCCTATACCCATAATTTAGCATCAGCAAAGTCAGAACTTTTACACAGTCGCCCTGAACCAACGTTAAGCCACAGAATTTTTTGTTACTTCAAATATGTTGGGGCTTAATGGGATCAAATACTTATACACATGTTGTCTCCAGCAGCCAACTGAGAGATGAAAGAAAAGAGTAAGCAGGCGATATATGTCTTCATTTTTACTGATGAAGCCACGTTCTCCATGAACTTCAGGGCTGTGGGAAAATGCGTGTCATTATACTGTGTCCCAGAATTAGAGACTCACCCTGTCCCAGGTAACACTGGGCCACAGCGAGCCTTCCCTTGAGAGGACCTGCCCCATCATGCACAGGGCTGTCCTGCCATGGAGCTGAGCATCCCGGGTGCTTCCCAAGTGTGGCCAGCACTGGAAGGAAAGGAACAGTTTCACATACCCTGCTTGTCTCTCCGGACTCACACCTCACTCTGTTAGTGTGATAAAGGCTAGCTGTGGGCCATGGGTCTGTGGTGTGGAGAAGCACTCTCCGTGGCCAAGAGGAGTGGGGAGGAGGCATCCCCTCCCTCAGTTTAAACAGGTGGTGGTATGTAACAGAAGGGTGCTCCCCAAGAGTTTATAAAAGGAGAAATAAGGATTTTCTTTGGGACTTAGTCTAGCCAGGAAACACAGAAGATGATTAGAAAGGAGACTTGTAAATCACTTTAATATTAAGTTGACATTTGTTGAGCACCAATAATGTGCTACATTCTTTTCTGAGAGTTTTACAGAAATGAATCCTTCAATCTTCTCAACAATCGAGTAAGGAATGTTTGATTTTTATCCCAGTTTTACAGTGTGGAAACTGAGGCACACAGAGGGTAAGTTGGCCAAGGTCACAGAGCTAGTAAGTGGCAGAGCTGGTATTTAAACCCTGGCTGTCTGGTTTTGAGGCTCCCAGGGATGGGCTTTGGGTGTTTATAGGTATCTGCATCCCTGGATCTCTGTACCTCTGTGCATCAGTTTGCCCAATAAGGACAGGGAAAGGAGAGTTACACAGGTGCTCACAGTCGTGTCTCAGCCACTGTCCACGAAGAGTGCACTGTGATTAGCGTTAATTGTTTTCCAGGCAGTAGATCTGTTGGTATAACAGAAATTTAGTCCATTGAGTTAATCTAGAAACCCTTCCTGCTCTGCTTCTGTCCATGGTTGCCATGTTACTGCCTGCCCGGGATTAGGCCGTGGAGGAGAAACTGTACTCATGGTTGAACTCTGATATTTCAGTCTGGTTCATAGTTTCACATATTCTGTTACATTAATAATTTAAGTTTCTGGTTTTCTTGCATCAGTGTCTCGTGAGTTTGGTTAATGTGAAACCAGTCCATGGGAGCCCAGGGGTGCTGACGGTATAATTTCTGAGCACGTTCTGGCACTTCTACACGTGCAGTCCTGACTGGAGGATGTCCGCCTTCCTCACTGATTTCTCCCAAGAGCAGGGCCCTCTCCCATCCCCGGATGTGAGGCTGGGAGCTCTCTGAGTAGGCCAGTCAGCGGCCAAGTCCACCAATCAGAAAATGATGAAGTACCCGGAAGTGGGTTTAATAAAAGAAAAGAGCTTCCAGGTAGTCCGATGGGCTGTTCGAGTCCATTTGGTGAAAAGCTGTTCACTGCCTGTGGTTGAGCTGATTCTTTGCTGTTGAAAAGTCTGGATTAGATGAGGGGATTTTAAAAAGCAGAAAGGAGTGATTTCAGGTGGTACGTCCCCACAGGTGAGAAGTGATGGATGACCGCCTGTGTGAGGCATAGACAGAGTCTTACAAACTTCATAAAACAGCTTTAAAAGCTCTGCCATCTGAGTGCACTTCATAAGGGGTCCAGATCATCACTGGTCATGCTGTGAGGGCAAATAACTGATGATGGCATAAAGGACACGGAGGCATCAAAAAGGTCTCAGTCATGTTCCCTGTTTAAAGAATGTGACACAGTGTAATATATTTGAGCTGGTTTTTCACTGAACAATTTTTCGTGTTTTCTGGGACTCCCAGCTCCCGAAGTTTCCACGCAGCTGCATGTCCCCTCACTGCAGCTCTGTCAGCAATTGTCCTGGGCTGACGTGGTGTCACGGGGAGCAGGACGGTCAGCGTCCTTGGCTCCTCCGAGCTCCGTCTCCTCATCCGCAGTGCTGGGCTTCTCATCCGTGTCTACTTAGAAGGGTTGCTGAGAACCACACGTGATGGTTGTCAGGGGTGATTTGTGGTTGTCCCTGTGTTTGACATATAGTCAGTATTTGATAGAAACACATGTTTTTTTTTATAGTTCTGGCTTCTACATTGCAGTGGTTTTTAGTCTGCATTTTTTTATAACTTTTTTCTTATTTTTAAATAAGCACTTTTTTGGGGGGGGGGATTACTGGGGATTGAAGCCAGCACATTGTGCATGGTAAGCAAGTGCTCTACAACTGAGTAATACCCACCCTCCTTGTCTGCACTTAAAAATAAATATTGCAATACACAAAATACCTCTTAAACACCATCATGGGACCTATTTTCTGTATAGACAATTGAATACAAATGCTATTTCAATAAGAATAAATGTTGGGACATACCTTTCTGAATCTGTTTACTTGTTTAAAAACGATAATAGCTAGTGATAAACACGAGTCTTGGATCCAGTACTTCTTAGGGTCTGCTTTGACATCATGGGAAATTACATTCTACAGAGAAGGCAAATTGGGTCTCGTTGATATTTGGATGATTTAGCAGATGATCAAGTCTTTCAAAACTTGACAGTTTTGTATTTTAAACTAACTGCAAAGTTATCTTCTAGAAGTTGGAATTCCTAAGCTTGTGAAGTGCTCAGTAATTCAGTGTGTATGTGTTTGTGTCTGTGTGAACGTGTTTGTGTGTGATTTCAGGAAGGTAGAAATAAGTACCATGTAGCCCTCTGATACCTTCCTCCTCCAGTTCAAGATGTAGGCATATATTTACACAAATAAATTGATATTCTTTTGTCATTTGGCATATTGGAAATAGGAGGTTGTCATACTTGTTTCAGAAGTGTTGGGGAGCATGAGCTTAGAAAACGGGAGGAGAAAGAGGCCGGGAGGCACTTCACACTCTGTGCAGGATTTGAGGAACAGTAGCTTTTCTTTTTTCTTCTAAAGCAAACTGGCACTGAATTGTAACATACTATTACTCAGAATTGCTTTTCTGATCAGATACAAGTGCCTCAGAGTTTTCAAGGCAACATGAATGATGAAATCCGTTTTAGGAGTTATCTTTAAAGTAGTGTTAATTTTCAAGTAAAAGGCTATAGCCTGTTCTTTCTTCGAAGGGTAAAAGACGTTCTCATTGATCCAAGTGCATGATCAATGTGCTTAGTTTCTTTGGGGTTTTTTTCTTTTTTTTTAAGTGCTTGTTTCATTGTGGTTTGAATGAATGTTTAAAATTTCTGAATTTTGTTCTTTAGAACATGCTGATTTATCAGAACTGTTAAAAACCTGATTGATCTTTTGTCTTTGTTTGGAGGGGCACCCTTTTGATTTATGTTGTCGGTTAAAGAGGGAAAATCTTCCTCTAGCCTGCAGATCATTAAGTGAATGGTTTGCAGTGTGCCTTTAAAATTCTTTGAATGCTTTGAGCATGCTTGTCTAGTGAATTTTGAATTGACTCATAGTAATGACTTTGCTTTGATTCTGTGGCTTTGCTCCTCTCCGCAAGAATTTGAATTCTCTGTTGCATTTTGTATACGTGTTTTTAACAGGGGAAGAAATTTTACATTTTTTACAAAGGTGGGTTTTCCTATCCCCTCTGAATGCCTTCTATAATTGATACAACAAAAATCTGTTATTGCAGTGCTTAATTATTTCATAAACTAATTTTTGGCTTAATCAGAAGCAATGAGAAAGAGTGATAATAAAAAATATGAAAACCTTCCTTCCTTTGAAGAATAGAAATGAGGTGGTCAGGCTCACGCATGCTTTGTGCTTGACACACTTACTTTCATGTCATTGTGTATCATGATTCGGAGATGGAGTTGCTTCAAGTTTTATAGATTTTTGTTTGAACATTTTTGTTGAATTCTTTCTCCAGGCTGATGTTTCCTGTTGGGTTTGTGGAAAGCGTAGAAGGGAAACAAATTCTTTGTTTTATTTTCAGGAGGCCTGAGTTGCTGATGAGAAAAGAGTTGAGGGTGGGCTGAGGAACAGAGTGACACTTCCTCTCCTCCCGGCTGAAACTGATGAACAATGAAATCAATTAAGTGTATCAGTATTTGACCAATAGAATTCAGCGAGCCCAAACTGGCAAGTTATGCCCAATGGAAAGTACTGAATTCACCTGCAGAATTAGGTGCTTTGCCAATTAGAAGCAGCTTAGAGCAATCAGAAAAATTACTTCATATGATGAGATATAAACGAATGTAATATCTTCTATTTCTGAAACTTTTCTTTGTTAAGTTGTGTAGAGCTAAAATTAAGTTTCAAGCGCCAGGAGTTAAGAGTCTGGGTGGTTCTGTGGGATCGTTAGTCAGGGATGTGTCTAGATCCTGCTAGAGTGTCTGAAGGTGGCAGGAAAAGACCCAGGGCTAGGATTTGTTATCCTAGGGTGTCCTCCATAATGGTTCCATAATGGTTACATGTGGGAGCCCAAGATTAGGTTAACAAATTGTAACAGACCCCAGCCGCCTGTCAATGTTCAGAAGAAAAATGTGTGCTTAGTAACTGCTTTGCAAGCAGGAGCCTGTGCATCCTCACTCCTGTCTCCTTGCCTTAAAAAGCAGAGACAATGCTTTGCTTGCATAGTTGATGCTTTAGATAGCACTCTGCTCATTTCAAAGCAAGGACCCAGGCCCTCAGCTATAAAAGCTGGGCTTGTGTGCTTTTAGATAGTCTATTATCCCCAAAACAAGGACCTGGCTGGTCTCGTGGTCTGCTTTGTAATTCACAATCTAAAGAATGTATCTTATTCCCCTCACCCCATGACTTCCCTAAAGATACACTAAGCCTTTGTACTCATTGTGGATTCTACAATCTCTGTCTCCTCCCGTCTTTCCTCAAGTTCCTACTTACTATCACACAACTGTTAATGACTTTTTCCTTTCGTTATACACAGTAAATATAGGAGCATTTGAGAGGCTCGTGGAGTTGGCTCCCTACTCCTTCTCTTTTTCTGGACTTTTCCCACAGAGTCTTGAATAATCATTCCATGTCGGTACGACTTCTGCCAGCCATAACCCACAGTTCCAGGTGAGAATGATGAAGGCTTTATATCTCCTACCCAAGGGAGAGAGAGAACAGAATTGAGATCTGCTCCCTTGTGGTCCCTTCCTTCCCCAGGGCCACTCCAGTTCACCTGCAGCCTTCTGGCCTCTGCTGTCAGGGCCTCTGTCCCAGGACTGACTGCAGCCATTTTTTCCCTTGCCAACATTTCCTGTGCCTTTCAGAAGTTGGTCTCTTCTCTGCAATTCAACCCTGGCAGATGTGATGGTGGTCAGAGTGCTGGTGGGCAGTCACCTGGGGACTCCCAGGAGCCATGCTGATTCTCCTGAGTCTCTCATTCGGGGTTACAGAACTGTCGAGCACCGGAGGAAGCCCATTCACGTGAGGGCAGCACAGCATTGCATCACTTTCATTTTATTTTTGAAATTTCAGTGCAGAAATTATTTGTAGCAAACTGTTCCAGTTTTTTGGCTGACTGCTTTCCTCACCACCATTTCCTTGTTGGATGTGGTGCTTGTTTTAAGAACCAGGTTTCTTCTCTGGTTATTTCTAGCAGGTGGGCTTGCCGAATCCTTGATCTACATTTGAAGCAGAATGCTTCATCTTGATGTCAAACTGATTTTCTTCATTCTGAATATTTCGTATACACTCAGCAACTGTTTCAAGTGAGCTGCTCTTGTCCAATAAAGTTAACTCACATTTGCTGATCTCCTGCTTTCATGCTGAGGGCAGTTTCTTCTTCCTGTAATAAAAGTTAGCAATTTGCATCTACTATGGGAAGGTACTGGCCCGAGGTGCTTTTGTTCTTAACAGTTTTAATACAATTCACCCATTAATATTTACACCGGTTTTTACTCTATGCCAAGAATTGTGCATCCCAGTCAATCTTAGAATATTTTCATCCTCCTAACAGGAAACCCCATATGCATAAGCACTCATTCCCATCTTCCCCATCCTCCCCCAGCCCCAGGGAGCCACTCTTCTCTCTCTGTGGATTTGCCTGTGCTGGACATTTCATGTAAATCGAGTCAATTCATGTAAATGGAACCGTCTATTTTGACTGACTTCTTTCACACTGAGTAACGTTTTCAATGTTTGTCCATGTTGTTGCCTGGGTCAGTACTCCATGCTTTGCTATTGCTGAATAATATTCCACTGTATGGCTGGGCCCCTCTGTTTACCCATTCATCAGGTGATAGGCATTTTGGTTGTTTCTTCTTTTTGGCTGTGATGAATAATGGCACCGTGAACATTCCTGTAGGAGTTTTTATGTGGACATTTGTTTTCAGTTCTCTTACGTGTGTGCCCACAGAGCAGAATTGCTGGGTCATTCAGAAACCAACTGTTCAACTCTCTGAGGTCCTGCCAGGCTGTTTTCCAAAGTAGCCATGCAGCGTTACATCTCACCAGCAAGGCTGCTATCTCTGATTCCTGTGTGTCCTCATTAGTTCTTGTTATTCTTTTTACGCAGCGCTCGACTGTGTAGTGAGTGTGAAGCGGTTTCTCCTAGTAGTTTTGACATGATTTTCTTACAGCTAATGATTTTGAACATCGTTTCATTGTGCTTATTGGCCATTTGTATAGTTTCCTTGAAAAATACCGTTTCGGATCCTTTATTCATTTTTTAATTTAGTTGTCTTTTTTGTTGAATTGTAGGAGCTCTTTTTTATTTGGAGATACAAATTCCTAATCAGATAAATTATTTGAAAATATTTTCTCCTGAGTGTTGTTTTTTTCACTTTCTGAATGGTGTCCTTTGAAGCAAAGTTTTAAATTTGATGAACTCAAATTTATCTCTGTTTTCTTTTTTCCTTGTGCTTTTGGGGCAATATTTAAAATCTGAGGTATTTTATTTAAAATTTACATATAAAATATCTTAATTTTTAGGACCATCCTAGGAGACGGGTGCTGTTGTTATACCCAGTCTATGGATAGGAGGCTGAGATGCAGAAAATTTCACTGACTTATGAGTGTCAAAGCTACCCAGTGCTGTGGGAGTTCAGAGCCTCATGATTGTCCCCAAGCATCTGTGCTCTTCACCACCATGCTCCACTACTGCCTGGAATCGTTAATGAAAAAGTCTTTCATTTTTTGGTTTCTTGTTTGTTTGTTTTCTCATTGGGAACCTCATCTCCTCATTTTCCTTTCGGATATCAGTGTAGGTTTATTTTAGGTCTCATGTAGGCAGAAGAATTGCTATCATTTAACTTCTTTGTTACTCACTCTCCGATGATGATTGTTGCTATTTGACCTAATCAAGTCATGCTTAAGTCTTTCCTGCTCATGACACTGAAGAGTCATGACTTACAGAATGCTCAGAGAAGAAAATAATTGATTGATTTTATTTTGCTACCCAATCAAACCAATCAAATAAAAACCCCGGTGTTGACGCAGACGGTAAGCCCTCCAGAATAGGGTCACTGTCTTCCTTGTGTTTCGTTTGTTTGGTCACAGTGTCTGGATAGTGACTTGCTGTCCAGCAATTTTGTGAGGATACGGTGTTCGTGAATCATTGTAAGGACAGAATTTTGACAACAGACTGTATTGGTCATTTCACGAGGGAAAAGATAATATAGAAATACTGCTCAGATCTATTTTAAAATTAAGTTTGGAATGTTGAGAAGAGTTCAAGAAACCATACAAAGATCTTTTTCACTTATTTTAGATCTATCTTAGGCATATTATGATTACATAGCAGAGTAACTTATCAACTAGATTTGACTAGAGGGGTGTATTATTGATTATTTGTTTTAGTTGAAATATTCTACCTGGGAAAAAGTAATCAGTGCCCATAAATGAACAAATATGTTTGTATTTCTATGTAAAATGGGAGCAGACTTCATAAGTTTCTATATAATATATATGACTGTGTGTTTTAATCTGTCTGTCAGTGTATTTATAGTTTTTCAGCAATGTTCTAACTTTAGAATTCTTCTAAGAAAGTCACCCCCAATTCTAGCGCAGTTTGTACTGTGTATCCTGTCTTATGCATGGGATTCCACTGTCTCCTCAGGGAGGAATTTCCTCCCCTACTGAGGTAGTAGCAGAGTTAAAGGAACAGTGATTTCTAGGCCTTTGCTCTCCATGTGTTTGCATTTGGCTGTCAATCGCGATTTTCCATTTCTTGAGTTTTCATTGTTCAATTAGAATTTTTGAAAATAAGTGTTAATATGTTGTATTTGTCTCCCTAGAAACTTGATGTGTTTGTGCTTTTCAGTTTTCAATTTCTTAAAAATGTAAATGCACTCTTGTTTTTAAGTAGTCCTTTTTCACTAGATATTTGTTTACCTCTTTATAGTTAAAATACATTTTTTCCAATGAATGAATCGGTGTGCATGTTTTAAAAGATACCTTACTTTTTATTTTCCTTATTATAACAATTATATTCATTCTAGAGAATTTAGAAAATAAGGATAAACACAGTAATAACTTAAAAATGGCCTCTAATCTCACCTAGAGATACAGTTGTAAAATTTCAAATTGAGAATTACAAGTCCTCTCATGTTGTTCTTCTTTTTCAAGATCATTTTGGTTACTGAGACCCTCGAATTCCCATATGAATTATAACAGCAGTTAATCAGTTTTTGCAGAGGAGCCCGCTGGGATTGTGATCGAGACCACGTAGAATATACGGATCACTCTGGGGAGCACTGCCATTCCAAGAGCACTGTCTTCTGATCCAGGAATGTACATGGAGTGTCTGTCCAGGTATGTAGGTCTTCTTTAATTTTTTTTCAGCAATGCTTTGAGTTTACAGAATATTATTTTACTTTTTTTCTTTGCCTTTATACTGAGGACAAGTGTGCAAGGTACCGGGATCAGAAGTGTATTTTAGCCCCTCCCGTTGCTGCCAACATGGTCGCTGCGCTCTTGCTTTGCCTTGTGTACAATCTTGCACAAAATAGGACCTCAGTAACTCTCTCTTGAATGAATGATTATATGATTGTAGGATGATGCTTGAGAGTCCTTGTGATTTTTTCCTCCAGCCTTTCCCCAATTCTTAACTATGCCCTTTCTCTTCCTATACTCCAGCCTGGGTTTCAGCCTGCCTGTGGCATTGATTTTCCCTATCTGTAGACTCTTCCTTTCACTGGTTCACGATAATGTTACATGTGGGCTGTGGAAACTTGTCAAGAAAGAACAAATCTATTGCATGCTAGTATTTTTACAGTGTGGTATTTTTTATCGATTGAAATTAAATCAGACTGACCCCCTGAGCCCTCCCGTGAGCTCTTTTCACTTTCCTACATCTGATACTGCTCTGGGTGCTACATATGCCCTTCCCCCAGCCTTGGTTTTTGGGTTGAGTAAGTCATCATCAGTGGAGCCCTCTCTTTAAAAGATGAAGAGAACATTGGCTCCTTCTCCCTGGTTGGGGACTTGGATGAGATGAGATACCAGATAAAGAATGGAGCTCCACCTCATTCTGACCCCCGCTCTTTCCGTTCTGTTCTCCAGAGGAAAAGAGTACAATTCAACAGTATAAAGATTGATTGTGAGCTAATGAGATAGACAAGACAATCAGTTATTTATTAAATATCCTTTCATGCCAGAAACAAATGTATTATACACACAAAAATCACACAAAGCATGATAATATCGTGCTTACAGACGTCTGTCCGAGTTCGAGTCCTGCTCTGGAATGACCAGTCCTGTGAGATGGAGAACTGGTAGGTTGGCTTAGGCTCTCCAGGACTGGTTTTCTGTCCTGCAGAGATGGGGCTTGCTAGGCTTCCCTCCCCCGTAGAGGTGCTGTGGGGTGTAACTGTCACGCGTGCACAACTGCTCGTTCCTCGTAAGTGCAGGATAGCATAAATTTTGCGGTGATGGCTTTATGACTGCCCCGTGTAGACTCTCAGTGCTCCAAAGGGATGCCTTGTGGTTTGGAGATGGGATTCTCATTTCTGTAAATACCCAAGGATTGTGATATTGGGCCCTGCTGATTTGAATCTATTCTTTAGAATGTACATATTGTAGATATATTTTTCAAGCATGTGTGCTTTTTTCCTTTTATTATTTATAGTTCTACCCTCTCATCTCTTGGTGTGACTTTTCATGGAATCCAGGAAACAGTCCTAACCTACCTGCCTCTTCACTCTTCTCCGTGGTGGTTTTCTTCCCTGACTAGAAGAGGGTTTTGCACAGGAAATTTTATTTGTTCCCCTTTTCTTGGAGTCTCTCTTTCGGTCTGCCCAACTCTCACCTGCACATCTGTCCATTTATCTACCCACTCATTCTTCTGACTTGTTCCAAAAAGCATTTCAGGCAGCTTACAGAAGAACAGATACCAAATAAACAGGTTAGAAAATGGGGCCAAGTTCAAACTGTGAGGCTAGGAGGCGAGCCTGTGTGAGGGTTGCAGCCATGAGACACACACCTCTGCCATGTGACTTATAAGATCGACAGCAAGAGTGTGCCTGAGGCACCCAGCAGACACAGGTTAACAGGGTTTGTGGGAGATGCTCACTGGCTGTGAAATAAATAAGTGGCTCAGGAGAAGCCCAACCTTTCCAGCTACAAAGGCTTAGGAGAATATTTTGAGTGTCTTCCAAAATCAGGGTATTGCATTGTTTCTTTTGTCAGAGTTCTACGTATAGTTGGTTACATTCTATACCTGGAAATTTCTCCAGAACTCCTTACCAAGTGAGTGCCGTTGCTCGGGAATGAGGTGGTTCTGCTCATTGACTGGGGTTGGCCAGAAACCGAAAATGACAGCTTCAAAGGAGCCTGGGATTTGTCAGTTATGTTTTGTCAGTGCTGTAGATTTCAGGAAATGCTTTCACACTTTCTCTCCATCTGAGGCGGCAGCGTGCTCTCTTAGCAGCATCAGGAGCTCAGAGCCACGGGATGTTGGGGGCTGACTGCACTGCCGTCAAGACAGCCGTGCTAGTCACTGCAGGAGTGGTTCTTTCACATAGTGCATTTCATGTTCTATAGTAGAATGTTTCAACAGGGAGTTAATTAACTGAGTTAATTAACATTTAATAAATATGAAGCTTTGATGAAAAGACGGTTATAGGCAGAATATAAGTTGTGAACACTTTGAAAACGGTTTCATTACTGAAATTTCAGTAGGGAAGATACACAGTTTATCTTATTTATGCCTCTCTTTTAAAGTAACAAAGAAACAAGACAGAAAAGGCAGAGGATGATTTCTGTTATTCCTCTCGGCTTGCAGGTGCCCTCACATCCAGTGGCATCCATCCAGACACCAACACTGACACTGGCCATGCTCAGAACTGCCTCAGCCCTGAAGACACAAGTGACAAATAGAAGGGGGCCGCGCCCTGTTACAGCAGGTGCTCTCACTTTGTGGGTCCTTATGTAACTGCGTGGTGTTAATCAGGATCTCCCGTTCTACATTGTGTGGCGCTGCTGCAGTGTCTCCTAGTTATTTGTTTCTGTAAGTACTCGTGTATTATTCTCCAATGTGTGGTACTACACATCTAAAAATGCTTTTTTAGATGAAAAATAATGTATATTTAATGCAATAAGTCTGAAAAAAGGGACAAAAACGGCTATCCAGGTCCCACTAGTCAGAAATAATAATTAACACTTTAACATCTACTTTCTGTTCTTTTCATCAGTGTGTATCAGCTTTGTCATAAAAACCAGTGAGCACTCTGTGCCTGTTTACTGTGTGGAGACCTCCATTTTCCATTTGGCTTATTACATGTTTTTCTACAATATTCTATCTCCCCTGGCATGATTTTTAATGACCAGTATAGCATTATGTCTTGTGGAGGCATCGTCCATTTTACTTCGGGCTTAAATAAACTTTTAAATTCCAAGTGTACTTAACCGAAATACTGAAAAGAGAACTGTGGTGGTACCGAAAGAGCCCTACCTCCCTTCCCCTTATTTCCTGAGTGTAAAAGCTGTTGCCAATGTGGTGTATATATTTCATGACCTTTATGCCTATGACATATATATATACCCATACATACATACATACATACATATGAGAAATCTATGTATATGTGTGTATATATTCTTTTTTGAAAAATAAGGCCATACTATATGTTTTCTGCAGCAAGCTTTATTCACTCAGGGGTATATCATAGACGTCCTCTCACTCCAGACTCACCCGGTCCTTTCAGATAGAGTGGAGGGGTCTCCTGATGTGCAGGTGTGGTCTCTTGTGCAAGGACACCTTTGGTGGGAGAGTGCTGTGGACAAGGCCCTGGGCCACGGGGAAACGCTGGCACCCTCAGTGCCCACAGCTCACCGTGATTTACCGCATTATTGTCTTGATGGTGGACACTTAACTTTTCTCCATTTTCCACTGTCAGAAAGGATGTTTGACTGGCATCTTTCTTTAACAGACATTCCTGTGATCTTGTATGAGCATGCCTTTAGTTAAGTCTTCTGGAAATTTAGTCCCTGGATGTGACATTTACTTTCATCACAGGCTACTTTCAAGTGACTAGAAATTCCTTCTCCAGTGTGGAATGAGAAATGTAGAATTACTTATGTAACCAATTCTCTATCGCTGGATATGATTTCACTTCAGCTTTTCTTCCCACCAGTGTAAACAGTATATCTATTTGAACTGATTTTTTTTCTAAATGAAACGATTCCTAGAAGTGGGGTTGAATCAGTGTGTACACACGTTTTTCAGAGTTTACATATCCATTGACATGTCATCCTCCAAAAAGGTCGCTCACAGTTTTTTCTCCCACAGATGGACACTAGCTACAATATCTTTTAAAAATATTTACCAATAAGATGAGCAAAAGTGCTTTTTCATTGTTTTAGTTTGCATTTGATGACCAGTGAGGTATTGAGCATTTTTCACTGATTAGCCATCTGACTTTTGAAAAGTGAATGATCCATTTTGTCCTTTGCACAAATTTAAGTGAGGAAGCTTCTTTTTGCTTTGTGACAGCTCTTTGTATGTTATGAACATTAATCCCTTGTCTTCATTAACATCTATCACAGAGTTTTTCCTTGTCATTTCTTTCGTTTCATTTTGTTCAGTAGGTTTATTTTTGTTGTGGCTCAAAATATTCTTAAGATAGTAAATGTCTTCCTTTTGTGTTTTATCTTTGTTATTATTCTTAGAAATACTTTCTTATAATGGTATAAATCTCTTATGTAGGTTTATTTAATGTCTAAGATGGAGATGATAATAGTACTTGTTATAGTGAGGAGAAGTTGAATTAATGTGAGCAAAGAGTTGTATTTGCTGTTATTAGTATTTTAATATTTACATCACTATCTGTAATTATTTTTGTGGTCATTATGACAGGAATAGAATTTGTTCTTTCCAGGTGATTCTCTGATTGTCCCAGGACAATTATTGAATTCATACTTTGCTCTTTGATTTGAAATCCCACATGTATAAAATACTTATGTACACTAGAGTCTCTTTTTGAGCTCATGCTTTATTTCTGTCAATCTTACTTCCTTACTCCAGCACTATATCTTAAATATTGTAAAAATTAATTATTATCTGACAGTGCGATTTTTTTTTTGTTCTTTTCTTCCATCCCAAACTTTCTTGGCTATTATTATGACTTTATTATTCCTGAAGAATTATAAAATATATTGTTCAAGTTAAAAAAAAATCAGATAAGAGTATTCATGGGATTTTTATTAAGTTTTGAATTATTTTTAGGAGAACTTCCATATTTACAAAACTGTTTTCCTCCATGCAATATGTTGATGTCTCTACATTCACACCTCTTATTTACCCCTCAGTACAGTCCTGTAGTTTTCTCCATGTACAACATGGGCATTAATTGTGAGTTTATTCCAGATTATTGTTGATGTTTTTGTTAATTTTGTAAGATAATTTTTTGCTATTATATTTTTTAACTGTTTAAACTGACACCTAGGAAGGCAGATTCGGTTTGTAAATACTCACTTTGTAACAAATCATTTAAAATTGTAAGTATTAAGTAATTGTTCGAGGATCCTTTCTTTTGTGTTTTTAAAAATTTGTTTCCAATATTATCAAAATGGTCATAGCTAAGAAGTATAGGTGTGGAGACAGATAGAGAGAGGTAGTGTGGCTCATGTACAAACTCTGAGCACTTTTATGGCTGCATTTAGACTGGAGAAGCCCCAGAAGAGCCCACATTAGACCAGGGGTGGCTTTGTATGCACTTGAAAGCCAGCTTTCCTACCTTTATGGTGAAGCCTGATGGGCGTGGCAGGTAGATGATCAAGGTCTGATCAAGGTCATTGGCTGCACAGAGCACTGTGTCTGTGAGAACTGGAGTCCATCACCATGGGAAATGCTTGGTGCCAGGAACACTGCAGGGGAGCTGGGGAGTCTGTGTGTTAAGGATTTTCCAGTCCTGGGAGTGGGAAGTTCAGACTCTGCATTCAGATCTGAGTTTGAATTCATCCTCTCTTGTTTACTGGTCCTCTGACTTTTGTCAAGTTATCTACCCTCTTTGAACTCCTATTTTCTTGTCTCTCAAAATAGGAGAATTACGGGCTGCTGCTAGAGTGTTTGATCAGGATAAATGATTTGTTTCTATAAGATGCCACGTACAGTCACAAGCTCAGTGAGAAATGGGCTGTCACCTCTTCATCTGCAACTCAGTGCTCGACAGGACATAGGGGCAAAGCCAGTCCGTAATTTGTTTGTGATGCAAGTAGGAACAAAATTAATGTCTTGCCTTTCCCTTGCAGTATTATTACTCCTTTGCTTCATTTACTTCTTTCCTCCTTTCCTTTCCCCTCCTCCACCAAAAGATCCTGAGACTCTCTCAGAACACTAGATTCAAATTACTTTAAAGGGTGTCTCATCCTCATGAAATGACAGTAACTTAAAAAAAATTTGTACAGATCCCAGACGTCATTGTATTTGATTTACACACACACACGCACACCCACCCACACACACAATCAGCCTACCTCCCACTTGCTGAGGGAGAAGGACCAATTTTTCTGAGTTTTCATTCACTGAGCGTGAGAGCAAAGTCTCTTACGCAGATTTTCACCTTGCTTAGTGCATGGTGTTTTTAATTGGATTTCTGCTTTGTGGCCATAGAACTATTCTCCTTATAGAAGATAGGATGTGGAGACATAGACATTCTGCTGAGATATTGGTGTCAACATATTTGAGTTGGAAAGGACTTAGGACAGCATAGAGTCGTAACATTTTATGGGTGAGAATTCATGATAGTGTAACTTGGACAAGAACCTAGGTCTTCTGTCTTCGTGTCCACGTGGATGAAGAGGCAACAGGGCGGGAGATGGCAGGGATCCTTCTTGCTTGAGTTCCAGGGTCTTGCTAGTTTTCATTGCTCAGCTGCCTTTAGTTTAGGTCCGTGTGGCCTCTCATGGGAAGGTCACTCTGTCCTGATAGACTGAGTTTCTAATCAGCAAAAAGCCCTGGACCCACTCATATTTCCCAGAGTTTTTCTGCTGTCCTGCTGACAGTTTATATAAATGATACCTAAGAAACTACTGGATATAAAATCCTTATTGTTATCATTTGCCCTCAAGTTCCATAGGAATTGGGTGCTGTCTCAGGCTGTCTAAGGCTAGATCTGAACAAAGATAGGGTGATAGGCTGTGCTGCTGGACCCTCCCCAGTCATAAGGGATTTCCACCTTAGTTTTTAGAATCAGACAGACGAGTTCAAATCTTGCCTTTACCAGTTATTAGCTTTGTGAACTTGGGGAAGAAACTGTACTTGTTTGTGCCCAATTTTCTTTATCTGTAAATAAGTTCAGTATTTACTTTAGGGTTTTTGTTTTAGAATTGAATGAGCTAATTCCCTCATTTATACCGAAAATACTGATCGCTTGGTTCTATGCTGGTGCCTTGGTAGAAGATTACTAAGGGACTCAGCAGTGAGAATGCAGGTGGGGGACCCCTGGATCATAGAGCTTATATTCCAGGATATGCTTGTAAAAGACTGGATGTGCAGTGGATTTTTAGTAAATGTCCATTCCTTTCCTTATCCACATTGATTGTGTATATATCTTTGTACAATATATGAACAATTTTTTATTGCAATTTAAATCTCTTTGTAGTAATTAAATTATGTAGCTATAACAAAATACGTGAAATAAAATGATTTGTCTTTTATTTTCTTTTCAATATGCAAAACAAAATAAAATAGAAAAGAAAAAAAGGTTTTGAAGGAGTAGAAATAATTTTATTTCTGTGGAATCAATTCCCTATGTTAGGTTTTTTAGTTGTGTTGTTAAACAGCATATAAAATTGATAGGTTGTGACTTCAGTGTTGATAGCTAGGTGAGTGTAGTTTCTTTTTGTGGTAGTCTTTGATGAATTATTTGCACTAGATCATAAATGATGTGCATGTTACATATTGGAAACGAGGAAAGAGTGGAGTCATACTACCTCCAATGCAGTCATCTTGTTACCAAGTCGAAACTCGTACTGCTTGCTGCATGACAGGCCAATAAATTGGGAGATTGAGGTGTTGGAGCAAGGAATAGTGACTTTATTTGAAAAGCTGGCAGACCCAGAAGATGGCAGAATGACATGCTTGAGAACCGTGTCCCCCAAGTCAGGAATCAATCCGCTTTTATACTAAAAAGGGGCGGGGATGTGGTTGGTTGTTGCAAACTTCTTGTGGTACGAATTGTTTCTCCTTGGAATTCTTTGTTCTTGCAGCTGTCCACGTGGGTCAAATCATGGTGCCCCTCTAAAACCTCCAAAACAAATCAAAGTTGATTCTCTATTTTGCAACTTGCCATCTCTATATAAGTGCAGAAGAGTTAACATCGTGAAAGATCAGAGCCCGGAGAATAGGCTCTCCTGGATATTTCAGGCTAAAGGCAACTTTCTTTTACAAAAGGTACAGAGCTACCAAGTCTGAGCCTAGAAAACAGCAAATGTTTAAAGCCAAAGGAACAGATCTAACATGCAGTCAAATTTATTCTTTTCTATTACAATTTCTTTTTCCACCTCATAAATAATTTTAGTAAGAAACATGAGCAATTTTTTTACTTTTGCTTCTTAGTAACGGATAAGTGGGCCAAATACATTTATGAGAGCAGGGATGCTGTGCGGGCATTGGGGTCACAGCAAACTCTTGTTGGGGGTGGTCGACTCTGCAACATGTCTGATGCCCCGTGGGTGTTGGTGAGGGACCCCATAACCAGGGGCTCTCTTCAGGAACCAGCATATGGGCATTGACCTCTGGAGACCTCTTTTTCAGCTGCCGGAAATTTTTTCAGATACTGTGACTGAAAAACCACTTCAGCTGGTGATAATTAGGGAATAAAGGAAGAAGAAAAGGGCTTGGATTAGATTAGAAGAGAAGGACAGAATATCAGGGAAACTGGGGGCTTGGCAGTGGGTCCTTGGGAGAGAGGGGAGCAGAGGTGGGGAGGGGCACGGCTCTGGAACCAGCTCCTGCACCTGTCCCAGGGCCCAAGTCACACAGCTTTTAATTGGCCCAGGACGCTCTCCTGTCTGGATGTCACCCTGGGCAGAACCTTGAGAATTGAAGGTAAGGGGTGGGCAGCACTCACCTGGGGATCACTGAGGACTTAGTTCAAGTCCACGGTGCCTTTTCTGGTCATGTGTCTTCACTTGCCCTTTATCTTAGGATCTGAGAAGCAGGAGCAAGGAACACAGGGAGAGATCCAGTAAGACATCTGACTGTGTTAAGAGACGACAGTCATAGCCACACGGGGAGCGAGGACACTTGCAGCAAAGTAAAACGACTTCACAACTATTGCATCAGAGCTGCCGGTGTGAGAGAGCCTAAGCCTGTCTCAGAGTGCAGGGGACAAGTGGAAAGGAATGGCAAAATTTCCACTGAAAATTGAAATTTTGTTAAATAGCCTGCTACTGTTGCTTGTATCACTTGAATGAATGCAGGCATATTGCTATGGGCATTTATATGTTCACTCAAACCCACCAGCCACTCTTGCCCCCATCGGGGATGGGCTTTCTCAAGCCCAGTGCACCTGCTGCTTGGGTGGGCCATGCTGCGGGTCCTCGCCTGGGGCCGGGCTGCTGCAGGGCACTGAGTCCCCGAGGCACGGCCTGCGAGACACGACAGGAACACCTCTGCTCTTGACTGAGGGCCTCCGTTTCCCCCTGCAGTGTAAGAATGCTGGTGACTGAGTTAGAAGCATGCTTCAAAGCTGTCCGTGTCCTTGCCATCCAGAAGCAGAGCCTGGGAGCTTCCGAATTTCTCCAGAATGGGGTTTACATTCATCTTCCACAGGTGAGTTTATGTCCTTTTACAAGTGGAGGAATTACTGCAGTTTTCCTGGAACTTACTCACCACTAGTCCATCTGATTTTTCTGTGCTAGGATTCAATATGGCATGCTAAAAATTCTGGAGTCAGATCTTGAAACACTGATGAAGAGGATTATTTTATTTCTTTATATGATAGTATTTTACTTTCAAAATTCAGAGTTTTCAGTTCTTTCAAAAATTTTTTGGGGGGTTGGAGAAACAACTTTGCTCTTACCATCTTTGTGACCTGTTGCTATATGCCTGTCACTTGTCTTCTGTCACTTGTGAGGCGGTTCCATTTGTGACCCTGTCCGGGTTGTTCATGGTATAAAACATAAAGTCTGTAAAAGTACAGTCCCTTTTACTCCGAAGACATTCAACAATTACTACTTAAATCTGGGTGTGGTTTTAAGAAGACAGAATCATTAGAACATGTACTTGCAGGTTGCTAGTGCAAAGTCCCCAGATCAATAGTCTAGCTCAACATCTAATATCTTTCTAATCTACCTTGGATTTGTATGGATAGTTGAAGCAGTTTGCTAAGAACTCAAGACCAGGGTTAGAATACAGGCTGGTGTAGCTCAGCAGGTCCTCCCAAGCTGATGCTCTGGCAGAGGGCAGGTCCTAGGGGAGAGGGCATGTCCTCCCCCCCTGAGCTGACAATTTGATGACAAAGACATTCATCAGGTGAAGAACTTGGAGATTCTTCTAAGAACAGTGGGTTTGAAAACAGTCCTAAAAGCGTGGGAGTGACAAAATCCCATTTGTCTCAAGTAGGGGAGAGTGGCTTTGGGGCCACTTGGGAGACTCGTGAGTCCAGGTGGGCAGTGTTGGTGGCTTCCACTTGAGCGGTGGGATGGTCAGCGGGTAAAAGCGAACAGATTGAAGGCATGTTTAGATGGTAAAAAGGAAAGGATGAATGATGTCTGAGAAGGTAGGATGGAGTAAGGAACAGGTTTCTGGGTGGATTAATGAGGTAAATGATGGTCCTGCTGTGCTCTGAGGAGGGAAATCTGTAGAGGGAGTTCTGGGGGATAACTGATGAGTTCAGCTGTGGGTAAAGTGAAAGGCTGTTAGATGTGTGGTTTGGGAGCTCAGGTGAGAGCGAGTAGTGAGTAGGGGGAGGGGAGAGAGACTTTCAAATCAGTTTGTCTTGTGAACATACAAATAAGGATCAGTAATGACACACTTAAAACCTCTATATTCTGTATTTAAAGCCCAGTAAAATTTTGCTATATTGACTGCAGAGGTTCTTAATTTTTTTTTAATAGAAATAAAATAAATAGAAACAAAATAGTGGAGTTAATGAACATCTTAGAGTTGATGTGTGTCCTTGTATGTATTTTCATACCTCATCTGTTTATAAACATAATCTACAAAAAGTTCGCTTGCTTAGCATAAGAGTTAAACAGAGGGAAGTGACACACAGTGTTGGGGCTTGAAGCTGATCTTCTCGGGCAAATTATGTCACCTCTCTGTGCCTTAGTTGCATCTTCTGTGACTGCCCCCGGGCCCCTCATCACAGCTGATTTCCTAGACTAGATGTTGGGAGGGAGGCTGCTGAAGGGAGTAAGATGTGGCAACTGCTAGGGACACTGAAGAGAGAGACAAAAGCAGATAAAAGCTGATAAACTGAGTAAAAATACCCTCAAAAGAGAAATAATCCCTCAGTGTTTTGAGCCCCTTAGCGTAAGGGAAACAAAATCAGGTTGAGCCAAATCTCTTGAGCATGTGAGTATTGTGGGTGGGTGGGTGTCATCAGAAAAGGGTTGAGAAAAGGCCTTTTCATTTCCCTAGACGTGTCCAGTAAGGATGGGGAGCAGAAGAGAAAACCCCCTGCTTCACAGTGGAAGCTGCTGTTTTGTGCAAAACTGACCAAAGTTTGGAGACCAGTCATCAGCGGTGCTGGCAAATGAAGAGACTTCGGGATTGCGTGGGGCACTTGCTGCGACTTTCAGGTGACCTGTTGGCTAGGTCTGTATGGCGGTCAGTAGTTTTGCAGGGTGACCCGGGCATAAACCCTGGCTCTGAGGCTGCTGGTCTGACTAGCAAACCTGGGCACCCGCAGTCCTAATGGGGCAGCTCGGGATGTGGCCTGGGACACCTGCTGAGATGAGGGCGAGAAGAGGGCTTTCCTGAGGGGGTGTCATGCGGAGAGTGGGAACGTGTTCCTGCAGGGGAGGAAGAGCCTCTGAGCAGGGTGCTGGATGCACAGGCAAGACCAGCCTGAGCACGGAGGCTTCTGGGAGCCAGAAGTCATACAATGGCCCGAACCACCTTGTTCCTGCGAGACTGCAGGGAAAAGATGCTGAAAATGTAGGCTAGGGTCACACCCTGTGGTGTTTTATGAGTGACAGTAAAGGACTGGTCCGGCAGGCAGGAGAGAACCCTGTGGGCGTCCCAGCTGGGGCGTCATGCCGGAGGGAGGAGCAGAGTTATAGACTTTGCCACTTATTAGCTGTGTGACTTTGAGCAAGATCACCCCACCTCTCTCTATATATATCTTCATCTGTAAAGTGACAGAGTGACAAGCTCGTGTCATCAGAAGGCTTTGTTTAGCTCTGATCCTCTTTGTCCAGTCCTGTCAGTGCTGCCCTGTGAGGTTCTGCAGCGGCTGCTCTTACCCTGAGATGGGAGGGCCTAGAGGGACGTTGTAGTGCCCGAGGGCAGGAAGGGGTTGCTTTAAAAGCAGACATGTTGCCGCCTGCAGCTGCAGGCCTGCAGGCAGTTTGGTTGAAGGTCCTGCCGGGGACTTTGGAGGCCTTAGGTTGTTGAGAGTACTTTGGATGCCTTAGCTTCCTCTTAAATCTTGTGTTTCCCTTGCGGACCGGATTTGCCTTTGCAGATTGATGCTGAAGATATGGGCTTCTAGCAAAGCTGTTTTCAGAGATGGGTATATACGTAAAATATCGTATAAAATAAAATGATTTATTTAACGTGTGGGACTTCGCAGCTGTTGGGAACAGCTCTGTTGTCCTGGTCGTCACGGAGGACACCAAGGGTCAGCAGAGCGTGCGGGAGGACAGGTAGCCTGCAGTGCTGCTGCTGGGTGTTCTCCCGAGTAGAGCACTCTGCTGAGTTGACTCTTCTCTGAGTTTGGTTGCCAGATGAGCAGACAGCAAATTAATGAGTTCTGGTGGGATTGTATAATGACAGGAAGAAAGAGGAAACCGTAGTTTTTCCAGACTAAAACACGCTTTTGTTTCCTGATCCAGTGTGTTCCATTACAGAATTGATGAGTTCTGTCTATTCTGGGACTTCATTGAAATAAACGTTCAGCCTAAATGTTAAGAGTTATGTTTTATTTGGCTGGAGGACTCGAGCCAGGATGGCAACCTCTCAGATCACTCTGAGGGACTGCTCCCAAGAGGTAGGGGAAGAGCTAGGATATATAGAAGTTTTACAAGAAAGACCAGGTAGTTGGAACAATAAAATATTGCTTGTTATCTAAAGAAAACCAGATATCTCAAGATCAAGTATTTAGTGCTTTTCTATGTATGGGAGGAAGCAAACATTTGTGTCAATGAATTCATCCCTTTGGCAGGTACCTAGGTATCTAGGGCCAGTATCCTGTCCTTTCTTACTCTGAATCCACTCAGAGGGCACCACTGTGAGTGGCTGAGAGGCTGGGCTGCAGGCATGCACTCGCTGGGGGGTGGCAGCAGCCGCTGATGACTTGGTTTCAGCATTCGTTGTTTACTGACATGGTTGCAGTATTTTCATTCACATTGTAGTATTTTCATTCACGGACTGATTATGGATAATCTGCAACCATGGAAAGCAACCGAGATGGAATTACTGCAGGTACCTTCTACTTTAATAAGCCGTGTGCAAACATAAACATGGAGGAAGCATACATTTGGATTTGGTGGTGTAGTGAAGGGTGACTGCACAATACAGGAGAACGCAATGCAGAATTCCTTAAGTCCACGTTTCTTTTCTGTTGTGGTTTCTGAGAACAGTTTATGGTAATTAACCAACATTGACAAATGGTGGCACACATTGCAATTAAGTGCTGGCCGGCTGCAAACTTGTGTATTGGACAGGTGGAATTCATAGGCAAGTGGTCAGGTGGATGGGAGAGAGATGGAGCCAAAGCCTGGGCCCAGATTCCGGTTTAAATCGCCATTTCCTCACCATACGGCCTTGGACTAGAATGTAACCTCTCTTAACCTGTTGGTGAATCTGTGAAATGGGCATGATAATATTCGTTTCTTCCTGGGATTGTTGTAAGTTCTAAAGAGTATTGTAGCACACATGAAGCACTTAGCAGTGTTGACTGTGTGTGGCCACCCCGCTTGGCGTGTGTCAGAGCCGTAAAGGCAGCATTTGTCTGTTGAGGATGCACTGGTAGCCCCTTGAATATGTTGTGAATTTGGTGATTTCCTTTAATCTTGGTAACTCTGTGTGCCATGGGCAGTTATTTTCATGGACAGATGAGGAATCTCAGGGTAAAGAAGACTGTGTAATTTGACCAAAGTCAGACCATAATTTTGGGTGCATGGGCCTCAGTTCAGCATGGGCCCCAGGGCCCTCTGCCCTCTCCGTTAAGCACCAGAGCCAGATGTGTGGTCGGCTGTTTCCCAGCCCAGAATGTCGGGCAGGCCGCAAGACACACCTGGCCCTGCGCTGCTTGAGCAAAAACTCCGGAGGAGAGGAAGTTACAAAAGGGATAAACATAAAAACAGATGACAGCAAACTGTGATCAGCACTGAGAAGGAAAGGAACACGCCTCACAATGCAGAGCTGCGAGCTTTCCCGTCGGGGCTGCTCTGGGGGCGTTCATCTCAGCTAAACAAACTCTGCTGCTCCACCAAGGCAGGAAGGCAGGGAGCGTGTGGCCAGGTAGACAGGGCCTTGTTAATCATACTCATTCCCCATTAAGCTGCAGCTGTCACGGGCACTTACCTAGTAAACAGATGTCTTCCATAATCATCACGCACTTTTCTTGGTAGTTTTATTGCCCCACTTTTGAGATGAGGTCATTGAAGCTGGGGAGTTTGCTGCATGCCCGTGATCACCATGGAAATACCCCCACTGGTCTTTCAACCTAGACTGGTGTGGCTGTCATGTCCCAGCCCTGTGAATGGCATCATGTTGCCTCCCCCAAGCGGCCCAAATGACTGACATTGATATTCTTAATTCATAGGAAATGGTATGTGACAATAGGAGAAAAAGGTATTAAGAAATTGTTTGGAAAACTAGAACAAAATCAAATTCTTCCCCAGCTGGGGGAGCGTACCCTGTGTCACTCACCCCACTCACTGCGTGTCACTTCCTCCCTGCCGACTCTAAGTTCAGAAGCCACTCTGAGTCTTTGAAGAACATTTTGCCTCATGACATTGTTGACTAGGACCTGCGACCTCTCTGTCCCTGGTTAACTCTCTCTTGAAAGCCATTTAAATTTCTTGCAGGCTCCTCCGCTCAGATGTAAGAATATCCTCTTTCGACTTCTTGATGCAGCTCCTTAATGAAGATCTCATGAAGGAAACTTAGTCAAAACCTGGGAGGTATGCACACAGTGACTGCAACCTCAGCACATTATGAAGTTCAGAATCAGATTTGTGGGTGACTCAGGAAAGGCTTTTTTATGGTAACAAGGGGAAAGTGAAAGGATGCAGGCTGTGTGAGACTGAAACATCTCGTTCCCAGCCAGCAAGGCACCTGCGTTCAGGATGGTGTGTGGGGAGTGCAGAGTTCTCACAAAGAAAGAAGGGTTGTGATGGGAGGGAGGACAGTTAGGTACTTTACTGTGGAGGGAAAAAGTGGGTTAAGCATTTCCTGGTTGAACAAGAGGATTGTGACATGATGTGCTTGTATTTTGGAGAGAAGGGTTTTGTGGGGACAGGCCTAGGGAGAACGCTCTGTGGCTGGGGAGTCAGCACAACAGAGAAACACAGAGAACCAGGCAGACCCCAAGGCCCCTGCTGGGGAAGAGGCTGCCTGCCAATTCGAGACCTGGGGGCGACTTCTGTCCCTTAGCTGGGGCCTCAGAGCTCCCTTCACAACCCAGTCCTGTTGATACAAGGAAAAAAACGTGAGGCATGAGAAGGGCTGTGTCCCAGGCTTTGGTTGAGCCCCTGGGATGTGTCCCACCAGATTTTGTTCCTTGGCTTCATGCAGTAAAGTATTCAAGAGCAAGCCAGTGTTGAGAAAAGATAGATTTATTCACAGAGACACACTGAAAGGCAACAGAAAGGCCACGAGGTGTGGGGTTTGGGTGCTCAGATTAAAAGTAGGTACACACTCCACAGAGTGTGGGCTTTCTCCGAAGAGGGAGAGAGAGGGGTGACCGCGAGGTGGCGCTGTGTTGCTCGTTTTCTTGGGATTGGTGGTTTCATTTGCTAATATGTAGAAGAACCAGCCTAAGGGCAAGGGGCTGGGATTCCCAGGGAGTTGGCCATTTCCCACCCTTTGACATTTTGTGGCTAGCCTTGGGACTGCCATGGTACCTTGGGGCATGATATTCACCATGTTACTATTACAATGGGTGTATAATGAAGCTCAAGCTCTGCTAGAAGTTAAATCTCTTCATCCTGAGCCTCAAGGCCTACTGGGGGTTGAATCCTTCACCATTTTGATGTTAATTGCTGTGGCCTTCCTTGAATGGCTGTGCTCTGCCCCTTCCATCCTGTCTCACTGTGATGACACAGAGAGAGCAAAGGCCGGGCCCTGCCTGTGCTCCTGCATTTAACAGCGGGAAGTGTGGATTGGGCTTATGATGACTCTGAGTGGTGAGAAGGATGTTTCAGATTTTGCCACGTGAGACATGGGGACCTGCCAGCAGCCATCACAGATTTATCTCAAGGGCATTATCGCTTGTGTTGTTACGGAAAGAACAGGCCAGCCAAGAAACAAGCACTGAGATTTATTATGCTGGCGGGCTCAGAGGGGCTCCTGTTCCGAAGCTCTGAGCACCTCCAAGACCTGCACATGAGATTCTATAGGGTAATTACAAGTAAGGGGCTATTAGCCAATAAGGCTCAAACAACAAAAAGCAAGGAATCAGTACACTGAAGCTTATGAATTTGGAACAGATCACGTTACTGACAATTGTTGACCTTGGATTTACGAGTTAGCTTATTAGCCCAGTAAACTGACACTAAACTTCAGATTTACGAGTTAGCCCAGCAATACTTAGATCAGTAAACCGACACTTACCACACTTAGATTTGTGACTTAGCTCGTTAGCCCAGCTGGGCTTTTCCTTCACAGTGTCACTCATCTTTTCTATATTTCTTTTTTTTTTTTTTTAAGTATTTAATCCAAATTTAATATCAGGTTTTTTTGGAAAGAAATTTCTCTTTTTCTTTTCTTTGGGACTCTTTTGGGGGGTAGGTAATTAGGTGTATTTATCTGTTAGTGGAGGCCCTGGGGCTTGAAACCGGGACCCCGTGCACGCTAAGCACACGCTCTACCACCCCCCCCATGATCTTTTCTTTTTGCTTTAGCTGCCAAGAATCTGACAGCTGAATTTCTAGTCGTCCTTTAACACTTGCCCTGACTCCAGGGAATCCATTTTTATGACTTTACCTCCCCCTGGTTTCATTTAAGTATTGAATCTCCAATTTCTCTTCACTCTCAATTTTGCCTTTTTGTTGTTATGGTTGTTAAGGTGAGTTTAAAAAAATTGTTTAATTTCTCTTTTAGCAGGAGGCTGAAAGTAAATAAATATGTAAACAAACAGCACACTTAAATGCTTTTATACATTCTAAGCTGTTTAGTAGTTACTTAAAAACCGAATTGAATATTAAAGTGATAACATTTTTAAATTATTTTTTAATTTTTTACAAAGATATAGCTGATTTAAAATGATATGTTTCAGGTGCACAATAGATGCTCCATTTATAGTTACTGTAAACATTGGCTGTATTCCCTGTGTTTTAAGATACATCCCTGTAGCGATTTTACATTACATGTTGCAGTTTGTATAAGAAAGTTGGGTAACACAGAGTCTGGGGCACGGCTGTGTCTGACCCAGGGTCACGCTCACCCTGCCTGTCAGAGCCCAGGCCCTCACTCCTGTCTGCAGGGCAGCGAGTGGAGGCAGCCCTCATCAGCGCTGGCACCACCCTCTGAGCGGGAGTGACAGCAGTGTCTGTGTGTGGACGTGCAAAGTGTTTTTCCAGGAGCTTTACATGCATTTCTGCATGTAATAATTAAAGCCCTCCTGTGAGGAAGCGTTTTATGATTTTAATGAATAATACATTTTATTTTGATATTGATAGACTTCAAACCTCCGGAAAATTTACAGAAGTAGTACAGTAAACGCTTAGATACAGTTCACCTTAAAGGGCACTATTTGTCCTTTTGTGTCTGGCTTATTTTAGCATAAAGTTTCAAGGTTCATCCATATTGTAGCCTGAGTCAGTACTTTATTCTTTTGGTTTCATAATATTCTTTTTCTTTTTTTTCGTTTTTGGTCTATTTAAAAATATTTTCATTGAAGTCTAGTCAGTTTATAATGTTGTGTCAGTTTCTTGTGTACAGCACAACAATTCAGTTAAATAGGAACATACCTGTATTCATTTTCATATTCTTTTTAAATATAAGTTACTATAAGATATTAAATATATTCTCCTGTGCTATACAATATAAACTTGCGGTTTATTCTATACATACTCAGTATCTGCAAATCTTGAACTCCCAATATATTCCTTCCCACACCCTCTCCCCTCTGGTAACCATAGTTTGGTTTCTATGTCTCTGTGTCTGTTTCTTTTCTGTAGATAAGTTTATCTTTTTGTGTCTTTGTTTTTTGATTTTTTTTTTTTAAGATTCCACATGTGAGCGATCTCATATGGTATTTTTCTTTCTCTTTCTGGCTTACTTTTCTTAGAATGACATTCTCCAGGTCCATTCATGTTGCTGCAAATGGCATTATTTTGTTATTATTTTATGGCTGAATAGTAGTCTATTGGAGAAATATACTACAGTCTCTTTATCCAGTCATCTTTCAGTGGACATTTAGGTTGTTTCCATGTCTTGCTATTGTAAATAGTGCTGCTGTGAACATTGGGGTGAAAGTGTCTTTTTGAGTTAGGGTTACTTCTGGATATATGTCCAGGAGTGGGATTGCTGGGTCATATGGGAGATCAATTTTTTGTCTTTTGAGGAACCTCTATACAGTTTTCCACAATGGCTCCACCAAACTGCATTCCCACCACAGTATAGGAGGCTTCCCAATTCTCCGCAGCCTCTCCAGCATTTATCTGTGAACTTCTGAATGATGGCTACTCGGACTGGTGAGAGGTGAGACTTGATTGCAGTTTTGATTTGCATTTCTCTGATAATGATATTGAGCATTTTTTTCATGTGCCTATAGGCCATTTGTATGTCTTCATTGGAGAAATGTTTCTTTAGGACTTCTGCCCATTTTTGAATTGAATTGTTTGTTTTTCTTTCTTATTAAGTGTAAAAGCTGTTTACATATTCTGGGAATTAAGCCCTTGTCACTTTCATTTATTGCAACTGTTTTCTCCCATTCCATAAATTGTCTTTTTGTTTTGCTTTTTGTTTCCTTTTCTGTGCAAAAGCTTGTAAGTTTAATTAGATCCCACTTGTATTATTTTGCTTGTATTTCTATTGCTTGAGTAGACTGCTCTAGGAAAACATTGTTGAGATGTATGTCAGATGTTTTGCCTATGTTTTCTTCTAAGAGGTTTATAGTGTCTTGTCTACATGTTTAAGTCTTTAAGCCATTTTGAATTTATTTTTGTGTATGCTGTGAGGGAGTAGCCTAACTTCATTGATTTACATGCAGCTGTCCAGTTTTCCCTACACCATTTTCTGAAGAGGCTGTCTTTACTCAATTGTATGTTCTCACCTCCTTTGTCAAAGATTCAATGACCAAAAATTTGTGGGAATATTCTTGGTAATTTTGTTTATCCGTTCATTGATGGATGGATATTGTTTGTAACCTTTGGCTACTCTGAATGATACTGCCATGAATATTGATGTGCAAGTTTTGTGAGAATATATTTTCATTCTGTTGGCTGTACAGTTGGCCCGCCATATCTGTAGTTTCCACTTCATGGATCCAGATGGCTGATTGTAAAGGGACTCGAACATCCTTGGATTATGGTATCCAGGGTGGGGGTTTCCTGAAACGAAATCCCGAGGATACTGAGGGATGACTCTATATGTAGGAGTGGAATTGCTGTGCCATATAATTCTAACCTTTTGAGGAAACACCAGGCTTTTCCAAAGAAGCTGTACCATTGCCCCTTTCCAACGGCTGCGTATTGAGGGTTCCCATTTCTCTGCCTCCTGACCAACACTTGTTATTCTCCATGTTTTGATTATAACCATCCTAGTGAGTGTAAAATCAGATCTCATTTTGATGTTGATTTCGCTAGTGATGCTGAGCATCTTTTCATATGCTTATTGGCCAATTGTGTATCTATTTAAATACTTGGCATATTTAAAAATTGGGTCGATTTTCTTTGTATTGGTCAGTTGTAAGCATTTGTTTTATATCCTGGATACTAGTCTCTTATTAGATATATGCTTTGCAAAATTTTTCTCCTATTCTGCAGATTGTCGTTTCACTTTACTTTTTTTAAGCATTAAAACAATTTCTTTCTAGGGGAGGTAATTAGATTTATTCATTTTATTTTTCTTGCTAAGGACGCACTCTATCACTTGAGCTACCCCCTTCCCCTTTCATTTCACTTTCTTGATGATGTCCTTTGTAACAAATGGTTTTAATTTTGATGAAGTCCATTTTATCTTTCTTTTTTTTCACTTGTGCTCTTGGTATTGTATCTAGGAAGCCATAGCCTATCCTAGGACCACAAAGATTTAAACTATGTCTTCTTTTAGAAAGTTTATACATTTAGTTTTTACATTTCCGTCTGTGATCCATTTTGAATTAATATTTTATTTGTTAAATAAAATACGGGGGTCCAGATTCCAGATTCATTCTTTTGCCTTCAGATACTCAGGTGTCTATGCACCATTTGTTGAATAGACTATTCTTTCAATAGAGTGTTGTTGGCACATTTCTGGAAAAATGACTCTAAATGTAACTTTCCCCCCTGGATTTTTTATTGTGTCTCATAGATTTATGCATCCAAACTTATGCCAGTACCATAATGACTTGAGTACTATAGATTTGTAGTAACCTTTGAGTGAGTCCTCCAACTTTGCTCTTCTTTTTCAAGATTGTTTTGGCTGACCTGGTTCCCTTGCACTTCCATATGAATTTTGGCATCAGTTTTTCAATTTTTGCAAAGAAGTCAGCTGGAATTTTGATAGGGATTCCATTAAATTTGTAGATCACTTTGGGGAGTCTTAACATTTTTAACAATATTGTCTACCATTCCATGAACATGGGATGCCTTCCATATATGTAGATCTTTTAATATTTTTGGTGATACTTCAAAATATTCAATGTGCAAATCTTGTAAAATTTTGTTAAATGTATCTCTCATTTTATTTTTAATGCTGTTGTAATTGGAAAGGCTGAGCTTCCTAAGGGTGGGACTATATATCAATTTATTTATTTCTAGGATTCCTACACAGCAAATACCCTAGATTTATATTTGCTACATAAATCTATCCACAATTCTTCCCACCCCCGTGTCATAAGAAACCAAGACCCAGGTTAAGCTACCTGAACACCTATGTGGAAGTGAGAAGTGAGACCCTTGGGTGAGGCTTTGTGCAGATTATACTGAAAGCTTATTCATTATGGCTTCATCTTAATTTCTTTTAA
Organism: Camelus dromedarius; assembly: GCF_036321535.1. NCBI lineage: Eukaryota > Metazoa > Chordata > Mammalia > Artiodactyla > Camelidae > Camelus > Camelus dromedarius. Next base: position 159,209 of record NW_026989774.1, read on the forward strand.
ACAATCCTCTCAGTGTATATAGTCAGATACATTAAGAAAATGCCCTTTCGATGTGTGGAGGAGCTAAGACTATAATTTTCAAATAATTTCTAGTGAGAGTGTTGTACTTGAAACTAATTTGCATCAATTTTTGAAGATTTATGTTTCAGGAGCTTTGACTAAAGAACACCTGTCTTTATTCATTAGTGACAATTAAATGCTCAAGCAACATGTACGAGTTTGAGCAAACTGCCCCCGCCCCGTAGTGCTGGTTGGCTGCAGCTGTAACTGGAGTCAAGGCTTACCTATCCCAGTACGCTTGGGCGGATCTGCTCAAAGGGGTTCGTCCAATAGTTTGTCGGTAGTCTTTTGGACAAAGCCATAAAGCATTGATTTAATGTTGCTGGAATGCATTATATTCTTATTAATATTAAGTAAGCACATATTGAGTGCTTACTCTATGTTGGGAATTGTCCTTTAGCTTCACATGAATATTATTTCACTTAAAACCTCTCATATTTCCTTGTTATTCACACTTTACAGATAAGGAGTCTGAGGATTAGGTCTTCTCTCTTTTGGGGGGAGCTCATTATCAATGATGGGAAGTTGTAAGGAAAAAGATATTGATTCATCCAGAGAAAACAATTTTCTGAGAGTCAGCACTGAAGAGGGTGATCATTGTTTGAGTGAGACGAGCCCTGGGTTGTACGGAGTCAGCATCCCTGTCCTGGACACGGCACATGTAGCGCTGCGTGGTGGGTGAGGCGGCGCGGCCGCGCAGGGAACGCAGATGCCGGGCCATTGGGCTGTGCTCAGGCCCAGTGGGGCTTTCTCCTAAGGGAAGTGGAACGTCATTGTCAGATTTTAAGTAGGGGAGAGGGGTGCTCTCGTAGATCACTTTTGTCTTGTAGAATGCTTAGAAACATTTAGAAGGCTCGGCAGGAGGTGATGTGGTAAGTCAGAGTAGGGTGGCTGTGAGGTGTAGCAGTGTTCAATTTTCAAGTGATTTTCAGTCCCAGGTTTGTGGCTCAGTAACCATGTCACTTTGGATGACACACTCAAGGAAGTGAAACAATTTATCTTATTAATTGAAGAAGTGATATACCGACTTCCCAGGACTTCTGTGGAGATCCAGTGAGATAACGTGTGCACAATGTGCAGCGTGGTCCCCAGCACAGAGTTAGTGCTGAGGGAGTGCCAGTGAGAATCTGGTAGGTGAGGTGTGGGAGGTGGGACTCGTTGACTGAGGAAATTGGGCCCTGAAGGAGGGGTCCAGTCACATCTATGAGTGATGGGACTGAGCTGGGAGAGGCAGAGAGACCTTGACCCCCGACAAGGGGCCCTGGGCAGGACGGCTATGGGAGGAGCACCGTGAAATCAGCTATTTGCAGGTGAAGTTGGAGGTGCCCTTGAAACATCTAAGTGCAGTGCCACAATCATAGAGGAGGTCTAGGCCCGGGCTGTGCATTTTCCTATAATCTCAATCCCTGAGGACGCCGAGGTATTGATCATTGAACGTGAAGATATACTTACAGGACAAGTGAATAGTAGTATCATCTCTGTCATCAAAGCTCACGTCGCTTTATTCATCACTTTGCTAATTGGGTACTTACAGAGCTCACTTCACCATCCTCACCTGGGCTCAGGCTCCACAGAAAAGATCTTGTGTGTCTCCCTTTTTTCCAGAAGAAAACACATTTAGCTGGTAGACTTCTCTACCTCGCCAGACTTAGAATTTTAGTTTGTTGATTTAATTCTGTTTTCTGTTGGCCGTCTCCTGACAGGAGAGACATTTTACCTCATGGTCAGGTTTCAATTAGCTGTTACTGAGAATTGCTGATCTGATCCATACTGTATGTTTTCTATTAACTTTGTAGAGTACTTATCATTTTTCTGTCTTTGCCCTTTAATTTTCTTTCCTCTTCAATGTTCTAGCCTATTTGGGGCCTTATTTTATTTTTTAATTAAAAATGTCTGTTAGCAGTTAAGAAAACAAAAGCAAAGAAAAAATGCACATGATAGCTAGATTTACAAAATATCTAGTGTGTTTTCTGTCTTGGCAATGGAGGGTTCTAGAAACTCTTGAAAACCTTCATTACATAAGTTCCTTAAAATGCTGATTAAGAAATAAGACCTTCCTTCCTCATCTTTCAAGCTGCACAGCTAATTGTCAAGAAAGTGAGGGGAAATCCTCAGAAGCCAAGTCAAACCAGAAAGCAAGGATTCTGGGAGATACGTGAGCCTTAGAAGCCCTGGGGGGCCAGTTGGCTCCTGAACTGAGTTTCAATTGCCTTGACAGGAGGGCAGGAGGTGAGCCCCAGGCCTCTCACACTGGGAGTTGGATGGCTGTTCTTATGTAAGTCCAAGCACATCCTGAATCCTGCTGTATAAAAGGGTGAATTAGAAAGAAAAGTAAAAAAGCATTCCTCAAGGCAAGGAAGTAAGGAAAGTCAATTTTTTTGGAAGCGGGGGAAAATAACATATCCAATGTAAGTATTTAGTTTAAATCTGTTCTGGCATGAGAGTGACAACAAACTCCTGGCAGAAAATCACAGCTCCTCCTGGAAAGAGAAGTTGTGTTTTGAATGAATCAGTGGGCAGCCATTCCGAAAAAGGTCTCCAGAGTCTTCTGGATCAAGATACTGGACCCAAACACCTCCCTTCCATGGTCTCATTTAAATAACCAGAAAGGTTTAAAGGAAAGAAGCCATAATCATAGTTCTATTTATTGACATTAATATACGCTAGGAATTCAGAGGTGACTATGGAGTTGTCTCCTCTTTTATGGACCTTACTTTCTATTTGACATATTTGGGTATCTTGGTGGAGGGTGGTGTTAGTCTGTTGCAATTAGCCAGGAGAGGAGATTAAGAAAACAGTGAAGGGTGGGTGACATTTTTAGCTGAGGACAGTCCTGTTCAGTTGGTTTGTAATTGCAGACTCGTTGAGTTGTCACTAGAGGGAATTGATCTTATGGAATTTGGACTTAACTCAGGCCTCTTCAGAATGGACAAATGAACCTGGAGAAAGACAGTCAAATCTGTGCAGACATTAAAGTCCATGTGAACGTGGTGTATCCCTGAGCCAAAGATAGGACAAGTAGGCAGCACTTCTTGAGGACAGAAGAGTGGTTTTTAAGGTTCTCCAAGAATGAATCCCAGGGAACCGGGATGGCCAGTTGTCAAACTGTGACTTTGCTCTTTGGACGGTGTACCCACCGAGGTTATTGGCCGTTTATAGGTTTCCATTTCTCTTTAATACATGACAGGTGATGAGGACGTGAGCATACACTTTTGACACCTTGTCGAAGTGACTGGGTACCTGCCTAGAAGCGCAGGCACAGCTATGGCTGCGTCATACATCTTGCCGCCCATCCCGCTCTCCGGCTCCGTGATCACGGCAGAGTGGTTCCTTGATGACCTGTCCGTCTCCTCTGTGACATCGTAACCCAACAAAATACCGGAGCGTATTAGCTTGGCTTTGTTCTTTTCCATCCTTCCCTTCGAATGATGATGACTGATAATGGACCCAGTTACGTTTGCAGGTGATTTACACGTAGGGCTTTCAGTACAAACCTTGTAATACCCACTGTGTGATCTAGAGAAGAAAGTTATATTCTTTCCAAATTGTTTTGATGCACTTATGTGGGAAAATGATGTACGTTTGAATATGTATTTCCTCTATGAATCATCATGTCTCGAGATGAATATTTGTAGACATGGAATGAGTTTTCTGTATTTGAACTGTATGGTCCCCTAAATTCTCCCCAGCTTTTTAAAGTCATCACTGGAGTGCTACCTCCAGAGTGTCCCAAAGCATCCACCACTGCCTGTTCTTCGGACACTGTGAGTTTCCAAGTTGGAGAAGGCTGCTCGCTGTTGAGGCATTCTCTGGCACATCTCTGGCTGGCTGATGTGAACTTAGCACACAAGACTTGGCAGACAGTATCTAACCATGGTCACGTCCATTTCTGGAACACTCATGGAGGATTTTACACCTATGCTAGTGGCATACGTTATTTCATTTAGTTTTCCCAACAATCATAATTAGATTTTATCACCTGTATTAATAAGGAAACTGTCAAAGCGAGTGACGTGCAGACTTTGGACTGGAACACGGGTCTTTCTGATCCCTGTCTCTGTTCCCTCCCCAGCCTATCCTTCCAAATGGCCAGGAGACTCTTCCTCAGTCTTGAGTTTCCTGCTGATGTTACCACTCTCTTTGTTTCTGGAGAGGAAAGCAAGTCTAAACTTACTTTCCAGTTGGAAATGGAATGGAGAGTTAACGTTGGAAGCCGGGAGAGTCTGTCCTGTGATGAAGTGGTCTCCGAGCCACTTCCACTGGGATGTCACGTCACTGTCTGGGCCCCTTGCACAGCGTGTGCACAGGTGATAAGCCAGATGTGCCGAGCAGTCCTCCCGGACAGGGCAGTGTGTTGGAAATGAGTTTGGGGATTTGGTTTCATTACATAGGTTCCTGAGGGCCTTGGCCTGGCACTTCCAGTGGGACCACTCCCTGCCCCACAGACTCGTGCTCTGGGCCCATGCAGACCTGACGTGGCCTCAGCCTGAGGCTCAGGGCCCGTGGTGATGAGGAGCATTTTAGTCCAGGGTCTGCCGGAGGCTCTGACATTTCTAGGCCGTGGGAATTTGTCCAGGATGATAATAATTCCTCCCCGAGTTTCAGATTTCCTTGCCTGTGAGCCGGGGTAGTAATAGTTTCTGAAATGATTGTAATGATTCAGTAACTGGCACAGCGTGTGCTGGCAGGTAGCTGCTGTTTAAGGAGCAGAAGTCGCAGACACTCTGTCAGCCTCTCACTGTGTGCTCTGTGCTTTGAGAGGTTGTGTGTTTGGTGAAAGTCCCGCCCAAACCCTAGGGTCTAGATGAACTGTTGTTCCTTTACTTTCCCTTCCTTTTCCTCTTTCCCATCTCTGTGTCCCATGTTTAGGTAGCAGATTCCTCTGTTTCCGGGAATACGGACCTTTCTATTAAAAGGAGAGGCGGAACTCGGAAAGGTGGGGCCCAGAGGGGGTCTGGAGCATCTGCACAGTGCTGCGTCCCTGCATTTCTGCATCCGGTCCCATCAGTGAATGAAGTCAGCCTTCCTCTTCCTTCCTGTGTCGTTGGGTCTCTGTTTTAAGGGAAAATTTTTTACGGGTCTTTTTTTAATTACATGTTTCGTTCAGATGCTTGTTGCTTTTCTCCCTGTGCTTCAGCATTCCTAGGAGAGAATTCAGCAGTGCAGCATCCTCTCCGAGCTCTATGATTTGATCGGCTTCCACCGCAAGACCGCCTTCTTCAAGTGGGTGGCCCCCGTGCAGCGCGTTGCCCCCGGCATCCTGGAGCCTGGCGGGAAGGCCTGCTACCGACTCCTTCTGCAGACACTTCCTGCCTAGAGTCTGTCGCTGGATCTGCAGGACTTCAGCAAAGGTGTTGGAACTAAAACATTGCTTCAGTCCCATTAACCATGCCTGGTTTGGGCCCTGCTTTCCTGTCTCATCAGGGTGAATTCTGATTCATTTAGAACAGGGCTCAGCAGACTTTTTCTGTCAAGGGCTTGGGAGTAAGTATTTCAGGGTCTGCAAACCTCCTGATCTCTGGTGCAGCTGCTCAGCTCTGCTGTTCAGACACCAGAGCAGCCGGACATTCCACACACCCACAGAGCATTATTAACAGTGGTGGCTGGGGCTGGATTCGGTGTATGAACTGCAGTTTGTCCCCACAGCCTCCTCACTATTGACGCCTGCACCAGAGCGTGCATTTGTGACAATGGGTGAACCTGCACTGACACGTCATCATCACCCAGAGCCCAGACTTGACACTAGGATTTACACTTGGTGGTGTGCACTCTGTGGGTTTGGACAGATGTGCAATGACATGTATCCACCGTCACAGCATCATACAGAGTAGTCTGTCTTAGTGACCTTAAAATGCTCCGTGCTGCACCTCATTCATTGCTCCTTCCCCTCTAGCCTCTGACAGCCACTGATCTTTTAGTCTCTGTGGTTTTCCCTTTCCCAGAACACCATACAGTTGGAATCAGACAGTTGCGGAACCTTCCCAGATTGGCTTCTTTCACTTAGTAATAAGCATTTAAGGTTCCTCCATGTCTTTCCATGCCTTGAAAACTCATTTCATTTTAGCACCAAATAATAGTCCATTTTCTGGCTGGACCACAGTTTATCCATTCACCTACTGAAGAACAGCTTAGTTGCTTCTGAGTTCTGGTGATTATGAATAAAGCTGCTATTAACATCTGTATGCAGTTTTGTGTGTGGACATAAGTTTCCATTTCGTCGAGTAAACACCAAGGAGCACAGTAGCCGGATCATATGTTAGGAGTAGGTTTAGTTTTGTAAAAAATTGCCAGACCGTCTTCCAAAGTATCTGGGCCCTTTTACATTCCCACCAGCAATGCATGAGAATTCCTGACGCTCCACATCCTCACCAGCATTCGGTGCTGTCAGTGTTCTGCGTTTTGGCAGTTCTGACAGGTGTGCAGTGGTACCTCGCTGTTTCAGTCTGCAGCCCCTTGATGACAGATGCTGTGGAGCATCTTTCCATAGACTTCTTTGGCATCTAGATTTCTTCTTTGATGAGGTCTGTGTTCAGGCATTTTGCTCATTTTTTAATCAGGTTGTTCATCCTTCTTGTTGAGTTTAAAGAGATTTTGGTATATTCTAGATATCAGCCCTTTATCAATGTGTCCCTGCCCTTCACCTGCAGCACCGGAGTTGTCCTTTGGGTCTCAGTGGAGTGTCAGCTCTTCAAAGAGGTTTCCTGTCTTCCCTCAGCCTAAATACTGTCCTTGTATTTTTCACTTTCATTGACTCATTTTGTTCTTTTTAAATAGCATTTCCCATAATTTGTAAGTACATTAAAAAAAAGGGCAATGATTGAACACCACCTCCCCCACCAGGCCGTGTGCCCTGTGAGAGCAGAGGCCCTGTCCCCACTCACCGTTTCCCATGACAGCACATGGCACATGTCCATATAAAAGTGTGTAACGTGGGGCCAAACCTGATGAGCAGCTATGATGACATATTTTGGCTACCATTTATTGAGTAGACTTTGTTTCTGATGTTAATTATTAAATCACATGAATGAAACATGTTTGTTTTGAAAAATAAAACAACAAAGCACACCTCCATTTGATTGGTACTTTCTACTTAGCCTTCTGACCCAGGAGGGGATGTTCACCATCATTTTGTGGAGGAGGTTGGGGAGGTAAAGTAAGAGAGTGAGATCAAATAAAGTAAAAATGATAACTATCAGTTGGCTTTATTTTCACTAAGACATAAAAGTTACTTTAAACCCTATCTCAGCTGTTGTTCTGTTGTTTTAAACATTTCTCATAGAATTAAATGGAAGCCCACTAAACCCTGAAAGGGAAATTGTGTGCTCAGGTCCTGAAAAGTGTTTATGTCTATTTCTTGAAATGCACATTTTCCCTGCTGGTTACAGAAAGTCGAGGCGGGAACACAGCCATGCAATGTGTGTCTGCCGGCTTCACGGGCTGCTCACTGTCATTTTCATTTTCTTGTGTTGCAGTTTATGAAGGTTTTCCATGAGATATATTGCTCAGACTTTTCCTGAATGAAGGATTGAATTTTCCACAGGAAATATTATGAAAGAGAGTGACAAGGCACATGGGTTTCCCAAAAAGGAATACTTGATGCAATAAACTCTCACTATGGTGAACTTTTTGAATACAAGCGAGTTGAAAATTTTATCACTAGGTCATAGGCCACAAATCTGTCTTAAGAATAAAAAGATTCAAATTTTATAGAAGAAGCAGTTTGAATCAAGTAGAAATTATGATTTGTACACTAGTTGGTGTTAGAAATTATACTCAGTCTTCTCATAATTGCCTGTGGTAGGAACTGGATTATTATTTATTTATTAAAAAAAAATCCACTAGGTGCTATTTGCCCCATTCTTGATGCAGCAGTGCTGAGGTTAGTTAAGTTGGGCCATTTAGGATTGTTAGCTAGGTTTTCCGGACATTGATTTCAGCCTCTTTATCTTTTTTACAATCTCTTCTTTTGTATCGGCCTTTGGTCTTTTGACAACGTGGAAATACTGCACGGATCTGCCTTTCCCTTTTTTCTTGTCTTTGTGGGAAAAGATTTCTGAAAGACAAACTACTAGGATATTAAGGATTTTGTGTGGGGTAAGTTTGTTCAGTTCTAAGGTTTTCAATTAATACGTATTAATACTTGCTATTCAGCTAATGACAGTAAAATTATAAACTAACTTAAGTATACATCAGTAAGTATAGTACAATCAGCCCATCACCCAGATAAAGGAATTCACAAACTTTTCCATATTTCCTTTATTCAGACCTTTGTTCTTTTATTTGTCCTTTGTTGAAGTATTTGACAGCAAATCCAAGAAGACATGTCATTTTACCCTATGTGCTCAAGTAGGCATGTCTGAAAAATGAGGGCCTGTTTTTGATCAGGTTTTTCCATTTGACCCGTGTGCTCATTAATTACCAGCTTTATCAGGCATCTCACTAGGCATTAGGGATCCTTAGGGCAATGAGACAGTCCTGGCTCCCAAGGAAGTTAAGGGCTGATGGAAGAAACCAACACAGGAGCTTGGGTGCCTCACTTAAGGTCCCTACTGGATGACACCAGTTGGACAAAATTTGTGCACAATACAGTAGGATTCACAAAAGGGACTGGTCAGACTTGTAGGGCAGGCCGTGTGAGAGGTGGTCAGCAGGGCTACAAGAGGAGGACTCATTTGATCAGAATCTGAAATCCTTTCTGCCAACCTTTCTACCAAGCCCCCAGGGCCCATCACAAACAACCCTGTGATGTAACTGTTTTTGATTCCAGTTACCACATATCCTTCAGGAAGGATTTTAAGGTGGAAAATATTTAAAATCCGTAATTGTTGCCAGAAGGGACATAGAACAAAGAACATGTAAACAACACAAATGTCCATCAGCACATGACTGGATAAAGACGAGGTGATACATATATACAATGGAATACTACTCAGCCATAAAAGATGCCATTTGCAGCAACATGGATGGACCTGAAGACTGTCATTCTAAGTGAAGTGGGGTGGAAAGAGAAAGAAAAATGCCATATGACTTCATTTATGGGGAATCTAAAATTAATAGCAATAATAATAAGACCACAAATGAACTAAATACTGTTTTGATTTCTTGAATATATGCAAGCACATCTGACTGTCCTTTGTGATTGGATTACCATATTCTGTTTATTCTTTTGTAGATGTCTTTATTCCTCTGGTAACTAATTTTAAAAATCTAAAGCTCTAATCTGTTCTTAGAAACAATAATTAGTACATATATGTAAACTAAAAAATGCAGTATGCTCTATACATGTATTTACATGCAATATGTGTATGTGAAGTTGAACTGTAAAAATTCTACCTGATAAAACTGAAAAAGGAAAAAAATAAATTTATTTTAAAAAATCACCCCTCTTTAGATATTAAAACGTTCATTTCTGAGATTCTGTGAAAGACAGCATGGAAGTAGGTTTTTAAGATTTTCTCCTTGCTCCTCGGTGAGCAGCCTGGGCTGCACAGCTTGGCCGCCACAGGCACCCAGGACTTGCCGGCTTGCTCCTCACTTGTTGGGTGGAAGATTAGCTGCTTCAGGAATATTTATGCTCTTAGAAGTTGCTGAAAACCCCACAGAGCTTCTGTTTACATGGAGTGTATCTGTCAATATACCCCATTATAGAAATTAGAACAGAAAATTTAAACCCAAGAACTGACAAGCACACGCTGCCCCAGCACGTGGTCAAAGCAGTGCTGCCACGGTGGCGTGTGTTGGTTCTAGAAAAAATGCACCATACACTCAAGAATGAGGGTGAACCCACAGATCTCATCTCAGCAATGCTATGAAGAGGTGGGACCCAAAGCCCCCAAAACAGTGCTGAAGTCCCCAGATGTCTCAGAACACACAGAGCCATGGGATCAAGAATCCAGTGTCTCATGGATCACCAGCTGTGGAGACCGCGTCCTGGGTCAGGAGGAGCAGAATTAGGGATAGAAGGCACACAGTCCTATTGACAGCAAAGCTTTAAAGGTTTTGAATTGACTGAAAGTTTGGCAAAGATTTGCATTTAGACTACTACATTTCCTTTCCTGGAGACGTTAGAAGGAAAACACTGATTAATAGATAATGATTGTAATGGATTAATTATGATACTGATGACATGGACTGCGAACACTAACCCTGCACTCAGTGTAGACTAAGCCTTTTATGTACACAATTAATTAGGTCTCCACACCCCTGCAACGTGGCATTAAGCACTCATACAACCATGAAACCAGTGACTATAAAACAGTCACAAGCCTTCCTCTCCAGCATGAGGTAGCAAAACCAGTAAGGGTTTTCAATGACAAAAGCCAAAATCATATATTTTTGGGAAAGAAAGCAAATGAAACACTAAAGAACAATAAACCAAAAGAGCAGATAGAATGGAAAATTTTATTGAAGAAAGCAATGATTGATTCAATTAAAACAGCTAATGTCCCTGGTATAATTGAACCATCAATCCAAATTTTTGGAAAAGTGGGTTGTGAAATTACTGTTTCATTTAACATTGGAATTCCTATTTGGACCAATTTGATATGCACCACTGGTGTGTGGTTAGATATTTAGGTAAATAACAATATTCCTATTTTTTAAGTTAACAGGAAACATAACACAGGACTCCAGATTTAGGGAGAGAATGCAAAAAACTACTATCATACTCCATCCAGTAAGGACAAGTGTCCCTGCGTCACCAAAGCAATGAGAATTTGCACAAAGAAAACACAGTTCTCCAATTGTGACAAATACGAGACAGTGAGCCATGAGTTACAAGAACAAGCAACTGTTTAAATGCCATGGGCAAATTTTTTTTATCTTCTTGAAAACATCACTGATGTTTTAGGTAAGAAAATAATTGTTTTACTAGCAAATCCAACGGTCACAGGGGTTTTTCCAAGTGAGAAGGTGATTCCAAAAAGTGCAGTAAAATGAGTAAAGATGATCTGCGCAGTGACAGAGATGGTCTTAGACTAACCAGCACCACGATTTCCGGTTTTACACTTGCTCTCTGCTCGTCACCTCTGACACAAGAACTCATCAAATGATTGTTTTTTCTTTAGGGAAAAAAAGATAAATAAAATCTAACTACAAGATGTGGTGTGTAAAGCGGTAATGAAGTTTTCTAACCTTATAATGCAGCCAGTGTAATGTAGCACATTTTCGGGCACTAGAATTTTTTAATTTATTTCTTTTATACCCTATTTCTGTCCTAAAGGAGACACTTAAAGTTTTCTACTTTATTCAACGTATCTTGTGAGGGTTGTGATATACACTGGTATGGCAGTTTTAAGAGATTCAAAATCGCCTCTGTGGTTGTGGTCAGGAAAGACAAGGCTCCCTCACAGCTGCGACGGAGAAGGAATCCCCGGAGTCAGCCCCTGGGCAGCTTCCGAACCGCATTTGCTTGCACTTAGCACAGGACACCATCAGCAAGTGTAACTCTGACAAGGAGATATCCCCGGGGACATGGGAGGTGCTCTAACATTCTGAAGCCACTTGTTTCCCAGTTAGGTAAGGCTTGGAAAAATAGTTTATTAGAAGTGACTCCCTTGGTTTGTGCCTTTTGTCCTGAAAGGTCACTAATTAGCATAGAATATAAAATACCCCATAATATAAGAATTTAGACACCACATCTTTCCATCAACCTGTCTATTTGTTTATCATATTTATAGTTAGGTTACATTTTCTATGACGTTCACTTCCGGGCACCATAAAAGAAAGGTTACAAAATATTTATTATAAATAGGGGGGACTGGGTCTAAGGGTTAAAAACCACTCCTGCTAACAATAAAAACCATATAATAATTTTAATCTCAGTTGCATCAGACCTTCCAGAATTACTCCTTCAATTTCACTGTTAAAACAGTAATGGAATCTCTGTTCTTCCAAGACTCGGGCCTGATCGCCACCCATCCAGACATCTGTCTGTGGGTCCCTACTTGTCCTCGAGGCCCCCGAACACACCTTATGGGGTGAACTTTCTTCAGTGTCCCTACTGTAGGGGAAACCTGGAAGTCCCAGGCACTATCCAGGATTCACACCTACCTGCAAAAATCAAAGTCATGTGACTGAAACGGGACAACCCAGGTGGTGTGATAGGGCTGAAATCTCACCAAAAAACAGCTTTGGGGGCCTAACCCATGCCCTCCAGCTCCTAACATGAAGAAGGACAGGGAGTCCCAATTAGCCACGAGACTGGGGGGCTTCATTACTCCATGAATAAATGATTTGTGCCAGTGCCACCTTTAGACAGGGAACCCCAGAACCCAAACTTGGAAGCACCCCATCCCCTCCCCTCTGAACAAATATTCTCTCAAGACACGTAGTGAGAGATGGGAGCCCCGATGAGCTCTGGAATAAGATGCGACCTGAAAGACTGCTGGTAACAAATGGTGTGCAGCTCGGGCAGCCCCCAGGGCCACCAGGCCTTCTGGTACCACTGATGCCCACACTTCCATCCACAACAGTTTCTTCAGGACCCTTACGCACACATAACCATCACACAAAAATGATTGCTTAGACATATTTTAAGAGAAATAACATGAGAATGCCAAATTCAAAACAAGTCAGAGTCAAGACCCCGGAATATTTACTGAATGAGATCTCACGTGTGCTCCACAGTGAGCTTTAAACCCTTAGGACACAGTCATGGGACAGTAGGCATTTTCTTTCTTTCCTCCAAGTTGGCTTTACTGCAGAACTCCTTAGACACAGGAAGACTCTGGATCCCACCTCTACTACTTACACAAAGGGCTCATCTCACCATTTGGAGTGGGATCAGCGATGGTGCGACCATCTCCAATGTGCGCACTCCCATGCCCAGCTCCCCGAGAAGCAGAGCTCCCCCCACAGGGCACTGCAGTGCCTGCAAGAATCAGGTGTCTGATGAGTGAGCCTGGGGCGGGCAAGACAGGAAGCAAGCACCGCTCCCTCACACTCTGCAGGCGATCTCTGTGTCATCTTGAATAAATACAGTCAGCATTAAAGATGTTTGGCAAGAGGGTAAAAGGTAAGGCCTCCCCAAATCTCCTCGCATTCCTTTAGTGGGAGTCCTGTTAGAACACATGGTGACAAGAGAAGCTGGCTTTACATGCGCACGTTGCCCTCAGGGTTGCAGGGGAGGCCACGGTGCTGCCTCCGCCCCACCTCCTGCCTTCATCCTGCAGACCTCACAGGGGCCGCTGACTCGTTTCTCTGACTTTCTCTCCTTGGTATTGCTGCTCTTCCAGCTTTTAAGAGCTCATAAAAACCTCACCAGAAAATCTTTAACAATGAAAGCAAATCAAATGAAATCAACCACAGAAACACACTGCCTTCATCATTACTTTACATTTTAGGAAGAAATTCTTGAAGACGACTCCCTGACCTGAAGGGATGGATGGAGAAAAGAAAAGAAGACAAGCATTTTTGGCCCACAAAAAATGAAAGGTAACCAGATGGTGGCTAGTTTTCATTGCACCTCTCTGGCCGCCCCAATTTCACATGCCCCTCCCAACTCAACTCATCAGAAATCGACTGAAGGAGATGGCTTTGCAAATTTATTGGAAGCCAAAGAAATCGCTCCAGAAACAGTCTCCCAAACCCAGCGAGAACACTGAAAACTGACCAGTGCCAGGATCTGAATACTAAAACACACAGATTCAAACTCCGACACCCTCCCTGGTGGGTGTACTTACCGTGCAGGTGTTGCCGTGAAATTTGTCAGCATCCAACATATAAAAATGAATGGGACACCAGTTTTCAACATCACAGTCCCTCTGAAACAACTGGTAGTCAATTAGCGTTTGTCGGCAGCAAAAGTCGATTTTCTCCCCTCCACGTGGAGATCAACACACAGAAGAGACTGATGATCCCCGCTGCGAGTGTAGCTAAGTGTGTCTAAGCAAACTGGCTCCATCAGCCTCCTGATGAGCAGGGGAGTGTGTGAGCCGCGGGGATCTGCAGACTAATGGCCGGGCAAGGAGGGCCCTTCCTTACTTTGGGGAGAAATACGCGGAAGCAGCACTCGCTGTAAATAAATTCTAATTAAAATTTCAGGTGCAGTTACTGCAGCGTAACCCACGGCAATAGATGAGGCTCCCTCCGTGCTGTCCAGTCATGTGGGCCAGGCTCATTATTGTACCTGTGTGTTTGGTTTAGCAAGTGAATCATGTCTGTTTTCTGGAAATTACATGAGGGTGGAAAACCTTCCAAACATGTTCATTTATTTGCTGTGGAATTTGTTTAATCCTCTTAAGAACATTTACAATGACAACCTTCTTAAATAAGCATCTTTGCCCGAGAGACATTTCCAGGCACATGCGCCGAAACCTAGGACAACCCAGAAGCAAAATCAAATCAGTTTCAGCTGCACAGCACCACAGAATGCGTCCAGTTTGCGAGTCAAGGATTTTTTTCTCCACACCCTTTTACTCTTCTGCCCAAATTAATCAGCCTCTGCTTCTCTTGTATAGTGAGTATCGTATGACTCATCTTCTCTGCCTGTAAAATGGAAATGGGAGATAATTCTACCCAATAAAATGTCATAGAACTAACCACCAAAATTATATATATTAAAAAAAAAAAGCCAGGGCTTTATGCTGTCCAGGTTTTGAATCATTTATTTAATGTGTCAATTGTTACAAGAATAAACTTTTCTAAATGTAAAACCTCCTCAGAAATCTTCAAGTACTTTTCAAGAAAAATATCACAGAAAATTTCTGAAAAGTATTTAAAGGAAAATCATTTTTAACTGAATCATATTCTAGGCACACTGAATAAATTCTCTTTAGAGAACTCCTACTTTTTTTTTAATAAATGACCTATAAAAATACACCCAGCATTAATCAGTAAATCTTCATTCCTTATTTTTAAAATTCTTAAGGCATGCTATTTTTCTTAAATCAAATGAGGAGGTATTCTCAAGGCAAGGGACAACGGAATTACCTAAGAGGACACTATAAAGCAGCAAGAGCAACTAGCACTTTGCCAAGAATTCTGACTGAGAGTCACTCGTACCATCTCATTTTGACCTGACCACTTGGAGGTGAGCCCCATCAGCCCATTTAACACATGAAGAAACTGAGGCTCTAGGTGGTCATGTTTCCAGTACTTGATGGAGCCAGGATCCAAACCCGGATCTTTGTCTATAGAGCCTGCGCCTTTACCAGATCACACTTAACATTTCTCACTCTTCAAATGCACTCAGTCCCCGAGGTAACACACCTTCCTTGCGTTTCTGAGAGTTTTAGGAAGTACTGAATTACAAGGACTAAGCAGTCATTTGTGTGGGCTAATTTTTTATTTTCTGATTTTCCTGAATCAGCTCAGGCTGAATTCATACTACTTACGAGGAGAAGTCCTGAGGCAGAGGAGAGAGGGGAAGATAAGCCAGACATAAACAATTTCAAGAGATCCAATTCATCAAGGAAGCAAAGTATTAAATAAACCACTTCAGCTACACGCTTGTCAATAAACCTTGGTGTCTCTGTCTCAGCCTGAAGGAGGGTAAGCCCTCCAACCCATCTGCCTTCCAGCCACTTACCCTGGATGATCTTGGTTCCCTCACCTGTGACACGTGTGTTCTCCAGGGAATCTTTGTAGAGATTAAACGATAAAACTATATGAAAAAGGGAATAATTATTTGTTAGACAGTAGGCACTAAACAAATAATAAAATTATTTTATTTCATGAAAATGGGACGTAGGTCTCCCAATTAAACATTCCTGATAGAATCCCAACAAGGACTTTAATTTATCTGCCAGAAATTGTAAAATAACTTTTCTTTTTTAAAGGCTGTATCCATTCTCCCTAATTTTTACCAATCCTGGCTGTTATCCTGAAAATCTATTCCCAGAACTTGGCATCCATCTCCCATATTTAAATCTTTAAAGTTTGAAATTATGATGAAGCTTGGGCACATAAAGATTCACACCATAATTCACAGAGTAAACAAAGACCACAGGAACAGGGCCACCTCCAGACCCCATGTGCTCAGGACAGGCTCCAAACTTCATAAAATCAGATGCATGCTGTTTGAACAGAAAGAAAATTGAATGTGATCAAGGAGGCTGACATAGAGCACTGGCCAGCTCACGAGACGACTCCTTCACCCCTCATCTGACTTAAGTCATCTAACAGCTATCATTTGAGGTCTAACTAAAAGTAAAACAGGGGTAGGGTTGGAAAGTAACATTTTTCCTACAATATATACATATTGTCAACTAAAAATTGGCACTTGTCATCTGCCTCTGATTTGATTAAGTCATGAGCCGCTGCAGCTGCTGACCTTGAACACCCTCTGAAAGTAGTTCAGGGTGGAGATCAGGAATGGGGCGCTCTGTGCTCTGGGAAAATGGGCAGGAAATCTTTCAGATAGTTAGACATTTTCAGGAAATTTTATGAGCCCAAGTTCTTGCATATCCTCCTATCTAGAAAAGCACTAAAATCATTAACAGAGACACCTGTTCCTCGACTAGCAGCAGCCTCTGACTTAACGTATACTTGACTGCACGTCCCCATTCAATGAAATCTCATATAATGCTGAACTCCCCCTCAACTTCAGAGCAGTTCCTCCGAGCTCTCTGAGATGCTGACACCTGGGCTCTGGTCCTCATTTTGCCCCAGATAAAACTTAACCCACAACTCTCACATTGTGTGGTTTATCGACAGTACCACAAAAATTAAGCTTACATACTTGAACTCATAGTAAACATTCAGTATCAAACATTTCTTGACTTAAAT
The DNA here is from genome assembly GCF_036321535.1 of Camelus dromedarius. NCBI lineage: Eukaryota > Metazoa > Chordata > Mammalia > Artiodactyla > Camelidae > Camelus > Camelus dromedarius. The sequence continues at coordinate 175,997 of NW_026989774.1, forward strand.
TACTTTTTAAAAGTAAATAATTATTCCATTTCTTAAATATAGCATCTTTAAATATAAAGTAACAGATATTTGTGAATCTTAGGAAAATATATTCTGGAAACATTTTTAGCTATTTCATAAAAAAGCTATTGTGTGGAGTTATAGAAATTCAGAAGTGGAAAAGAATAATATTGTAACTCAAGTTCTTGTTTTAATTGCAGAGATCCCGAGGCCTCAAAAGACACATAAATTTGCCTGATTTTATACACTGCCCTTTAACAGAAAGCCTAGAACTAAGATCCTGGTCTTTGAGAAACCAAGACTTGCTCTGCTTGTGCAGGGCTGAACCTGATGAAAATGGGTGGTGAGAAAGAACCAGAATGCGGGGGGCTGGGCGAGGCAGCGGAGGAAAGGAGGGTCTCACCTGGTCGTGGGTGAGAAATAGGCTCCCACAGTGCTGGTGTGATGGGCATCCCCCAAGTGCCTGAAAACTACTATTTGGCACACCTGCCACCGAAACACACACAAGCTGTTTAACTAGAAGTCTGACCAGGAGGCTTTCTCAGTGATACAACAAGCTATTTTCACGTTAACTCTACAACTACAGGAAGAGAAAGAATAGAAAGCTGATATTAATTATTAATAATTTACACCAAGAGCCAAGGAATTTCCAGGAGAAATATAAAGACTTGTTGGGAGTTTCATTATGTGAACTTACTGCCAATTCAGTTGTCTTAAAAGTTGTTCTATAAAATATATTGTCCTTTGCTGTTCCAAATCACATTTGAAAGAAATAATGTTTCTTAACGGTCTTTCTGGAATTTTCTTCTATTTCCTAACACCAAATCTCAGAGCTTTAAAGAAATGGAGGGTTGGAATTTTGTCCACTCTTCTCTAGGCAATTTGTTGTTCCTTCAAAGAACAAGAGGGGAATCACACAGAAAAGCATTTGAGCATCAGGCTGCTTACATTTCCTCTGGAAGTCTTGGAAAATAACGTGGAAATGAACAGCAGGACAGAAACCTGGCGGGAGGGTCACTGGCTAGAAGGTGAGAACAAATGTGTTCTCCAACGTGCTCTAGTAGCCACTAGTTTAAATGAACCGAGCAATTGTTCAAGCATACACGCACTTCTACGTGAAAATCTCAACCGTTACCAACCGATCAGTGCAGCCCAAAGCAATGGGCAGACTGCAGAGGCCCCCGGCGGCTCATCGTGGTGTCTTACACCATGTGCAGGATGATCGGTTCCTCCCCGCCCACTCCCTCCCCTCCCCTCGAGGGAGAAGGCTGGTCCTGAGCTGAGCTTACCTCATAGCAAGCTGTCTCTCAGCCCTCTGTCTAAAGCAAGATAAAAGCAGGAAAGCTACCTGGGACTTTACAGAACCATCCCAAAAGGGAACTGAAGCACCTTTCTTCCCTCCTCTCTGCTGCCTGGAATGTGGACCTGATGGTTGACCCTCAGGCAGCCACTTTGGGCCATCAGGTTGATGGGCTGAAGATAACAGGCATCTTGTTCTCTGACCCAGGGGCCATTATGCAAACCAGCCCTGGGCTACCGATTGCTTGACTTCTTTATGTAAGAAGGAAATACAATTTTAGCTTGTTTAAGCCACTGCTGTTATCTGGGAACTAGGTGTTGTGCATTGCCATGGTAAGACCTAATAATAAAGTTAAATATTCACCAAAAACTATTTACCACATAGTTAATAAATGATAAAGAGATCTTGATTTTTGTTTTAATGCTATGAAGTGTAAATCAAGTTTCAGCATATGCCAGTAAAACAAGACACTGTGGAGATAAAGCAAAACAGAGTTTGTAGAACAGAGACCCAAAGCATCCTCCTTTCCAAGGCACAGAAGCACAGCCGTGACTCTACGTGCCAATGCTGGAGTCACATGGGCTCCCTGTTTTCCTTGTCTTGGGTTATGTTTTGTTTCCAGCCTTGGGAAAAATGGATAAGACTGCTGGTCAAATCATTTCAGGAGCAGCTTCCATCGTGTAGAACCCCTGTCTCTTCCTTTCCTCTGGCTCCTGGAATGTTCTGACACAATTAATCAGTCCAGCCTTCTAAATTGAGCAAATGGGGCTCAATCATTCTGCTTTTAGACAGAGTTAAAAATAGACATTAAAAAGCATAACTAGGAAATCTTATCTTCCAGAGGTCATTGCACAGATGAAATAGGAGAATATCTGTGAATCACTCTGTAAACACTAAGTACAATACAAACAATATTAGTACTGATTCTATGTTAGATTCATCAATAATGGAATACAGAACCCTTTCTTACCAGAAGGAAAAGGTGCTTTGTAATTTTCTGTCGCTTTAATTCTTCAAAAGTTTCTATAAAATTGATGTCTTTAAAAAAATCAATGCACATTAGGGACTAATTTTAAATCCTTCACCTCCCCCGGTTTAACACATATCAAGAATATTACCATTTCTAGATATTTTATTTAGGAAAGCCTTTGGTATACATGAGGCACAGAGCACGGCAAATTGTCAGTATCACTCAGGATAGGAAAACAATCCAAAACAAGTTGGATACCCGAACTTGAGGACATGAAGAAGATGCCTGGCATGTCCCACTGACCTTTCAAGCTATTCTTTTTCAAACACTTGTTTCTTCTTGGTCCAGAACAGACACGCATTTGTTGATGTGAGACTCTTTAAGTGAAAAGGTCAGCCCATCATTGCCACTTTAGAGACTGAAATCTTACCCTCCTCATCCATGTGGACATAACATCCTTACTGATTCCTAACATGAAAAATGACCATCGATGACATCTCAGGATGCTCCAATGCAGAGGTTCTCTGCTGCAGTGAGGAGGAAAGAGCCGTGTGCTTTAAGATGTACTTACTGTCTGTAGCTCACTTGGCAAGACACGGCAACTTGACTAAGCTAAAGCTTAAAAGTGGAGAATAGAGACAACATCCATGGCAAAGGGCATTCGGAGGCTAATTCCTTGGCCCCACTTCATCGCTTCTCAAGAGCCGTGGGCAATACCTTGAGAAAGGCAGCAACGTGGTACCCAAGTCATCAAAAAGCTGCACCTCCACTAGTTGACAGTAAAGCAAGTGTCATCTGGCTCAACAGATCTCCCTGTGTCTCTACAGTGTATGGCTACATTTTCTTTATTTTCTCGGTTGGGGGACACTCCATTTTTGAAAATCCCCCTCCCTGCAGTAGAAGTTCTTAGTTTCCCAATCAGAATGCAGGCTTGAAGGGGGGATAACAGAGCTGATAAAACATAGATCACTATTTATTCCTTGATATATTTTTGGCACATGGACTAAAAATCTTTGGGTCAGTTGGACATCAAGATCATATCTAATTTACACAATTGTCAACCGTCATTTTACTACCAGCTCCTGAAACAGTCACGTGGTCACTAGGTTTTTTTTTTTCCTTCCCTTGACCCTGGATTTGATGATTTCTAACAAGACACAATAGATTTTTGAAAAGAAATCTGGTTCACCTTTTGTTTTTAAACTAAATTTGTGTACCTGACCCTGACTTCACTCTAACATTCACAAAAATCTATCCAAGGACACCCACTTTTGACATCATCTCTAGATGTCTCGAATACACTGCTGAGCTGATTCTTCCAGATCATTAAAATATATATGCACATTATGCTGTGGTCCTCTTCAATTTGTGGTGTTTTCAGTAATCATTACCTCTTTGGATACTTTATTACACATTTAGCATTTCTTTATCCAATTCAGTTACATTAGTATATAAGATTTCAAAAGAACTGGTTTCTCAAAATGATGATATTTAACATCTATGGCCTTTTCTTAATCAAGTAATTCTATAAGGCTGTCAAGGACAGCAGCGGAAGTTGTGTGTGGTGATTGCTGCTTCAGATTCTCCGGTCCTGCCCCATGATCTTGCAGGTGTTTACGCATCCTTGTGAATGTCAACACATCAGTCTATTAGGAGCTGAAATTAAACTACCTGGATGCTAATTTTTCTTTTAAAAAGAATAAACTCAATTTCCCCTACTAATTCTTTATTGTTTCTCATACTGAGGCTCACCACTTTTCCTAATATATATGTTTGGTGGGGAGGGGGCACAGCCCTGAAAGCCTGCAGACAGCACCCACTCTATAAGATTAACCAGAGGTGGCCGTGGATGTTGTGTGACTTCAGCCACTGAGCACGAGCACCTGCTGTCCCTCCAACTGTTCTGCCTCCATTGCTGACAGTCCTGAAGGTCACTGCCTCTTTTAAAATTCTACAACATTACAGTTAATATATTTTTAAAAGGTATCAAATTGTGAAAGTCGTCTGTTGATTGTGTAAAATGGGGGGTACTTGCCTTTGCTCATTTCAGGCTAAACTAAGTCCAGAAGGACACACACACACACACACACACTCAGTCCTGAGTGCCCCCAAAGAAAATTTTGAAAGCCTTTGGGACAGTGGTGGCACTCAAACCTTTGGAATTTTGAGCTCTGTGAAAGTATCACTTATTCAGAAATTAAGCATTATAGTTCTAGACCAACAGAATCAGAGTCCCCCACAAGTTACTTACCAGAATTTTTTTAAAGAAACTATCTTCCCTAAAATCCAATGATAAATCAAATATCCATGGAAAGAATGTAGATCAGTAATATCAAGCAACAATTTCTACACTAATGCTGATTAGCCATCAGCCCAAACCAAAGGACATAGAAATAAAACACCTGGAGATAAAGAGATGGAAGAGAGGTATTAAAAAGCAAGAATATAAAAGAAGTAATGGCCCTATGGAAACCTGCTCATTTTTTTGAAATAATTACTTGGTTAAAGGAACTCACTCTTGAAGATTGGTAATGCACCAAGAGGAAATCTAGCAGGGAAAAGAAGCAGAAGCAGGTCTCAGTTTTCTCCGAGGCTGATACTAAATGAAAAAAAATTTCCTTGGCTTCCACAATACACAACCTGCATTGATGTCTAAGCAGAAGAGTGAGGTGGAGAGAAAACCGAATGTGTGTGGAAGCCATCCTTCACCAACACTGCTGGAAACACAGAATTGTGGTATTGGGGCACTGCCCGACCAATATATATAACAGCAGGAATAAGCTCTAACTAGGTTTCTGAGTGAAAAATGCTTTTAGCTTTAAATCTACTCAAGTAAACATGCAGAGAAATCATGGTAAGTGCTTGAGATTTAGCCTTGCTGTTTAGGTGAGATAAAGGAATTCTACACTTACTCCATTTTGGAAACAGATGTGAGTGGAAGCCAACTTTCACCTAGGTTTTTGAGAACCCAGTTTCTGGTCTCGGGGAATTACGGTACTTACTTATATAAGGGGAGGCACAAGCTCCAGTTGGCTTTTCCATTCCAAAGAGCTTTTACTTGAAACCGGCTTTCAGAATCATGCTGAGAAATCAGAGTTAGTGTTTCTATATGTCACTCCACCTTTTATGCTGTATGAAAGAACTCCACACCACATGCTCAATTTTTAGATAATGTATGAGTTTGGAAGCTGTCCTTCAACTAGCTAATTGGGAACCCACAGTTTCTGGGGTAGGGAAATTACGCTACATACATATCTATGGGGATGCACTAGTACCAAAACGGTTTTTCACTGCAAACCGTGTTTACTTGCAACCGGCTCTGAAAAACATACTGAGAAATCAGAGTAAGTGTTTCTGTATGTCACTTAACCGTCAATGCTGGACGAAAGAAAGCCTCTCCACATGATAACTTCTGACATTTGAATGTGTGTTGGAGGTGTCCTTCACCTTACTTGTTGGAAACCCAGAGTTTCTGGTCTAGGGGAACTACGCTACTAACATGTCTAAGGGGAGGCACTCGCTTCAACGTGGATTTCCACAGCTAACTACTTTTACTTTGAAATCGGCATTAGTAAACATGCTGAGAAATTAGAGAATGTGTTTCTACATGTCACTCTGCCTTTTATGCTGGGTGAAATAAGGCCTCTACACATGCTCTATTTTCAAATCTGTATATGTATGGAAGCCGTCCTTCACCTAGCTCATTGGGAACCAACAGTTTCTGGACTAGGGAAACAACGCTGCTTTCATATATATGCGAACGAACTAGCACCAACTCTCATTTCCACTGCAAGACGTTTTTACTTGAAACGGATTTCAGAAACATGCTAAGAAATCAGAGTGAGTGTTTCAGTATGTCACTTAACCTTCAATGGTGGAAGAAGGAACGCCTCCCAACATGCTCACTTCTGACATCTAAATGTGAGTTGGAGCCATTCTTCACATAACTTCTTCGAAAACAAGGGTTTCTGGTCTAGGGGAATTACGCTGCTTACATATCTAAGCAGAGGCTCTCGCTCCAAAGCGGTTTTCCACAGCAAACCACTCTTCCTTAGAAACTGGCATTAGGAAACATGCTGAGAATTCAGAGTAAGTATTTCTGTATGTCACTTAACCTTCAATGCTGGATGAAAGAACGCCTTTCCACAAGATCACTTCTGACATTTCAATTTGTGTTGGAGACGTCCTTCTCCTAACATGTTGGAAAACCAGAGCTTCTGGAAAAACGGGAACTACCCAATTTACATATCAAAGCGGAGGAACTCGATTCAAAGCAGTTTACCAAAGCAAAGTGATTTTTCTTTCAAACCAGCGTTTCACAGTAAACATAAAAGGCAGAGTGAAATGTACAAACACGTTCTCTGATTTCTCAGTATGTTTCTTAAACCCGGTTTCAAGTAAAAGCGGTTTGCAGTGAAAAACTGAGTTCGTGCTATTACGTCCCCATATATATGAAAGTAACGAAGTTTACCTTGGACTGAAAATCTGGGTTTCCAACAAGCTAGGTGAACGGTGGCTTCCACACTCCTATATTCCTGAAAATTGAGCATGTGGAGAGGCATTCCTTCATCCAGCATAAAAGGCAGAGGGACTTCTAGACACACATTCTCTGATTTCTGAGCATGTTTCTTACGCCGGTTTCAATGTAAAAGCGGTTTGATCTGGAAAACGAAGTTGGAGCGAGCGTCTCCCCTTAGATATTTAAGTAGCGTAGTTCCCCTATACCAGAAACTCTGGATTTCCAACAAGTTAGCTGAAGGATGGCTCCAATGCAAACTCAGATGTCAGAATTGAGCTTGTGGAGAGGCGTTCTTTCATCCAGCATTGAAGGTTAAGTGACATACAGAAATAATTACTCTGATTTCTCAGCATGTTTCTCAAAGCCGATTTCAAGTAAAGGCGATTTTCAGTTTAAAATTGAGTTAGTACTATTACATCCCGATATATATGGAAGCAGCTTAGTTTGCCTTGGACTGAAACTCTGGGTTTCCAACAAGCTAGGTGAATTACAGCTTCCAAACTCATAGAGTTATGAAAATTGAGCATGTTGAGAGGAGTTCCTTCATGCAGAATAAAATGCAGAGGTATTACAGACACACATTCTCTAAAATTTCAGCATGTTTCCTAACGCCGTTTTCAATGTAAAAGCAATTTAGTGTGGAAAACCACGTTGGAGTGAGCGCCTGCCCTTAGATACGTAAGTAGCTTAGTTCCCCTATAACAAAACCTCTGGTTTTCAAACAAGTTAGGTGAAGGTCGTCTCCAAAACAAATTCAGATGTCAGAAGTAAGCCTGTGGAGAGGAGTTTTTTCATCCAGCATTGAAGGTTAAGTGATATACAGAAACAGATTCTCTGAGTTGTCAGCATGTTTCTCAAAGCCGGTTTCAAATAAAAGCAGTTTGCAGTATAAAACCGAGTCCGTGCTAGAAAGTTCCTATATATATGAAAGAAAAGTAATTTCCATTGGACTGAAACTCTGGGTTTTCAACAAGGTAGGTGAAGGATGGCTTCAACACTCATTCAGTTCTGAATATTGAGAATGTGGAGAGACATTCATTTGTCTAGCATAAAGAGAATGGATTGTGGGAGAAACACCTACACTGGATTCTCACTATGCTTCCTAGTGCTGGTTGGAAGTTCATGCAGTTTTTATTGTAAATACGAGTTGTAACTAGTATCTCCACATTTATACAAATGTAGTGAATTTACCCACTCATAAGAAACTGTGTGTTCCCAACAAGAAATTTGATTGAAGACTTTCACACACACTTAACACTCAGAATAGTGCAAGTGGAGAGAAGTTCGTCCATCTATAAAAAGGAAAAGGGTTGAAATAGAAACACTTACCCTGGACTCACAGTATGATTCAGAGTGCCGCTTTGAAGTTCACGCAGTTTTCACTGTAAAACCGAGTTGGAGCTAGTACCTCCCCATATATATGCATGTAGTGTATTTACCTACTGAAAAGAAACTGTTTTCCCAACAAGTAAGGTTTCTGATGCCATACACAAATATTTATCTGTCAGAATTGAGAATGAGAAGAGAAGTTCTATCATCCAGTATAAATCGAATGGACTGTAGTAGAAAAAATTGCTCTGATTTCTCAGTATCTTATCCTAGATCCGGGTAAATTTCATGAAGTTTTTCTGTAAAGCTGAGTTGGAGCTAGTAATCCCCATATATATGTATGTAGGGCAGTTTCCAACAGAAAAAAAATGTGTTCCCAACAACCTAGAGGATTGAAGACTTCCCACACACTAAACACTCAATATTCAACATATAGAGAGACGTTCGTTCATCAAGCAAAAGGGAGTGGGTTCAGTAGAAAGACTTATAATGGTTTCTTAGTCTGTTTCCTACTGCCGGTTTTAAGTTCATGCGGCTTTAAGAGCAAAACCGAGTACGAGCTAGTACATCCCAAAAATATATATATGTAGTGTTGTTTCCAACACAAAAGAAACTTTGTGTTCCCAGGAAGATAGGTGAAAGACGGCTTTCATGGACAATTATCTCTCAGAAATGAGATTGAGAAGAGACGTTCGAACATATAGCATAAAGGTAATGTTTGCAGTTGAAACGCTTATACTGTTTACTCAGTATTTTTCCTACTCTCGGTCAGAACTTCATGCAGATATCACTGTAAATCAAAATGGTAGATACTAACTCCCCATATACATGAAATTAGGTATTTTAGGAACTAAAAAGAAACATAATGTTCGAAAGGAGTTGGGTGAAGAAGGTCTTTCACACAAATTTATCTCTCAGAAATGACCATGAGGAGAGACATTTGTTCATCTAGCACAAAGAGAAGGGGATGCAGGAGAACCAATAACTCTGGTTTCTCAGTCTGTTTCCTAGTGCTGTTGGGACTTCCACCAGTTTAAACTATGAAACACAGTTGGAGACAGTATATCACCATATATATGTATGTAGTGTAGTTTGCAAATGAAAAGAAAATTTGTGTTCCAAATATGCTAAGACAAGGAAAGCTTTCACATACACTTATCTCTAAGAACTGAGCAATGGAGAGACGTTCGTTCATATACAAAAAAGTGAACGGGTTGCAGGAGAAATTTTTACTCTGGTTTCTCAGTGTGTTTATTGGTGCAGCTTGGAAGTTGCTGCAGATATCACTATAAAACCGAGTTGGAGCAAATACATCCACATATATATGTATGGAGAGTAGTTTGCTTCTGAAAGGAAAGTTGTGTTCAAAAAAAGCTAGGTTAGGGAAGGCTATCACACACAATTATCTCTCAGAAGAGAGCAAGTGGAGAGAAATTCGTTCATATAGCACAAAGGGAAAGGGTTGGAGGAGAAACCAATACTCAGGGTTATCAGTCATTTTCCTAACGCCGGTTTGAAGCTCCTGCAGTTTTCAATGTAATATCAAATTGGAGCAAGCAACACCCCATATATATTTATGGAGTATAATTTGCAACTGAAAAGAAATTTGGTGTTCCTTACAAGATAGGTGAAGGACGGCTTTCACACACAAATATTTTTTAAATCTGAGCATGTGGAGAGACGTTCGTTAATTTAGCACAAAGTGAATGGGATAAAGGGGAAATTTATCTATGGTTTCTCAGTCTTTATCTTAGTGCCAGTTTGAAGTTCCTACAGATTTCACAGTAAAATAGATATGGAGCTTGAACCTCCCAATATATACGTATGGACGGTAGATTGAAAAATAAAAAAAACTTTGTATTCCCAACAAGCTTCGCGAAGGATGGCTTTTACACACAATTTTCTCTCAGAAATCAGCATGTTCTGAGATGTTCGTTCACCTAGCACAAAAGGAACGGATTGAAGGAGAAACTTTACAGCGGTTTCTCACTCTGTTTCCTACTGCCCAATTGAAGTTCCTGCAGTTTTAAGTGTAAAACCGAGTTGGAGCTAGTACCTCCCCATACATATGTAAGGAGTGGAGTTTGGAATTGAAAAGAAACTTTGTGTTCCCAACAAGCAAGGTGAAGGACGGCTTTCACACACACTTATGTCTGAGAACTGAGCATGTGGAGAGACGTTCGTTCATCTAGCACAAAGGGAAGGGGTTGCAGGAGAAACTTTTACTCTGGTATCTCAGTCTGTTTCCTAGTGCCGGTTTGAAGTTCCTGCAGTTATCACTGTAAAACCGAGTTGGATCTAATACCTCACCATATATATGTATGGATTGGAGTTTGCATCTGACAAGAAACTTTGTGTTCCCAAGAAGCTAGTTGAAGGACGGCTTTCACACACACTTGTCTCTCAGAACTGAGCATGTGGAGAGACGTTCGTTCATCTAGCACCAAGGGAACGGATTGCAGGAGAAACTTTTACTCTGGTTTCTCAGTCTGTTTCCTTGTGCCGGTTGGTAGTTCCTGCAGTTTTCACTGTAAACTGGAGTTGGAGATCGTACCACCCCATATAAATGTATGGATTGGAGTTTACAACTGAAAAGTAACTATGCGTTCCCAACAAGCTAGTTGAAGGACGGCTTTCACACACACTTATTTCTCAGAACTGAGCATGTGGAGACACGTTCGTTCATCTACCACAAAGGGAACTGGTTGCAGGAGAAACTTTTACTCTGGATTCTCAGTCTGTTTCCTAGTGCCGGTTTGAAGTTCCTGCAGTTTTCACTGTAAAACCGAGTTAGAGCTAGTACCTCCCCATATATATGTATGGATTGGAGTTTGCACCTGAAAACAATCTTTGTGTTGCCAAAAAGCTAGGTGAAGAACGGCCTTCACACACAATTATTTCTCAGACTGAGCATGTGGAGACACTTTCGTTCATCTAACACCAAGGGAACGGGTTGCAGGAGAAACTTTTACTCTGGTTTCTCAGTCTGTTTCCCAGTGCCGGTTTGAAGTTCCTGTAGTTTTCACTGTAAAACCTAGTTGGAGCTAGTACCTCCCCATATATATATATGGAGTGGAATTTGCACCTGAAAAGAAACTTTGTGTTCCCAAAAAGCTGGTTGAAGGACGGCTTTCACACACAGTTGTATCTCATAACTGAACATGTGGAGAGACATTCGTTCATGTAGCACAATGGGAACTGGTTTCAGGCGAAATTTTTACTCTGGTTTCTCAGTCTGTTTCCTAGTGCCGGTTTGAACTTCCTGCAGATTTCACTGTAAAACCGAGTTGGATCTAGTACCTCCCCTATATATGTATGGAGTGGACTTTACCACTGAAAAGGAACTTTGTGTTCCCAACAAGCTAGTTTAAGGACGGCTTTCACACACACTTATCTCTCAGAACTGAACATGTGGAGAGACGTTCGTTCATCTAGCACAAAAGAAACGGGTTGCAGGAGAAACTTTTGTTCTGTTTTCTCAGTCTGTTTCCTAGTGCCGGATTTATGTTCCTGCAGTTTTCACTGTAAAACCGAGTTGGAGCTAGTACCTCCCCATATATATGTATGGATTGGAGTTTGCACCTGAAAAGAAACTTTGTGTTCCCAACAAGCTACTTGAAGGAGGGCTTTCACACACACTTTTCTCTCATAACTGAACATGTGGAGAGACGTTCGTTCATCTAGCACAAAGGGAACGGGTAGGAGGCGAAATTTTTACTCTGGTTTCTCAGTCTGTTTCCCAGTGTCGGTTTGAAGTTCCTGCCATTATCACTGTAAAACCGAGTTGGAGCTATTACCTCCCCTTATATATGTATGGAGTGGAGTTTGCAAAGAAACTTTGTGTTCCCAACAAGCTAGGTGAAGAACGGCCTTCACACCCACTTATCTCTCATAACTGAGCATGAGGAGAGACTTTCGTTCATCTAGCACCAAGGGAACGGGTTGCAGGAGAAACTTTTACTCTGGTTTCTCAGTCTGTTTCCTAGTGCCGGTTTGAAGTTCCTGCAGTTTTCACTGTAAAAAAGAGTTGGAGCTAGTACTTCCCCATATATATGTATGGAGTGGAGTTTGCACCTGAAAAGAAACTTTGTGTTCCCAACAATCTAGGTGAAAGACGGCTTTCACACACACATATATTTCAGAACTGAGCATGTGGAGAGACGTTCGTTCATCTAGCACAAAGGGAACGGGTTGCTGGAGAATATTTTCTCTGGTTTCTCAGTCTGTTTTCTAGTGCCTGTTTGAAGTTCCTGCAGTTTTCACTGTAAAACCGAGTTAGAGCTAGTACCTCCCCATATATATGTATGGATTGGAGTTTGCACCTGAAAAGAAACTTTGTGTTGCCAACAAGCTAGGTGAAGGACGGCCTTCACACACAATTATCTCTCAGAACTGAGCATGTGGAGACACAATCGTTCATCTAACACCAAGGGTACGTGTTGCAGGGGAAACTTTTACTCTGGATTCTCAGTCAGTTTCCTAGTGCCAGTTTGAATTTCCCGCACTTTTCACTGTAAAACCGAGTTGGAGCTAGTACCTCCCCCTATATATGTATGGATTGGAGTTTGCACCTGAAAAGAAACTTTGTGTTCCTAACAAGATAGTTGAAGGACGGCTTTCACACCCACATATCTCTGAGATCTGAGCATGTGGAGAGACGTTCGTTCATCTAGCACAAAAAAACGGGTTGCAGGAGAAACATTTGTTCTGGATTCTCAGTCTGTTTCCTAGTGCCGGATTTAAGTTCCTGCAGTTTTCACTGTAAAACCGAGTTGGAGCTAGTACCTACCCATATATATGTATGGATTGGAGTTTGCACCTGAAAAGAAACTTTCTTTTCCCAACAAGCTACTTGAAGGACGGCTTTCACACACACTTATCTCACATAACTGAACATGTGGAGAGACGTTCGTTCATCTAGCCCAAAGGGAACGGGTTGCAGGAGAAACTTTTACTCTGGTTTCTCAGTCTGTTTCCTAGTGCCGGTTTGAATTTCCCGCAGTTATCACTGTAAAACCGAGTTGGAGCTAGTACTTACCCATATATATGTATGGTGTGGATATTGCAACTGAAAAGGAACTTTGTGTTCCCAACAAGCTAGATGAATGACGGCTTTCACACACACTTATCTCTCAGAACTGAGCATGTGGAGACACGTTCGTGCATCTAGCACCAAGGGAACGGGTTGCAGGAGAAACTTTTGTTCTGGTTTCTCAGTCTGTTTCCTAGTGCCGGTTTTAAGTTCCTGCAGTTTTCACTGTAAAACCGAGTTGGAGCTAGTACCTCCCCATATATATGTATGGATTGGAGTTTGCACCTGAAAAGAAACTTCCTGTTCCCAACAAGCTACTTGAAGGACGGCTTTCACACACACTTATCTCACATAACTGAACATGTGGAGAGACGTTCGTTCATCTAGCACAAAGGGAACGGGTAGGAGGCGAAATTTTTACTCTGGTTTCTCAGTCTGTTTCCCAGTGCCGGTTTGAAGTTCCTGCCATTATCAATGTAAAACCGAGTTGGAGCTATTACCTCCAATTATATATGTATGGAGTGGAGTTTGCAAAGAAACTTTGTGTTCCCAACAAGCTAGGTGAAGAACGGCCTTCACACACACTTATCTCTCATAACTGAGCATGTGGAGAGACGTTCGTTCATCTAGCACAAAGGGAACGCGTTGCTGGAGAATCTTTTCTCTGGATTCTCAGTCTGTTTCCTAGTGCCGGTATGAAGTTCCTGTAGTTTTCACTGTAAAACCGAGTTGGAGCTAGTACCCCCCCATATATATATATGGAGTGGAATTTGCACCTGAAAAGAAACTTTGTGTTCCCAACAAGCTGGTTGAAGGACGGCTTACACACACAGTTGTATCTCATAACTGAACATGTGGAGAGACGTTCGTTCATGTAGCACAGTTGGAACTGGTTTCAGGCGAAATTTTTACTCTGGTTTCTCAGTCTGTTTCCTAGTGCCGGTTTGAACTTCCTGCAGATTTCACTGTAAAACCGAGTTGGATCTAGTACCTCCCCTATATATGTATGGAGTGGACTTTACCACTGAAAAGGAACTTTGTGTTCCCAACAAGCTAGTTTAAGTACGGCTTTCACACACACTTATCTCTCAGAACTGAACATGTGGAGAGACGTTCGTTCATCTAGCACAAAAGAAACGGGTTGCAGGAGAAACTTTTGTTCTGGTTTCTCAGTCTGTTTCCTAGTGCCGAATTTAAGTTCCTGCAGTTTTCACTGTAAAACCGAGTTGGAGCTAGTACCTCCCCATATATATGTATGGATTGGAGTTTGCACCTGAAAAGAAACTTTGTGTTCCCAACAAGCTACTTGAAGGAGGGCTTTCACACACAGTTTTCTCTCATAACTGAACATGTGGAGAGACGTTCGTTCATTTAGCACAAAGGGAACGGGTAGCAGGCGAAATTTTTACTCTGGTTTCTCAGTCTGCTTCCTACTGCCGGTTTGAAATTCCTGCCGTTATCACTGTAAAATCGAGTTGGAACTAGTACCTCCCCATATATATGTATGGATTGGAGTTTGCACCTGAAAACAATCTTTGTGTTGCCAAAAAGCTAGGTGAAGAACGGCCTTCACACACAATTATTTCTCAGACTGAGCATGTGGAGACACATTCGTTCATCTAACACCAAGGGAACGGGTTGCAGGAGAAACTTTTGTTCTGTTTTCTCAGTCTGTTTCCTATTGCCGGATTTATGTTCCTGCAGTTTTCACTGTAAAACCGAGTTGGAGCTAGTACCTCCCCATATATATGTATGGATTGGAGTTTGCACCTGAAAAGAAACTTTGTGTTCCCAACAAGCTACTTGAAGGAGGGCTTTCACACACACTTTTCTCTCATAACTGAACATGTGGAGAGACGTTCGTTCATCTAGCACAAAGGGAACGGGTAGGAGGCGAAATTTTTACTCTGGTTTCTCAGTCTGTTTCCCAGTGTCGGTTTGAAGTTCCTGCCATTATCACTGTAAAACCGAGTTGGAGCTATTACCTCCCCTTATATATGTATGGAGTGGAGTTTGCAAAGAAACTTTGTGTTCCCAACAAGCTAGGTGAAGAACGGCCTTCACACCCACTTATCTCTCATAACTGAGCATGAGGAGAGACTTTCGTTCATCTAGCACCAAGGGAACGGGTTGCAGGAGAAACTTTTACTCTGGTTTCTCAGTCTGTTTCCTAGTGCCGGTTTGAAGTTCCTGCAGTTTTCACTGTAAAAAAGAGTTGGAGCTAGTACTTCCCCATATATATGTATGGAGTGGAGTTTGCACCTGAAAAGAAACTTTGTGTTCCCAACAATCTAGGTGAAAGACGGCTTTCACACACACATATATTTCAGAACTGAGCATGTGGAGAGACGTTCGTTCATCTAGCACAAAGGGAACGGGTTGCTGGAGAATATTTTCTCTGGTTTCTCAGTCTGTTTTCTAGTGCCTGTTTGAAGTTCCTGCAGTTTTCACTGTAAAACCGAGTTAGAGCTAGTACCTCCCCATATATATGTATGGATTGGAGTTTGCACCTGAAAAGAAACTTTGTGTTGCCAACAAGCTAGGTGAAGGACGGCCTTCACACACAATTATCTCTCAGAACTGAGCATGTGGAGACACAATCGTTCATCTAACACCAAGGGTACGTGTTGCAGGGGAAACTTTTACTCTGGATTCTCAGTCAGTTTCCTAGTGCCAGTTTGAATTTCCCGCACTTTTCACTGTAAAATCGAGTTGGAGCTAGTACCTCCCCATATATATGTATGGATTGGAGTTTGCACCTGAAAAGAAACTTTGTGTTCCTAACAAGATAGTTGAAGGACGGCTTTCACACCCACATATCTCTGAGATCTGAGCATGTGGAGAGACGTTCGTTCATCTAGCACAAAAAAACGGGTTGCAGGAGAAACATTTGTTCTGGATTCTCAGTCTGTTTCCTAGTGCCGGATTTAAGTTCCTGCAGTTTTCACTGTAAAACCGAGTTGGAGCTAGTACCTACCCATATATATGTATGGATTGGAGTTTGCACCTGAAAAGAAACTTTCTTTTCCCAACAAGCTACTTGAAGGACGGCTTTCACACACACTTATCTCACATAACTGAACATGTGGAGAGACGTTCGTTCATCTAGCCCAAAGGGAACGGGTTGCAGGAGAAACTTTTACTCTGATTTCTCAGTCAGTTTCCTAGTGCCAGTTTGAATTTCCGGCACTTTTGACTGTAAAACCGAGTTGGAGCTAGTACCTCCCCATATATAAGTATGGTTGGATATTGCAACTGAAAAGGAACTTTGTGTTCCCAACAAGCTGGGTGAATGACGGCTTTCACACACACATATCTCTCAGAACTGAGCATGTGGAGAGACGTTCGTTCATCCATCACAAAGGGAACGGGTGGCAGGGGAAACTTTTGTTGTGGTTTCTCAGTCTGTTTCCTAGTGCCGGTTTTATGTTCCTGCAGTTTTCACTGTAAATCCGAGTTGGAACTAGTACCTCCCCATTTATATGTATGCATTGGAGTTTGCACCTGAAAAGAAACTTTTTGTTCCCAACAAGCTAGTTGAAGGACAGCTATCACACACAATTATCTCTCAGAACTGAGCATGTGGAGAGACGTTCGTTCATTTAGCACAAAGGGAACGGGTAGCAGGCGAAATTTTTACTCTGGTTTCTCAGTCTGTTTCCTACTGCCGGTTTGAAATTCCTGCCGTTATCACTGTAAAATCGAGTTGGAACTAGTACCTCCCCATATATATGTATGGAGTGGAGTTTGCACCTGAAAAGAAACTTTGTGTTCCCAACAATGTATGTGAAGAAGGGCCTTCACACCCACATATCTCTGAGAACTGAGCATGTGGAGAGACGTTCGTTCATCTAGCACAAAAGAAACGGGTTGCAGGAGAAACATTTGTTCTGGATTCTCAGTCTGTTTCCTAGTGCCGGATTTAAGTTCCTGCAGTTTTCACTCTAAAACCGAGTTGGAGCTAGTACCTACCCATATATATGTATGGATTGGAGTTTGCACTTGAAAAGAAACTTTCTTTTCCCAACAAGCTACTTGAAGGACGGCTTTCACACACACTTATCTCACATAACTGAACATGTGGAGAGACGTTCGTTCATCTAGCACAAAGGGAACGGATAGGAGGCGAAATTTTTACTCTGGTTTCTCAGTCTGTTTCCCAGTGCCGGATTGAAGTTCCTGCCATTATCACTGTAAAACCGAGTTGGAGCTATTACCTCCCCTTATATATGTATGGAGTGGAGTTTGCAAAGAAACTTTCTGTTCCCAACAAGCTAGGTGAAAAACGGCCTTCACACACACTTATCTCTCATAACTCAGCATGTGGAGAGAATTTCGTTCATCTAGCACCAAGGGAACGGGTTGCAGGAGAAACTTTTTCTCTGGTTTCTCAGTCTGTTTCCTAGTGCCGGTTTGAAGTTCCTGCAGTTTTCACTGTAAAACCGAGTTGGAGCTAGTACTTCCCCATATATATGTATGGAGTGGAGTTTGCACCTGAAAAGAAACTTTGTGTTCCCAACAATCTAGGTGAAAGACGGCTTTCACACACACATATCTTTCAGAACTGAGCATGTGGAGAGACGTTCGTTCATCTAGCACAAAGGGAACGGGTTGCTGGAGAATCTTTTCTCTGGTTTCTCAGTCTGTTTTCTAGTGCCTGTTTGAAGTTCCTGCAGTTTTCACTGTAAAACCGAGTTAGAGCTAGTACCTCCCCATATATATGTATGGATTGGAGTTTGCACCTGAAAAGAAACTTTGTGTTGCCAACAAGCTAGGTGAAGGAAGGCCTTCACACACAATTATCTCTCAGAACTGAGCATGTGGAGAGATAATCGTTCATCTAACACCAAGGGTACGTGTTGCAGGAGAAACTTTTACTCTGGATTCTCAGTCAGTTTCCTAGTGCCAGTTTGAATTTCCGGCACTTTTCACTGTAAAACCGAGTTGGAGCTAGTACCTCCCCATATATAAGTATGGTTGGATATTGCAACTGAAAAGGAACTTTGTGTTCCCAACAAGCTAGGTGAATGACGGCTTTCAAACACACTTATCTCTCAGAACTGAGCATGTGGAGATTCGTTCGTGCATCTAGCACCAAGGGAACGGGTTGCAGGAGAAACTTTTACTCTGGTTTCTCAGTCTGTTTCCTAGTGCCGGTTTTATGTTCCTGCAGTTTTCACTGTAAATCCGAGTTGGAATTAGTACCTCCCCATTTATATGTATGGATTGGAGTTTGCACCTGAAAAGAAACTTTGTGTTCCCAACAAGCTAGTTGAAGGACAGCTATCACACACAATTATCTCTCAGAACTGAGCATGTGGAGAGACGTTCGTTCATCTAGCACAAAAAAACGGGTTGCAGGAGAAACATTTGTTCTGGATTCTCAGTCTGTTTCCTAGTGCCGGATTTAAGTTCCTGCAGTTTTCACTGTAAAACCGAGTGGAGCTAGTACCTCCCCATATATATGTCTGGATTGGGGTTTGCACCTGAAAAGAAACTGTCTGTTCCCAAAAACCTACTTGAAGAACGGCTTACACACACACTTATCTCACATAACTGAACATGTGGAGAGAAGTTCGTTCATCTACCACAAAGGGAACTGGTTGCAGGAGAAACTTTTACTCTGGTTTCTCAGTCTGTTTCCTAGTGCCGGTTTGAAGTTCCTGCAGTTTTCACTGTAAAACCGAGTTGGAGCTAGTACCCCCCCATATATATGTATGGAGTGGATATTGCTACTGAAAAGGAACTTTGTGTTCCCAACAAGCTAGGTGAATGACGGCATTCACACACAATTATAACTCAGAACTGAGCATGTGGAGAGAAGTTCGTTCATCTAGCACAAAATAAACGGGTTGCAGGAGAAACTGTTTTTCTACTTTCTCAGTTTGTTTCCTAGTGCCGGTTTGAAGTTCCTGTAGTTTTCACTGTAAAACCGAGTTGGAGCTAGTGCCTCCCCATATATATATATGGAGTGGAATTTGCACCTGAAAAGAAACTTTGTGTTCCCAACAAGCTAGTTGAAGGACGGCTTTCACACACAGTTATATCTCATAACTGAACATGTGTAGAGACTTTCGTTCATCTAGCACAATGGGAACTGGTTTCAGGCGAAATTTTTACTCTGGTTTCTCAGTCTGTTTCCTAGTGCCGGTTTGAAATTCCTGCCGTTATCTCTGTAAAACCGAGTTGGAGCTAGTACCTCCCCATATATATGTATGGATTGGAGTTTGCACCTGAAAAGAAACTTTGTGTTCCCAGAAAGGTATGTGAAGGAGGGCCTTCACACACATTTATCTCTCAGAACTGAGCATGAGGAGAGACTTTCGTTCATTTAGCACCAAGGGAACGGGTTGCAGGAGAAACTTTTACTCTGATTTCTCAGTCTGTTTCCTAGTGCCGGTTTGAATTTCCCGCAGTTATCACTGTAAAACCGAGTTGGAGCTAGTACATACCCATATATATGTATGGTGTGGATATTGCAACTGAAAAGGAACTTTGTGTTCCCAACAAGCTAGGTGAATGACGGCTTTCAAACACACTTATCTCTCAGAACTGAGCATGTGGAGATTCGTT
Source organism: Camelus dromedarius (assembly GCF_036321535.1). Taxonomy (NCBI): domain Eukaryota; kingdom Metazoa; phylum Chordata; class Mammalia; order Artiodactyla; family Camelidae; genus Camelus; species Camelus dromedarius. Next base: position 195,720 of record NW_026989774.1, read on the forward strand.
CGTGCATCTAGCACCAAGGGAACGGGTTGCAGGAGAAACTTTTGTTCTGGTTTCTCAGTCTGTTTCCTAGTGCCGGTTTTAATTTCCTGCAGTTTTCACTCTAAAACCGAGTTGGAGCTAGTACATCCCCATATATATGTATGGATTGGAGTGTGCACCTGAAAAGAAACTTTGTGTTCCCAACAAGCTAGTTGAAGGACGGCTTTCACACACACTTATCTCTCATAACTGAACATGTTGAGAGACTTTCGTTCATCTAGCACAAAGGGAACGGTTAGCAGGTGAAATTTTTACTCTGGTTTCTCAGTCTGTTTCCTAGTGCCGGTTTGAAGTTCCTGCCGTTAACACTGTAAAACCGAGTTGGAGCTATTACCTCCCCTTATATATGTATGGAGTGGATTTTGCAAAGAAACTTTTGTTCCCAACAAGCTAGGTGAAGAACGGCCTTCACACACACTTATCTCTCAGAACTGAGCATGAGGAAAAACTTTCGTTCATCTAGCACCAAGGGAACGGGTTGCAGGAGAAACTTTTACTCTGGTTTCTCAGTCTGTTTCCTAGTGCCGGTTTGAAGTTCCTGCAGTTTTCACTGTAAAACCGATTTGGAGCTAGTACCTCCCCATATATATGTATGGAGTGGATATTGCAACTGAAAAGGAACTTTGTATTCCCAAGAAGCTAGTTGAAAGACGGCTTTCACACACACTTGTCTCTCAGAACTGAGCATGTGGAGAGGCGTTCGTTCATCTGGCACCAAGGGAACGGATTGCAGGAGAAACTTTTACTCTGGTTTCTCAGTCTGTTTCCTTGTGCCGCTTGGTAGTTCCTGCAGTTTTCACTGTAAACTGGAGTTGGAGCTCGTACCACCCCTATATATGTATGGAGTGGAGTTTACCACTGAAAAGGAACTTTGTATTCCCAACAAGCTAGTTTAAGGACGGCTTTCACACACACTTATCTCTCAGAACTGAACATGTGGAGAGACGTTCGTTCATCTAGCACAAAGGGAACGGTTAGCAGGTGAAATTTTTACTCTGGTTTCTCAGTCTGTTTCCTAGTGCCGGTTTTAAGTTCCTGCAGTTTTCACTGTAAAACCGAGTTGGAGCTAGTACATCCCCATATATATGTATGGATTGGAGTGTGCACCTGAAAAGAAACTTTGTGTTCCCAACAAGCTAGTTGAAGGACGGCATTCACAAACACTTATCTCTCCTAACTGAACATGCGGAGAGACGTTCGTTCATCTAGCACAAAGGGAACGGGTAGCAGGCCAAATTTTTACTCTGGTTTCTCAGTCTGTTTCCTAGAGCCGGTTTGAAGATCCTGCCGTTATCAGTGTAAAACCGAGTTGGAGCTAGTACCTCCCCATATATATGTATGGAGTAGAGTTTGCACCTGAAAAGAAACTTTGTGTTCCCAACAAGCTAGTTGAAGAAGGGCCTTCACACACACTTATCTCCCAGAACTGAGCATGAGAAGAGTTTCGTTCATCTAGCACAAACGGAACGGATTGCAGGAGAAACTTTTACTCTGGTTTCTCAGTCTGTTTCCAAGTGCCGGTTTGAAGTTCCTGTAGTTTTCACTGTAAAACCGAGTTGGAGATAGTACCTCCCCATATATATATATATGGAGTGGAGTTTGCACCTGAAAAGAAACTTTGTGTTCCCAACAAGCTAGTTGAAGGACATTTTCACACACAGTTATATCTCATAACTGAACATGTGGAGAGACGTTCGTTCATCTAGCACAATGGGAACTGGTTGCAGGCGAAATTATTACTCTGGTTTCTCAGTCTGTTTCCTAGTGCCGGTTTGACTTCCTGCAGATTTCACTGTAAAACCGAGTTGGAGCTATTACCTCCCCTTATATATGTATGGAGTGGAGTTTGCAAAGAAACTTTGTGTTCCCAACAAGCTAGGTGAAGAACGGCCTTCACACACAATTATCTCACAGAACTGAGCATGAGGAGAAACTTCGTTCATCTAGCACCAAGGGAACGGGTTGCAGGAGAAATTTTTACTCTGGTTTCTCAGTCTGTTTCCTAGTGCCGGTTTGAAGTTCCTGCAGTTTTCACTGTAAAACCGTGTTGGAGCTAGTTCCTCCCCATATATATGTATGGTGTGGATATTGCAACTGAAAAGGAACTTTGTGTTCCCAACAAGCTGGGTGAATGACGGCTTTCACACACACTTATCTCTCAGAACTGAGCATGTGGAGAGACGTTCGTTCATCTAGCACAAAGGGAACGGGTGGCAGGGGAAACTTTGTTGTGGTTTCTCAGTCTGTTTCCTAGTGCCGGTTTGAAGTTCCTGCAGTTTTCACTGTAAAACAGAGTTGGAGCTAGTACCTCCCCATATATATGTATGGAGTGGAGATTGCACCTGAAAAGAAACTTTGTGTTGCCAACAAGCTAGTTGAAGGACGGCTTTCACACAAACATATCTATCAGAACTGAGCATGTGCAGACACATTCGTTTTCTAACACCAAGTGTACGGGTTGCAGGAGAAACTTTTACTCTGGATTCTCAGTCTGTTTCCTAGTGCCAGTTTGAATTTCCCGCAATTTTCACTGTAAAACTGAGTTGGAACTAGTACCTCCCAATATATATGTATGGTGTGGATATTGCAACTGAAAAGGAACTTTGTGTTCCCAACAAGCTGGGTGAATGACGGCTTTCACACACACTTATCTCTCAGAACTGAGCATGTGAAGAGAAGTTCGTTCATCTAGCACAAAGGGAACGGTTGGCAGGGGAAAATTTTGTTGTGGTTTCTCAGACTGTTTCCTAGTGCCGGTTTTAAGTTCCTGCAATTTTCACTGTAAAACCGAGTTGGAGCTATTACCTCCCCATATATATGTATGGAGTGGAGTTTGCAACTGAAAAGAAACTTTTTGTTGCCAGCAAGCTAGGTGAACGAGGGTTTTCACACACAGTTATATCTCATAACAACATGTGGAGAGACGTTCGTTCATCTAGCACAATGGGAACTGGTTGCAGGCGAAATTTTTACTCTGGTTTCTCAGTCTGTTTCCTAGTGCCGGTTTGAAGTTCCTGCCGTTATCATTGTAAAACCGAGTTGGAGCTAGTACCTCCCCATATATATGTATGGAGGGGATATTGCATCTGAAAATGAAGTTTGTGTTCCCAACAAGCTAGTTGAAAGACGGCTTTCACACACAATTATCTCTCAGAACTTAGCATGAGGAGAGACGTTCGTTCATCTAGCACAAAAGAAACGGGTTGCAGGAGAAACATTTGTTCTGGTTTCTCAGTCTGTTTCCAAGTGCCGGTTTGAAGATCCTGCCGTTATCACTGTAAAACCGAGTTGGAGCTAGTACCTCCCCATATATATGTATGGAGTGGAGTTTGCACCTGAAAAGAAACTTTGTGTTCCCAACAAGCTAGGTGAAGAAGGGCCTTCCCACACACTTGTCTCCCAGAAATGAGCATGAGGAGAGATTCGTTCATCTAGCACCTAGGGAACGGGTTGCAGGGGAAACATTTACTCTGGTTTCTCAGTCTGTTTCCTAGTGCCGGCTTGAACTTCCTGCAGTTTTCACTGTAAAACCGAGTTGGAGCTAGTACCTCCCCATATATATGTATGTAGAGTTGTTTGCAACTGAAAACAAACTTTGTGTTCCCAACAAGCAAGGTGAAAGACGGCTTTCACACACACTTATCTCTCAGAACTGAGCATGTGGAGAGACGTTCGTTCATCTAGCTCAAAGGGAACGGTTTGCAGGAGATACTTTTACACTGGTTTCTCAGTCTGTTTCCTAGAGCCGGTTTGAATTTCCTGCAGATTTCACTGTAAAATCGTGTTGGAGCTAGTACCTCCCCATATATATGTATGGAGTGGAGTTAGCAACTGTAAAGAAACTTTGTGTTTACAACAAGCAAGTTGAAGGAAGGCTTTCACACACATTTATCTCTCAGAACTGAGCATGTGGAGAGACGTTCATTCATCTAGCACAAAGGGAACGGTTTGCAGGAGAAACTTTTACTCTGGTTTCTAGGTCTGTTTCCTAGTGCCGGTTGGAAGTTCCTGCAGTTTTCACTGTAAAACGGATTTGGAGCTAGTACGTGCCCATATTTATGTATGGAGTGGAGTTTACAACTGAAAAGAAACTTTTTGTTGCCAACAAGCTACGTGAAGTAGGGCTTTCACTCACAGTTATATCTCATAACAACATGTGGAGAGACGTTCGTTCATCTAGCACAATGGGAACTGGTTGCAGGCGAAATTTTTACTCTGGTTTCTCAGTGTGTTTCCTAGTGCCGGTTTGAAGTTCCTGCCGTTAACATTGTAAAACCGAGTTGGAGATAGTATCTCCCCATATATATGTATGGAGGGGATATTGCAACTGAAAATGAAGTTTGTGTTCCCAACAAGCTAGTTGAAAGACGGCTTTCACACACACTTATCTCTCAGAACTGACATGTGGAGAGACGTTCGTTCATCTAGCACAAAGGGAACGGGTTGCAGGAGAAACTTTTACTCTGGTTTTTAGGTCTGTTTAGTAGTGCCGGTTGGAAGTTCTTGCAGTTTTCACTGTAAAACCGATTTGGAGCTAGTACCTGCCCATATTTATGTATGGAGTGGAGTTTGTAACTGAAAAGTAACTTTTTGTTGCCAACAAGCTAGGTGAAGGTCGGCTTTCACACACAGTTATATCACATAACTGAACATGTGGAGACACGTTCGTTCATCTAGCAAAATGGGAACTGGTTGCAGGCGAAATTTTTACTCTGGTTTCTCAGTCAGTTTACTAGTGCCGGTTTGAAGTTCCTGCCGTTATCACTGTAAAACCGAGTTGGAGCTAGTACCTCCCCATATATATGTATGGAGTGGATATTGAAACTGAAAAGGAAGTTTGTGTTCCCAAAAAGCTAGTTGAAGGACGGCTTTCACACACACTTGTCTCTCAGAACTGAGCATGTGGAGAGACGTTCGTTCATCTGGCACCAAGGGAACGGATTGCAGGAGAAACTTTTACTCTGGTTTCTCAGTCTGTTTCCTTGTGCCGGTTGGTAGTTCCTGCAGTTATCACTGTAAACTGGAGTTGGAGCTCGTACCACCCCTATATATGTATGGAGTGGAGTTTACCACTGAAAAGGAACTTTGTGTTCATAACAAGCTAGTTTAAGGATGGTTTTCACACACACTTATCTCTCAGAACTGAGCATATGGAGAGACATTCGTTCATCTAGCACAAAGGGAACGGGTTGCAGGAGAAACTTTTACTCTGGTTTCTCAGTCTGTTTCCTAGTGCCGGTTGGAAGTTCCTGCAGTTTTCACTGTAAAACCGAGTTGGAGCTAGTACCTCCCCATATATATGTAAGTAGAGTTGTTTGCAACTGAAAACAAACTTTGTGTTCCCAACAAGCAATGTGAAAGACGGCTTTCACACACACTTATCTCTCAGAACTGAGCATGTGGAGAGACGTTCGTTCATATAGAACAAAGGGAACGGGCTGCAGGAGAAACTTTTACTCTGGATTCTCAGTCTGTTTCCTAGTGCCGGATTTAAGTTCCTGCAGTTTTCACTGTAAAACCGAGTTGGAGCTAGTACCTCCCCATATATATGTATGGATTGGAGTTTGCACCTGAAAAGAAACTTTCTGTTCCTAACAAGATAATTGAAGGACGGCTTTCACACACACTTATCTCTCATAACTGAACATGTGGAGAGACGTTCGTTCATCTAGCACAAAGAGAACGGGTAGCAGGCGAAATTTTTACTCTGGTTTCTCAGTCTGTTTCCTAGTGCCGGTTTGAAGTTCCTGCCGTTATCACTGTAAAACCGAGTTGGAGCTATTACCTCCCCTTATATATGTATGGAGTGGAGTTTGCAAAGAAACTTTGTGTTCCCAACAAGCTAGGTGAAGAACGGCCTTCACACACAATTATCTCTCAGAACTGAGCATGAGGAGAAACTTTCGTTCATCTAGCACCAAGGGAACAGGTTGCAGGAGAAACTTTTACTCTGGTTTCTCAGTCTGTTTCCAAGTGCCGGTTTGAAATTCCTGCAGTTTTCACTGTAAAACCGAGTTGGAGCTTGTACCTGCCCATATTTATATATGGAGTGGAGTTTGCAACTGAAAAGAAACTTTGTGTTGCCAACATGCTAGGTGAAGGACGGCTTTCACACACACTTATTTCTGAGAACTGAGCATGTGGAGAGACGTTCGTTCATCTGGCACAAAGGGAACGGTTTGCAGGAGAAATTTTTACACTGGTTTCTCAGTCTGTTTCCTAGTGCCGGTTTGAAGTTCCAGCAGTTTTCACTGTAAAACCGATTTGGAGTTAGTACCTCCCCATATATATGTATGCAGTGGTGTTGGCAGCTGTAAAGAAACTTTTTGTTCTCAACAAGCTAGTTTAAGGACGGCTTTCAAACACACTTATCTCTCAGAACTGAGCATGTGGAGAGACGTTCGTTCATATAGAACAAAGGGAACGGGCTGCAGGAGAAACTTTTACTCTGAATTCTCAGTCTGTTTCCTAGTGCCGGTGTGAAGTTCCTGCAGTTTTCACTGTAAAACAGAGTTGGAGCTACTACCTCCCCATATTTATGTACGGAGGGGTGTATGCAACTGAAAAGAAACCTTGTGTTCCCAACAAGCTATGTGAAGGACGGCTTTCACACACACATATCTCTCAGAACTGAGCATGTCGAGACACATTCGTTCATCTAACACCAAGGGTACGGGTTGAAGGAGAAACTTTTACTCTGGATTCTCAGACTGTTTCCTAGTGCCAGTTTTATTTTCCTGCACTTTTCACTTTAAAACTGAGTTGGAGCTAGTACCTCCCCATATATACGTATGGTGTGGATATTGCAACTGAAAAGGAACTTTGTGTTCCCACCAAGCTGGGTGAATGACGGCTTTCACACACACATATCTCTCAGAACTGAGCATGTGAAGAGAAGTTCGTTCATCTAGCACAAAGGGACCGGGTGGCAGGGGAAAATTTTTTGTGGTTTCTCAGTCTGTTTCCTAGTGCCGGTTTTAAGTTCCTGCAGTTTTCACTGTAAAACCGAGTTGGAGCTAGTACCTCCACATATATATGTATGGAGTGGAGTTTGCAACTGGAAAGAAACTTTCCTTTCCCAAAGAGCTAGGTGAAGGACGGTTTTCACACACACTTATCACTCAGAACTGAGCATAAGGAGAGACATTCGTTCATCTAGGACAAAGGGAACAGGTTGCAGGAGAAACTTTTACTCTGGTTTCTCAGTCTGTTTCCTAGTGCCGGTTTGAATTTCCTACAGATTTCACTGTAAAAACGAGTTGGAGCTAGTACCTCCCCATATATATGTATGGATTGAAGTTTGCAACTGTAAAGAAACTTTGTGTTCCCAACAAGCAAGTTGAAGGACGGCTTTCACACACACTTATCTCTCAGAACTGAGCATGTGGAGAGACGTTCGTTCATCTAGCACAAAGGGAACTGTTTGCATGAGAAACTTTTACTCTGGTTTCTCAGTCTGTTTCCTAGTGCCGGTTTGAAGTTCCTGCAGTTTTCACTGTAAAACCGATTTGGAGCTAGTACCTGCCCATATTTATGTATGGAGTGGAGTTTGCAACTGAAAAGAAACTTTGTGTTGCCAAAAAGCTAGGTGAAGGACGGCTTTCACACACACTTATCTCTCAGAAATGAGCATGTCGATAGATGTTCGTTCATCTAGCACAAAGGGAACGGGTTGCAGGAGAAACTTTTACTCTGGTTTCTCAGTCTGTTTCCTAGTGCCGGATTGAAGTTCCTGCAGTTTTCACTGTAAAACCGTGTTGGAGCTAGTACCTCCCCATATATATGTATGGATTGGAGTTTGCACCTGAAAAGAAACTTTCTGTTCCCAACAAGCTACTTGAAGTACTGCTTTTACACACACTTATCTCTCATAAGTGAACATGTGGAGAGACGTTCGTTCATCTAGCACAAAGGGAACGGTTAGCAGGCGAAATTTTTACTCTGGTTTCTCAGTCTGTTTCCTAGTGCCGGTTTGAAGTTCCTGCCGTTATCACTGTAAAACCGAGTTGGAGCTATTACCTCCCCTTATATAGGTATGGAGTGGAGTTTGCAAAGAAACTTTGTGTTCCCAACAAGCTAGGTGAAGAACGGCCTTCACACACACTTATCTCTCAGAACTGAGCATGAGGAGAAACTTTCGTTCATCTAGCACCAAGGGAACGGGTTGCAGGAGAAAATTTTACTCTGGTTTCTCAGTCTGTTTCCAAGTGCCGGTTTGAAATTCCTGCAGTTTTCAGTGTAAAACCGAGTTGGAGCTAGTACCTCCCCATATATTTGTATGAAGTGGAGTTTGCACCTGAAAAGATACTTTGTGTTCCCAACAAGATATATGAAGAAGGGTCTTCACACACACTATTCTCTCAGAACTGAGCATGAGGAGAGACTTTCGTTCATCTAGCACCAAGGGAACGGTTTGCAGGAGAAACTTTTACTCTGGTTTCTCAGTCTGTTTCCTACTGCCGGTTTGAAGTTCCTGCAGTTTTCACTGTAAAACCGAGTTGGAGCTAGTACCTCCCCATATATATGTATGGAGTGGATATTGCAACTGAAAAGGAACTTTGTGTTCCCAAGAAGCTAGTTGAAGGACGGCTTTCACACACACTTGTCTCTCAGAACTGAGCATGTGGAGAGACGTTCGTTCATCTGGCACCAAGGGAACGGATTGCAGGAGAAACTTTTACTCTGGTTTCTCAGTCTGTTTCCTTGTGCCGGTTGGTAGTTCCTGCAGTTATCACTGTAAACTGGAGTTGGAGCTCGTACCACCCCTATATATGTATGGAGTGGAGTTTACCACTGAAAAGGAACTTTGTGTTCCCAACAAGCTAGGTGAAGGACGGCTTTCACACACACTTATCACTGAGAACTGAGCATATGGAGAGACATTCGTTCATCTAGAACAAAGGGAACGGTTTACAGGATAAACTTTTACTCTGGTTTCTCAGTCTGTTTCCTAGTGCCGGTTGGAATTTCCTGCAGTTTTCACAGTAAAACCGAGTTGGAGCTAGTACCTCCCCATATATATGTATGTAGAGTTGTTTGCAACTGAAAACAAACTTTGTGTTCCCAACAAGCAAGGTGAAAGACGGCTTTCACACACACTTATCTCTCAGAAATGAGCATGTGGAGAGACTTTCGTTCATCTAGCACAAAAGGAACGGTTTCCAGGAGAAACTTTTACACTGGTTTCTCAGTCTGTTTCCTAGTGCCGGTTTGAATTTCCTGCAGTTTTCACTGTAAAACCGAGTTGAAGCTAGTACCTCCCCATATATATGTAAGGAGTGGAATTTGCAACTGTAAAGAAACTTTGTGTTCCCAACAAGCAAGTTGAAGGACGGCTTTCACACACACTTATCTCTCAGAACTGAGCATGTGGAGAGACGTTCGTTCATCTAGCACAAAGGAACGGTTTGCAGGAGAAACTTTTACTCTGGTTTCTCAGTCTGTTTCCTAGTGCCGGTTGGAAGTTCCTGCAGTTTTCACTGTAAAACCGAGTTGGAGCTAGTACCTCCCCATATATATGTATGTAGAGTTGTTTGCAACTGAAAACAAACTTTGTGTTCCCAACAAGCAAGGTTAAAGACGGCTTTCACACACACTTATCTCTCAGAACTGAGCATGTGGAGAGACGTTCGTTCATCTAGCACAAAGGGAACGGGTTGCAGGAGAAACTTTTACTCTGGTTTCTAGGTCTGTTTCCTAGTGCCGGTTGGAAGTTCCTGCAGTTTTCACTGTAAAACCCATTTGGAGCTAGTACCTGCCCATATTTATGTATGGAGTGGAGTTTGCAACTGAAAAGAACCTTTTTGTTGCCAACAAGCTAGGTGAAGTAGGGTTTTCACACACAGTTATATCTCATAACAACATGTGGAGAGACGTTCGTTCATCTAGCACAATGGGAACTGGTTGCAGGCGAAATTTTTACTCTGGTTTCTCAGTCTGTTTCCTAGTGCCGGTTTGAATTTCCTGCCGTTATCATTGTAAAACCGAGTTGGAGCTAGTACCTCCCCATATATATGTATGGAGGGGATATTGCAACTGAAAATGAAGTTTGTGTTCCCAACAAGCTAGTTGAAAGACGGCTTTCACACACACTTATCTCTCAGAACTTAGCATGAGGAGAGATGTTCGTTCATCTAGCACAAAAGAAACGGGTTGCAGGAGAAACATTTGTTCTGGTTTCTCAGTCTGTTTCCAAGTGCCGGTTTGAAGATCCTGCCGTTATCATTGTAAAACTGATTTGGAGCTAGTACCTCCCCATATATATGTATGGAGTGGAGTTTGCACCTGAAAAGAAACTTTGTGTTCCCAACAAGCTAGGTGAAGAAGGGCCTTCACACACACTTGTCTCCCAGAACTGAGCATGAGGAGAGATTCGTTCATCTAGCACCTAGGGAACGGGTTGCAGGGGAAACTTTTACTCTGGTTTCTCAGTCTGTTTCCTAGTGCCGGTTTGAAATTCCTGTAGTTTTCACTGTAAATCCGAGTTGTAGCTAGTACCTCCCCATATATATATATGTAGTGGAGTTTGCACCTGAAAAGAAACTTTGTGTTCCCAACAAGCTAGTTGAAGGACGGTTTCACACACAGTTATATCTCATAACTGAACATGTGGAGAGACGTTCGTTCATCTAGCACAATGGGAACTGGTTGCAGGCGAAATTATTACTCTGGTTTCTCAGTCTGTTTCCTAGTGCCGGCTTGAACTTCCTGCAGACTTCACTGTAAAACCGAGTTGTATCTAGTAAACCCCCTATATATGTATGGAGTGGAGTTTGCCACTGAAAAGGAACATTGTGTTCCCAACAAGCTAGTTTAAGGACGGCTTTCACTCACACTTATCTCTTAGGATTGAACATGTGGAGAGACGTTCGTTCATCTAGCACAAAAGAAACGGGTTGCAGGAGAAACTTTTACTCTTGTTTTTAGGTCTGTTTCCTAGTGCCCGTTGGAAGTTCCTGCAGTTTTCACTGTAAAACCGATTTGGAGCTAGTACCTGCCCATATTTATGTATGGAGTGGAGTTTGCAACTGAAAAGGAACTTTTTGTTGCCAACAAGCTAGGTGAAGTTCGGCTTTCACACACACTTGTCTCTCAGAACTTAGCATGAGGAGAGACGTTCGTTCATCTAGCACAAAAGAAACGGGTTGCAGGAGAAACATTTGTTCTGGTTTCTCAGTCTGTTTCCAAGTGCCGCTTTGAAGATCCTGCCGTTATCACTGTAAAACCGAGTTGTAGCTAGTACCTCCCCATATATATGTATGGAGTGGAGTTTGCACCTGAAAAGAAACTTTGTGTTCCCAACAACCTAGGTGAAGCAGGGCCTTCACACACACTTGTCTCCCAGAACTGAGCATGAGGAGAGATTCGTTCATCTAGCACCTAGGGTACGGGTTGCAGGGGAAACTTTTACTCTGGTTTCTCAGTCTGTTTCCTAGTGCCGGCTTGAACTTCCTGCAGATTTAACTGTAAAACCGAGTTGGATCTAGTAAATCCCCTATATATGTATGGAGTGGAGTTTGCCACTGAAAAGGAACATTGTGTTCCCAACAAGCTAGTTTAAGGACGGCTTTCACTCACAATTATCTCTTAGGACTGAACATTTGGAGAGACGTTCGTTCATCTAGCACTAAAGAAATGGGTTGCAGGAGAAACTTTTACTCTGGTTTTTAGGTCTGTTTCCTAGTGCCGGTTGGAAGTTCCTGGTTATCACTGTAAAACCCATTTGGAGCTAGTACCTGCCCATATTTATGTATGGAGTGGAGTTTGCAACTGAAAAGAACCTTTTTGTTGCCAACAAGCTAGGTGAAGTAGGGTTTTCACACACAGTTATATCTCATAACAACATGTGGAGAGACGTTCGTTCATCTAGCACAATGGGAACTGGTTGCAGGCGAAATTTTTACTCTGGTTTCTCAGTCTGTTTCCTAGTGCCGGTTTGAATTTCCTGCCGTTATCATTGTAAAACCGAGTTGGAGCTAGTACCTCCCCATATATATGTATGGAGGGGATATTGCAACTGAAAATGAAGTTTGTGTTCCCAACAAGCTAGTTGAAAGACGGCTTTCACACACACTTATCTCTCAGAACTTAGCATGAGGAGAGACGTTCGTTCATCTAGCACAAAAGAAACGGGTTGCAGGAGAAACATTTGTTCTGGTTTCTCAGTCTGTTTCCAAGTGCCGGTTTGAAGATCCTGCCGTTATCATTGTAAAACTGATTTGGAGCTAGTACCTCCCCATATATATGTATGGAGTGGAGTTTGCACCTGAAAAGAAACTTTGTGTTCCCAACAAGCTAGGTGAAGAAGGGCCTTCACACACACTTGTCTCCCAGAACTGAGCATGAGGAGAGATTCGTTCATCTAGCACCTAGGGAACGGGTTGCAGGGGAAACTTTTACTCTGGTTTCTCAGTCTGTTTCCTAGTGCCGGTTTGAAATTCCTGTAGTTTTCACTGTAAATCCGAGTTGGAGCTAGTACCTCCCCATATATATATATGTAGTGGAGTTTGCACCTGAAAAGAAACTTTGTGTTCCCAACAAGCTAGTTGAAGGACGGTTTCACACACAGTTATATCTCATAACTGAACATGTGGAGAGACGTTCGTTCATCTAGCACAATGGGAACTGGTTGCAGGCGAAATTATTACTCTGGTTTCTCAGTCTGTTTCCTAGTGCTGGCTTGAACTTCCTGCAGATTTCACTGTAAAACCGAGTTGTATCTAGTAAACCCCCTATATATGTATGGAGTGGAGTTTGCCACTGAAAAGGAACATTGTGTTCCCAACAAGCTAGTTTAAGGACGGCTTTCACTCACACTTATCTCTTAGGATTGAACATGTGGAGAGACGTTCGTTCATCTAGCACAAAAGAAACGGGTTGCAGGAGAAACTTTTACTCTTGTTTTTAGGTCTGTTTCCTAGTGCCGGTTGGAAGTTCCTGCAGTTTTCACTGTAAAACCGATTTGGAGCTATTACCTGCCCATATTAATGTATGGAGTGGAGTTTGCAACTGAAAAGGAACTTTTTGTTGCCAACAAGCTAGGTGAAGTTCGGCTTTCACACACAGTTATATCTCATAACTGAACATGTGGAGACACGTTCGTTCATCTAGCACAATGGGAACAGTTTGTAGGCGAAATTTTTACTCTGGTTTCTCAGTCTGTTTCCTAGTGCCGGTTTGAATTTCCTGCCGTTATCATTGTAAAACCGAGTTGGAGCTAGTGCCTCCCCATATATATGTATGGAGGGGATATTGCAACTGAAAATGAAGTTTGTGTTCCCAACAAGCTAGTTGAAAGACGGCTTTCACACACACTTTTCTCTCAGAACTTAGCTTGAGGAGAGACGTTCGTTCATCTAGCACAAAAGAAACGGGTTGCAGGAGAAACATTTGTTCTGGTTTCTCAGTCTGTTTCCAAGTGCCGGTTTGAAGATCCTGCCGTTATCACTGTAAAACCGAGTTGTAGCTAGTACCTCCCCATATATATGTATGGAGTGGTGTTTGCACCTGAAAAGAAACTTTGTGTTCCCAACAAGCTAGGTGAAGCAGGGCCTTCACACACACTTGTCTCCCAGAACTGAGCATGAGGAGAGATTCGTTCATCTAGCACCTAGGGTACGGGTTGCAGGGGAAACTTTTACTCTGGTTTCTCAGTCTGTTTCCTAGTGCCGGCTTGAACTTCCTGCAGATTTCACTGTAAAACCGAGTTGGATCTAGTAAATCCCCTATATATGTATGGAGTGGAGTTTGCCACTGAAAAGGAACATTGTGTTCCCAACAAGCTAGTTTAAGGACGGCTTTCACTCACAATTATCTCTTAGGACTGAACATTTGGAGAGACGTTCGTTCATCTAGCACAAAGGGAACGGGTTGCAGGAGAAACTTTTACTCTGGTTTTTAGGTCTGTTTCCTAGTGCCGGTTGGAAGTTCATGCAGTTTTCACTGTAAAACTGATTTGGAGCTAGTACCTGCCCATATTTATGTATGGAGTGGAGTTTGCAACTGAAAAGGAACTTTTTGTTGCCAACAAGCTAGGTGAAGTTCGGCTTTCACACACAGTTATATCTCATAACTGAACATGTTGAGACACGTTCGTTCATCTCGCACAATGGGAACAGTTTGTAGGCGAAATTTTTACTCTGGTTTCTCAGTCTGTTTCCTAGTGCCGTTTTGAAGTTCCTGCCGTTATCACTGTAAAACCGAGTTGGAGCTAGTACCTCCCCATATATATGTATGGAGTGGATATTGCAACTGAAAAGGAAGTTTGTGTTCCCAAAAAGCTAGTTGAAAGACGGCTTTCACACACACTTATCTCTCAGAACTGAGCATGTGGAGACACATTCGTTCATCTAACACCAAGGGTACTGGTTGCAGGAGAAACTTTTACTCTGGATTCTCATTCTGTTTCCTAGTGCCAGTTTGAATTTCCCGCACTTTTCACTGTAAAATTTAGTTGGAGCTAGTACCTCCCCATATATATGTATGGTGTGGATATTGCAACTGAAAAGGAACTTTGTGTTCCCAACAAGCTGGGTGAATGACGGCTTTCACACACACTTATCTCTCAGAACTGAGCATGTGAAGAGACGTTCGTTTATCTAGCACAAAGGGAACGGGTGGCAGGGGAAACTTTTGTTGTGGTTTCTCAGTCTGTTTCCTAAGCCGGTTTTAAGTTCCTGCATTTTTCACTGTAAAACCGAGTTGGAGCTAATACCTCCCCATATTTATGTATGGAGTGGAGTTTGTAACTGAAAAGAAACTTTTTATTGCCAACAAGCTAGTGAAGGTCGGCTTTCACACACAGTTATATCACATAACTGAACATGTGGAGACACGTTCGTTCATCTAGTAAAATGGGAACTGGTTGCAGGCGAAAATTTTTACTCTGGTTTCTCAGTCAGTTTCCTAGTGCCGGTTTGAAGTTCCAGCCGTTATCACTGTAAAACCGAGTTGGAGCTAGTACCTCCCCATATATATGTATGGAGTGGATATTGCAACTGAAAAGGAAGTTTGTGTTCCCAAAAAGCTAGTTGAATGACGGCTTTCACACACACTTATCTCTCAGAACTGAGCATGAGGAGAGACGTTCGTTCATCTAGCACAAAAGAAACGGGTTGCAGGAGAAACATTTGTTCTGGTTTCTCAGCCTGTTTCCTAGTGCCGGATTTAAGTTCCTGCAGTTTTCACTGTAAAACCGAGTTGGAACTAGTACCTCCCCATATATATGTATGGATTGGAGTTTGCACCTGAAAAGAAACTTTCTGTTCCCAACAAGATAATTGAAGGACGGCTTTCACACACACTTATCTCTCATAACTGAACATGTGGAGAGACGTTCGTTCATCTAGCACAAAGAGAACGGGTAGCAGGCGAAATTTTTACTCTGGTTTCTCAGTCTGTTTCCTAGTGCCGGTTTGAAGTTTCTGCCATTATCACTGTAAAACCGAGTTGGAGCTATTACCTCCCCTTATATATGTATGGAGTGGGGTTTGCAAAGAAACTTTGTGTTCCCAACAAGCTAGGTGAAGAACGGCCTTCACACACACTTATCTCTCAGAACTGAGCATGAGGAGAAACTTTCGTTCATCTAGCACCAAGGGAACGGGTTGCAGGAGAAACTTTTACTCTGGTTTCTCAGTCTGTTTCCAAGTGCCGGTTTGAAGTTCCTGCAGTTTTCACTGTAAAAGCGAGTTGGAGCTTGTACCTGCCCATATTTATATATGGAGTGGAGTTTGCAACTGAAAAGAACCTTTGTGTTGCCAACATGCTAGGTGAAGGACGGCTTTCACACACACTTATTTCTCAGAACTGAGCATGTGGAGAGACGTTCGTTCATCTAGCACAAAGGGAACGGTTTGCAGGAGAAATTTTTACACTGGTTTCTCAGTCTGTTTCCTAGTGCCGGTTTGAAGTTCCATTAGTTTTCACTGTAAAACCGAGTTGGAGTTAGTACCTCCCCATATATATGTATGCAGTGGTGTTGGCAGCTGTAAAGAAACTTTTTGTTCCCAACAAGCTAGTTTAAGGACGGCTTTCAAACACACTTATCTCTCAGAACTGAGCATGTGGAGAGACGTTCGTTCATCTAGCACAAAGGGAACGGGTTGCGCTAGAAAATTTTACTCTGGTTTCTCAGTCTGTTTCCAAGTGCCGGTTTGAAGTTCCTGAAGTTTTCACTGTAAAACCGAGTTGGAGCTAGTACCTCCCCATATATATGTATGGATTGGGGTTAGCACCTGAAAAGAAACTTCCTGTTCCCAACAAGCTACTTGAAGGACGGCTTTCACACACACTTATCTCACATAACTAAACATGTGGAGAGACGTTCGTTCATCTAGCACAAAGGGAACTGGTTGCAGGAGAAACTTTTACTTTGGTTTCCCAGTCTGTTTCCCAGTACCGGTTTGAAGTTCCTGCCATTATCACTGTAAAACCGAGTTGGAGCTATTACCTCCCCTTATATATGTATGGAGTGTAGTTTGCAAAGAAAGTTTGTGTTCCCAACAAGCTAGGTGAAGAACGGCCTTCACACACACTTATCTCTCAGAACTGAGCATGAGGAGAGACTTTCGTTCATCTAGCACGAAGGGAACGGGTTGCAGGGGAAACTTTTACTCTGGTTTCTCAGTCTGTTTCCTAGTGCCGGTTTGAAGTTCCTGCAGTTTTCACTGTAAAACAGAGTTGGAGCTAGTACCTCCCCATATATATGTATGGAGTGGAGATTGCACCTGAAAAGAAACTTTGTGTTGCCAACAAGCTAGTTGAAGGACGGACTTCACACACAATTATCTCTCAGAACTGAGCATGTGGAGACACAATCGTTCATCTAACACCAAGGGTACTTGTTGCAGGAGAAACTTTTACTCTGGATTCTCAGTCAATTTCCTAGTGCCAGTTTGAATTTCCCGCACATTTCACTGTAAAATAGAGTTGGAGCTAGTACCTCCCCATATATGTGTATGGTGTGGATATTGCAACTGAAAAGGAACTTTGTGTTCCCAACAAGCTGGGTGAATGACGGCTTTCACACACACTTATCTCTCAGAACTGAGCATGTGGAGAGACGTTCGTTCATCTAGCACAAAGGGAACGGGTGGCAGGGGAAACTTTTGTTGTGGTTTCTCATTCTGTTTCCTAGTGCCGGTTTGAAGTTCCTGCAGTTTTCACTGTAAAACCGAGTTGGAGCTAGTACCTCCCCATATATATGTATGGATTGGGGTTAGCACCTGAAAAGAAACTTCCTGTTCCCAACAAGCTACTTGAAGGACGGCTTTCACACACACTTATCTCACATAACTAAACATGTGGAGAGACGTTCGTTCATCTAGCACAAAGGGAACTGGTTGCAGGAGAAACTTTTACTCTGGTTTCCCAGTCTGTTTCCCAGTGCCGGTTTGAAGTTCCTGCCATTATCACTGTAAAACCGAGTTGGAGCTATTACCTCCCCTTATATATGTATGGAGTGTAGTTTGCAAAGAAAGTTTGTGTTCCCAACAAGCTAGGTGAAGAACGGCCTTCACACACACTTATCTCTCAGAACTGAGCATGAGGAGAGACTTTCGTTCATCTAGCACCAAGGGAACGGGTTGCAGGAGAAACTTTTACTCTGGTTTCTCAGTCTGTTTCATAGTGCCGGTTTGAAGTTCCTGCAGTTTTCACTGTAAAACCGAGTTGGAGCTAGTACCACCCCATATATATGTATGGAGTGGAGTTTGCACCTGAAAGTAACGTTGTGTTCCCAACAATCTAGGTGAAAGACGGCTTTCACACACACATATCTTTCAGAACTGAGCATGTGGAGAGACGTTCGTTCATCTAGCACAAAGGGAACGGGTTGCTGGAGAATCTTTTCTCTGGTTTCTCAGTCTGTTTTCTAGTGCCTGTTTGAAGTTCCTGCAGTTTTCACTGTAAAACCGAGTTAGAGCTGGTACCTCCCCATATATATGTATGGATTGGAGTTTGCACCTGAAAAGAAACTTTGTGTTGCCAACAAGCTAGGTGAAGGACGGCCTTCACATACAATTATCTCTCAGAACTGAGCATGTGGAGACACAATCGTTCATCTAACACCAAGGGTACGTGTTGCAGGAGAAACTTTTACTCTGGATTCCCAGTCAGTTTCCTAGTGCCAGTTTGAATTTCCCGCACTTTTCACTGTAAAAACGACTTGGAGCTAGTACCTCCCCATATATATGTATGGTGTGGATATTGCAACGGAAAAAGAACTTTGTGTTCCCAACAAGCTGGGTGAATGACGGCTTTAACACACACTTATCTCTCAGAACTGAGCATGTGGAGAGACGTTCGTTCATCTAGCACAAATGGAACGGGTGGCAGGGGAACTTTTGTTGTGGATTCTCAGTCTGTTTCCTAGTGCCGGTTTTAAGTTCCTGCAGTTTTCACTGTAAAACCGAGTTGGAGCTAGTACCTCATCATATATATGTATGATTTGGTGTTAGCACCTTAAAAGAAACTTTTTGTTCCCAACAAGATAGTTGAAGGACAGCTTTCACACACACATATCTCTCATAACTGAACATGTGGAGAGACGTTCGTTCATCTAGCACAACGGGAACGGGTAGGAGGCGAAATTTTTACTCTGGTTTCTCAGTCTGTTTCCTAGTGCCGGTTTGAAGTTCCTGCCGTTATCACTGTAAAACCGAGTTGGAGTAATTACCTCCCCTTATATATGTATGGAGTGGAGTTTGCAAAGAAACTTTGTGTTCCCAACAAGCTAGGTGAAGAACGGCCTTCACACACACTTATCTCTCAGAACTGAGCATGAGGAGAGACTTTCGTTCATCTAGCACCAAGGGAACGGATTGCAGGGGAAACTTTTACTCTGGTTTCTCAGTCTGTTTCCTAGTGCCTGTTTGAAGTTCCTGCAGTTTTCACTGTAAAACAGAGTTGGAGCTAGTACCTCCCCATATATATGTATGGAGTGGAGATTGCACCTGAAAAGAAACTTTGTGTTGCCAACAAGCTAGTTGAAGGACGGACTTCACACACAATTATCTCTCAGAACTGAGCATGTGGAGACACAATCGTTCATCTAACACCAAGGGTACGTGTTGCAGGAGAAACTTTTACTCTGGATTCTCAGTCAATTTCCTAGTGCCAGTTTGAATTTCCCGCACATTTCACTGTAAAATAGAGTTGGAGCTAGTACCTCCCCATATATATGTATGGTGTGGATATTGCAACTGAAAAGGAACTTTGTGTTCCCAACAAGCTGGGTGAATGACGGCTTTCACACACACTTATCTCTCAGAACTGAGCATGTGGAGAGACGTTCGTTCATCTAGCACAAAGGGAACGGGTGGCAGGGGAAACTTTTGTTGTGGTTTCTCACTCTGTTTCCTAGTGCCGGTTTGAAGTTCCTGCAGTTTTCACTGTAAAACCGAGTTGGAGCTAGTACCTCCCCATATATATGTATGGATTGGGGTTAGCACCTGAAAAGAAACTTCCTGTTCCCAACAAGCTACTTGAAGGACGGCTTTCACACACACTTATCTCACATAACTAAACATGTGGAGAGACGTTCGTTCATCTAGCACAAAGGGAACTGGTTGCAGGAGAAACTTTTACTCTGGTTTCCCAGTCTGTTTCCCAGTGCCGGTTTGAAGTTCCTGCCATTATCACTGTAAAACCGAGTTGGAGCTATTACCTCCCCTTATATATGTATGGAGTGTAGTTTGCAAAGAAAGTTTGTGTTCCCAACAAGCTAGGTGAAGAACGGCCTTCACACACACTTATCACTCAGAACTGAGCATGAGGAGAGACTTTCGTTCATCTAGCACCAAGGGAACGGGTTGCAGGAGAAACTTTTACTCTGGTTTCTCAGTCTGTTTCCAAGTGCCGGTTTGAAGTTCCTGCAGTTTTCACTGTAAAACCGAGTTGGAGCTAGTACCACCCCATATATATGTATGGAGTGGAGTTTGCACCTGAAAAGTAACGTTGTGTTCCCAACAATCTAGGTGAAAGACGGCTTTCACACACACATATCTTTCAGAACTGAGCATGTGGAGAGACGTTCGTTCATCTAGCACAAAGGGAACGGGTTGCTGGAGAATCTTTTCTCTGGTTTCTCAGTCTGTTTTCTAGTGCCTTTTTGAAGTTCCTGCAGTTTTCACTGTAAAACCGAGTTAGAGCTGGTACCTCCCCATATATATGTATGGATTGGAGTTTGCACCTGAAAAGAAACTTTGTGTTGCCAACAAGCTAGGTGAAGGACGGCCTTCACATACAATTATCTCTCAGAACTGAGCATGTGGAGACACAATCGTTCATCTAACACCAAGGGTACGTGTTGCAGGAGAAACTTTTACTCTGGATTCCCAGTCAGTTTCCTAGTGCCAGTTTGAATTTCCCGCAATTTTCACTGTAAAAACGACTTGGAGCTAGTACCTCCCCATATATATGTATGGTGTGGATATTGCAACGGAAAAGGAACTTTGTGTTCCCAACAAGCTGGGTGAATGACGGCTTTAACACACACTTATCTCTCAGAACTGAGCATGTGGAGAGACGTTCGTTCATCTAGCACAAAGGGAACGGGTGGCAGGGGAACTTTTGTTGTGGATTCTCAGTCTGTTTCCTAGTGCCGGTTTTAAGTTCCTGCAGTTTTCACTGTAAAACCGAGTTGGAGCTAGTACCTCATCATATATATGTATGATTTGGTGTTAGCACCTGAAAAGAAACTTTTTGTTCCCAACAAGATAGTTGAAGGACAGCTTTCACACACACATATCTCTCATAACTGAACATGTGGAGAGACGTTCGTTCATCTAGCACAACGGGAACGGGTAGGAGGCGAAATTTTTACTCTGGTTTCTCAGTCTGTTTCCTAGTGCCGGTTTGAAGTTCCTGCCGTTATCACTGTAAAACCGAGTTGGAGCTATTACCTCCCCTTATATATGTATGGAGTGGAGTTTGCAAAGAAACTTTGTGTTCCCAACAAGCTAGGTGAAGAACGGCCTTCACACACACTTATCTCTCAGAACTGAGCATGAGGAGAGACTTTCGTTCATCTAGCACCAAGGGAACGGATTGCAGGGGAAACTTTTACTCTGGTTTCTCAGTCTGTTTCCTAGTGCCGGTTTGAAGTTCCTGCAGTTTTCACTGTAAAACAGAGTTGGAGCTAGTACCTCCCCATATATATGTATGGATTGGTTTGTATCTGGAAAGAAACTTTGTGTTCCCAACAAGATAGGTGAAGAAGGGCCTTCACACACACTTATCTCTCAGATCTGAGCATGCGGAGAGACTTTCGTTCATCTAGCACAAATGGAACTGGTTGCAGGAGAAACTTTTATTCTGGTTTCTCAGTCTGTTTCCTAGTGCCGGTTTGAATTTCCTGCAGTTTTCACCGTAAAACCGAGTTGGAGCTAGTACCTCCCCATATATATGTATGCAGTGGAGTTTGCAGCTGTAAAGAAACTTTGTGTTCCCAACAAGCTAGTTTAAGGACGGCTTTCACACACACTTATCTCTCAGAACTGAGCATGTGGAGAGACGTTCGTTCATATAGCACAAAGGGATCGGGTTGCAGGAGAAACTTTTACTCTGGATTCTCAGTCTGTTTCCTAGTGCCGGTTTGAAGTTCCTGCAGTTTTCACTGTAAAACAGAGTTGGAGCTACTAACTCCCCATATTTATGTACGGAGTGGAGTATGCAACTGAAACGAAACCTTGTGTTCCCAACAAGCTATGTGAAAGACGGCTTTCACACACACATATCTATCAGAACTGAGCATGTGGAGACACATTCGTTCAACTAACACCAAGGGTACGGGTTGCAGGAGAAAATTTTACTCTGGATTCTCAGTCTGTTTCCTAGTGCCAGTTTGAATTTCCCACACTTTTCACTGTAAAATCGAGTTGGAGCTAGTACCTCCCCATATATAAGTATGGTGTGGATATTGCAACTGAAAAGGAACTATGTGTTCCCAACAAGCTGGGTGAATGACGGCTTTCACACACAATTATCTCTCAGAACTGAGCATATGGAGAGACATTCGTTCATCTAGCACAAAGGGAATGGTTTGCAGGAGAATCTTTTACTCTGGTTTCTCAGTCTGTTTCCTAGTGCCGGTTTGAACTTCCTGCAGTTTTCACTGTAAAACCGAGTTGGAGCTAGTACCTCCCCATATATATGTATGGAGTGGATATTGCAACTGAAAAGGAACTTTGTGTTCCAAAGAAGCTAGTTGAAGGGCGGCTTTCACACACACTTGTCTCTCAGAACTGAGCATGTGGAGAGACGTTCGTTCATCTGGCACCAAGGGAACGGATTGCAGGAGAAACTTTTACTCTGGTTTCTCAGTCTGTTTCCTTGTGCCGGTTGGTAGTTCCTGCAGTTATCACTGTAAACTGGAGTTGGAGCTCGTACCACCCCTATATATGTATGGAGTGGAGTTTACCACTGAAAAGGAACTTTGTGTTCCCAACAAGCTAGTTTAAGGATGGTTTTCACACACACTTATCTCTCAGAACTGAGCATATGGAGAGACATTCGTTCATCTAGCACAAAGGGAACGGGTTGCAGGAGAAACTTTTACTCTGGTTTCTCAGTCTGTTTCCTAGTGCCGGTTGGAAGTTCCTGCAGTTTTCACTGTAAAAACCGAGTTGGAGCTAGTACCTCCCCATATATATGTAAGTAGAGTTGTTTGCAACTGAAAACAAACTTTGTGTTCCCAACAAGCAATGTGAAAGACGGCTTTCACACACACTTATCTCTCAGAACTGAGCATGTGGAGAGACGTTCGTTCATATAGCACAAAGAGAACGGGTAGCAGGCGAAATTTTTACTCTGGTTTCTCATTCTGTTTCCTAGTGCCGGTTTGAAGTTCCTGCCGTTATCACTGTAAAACCGAGTTGGAGCTATTACCTCCCCTTATATATGTATGGAGTGGAGTTTGCAAAGAAACTTTGTGTTCCCAACAAGCTAGGTAAAGAACGGCCTTCACACACAATTATCTCTCAGAACTGAGCATGAGGAGAAACTTTCGTTCATCTAGCACCAAGGGAACAGGTTGCAGGAGAAACTTTTACTCTGGTTTCTCAGTCTGTTTCCAAGTGCCGGTTTGAAGTTCCTGCAGTTTTCACTGTAAAACCGAGTTGGAGCTTGTACCTGCCCATATTTATATATGGAGTGGAGTTTGCAACTGAAAAGAAACTTTGTGTTGCCAACATGCTAGGTGAAGGACGGCTTTTACACACACTTATTTCTCAGAACTGAGCATGTGGAGAGACGTTCGTTCATCTAGCACAAAGGGAACGGTTTGCAGGAGAAATTTTTACACTGGTTTCTCAGTCTGTTTCCTAGTGCCGGTTTGAAGTTCCAGCAGTTTTCACTGTAAAACCGATTTGGAGTTAGTACCTCCCCATATATATGTATGCAGTGGTGTTGGCAGCTGTAAAGAAACTTTTTGTTCTCAACAAGCTAGTTTAAGGACGGCTTTCAAACACACTTATCTCTCAGAACTGAGCATGTGGAGAGACTTTCGTTCATATAGAACAAAGGGAACGGGCTGCAGGAGAAACTTTTACTCTGAATTCTCAGTCTGTTTCCTAGTGCCGGTGTGAAGTTCCTGCAGTTTTCACTGTAAAACAGAGTTGGAGCTACTACCTCCCCATATTTATGTACGGAGGGGTGTATGCAACTGAAAAGAAACCTTGTGTTCCCAACAAGCTATGTGAAGGACGGCTTTCACACACACATATCTCTCAGAACTGAGCATGTCGAGACACATTCGTTCATCTAACACCAAGGGTACGGGTTGAAGGAGAAAATTTTACTCTGGATTCTCAGACTGTTTCCTAGTGCCAGTTTAATTTTCCTGCACTTTTCACTTTAAAATTGAGTTGGAGCTAGTACCTCCCCATATATATGTGTGGAGTGGAGTTTGCAACTGAAAAGAAACTTTGTGTTGCCAACAAGCTAGGTGAAGGACGGCCTTCACATACAATTATCTCTCAGAACTGAGCATGTGGAGACACAATCGTTCATCTAACACCAAGGGTACGTGTTGCAGGAGAAACTTTTACTCTGGATTCCCAGTCAGTTTCCTAGTGCCAGTTTGAATTTCCCGCACTTTTCACTGTAAAAACGACTTGGAGCTAGTACCTCCCCATATATATGTATGGTGTGGATATTGCAACGGAAAAGGAACTTTGTGTTCCCAACAAGCTGGGTGAATGACGGCTTTAACACACACTTATCTCTCAGAACTGAGCATGTGGAGAGACGTTCGTTCATCTAGCACAAAGGGAACGGGTGGCAGGGGAACTTTTGTTGTGGATTCTCAGTCTGTTTCCTAGTGCCGGTTTTAAGTTCCTGCAGTTTTCACTGTAAAACCGAGTTGGAGCTAGTACCTCATCATATATATGTATGATTTGGTGTTAGCACCTGAAAAGAAACTTTTTGTTCCCAACAAGATAGTTGAAGGACAGCTTTCACACACACATATCTCTCATAACTGAACATGTGGAGAGACGTTCGTTCATCTAGCACAACGGGAACGGGTAGGAGGCGAAATTTTTACTCTGGTTTCTCAGTCTGTTTCCTAGTGCCGGTTTGAAGTTCCTGCCGTTATCACTGTAAAACCGAGTTGGAGCTATTACCTCCCCTTATATATGTATGGAGTGGAGTTTGCAAAGAAACTTTGTGTTCCCAACAAGCTAGGTGAAGAACGGCCTTCACACACACTTATCTCTCAGAACTGAGCATGAGGAGAGACTTTCGTTCATCTAGCACCAAGGGAACGGATTGCAGGGGAAACTTTTACTCTGGTTTCTCAGTCTGTTTCCTAGTGCCGGTTTGAAGTTCCTGCAGTTTTCACTGTAAAACAGAGTTGGAGCTAGTACCTCCCCATATATATGTATGGATTGGTTTGTATCTGGAAAGAAACTTTGTGTTCCCAACAAGATAGGTGAAGAAGGGCCTTCACACACACTTATCTCTCAGATCTGAGCATGCGGAGAGACTTTCGTTCATCTAGCACAAATGGAACTGGTTGCAGGAGAAACTTTTATTCTGGTTTCTCAGTCTGTTTCCTAGTGCCGGTTTGAATTTCCTGCAGTTTTCACCGTAAAACCGAGTTGGAGCTAGTACCTCCCCATATATATGTATGCAGTGGAGTTTGCAGCTGTAAAGAAACTTTGTGTTCCCAACAAGCTAGTTTAAGGACGGCTTTCACACACACTTATCTCTCAGAACTGAGCATGTGGAGAGACGTTCGTTCATATAGCACAAAGGGATCGGGTTGCAGGAGAAACTTTTACTCTGGATTCTCAGTCTGTTTCCTAGTGCCGGTTTGAAGTTCCTGCAGTTTTCACTGTAAAACAGAGTTGGAGCTACTAACTCCCCATATTTATGTACGGAGTGGAGTATGCAACTGAAACGAAACCTTGTGTTCCCAACAAGCTATGTGAAAGACGGCTTTCACACACACATATCTATCAGAACTGAGCATGTGGAGACACATTCGTTCAACTAACACCAAGGGTACGGGTTGCAGGAGAAAATTTTACTCTGGATTCTCAGTCTGTTTCCTAGTGCCAGTTTGAATTTCCCACACTTTTCACTGTAAAATCGAGTTGGAGCTAGTACCTCCCCATATATAAGTATGGTGTGGATATTGCAACTGAAAAGGAACTATGTGTTCCCAACAAGCTGGGTGAATGACGGCTTTCACACACAATTATCTCTCAGAACTGAGCATATGGAGAGACATTCGTTCATCTAGCACAAAGGGAATGGTTTGCAGGAGAATCTTTTACTCTGGTTTCTCAGTCTGTTTCCTAGTGCCGGTTTGAACTTCCTGCAGTTTTCACTGTAAAACCGAGTTGGAGCTAGTACCTCCCCATATATATGTATGGAGTGGATATTGCAACTGAAAAGGAACTTTGTGTTCCAAAGAAGCTAGTTGAAGGGCGGCTTTCACACACACTTGTCTCTCAGAACTGAGCATGTGGAGAGACGTTCGTTCATCTGGCACCAAGGGAACGGATTGCAGGAGAAACTTTTACTCTGGTTTCTCAGTCTGTTTCCTTGTGCCGGTTGGTAGTTCCTGCAGTTATCACTGTAAACTGGAGTTGGAGCTCGTACCACCCCTATATATGTATGGAGTGGAGTTTACCACTGAAAAGGAACTTTGTGTTCCCAACAAGCTAGTTTAAGGATGGTTTTCACACACACTTATCTCTCAGAACTGAGCATATGGAGAGACATTCGTTCATCTAGCACAAAGGGAACGGGTTGCAGGAGAAACTTTTACTCTGGTTTCTCAGTCTGTTTCCTAGTGCCGGTTGGAAGTTCCTGCAGTTTTCACTGTAAAAACCGAGTTGGAGCTAGTACCTCCCCATATATATGTAAGTAGAGTTGTTTGCAACTGAAAACAAACTTTGTGTTCCCAACAAGCAATGTGAAAGACGGCTTTCACACACACTTATCTCTCAGAACTGAGCATGTGGAGAGACGTTCGTTCATATAGCACAAAGAGAACGGGTAGCAGGCGAAATTTTTACTCTGGTTTCTCATTCTGTTTCCTAGTGCCGGTTTGAAGTTCCTGCCGTTATCACTGTAAAACCGAGTTGGAGCTATTACCTCCCCTTATATATGTATGGAGTGGAGTTTGCAAAGAAACTTTGTGTTCCCAACAAGCTAGGTAAAGAACGGCCTTCACACACAATTATCTCTCAGAACTGAGCATGAGGAGAAACTTTCGTTCATCTAGCACCAAGGGAACAGGTTGCAGGAGAAACTTTTACTCTGGTTTCTCAGTCTGTTTCCAAGTGCCGGTTTGAAGTTCCTGCAGTTTTCACTGTAAAACCGAGTTGGAGCTTGTACCTGCCCATATTTATATATGGAGTGGAGTTTGCAACTGAAAAGAAACTTTGTGTTGCCAACATGCTAGGTGAAGGACGGCTTTTACACACACTTATTTCTCAGAACTGAGCATGTGGAGAGACGTTCGTTCATCTAGCACAAAGGGAACGGTTTGCAGGAGAAATTTTTACACTGGTTTCTCAGTCTGTTTCCTAGTGCCGGTTTGAAGTTCCAGCAGTTTTCACTGTAAAACCGATTTGGAGTTAGTACCTCCCCATATATATGTATGCAGTGGTGTTGGCAGCTGTAAAGAAACTTTTTGTTCTCAACAAGCTAGTTTAAGGACGGCTTTCAAACACACTTATCTCTCAGAACTGAGCATGTGGAGAGACTTTCGTTCATATAGAACAAAGGGAACGGGCTGCAGGAGAAACTTTTACTCTGAATTCTCAGTCTGTTTCCTAGTGCCGGTGTGAAGTTCCTGCAGTTTTCACTGTAAAACAGAGTTGGAGCTACTACCTCCCCATATTTATGTACGGAGGGGTGTATGCAACTGAAAAGAAACCTTGTGTTCCCAACAAGCTATGTGAAGGACGGCTTTCACACACACATATCTCTCAGAACTGAGCATGTCGAGACACATTCGTTCATCTAACACCAAGGGTACGGGTTGAAGGAGAAAATTTTACTCTGGATTCTCAGACTGTTTCCTAGTGCCAGTTTAATTTTCCTGCACTTTTCACTTTAAAATTGAGTTGGAGCTAGTACCTCCCCATATATATGTGTGGAGTGGAGTTTGCAACTGAAAAGAAACTTTGTGTTCCCAAAGAGCTAGGTGAAGGACGGCTTTCACACACACTTATCACTCAGAACTGAGCATAAGGAGAGACATTTGTTCATCTAGGACAAAGGGAACGGGTTGCAGGAGAAACTTTTACTCTGGTTTCTCAGTCTGTTTCCTAGTGCCGGTTTGAATTTCCTACAGATTTCACTGTAAAAACGAGTTGGAGCTAGTACCTCCCCATATATATGTATGGATTGAAGTTTGCAACTGTAAAGAAACTTTGTGTTCCCAACAAGCAAGTTGAAGGACGGCTTTCACACACACTTATCTCTCAGAACTGAGCATGTGGAGAGACGTTCGTTCATCTAGCACAAAGGGAACTGTTTGCATGAGAAACTTTTACTCTGGTTTCTCAGTCTGTTTCCTAGTGCCGGTTTGAAGTTCCTGCAGTTTTCACTGTAAAACAGATTTGGAGCTACTACCTGCCCATATTTATGTATGGAGTGGAGTTTGCAACTGAAAAGAAACTTTGTGTTGCCAAAAAGCTAGGTGAAGGACGGCTTTCACACACACTTATCTCTCAGAACTGAGCATGTCGATAGATGTTCGTTCATCTAGCACAAAGGGAACGGGTTGCAGGAGAAACTTTTACTCTGGTTTCTCAGTCTGTTTCCTAGTGCCGGATTGAAGTTCCTGCAGTTTTCACTGTAAAACCGTGTTGGAGCTAGAACCTCCCCATATATATGTATGGATTGGATTTTGCACCTGAAAAGAAACTTTCTGTTCCCAACAAGCTACTTGAAATACTGCTTTTACACACACTTATCTCTCATAAGTGAACATGTGGAGAGACGTTCGTTCATCTAGCACAAAGGGAACGGTTAGCAGGCGAAATTTTTACTCTGGTTTCTCAGTCTGTTTCCTAGTGCCGGTTTGAAGATCCTGCCGTTATCACTGTAAAACCGAGTTGGAGCTATTACCTCCCCTTATATATGTATGGAGTGGAGTTTGCAAAGAAACTTTGTGTTCCCAACAAGCTAGGTGAAGAACGGCCTTCACACACACTTATCTCTCAGAACTGATCATGAGGAGAGACTTTCGTTCATCTAGCACCAAGGGAACGGTTTGCAGGAGAAACTTTTACTCTGGTTTCTCAGTCTGTTTCCTACTGCCGGTTTGAAGTTCCTGCAGTTTTCACTGTAAAACCGAGTTGGAGCTAGTACCTCCCCTTATATATGTATGGAGTGGATATTGCAACTGAAAAGGAACTTTGTGTTCCCAAGAAGCTAGTTGAAGGACGGCTTTCACACACACTTGTCTCTCAGAACTGAGCATGTGGAGAGACGTTCGTTCATCTAGCACAAAGGGAACGGTTTGCAGGAGAAATTTTTACACTGGTTTCTCAGTCTGTTTCCTAGTGCCGGTTTGAAGTTCCAGCAGTTTTCACTGTAAAACCGATTTGGAGTTAGTACCTCCCCATATATATGTATGCAGTGGTGTTGGCAGCTGTAAAGAAACTTTTTGTTCTCAACAAGCTAGTTTAAGGACGGCTTTCAAACACACTTATCTCTCAGAACTGAGCATGTGGAGAGACTTTCGTTCATATAGAACAAAGGGAACGGGCTGCAGGAGAAACTTTTACTCTGAATTCTCAGTCTGTTTCCTAGTGCCGGTGTGAAGTTCCTGCAGTTTTCACTGTAAAACAGAGTTGGAGCTACTACCTCCCCATATTTATGTACGGAGGGGTGTATGCAACTGAAAAGAAACCTTGTGTTCCCAACAAGCTATGTGAAGGACGGCTTTCACACACACATATCTCTCAGAACTGAGCATGTCGAGACACATTCGTTCATCTAACACCAAGGGTACGGGTTGAAGGAGAAAATTTTACTCTGGATTCTCAGACTGTTTCCTAGTGCCAGTTTAATTTTCCTGCACTTTTCACTTTAAAATTGAGTTGGAGCTAGTACCTCCCCATATATATGTGTGGAGTGGAGTTTGCAACTGAAAAGAAACTTTGTGTTCCCAAAGAGCTAGGTGAAGGACGGCTTTCACACACACTTATCACTCAGAACTGAGCATAAGGAGAGACATTTGTTCATCTAGGACAAAGGGAACGGGTTGCAGGAGAAACTTTTACTCTGGTTTCTCAGTCTGTTTCCTAGTGCCGGTTTGAATTTCCTACAGATTTCACTGTAAAAACGAGTTGGAGCTAGTACCTCCCCATATATATGTATGGATTGAAGTTTGCAACTGTAAAGAAACTTTGTGTTCCCAACAAGCAAGTTGAAGGACGGCTTTCACACACACTTATCTCTCAGAACTGAGCATGTGGAGAGACGTTCGTTCATCTAGCACAAAGGGAACTGTTTGCATGAGAAACTTTTACTCTGGTTTCTCAGTCTGTTTCCTAGTGCCGGTTTGAAGTTCCTGCAGTTTTCACTGTAAAACAGATTTGGAGCTAGTACCTGCCCATATTTATGTATGGAGTGGAGTTTGCAACTGAAAAGAAACTTTGTGTTGCCAAAAAGCTAGGTGAAGGACGGCTTTCACACACACTTATCTCTCAGAACTGAGCATGTCGATAGATGTTCGTTCATCTAGCTCAAAGGGAACGGGTTGCAGGAGAAACTTTTACTCTGGTTTCTCAGTCTGTTTCCTAGTGCCGGATTGAAGTTCCTGCAGTTTTCACTGTAAAACCGTGTTGGAGCTAGAACCTCCCCATATATATGTATGG
The DNA here is from genome assembly GCF_036321535.1 of Camelus dromedarius. Lineage (NCBI taxonomy): Eukaryota > Metazoa > Chordata > Mammalia > Artiodactyla > Camelidae > Camelus > Camelus dromedarius. Next base: position 226,109 of record NW_026989774.1, read on the forward strand.
ATTGGATTTTGCACCTGAAAAGAAACTTTCTGTTCCCAACAAGCTACTTGAAATACTGCTTTTACACACACTTATCTCTCATAAGTGAACATGTGGAGAGACGTTCGTTCATCTAGCACAAAGGGAACGGTTAGCAGGCGAAATTTTTACTCTGGTTTCTCAGTCTGTTTCCTAGTGCCGGTTTGAAGTTCCTGCCGTTATCACTGTAAAACCGAGTTGGAGCTATTACCTCCCCTTATATATGTATGGAGTGGAGTTTGCAAAGAAACTTTGTGTTCCCAACAAGCTAGGTGAAGAACGGCCTTCACACACACTTATCTCTCAGAACTGATCATGAGGAGAGACTTTCGTTCATCTAGCACCAAGGGAACGGTTTGCAGGAGAAACTTTTACTCTGGTTTCTCAGTCTGTTTCCTACTGCCGGTTTGAAGTTCCTGCAGTTTTCACTGTAAAACCGAGTTGGAGCTAGTACCTCCCCTTATATATGTATGGAGTGGATATTGCAACTGAAAAGGAACTTTGTGTTCCCAAGAAGCTAGTTGAAGGACGGCTTTCACACACACTTATCTCTCAGAACTGAGCATGTCGATAGATGTTCGTTCATCTAGCTCAAAGGGAACGGGTTGCAGGAGAAACTTTTACTCTGGTTTCTCAGTCTGTTTCCTAGTGCCGGATTGAAGTTCCTGCAGTTTTCACTGTAAAACCGTGTTGGAGCTAGAACCTCCCCATATATATGTATGGATTGGATTTTGCACCTGAAAAGAAACTTTCTGTTCCCAACAAGCTACTTGAAATACTGCTTTTACACACACTTATCTCTCATAAGTGAACATGTGGAGAGACGTTCGTTCATCTAGCACAAAGGGAACGGTTAGCAGGCGAAATTTTTACTCTGGTTTCTCAGTCTGTTTCCTAGTGCCGGTTTGAAGTTCCTGCCGTTATCACTGTAAAACCGAGTTGGAGCTATTACCTCCCCTTATATATGTATGGAGTGGAGTTTGCAAAGAAACTTTGTGTTCCCAACAAGCTAGGTGAAGAACGGCCTTCACACACACTTATCTCTCAGAACTGATCATGAGGAGAGACTTTCGTTCATCTAGCACAAAGGGAACTGTTTGCATGAGAAACTTTTACTCTGGTTTCTCAGTCTGTTTCCTAGTGCCGGTTTGAAGTTCCTGCAGTTATCACTGTAAACTGGAGTTGGAGCTCGTACCACCCCTATATATGTATGGAGTTTAGTTTACCACTGAAAAGGATCTTTGTGTTCCGAACAAGCTAGTTTAAGGATGGTTTTCACACACACTTATCTCTCAGAACTGAGCATATGGAGAGACATTCGTTCATCTAGCACAAAGGGAACGGGTTGCAGGAGAAACTTTTACTCTGGTTTCTCAGTCTGTTTCCTAGTGCCGGTTGGAAGTTCCTGCAGTTTTCACTGTAAAACCGAGTTGGAGCTAGTACCTCCCCATATATATGTAAGTAGAGTTGTTTGCAACTGAAAACAAACTTTGTGTTCCCAACAAGCAATGTGAAAGACGGCTTTCACACACACTTATCTCTCAGAACTGAGCATGTGGAGAGACGTTCGTTCATATAGAACAAAGGGAACGGGCTGCAGGAGAAACTTTTACTCTGGATTCTCAGTCTGTTTCCTAGTGCCGGTTTTAAGTTCCTGCAGTTTTCACTGTAAAACAGAGTTGGAGCTATTACCTCCCCATATTTATGTACGGAGTGGAGTATGCAACTGAAAAGAAACCTTGTGTTCCCAACAAGCTATGAGAGGGACGGCTTTCACACACACATATCTCTCAGAACTGAGCATGTGCAGACACATTCGTTTTCTAACACCAAGGGTACGGGTTGCAGGAGAAACTTTTACTCTGGATTCTCAGTCTGTTTCCTAGTGCCAGTTTGAATTTCCCGCACTTTTCACTGTAAAACTGAGTTGGAACTTGTACCTCCCCATATATATGTATGGTGTGGATATTGCAACTGAAAAGGAACTTTGTGTTCCCAACAAGCTGGGTGAATGACGGCTTTCACACACACTTATCTCTCAGAATTGAGCATGTGGAGAAACGTTCGTTCATCTAGCACAAAGGGAACGGGTTGCAGGAGAAACTTTTACTCTGGATTCTCAGTCTGTTTCCTAGTGCCGGTTTGAATTTCCTGCAGTTTTCACTGTAAAACCGAGTTGGAGCTAATACCTCCCCATATGTATGTATGGAGTGGAGTTTGCAACTGAAAAGAAACTTTGTGTTCCCAACAAGCTAGGTGAAGGACGGCTTTCACACACACTTATCACTGAGAACTGAGCATATGGAGAGACATTCGTTCATCTAGAACAAAGGGAACGGGTTGCAGGATAAACTTTTACTCTGGTTTCTCAGTCTGTTTCCTAGTGCCGGTAGGAATTTCCTGCAGTTTTCACTGTAAAACCGAGTTGGAGCTAATACCTCCCCATATATATGTATGTAGAGTTGTTTGCAACTGAAAACAAACTTTGTGTTCCCAACAAGCAAGGTGAAAGACGGCTTACACACACACTTATCTCTCAGAAATGAGCATGTGGAGAGACTTTCGTTCATCTAGCACAAAAGGAACGGTTTCCAGGAGAAACTTTTACACTGGTTTCTCAGTCTGTTTCCTAGTGCCGGTTTGAATTTCCTGCAGTTTTCAGTGTAAATCCGAGTTGAAGCTAGTACCTCCCCATATATATGTATGGAGTGGAGTTTGCAACTGAAAAGAAACTTTGTGTTCCCAACAAGCAAGTTGAAGGACGGCTTTCACACACACTTATCTCTCAGAACTGAGCATGTGGAGAGACGTTCGTTCATCTAGCACAAAGGAACGGTTTGCAGGAGAAACTTTTACTCTGGTTTCTCAGTCTGTTTCCTAGTGCCGGTTGGAAGTTCCTGCAGTTTTCACTGTAAAACCGAGTTGGAGCTAGTACCTCCACATATATATGTATGTAGAGTTGTTTGCAACTGAAAACAAACTTTGTGTTCCCAACAAGCAAGGTTAAAGACGGCTTTCACACACACTTATCTCTCAGAACTGAGCATGTGGAGAGACGTTCGTTCATCTAGCACAAAGGGAACGGGTTGCAGGAGAAACTTTTACTCTGGTTTCTAGGTCTGTTTCCTAGTGCCGGTTGGAAGTTACTGCATTTTCACTGTAAAACCCATTTGGAGCTAGTACCTGCCCATATTTATGTATGGAGTGGAGTTTGCAACTGAAAAGAACCTTTTTGTTGCCAACAAGCTAGGTGAAGTAGGGTTTTCACACACAGTTATATCTCATAACAACATGTGGAGAGACGTTCGTTCATCTAGCACAATGGGAACTGGTTGCAGGCGAAATTTTTACTCTGGTTTCTCAGTCTGTTTCCTAGTGCCGGTTTGAATTTCCTGCCGTTATCATTGTAAAACCGAGTTGGAGCTAGTACCTCCCCATATATATGTATGGAGGGGATATTGCAACTGAAAATGGAGTTTGTGTTCCCAACAAGCTAGTTGAAAGACGGCTTTCACACACACTTATCTCTCAGAACTTAGAATGAGGAGAGACGTTCGTTCATCTAGCACAAAAGAAACGGGTTGCAGGAGAAACATTTGTTCTGGTTTCTCAGTCTGTTTCCAAGTGCCGGTTTGAAGATCCTGCCGTTTTCACTGTAAAACTGAGTTGGAGCTAGTACCTCCCCATATATATGTATGGAGTGGAGTTTGCACCTGAAAAGAAACTTTGTGTTCCCAACAAGCTAGGTGAAGAAGGGCCTTCACACACAATTATCTCTCAGAACTGAGCATGAGGAGAAACTTTCGTTCATCTAGCACCAAGGGAACAGGTTGCAGGAGAAACTTTTACTCTGGTTTCTCAGTCTGTTTCCAAGTGCCGGTTTGAAGTTCCTGCAGTTTTCACTGTAAAACCGAGTTGGAGCTTGTACCTGCCCATATTTATATATGAAGTGGAGTTTGCAACTGAAAAGAAACTTTGTGTTGCCAACATGCTAGGTGAAGGACGGCTTTCACACACACTTATTTCTCAGAACTGAGCATGTGGAGAGACGTTCGTTCATCTAGCACAAAGGGAACGGTTTGCAGGAGAAATTTTTACACTGGTTTCTCAGTCTGTTTCCTAGTGCCGGTTTGAAGTTCCAGCAGTTTTCACTGTAAAACCGATTTGGAGTTAGTACCTCCCCATATATATGTATGCAGTGGTGTTGGCAGCTGTAAAGAAACTTTTTGTTCTCAACAAGCTAGTTTAAGGACGGCTTTCAAACACACTTATCTCTCAGAACTGAGCATGTGGAGAGACTTTCGTTCATATAGAACAAAGGGAACGGGCTGCAGTAGAAACTTTTACTCTGAATTCTCAGTCTGTTTCCTAGTGCCGGTGTGAAGTTCCTGCAGTTTTCACTGTAAAACAGAGTTGGAGCTACTACCTCCCCATATTTATGTACGGAGGGGTGTATGCAACTGAAAAGAAACCTTGTGTTCCCAACAAGCTATGTGAAGGACGGCTTTCACACACACATATCTCTCAGAACTGAGCATGTCGAGACACATTCGTTCATCTAACACCAAGGGTACGGGTTGAAGGAGAAAATTTTACTCTGGATTCTCAGACTGTTTCCTAGTGCCAGTTTAATTTTCCTGCACTTTTCACTTTAAAATTGAGTTGGAGCTAGTACCTCCCCATATATATGTGTGGAGTGGAGTTTGCAACTGAAAAGAAACTTTGTGTTCCCAAAGAGCTAGGTGAAGGACGGCTTTCACACACACTTATCACTCAGAACTGAGCATAAGGAGAGACATTTGTTCATCTAGGACAAAGGGAACGGGTTGCAGGAGAAACTTTTACTCTGGTTTCTCAGTCTGTTTCCTAGTGCCGGTTTGAATTTCCTACAGATTTCACTGTAAAAACGAGTTGGAGCTAGTACCTCCCCATATATATGTATGGATTGAAGTTTGCAACTGTAAAGAAACTTTGTGTTCCCAACAAGCAAGTTGAAGGACGGCTTTCACACACACTTATCTCTCAGAACTGAGCATGTGGAGAGACGTTCGTTCATCTAGCACAAAGGGAACTGTTTGCATGAGAAACTTTTACTCTGGTTTCTCAGTCTGTTTCCTAGTGCCGGTTTGAAGTTCCTGCAGTTTTCACTGTAAAACAGATTTGGAGCTACTACCTGCCCATATTTATGTATGGAGTGGAGTTTGCAACTGAAAAGAAACTTTGTGTTGCCAAAAAGCTAGGTGAAGGACGGCTTTCACACACACTTATCTCTCAGAACTGAGCATGTCGATAGATGTTCGTTCATCTAGCACAAAGGGAACGGGTTGCAGGAGAAACTTTTACTCTGGTTTCTCAGTCTGTTTCCTAGTGCCGGATTGAAGTTCCTGCAGTTTTCACTGTAAAACCGTGTTGGAGCTAGAACCTCCCCATATATATGTATGGATTGGATTTTGCACCTGAAAAGAAACTTTCTGTTCCCAACAAGCTACTTGAAATACTGCTTTTACACACACTTATCTCTCATAAGTGAACATGTGGAGAGACGTTCGTTCATCTAGCACAAAGGGAACGGTTAGCAGGCGAAATTTTTACTCTGGTTTCTCAGTCTGTTTCCTAGTGCCGGTTTGAAGTTCCTGCCGTTATCACTGTAAAACCGAGTTGGAGCTATTACCTCCCCTTATATATGTATGGAGTGGAGTTTGCAAAGAAACTTTGTGTTCCCAACAAGCTAGGTGAAGAACGGCCTTCACACACACTTATCTCTCAGAACTGATCATGAGGAGAGACTTTCGTTCATCTAGCACCAAGGGAACGGTTTGCAGGAGAAACTTTTACTCTGGTTTCTCAGTCTGTTTCCTACTGCCGGTTTGAAGTTCCTGCAGTTTTCACTGTAAAACCGAGTTGGAGCTAGTACCTCCCCTTATATATGTATGGAGTGGATATTGCAACTGAAAAGGAACTTTGTGTTCCCAAGAAGCTAGTTGAAGGACGGCTTTCACACACACTTGTCTCTCAGAACTGAGCATGTGGAGAGACGTTCGTTCATCTGGCACCAAGGGAACGGATTGCAGGAGAAACTTTTACTCTGGTTTCTCAGTCTGTTTCCTTGTGCCGGTTGGTAGTTCCTGCAGTTATCACTGTAAACTGGAGTTGGAGCTCGTACCACCCCTATATATGTATGGAGTGGAGTTTACCACTGAAAAGGATCTTTGTGTTCCGAACAAGCTAGTTTAAGGATGGTTTTCACACACACTTATCTCTCAGAACTGAGCATATGGAGAGACATTCGTTCATCTAGCACAAAGGGAACGGGTTGCAGGAGAAACTTTTACTCTGGTTTCTCAGTCTGTTTCCTAGTGCCGGTTGGAAGTTCCTGCAGTTTTCACTGTAAAACCGAGTTGGAGCTAGTACCTCCCCATATATATGTAAGTAGAGTTGTTTGCAACTGAAAACAAACTTTGTGTTCCCAACAAGCAATGTGAAAGACGGCTTTCACACACACTTATCTCTCAGAACTGAGCATGTGGAGAGACGTTCGTTCATATAGAACAAAGGGAACGGGCTGCAGGAGAAACTTTTACTCTGGATTCTCAGTCTGTTTCCTAGTGCCGGTTTTAAGTTCCTGCAGTTTTCACTGTAAAACAGAGTTGGAGCTATTACCTCCCCATATTTATGTACGGAGTGGAGTATGCAACTGAAAAGAAACCTTGTGTTCCCAACAAGCTATGAGAAGGACGGCTTTCACACACACATATCTCTCAGAACTGAGCATGTGCAGACACATTCGTTTTCTAACACCAAGGGTACGGGTTGCAGGAGAAACTTTTACTCTGGATTCTCAGTCTGTTTCCTAGTGCCAGTTAGAATTTCCCGCACTTTTCACTGTAAAACTGAGTTGGAACTAGTACCTCCCCATATATATGTATGGTGTGGATATTGCAACTGAAAAGGAACTTTGTGTTCCCAACAAGCTGGGTGAATGACGGCTTTCACACACACTTATCTCTCAGAATTGAGCATGTGGAGAAACGTTCGTTCATCTAGCACAAAGGGAACGGGTTGCAGGAGAAACTTTTACTCTGGATTCTCAGTCTGTTTCCTAGTGCCGGTTTGAATTTCCTGCAGTTTTCACTGTAAAACCGAGTTGGAGCTAATACCTCCCCATATTTATGTATGGAGTGGAGTTTGCAACTGAAAAGAAACTTTGTGTTCCCAACAAGCTAGGTGAAGGACGGCTTTCACACACACTTATCACTGAGAACTGAGCATATGGAGAGACATTCGTTCATCTAGAACAAAGGGAACGGGTTGCAGGATAAACTTTTACTCTGGTTTCTCAGTCTGTTTCCTAGTGCCGGTAGGAATTTCCTGCAGTTTTCACTGTAAAACCGAGTTGGAGCTAATACCTCCCCATATATATGTATGTAGAGTTGTTTGCAACTGAAAACAAACTTTGTGTTCCCAACAAGCAAGGTGAAAGACGGCTTACACACACACTTATCTCTCAGAACTGAGCATGTGGAGAGACTTTCGTTCATCTAGCACAAAAGGAACGGTTTCCAGGAGAAACTTTTACACTGGTTTCTCAGTCTGTTTCCTAGTGCGGGTTTGAATTTCCTGCAGTTTTCAGTGTAAATCCGAGTTGAAGCTAGTACCTCCCCATATATATGTATGGAGTGGAGTTTGCAACTGAAAAGAAACTTTGTGTTCCCAACAAGCAAGTTGAATGACGGCTTTCACACACACTTATCTCTCAGAACTGAGCATGTGGAGAGACGTTCGTTCATCTAGCACAAAGGAACGGTTTGCAGGAGAAACTTTTACTCTGGTTTCTCAGTCTGTTTCCTAGTGCCGGTTGGAAGTTCCTGCAGTTTTCACTGTAAAACCGAGTTGGAGCTAGTACCTCCCCATATATATGTATGTAGAGTTGTTTGCAACTGAAAACAAACTTTGTGTTCCCAACAAGCAAGGTTAAAGACGGCTTTCACACACACTTATCTCTCAGAACTGAGCATGTGGAGAGACGTTCGTTCATCTAGCACAAAGGGAACGGGTTGCAGGAGAAACTTTTACTCTGGTTTCTAGGTCTGTTTCCTAGTGCCGGTTGGAAGTTACTGCAGTTTTCACTGTAAAACCCATTTGGAGCTAGTACCTGCCCATATTTATGTATGGAGTGGAGTTTGCAACTGAAAAGAACCTTTTTGTTGCCAACAAGCTAGGTGAAGTAGGGTTTTCACACACAGTTATATCTCATAACAACATGTGGAGAGACGTTCGTTCATCTAGCACAATGGGAACTGGTTGCAGGCGAAATTTTTACTCTGGTTTCTCAGTCTGTTTCCTAGTGCCGGTTTGAATTTCCTGCCGTTATCATTGTAAAACCGAGTTGGAGCTAGTACCTCCCCATATATATGTATGGAGGGGATATTGCAACTGAAAATGGAGTTTGTGTTCCCAACAAGCTAGTTGAAAGACGGCTTTCACACACACTTATCTCTCAGAACTTAGCATGAGGAGAGACGTTCGTTCATCTAGCACAAAAGAAACGGGTTGCAGGAGAAACATTTGTTCTGGTTTCTCAGTCTGTTTCCAAGTGCTGGTTTGAAGATCCTGCCGTTTTCACTGTAAAACTGAGTTGGAGCTAGTACCTCCCCATATATATGTATGGAGTGGAGTTTGCACCTGAAAAGAAACTTTGTGTTCCCAACAAGCTAGGTGAAGAAGGGCCTTCACACACACTTATCTCTCAGAACTGATCATGAGGAGAGACTTTCGTTCATCTAGCACAAAGGGAACTGTTTGCATGAGAAACTTTTACTCTGGTTTCTCAGTCTGTTTCCTAGTGCCGGTTTGAAGTTCCTGCAGTTTTCACTGTAAAACAGATTTGGAGCTAGTACCTGCCCATATTTATGTATGGAGTGGAGTTTGCAACTGAAAAGAAACTTTGTGTTGCCAAAAAGCTAGGTGAAGGACGGCTTTCACACACACTTATCTCTCAGAACTGAGCATGTCGATAGATGTTCGTTCATCTAGCTCAAAGGGAACGGGTTGCAGGAGAAACTTTTACTCTGGTTTCTCAGTCTGTTTCCTAGTGCCGGATTGAAGTTCCTGCAGTTTTCACTGTAAAACCGTGTTGGAGCTAGAACCTCCCCATATATATGTATGGATTGGATTTTGCACCTGAAAAGAAACTTTCTGTTCCCAACAAGCTACTTGAAATACTGCTTTTACACACACTTATCTCTCATAAGTGAACATGTGGAGAGACGTTCGTTCATCTAGCACAAAGGGAACGGTTAGCAGGCGAAATTTTTACTCTGGTTTCTCAGTCTGTTTCCTAGTGCCGGTTTGAAGTTCCTGCCGTTATCACTGTAAAACCGAGTTGGAGCTATTACCTCCCCTTATATATGTATGGAGTGGAGTTTGCAAAGAAACTTTGTGTTCCCAACAAGCTAGGTGAAGAACGGCCTTCACACACACTTATCTCTCAGAACTGATCATGAGGAGAGACTTTCGTTCATCTAGCACCAAGGGAACGGTTTGCAGGAGAAACTTTTACTCTGGTTTCTCAGTCTGTTTCCTACTGCCGGTTTGAAGTTCCTGCAGTTTTCACTGTAAAACCGAGTTGGAGCTAGTACCTCCCCTTATATATGTATGGAGTGGATATAGCAACTGAAAAGGAACTTTGTGTTCCCAAGAAGCTAGTTGAAGGACGGCTTTCACACACACTTGTCTCTCAGAACTGAGCATGTGGAGAGACGTTCGTTCATCTAGCACAAAGGGAACGGTTTGCAGGAGAAATTTTTACACTGGTTTCTCAGTCTGTTTCCTAGTGCCGGTTTGAAGTTCCAGCAGTTTTCACTGTAAAACCGATTTGGAGTTAGTACCTCCCCATATATATGTATGCAGTGGTGTTGGCAGCTGTAAAGAAACTTTTTGTTCTCAACAAGCTAGTTTAAGGACGGCTTTCAAACACACTTATCTCTCAGAACTGAGCATGTGGAGAGACTTTCGTTCATATAGAACAAAGGGAACGGGCTGCAGGAGAAACTTTTACTCTGAATTCTCAGTCTGTTTCCTAGTGCCGGTGTGAAGTTCCTGCAGTTTTCACTGTAAAACAGAGTTGGAGCTACTACCTCCCCATATTTATGTACGGAGGGGTGTATGCAACTGAAAAGAAACCTTGTGTTCCCAACAAGCTATGTGAAGGACGGCTTTCACACACACATATCTCTCAGAACTGAGCATGTCGAGACACATTCGTTCATCTAACACCAAGGGTACGGGTTGAAGGAGAAAATTTTACTCTGGATTCTCAGACTGTTTCCTAGTGCCAGTTTAATTTTCCTGCACTTTTCACTTTAAAATTGAGTTGGAGCTAGTACCTCCCCATATATATGTGTGGAGTGGAGTTTGCAACTGAAAAGAAACTTTGTGTTCCCAAAGAGCTAGGTGAAGGACGGCTTTCACACACACTTATCACTCAGAACTGAGCATAAGGAGAGACATTTGTTCATCTAGGACAAAGGGAACGGGTTGCAGGAGAAACTTTTACTCTGGTTTCTCAGTCTGTTTCCTAGTGCCGGTTTGAATTTCCTACAGATTTCACTGTAAAAACGAGTTGGAGCTAGTACCTCCCCATATATATGTATGGATTGAAGTTTGCAACTGTAAAGAAACTTTGTGTTCCCAACAAGCAAGTTGAAGGACGGCTTTCACACACACTTATCTCTCAGAACTGAGCATGTGGAGAGACGTTCGTTCATCTAGCACAAAGGGAACTGTTTGCATGAGAAACTTTTACTCTGGTTTCTCAGTCTGTTTCCTAGTGCCGGTTTGAAGTTCCTGCAGTTTTCACTGTAAAACAGATTTGGAGCTACTACCTGCCCATATTTATGTATGGAGTGGAGTTTGCAACTGAAAAGAAACTTTGTGTTGCCAAAAAGCTAGGTGAAGGACGGCTTTCACACACACTTATCTCTCAGAACTGAGCATGTCGATAGATGTTCGTTCATCTAGCACAAAGGGAACGGGTTGCAGGAGAAACTTTTACTCTGGTTTCTCAGTCTGTTTCCTAGTGCCGGATTGAAGTTCCTGCAGTTTTCACTGTAAAACCGTGTTGGAGCTAGAACCTCCCCATATATATGTATGGATTGGATTTTGCACCTGAAAAGAAACTTTCTGTTCCCAACAAGCTACTTGAAATACTGCTTTTACACACACTTATCTCTCATAAGTGAACATGTGGAGAGACGTTCGTTCATCTAGCACAAAGGGAACGGTTAGCAGGCGAAATTTTTACTCTGGTTTCTCAGTCTGTTTCCTAGTGCCGGTTTGAAGTTCCTGCCGTTATCACTGTAAAACCGAGTTGGAGCTATTACCTCCCCTTATATATGTATGGAGTGGAGTTTGCAAAGAAACTTTGTGTTCCCAACAAGCTAGGTGAAGAACGGCCTTCACACACACTTATCTCTCAGAACTGATCATGAGGAGAGACTTTCGTTCATCTAGCACCAAGGGAACGGTTTGCAGGAGAAACTTTTACTCTGGTTTCTCAGTCTGTTTCCTACTGCCGGTTTGAAGTTCCTGCAGTTTTCACTGTAAAACCGAGTTGGAGCTAGTACCTCCCCTTATATATGTATGGAGTGGATATTGCAACTGAAAAGGAACTTTGTGTTCCCAAGAAGCTAGTTGAAGGACGGCTTTCACACACACTTATCTCTCAGAACTGAGCATGTGGAGAGACGTTCGTTCATCTAGCACAAAGGGAACTGTTTGCATGAGAAACTTTTACTCTGGTTTCTCAGTCTGTTTCCTAGTGCCGGTTTGAAGTTCCTGCAGTTATCACTGTAAACTGGAGTTGGAGCTCGTACCACCCCTATATATGTATGGAGTGGAGTTTACCACTGAAAAGGATCTTTGTGTTCCGAACAAGCTAGTTTAAGGATGGTTTTCACACACACTTATCTCTCAGAACTGAGCATATGGAGAGACATTCGTTCATCTAGCACAAAGGGAACGGGTTGCAGGAGAAACTTTTACTCTGGTTTCTCAGTCTGTTTCCTAGTGCCGGTTGGAAGTTCCTGCAGTTTTCACTGTAAAACCGAGTTGGAGCTAGTACCTCCCCATATATATGTAAGTAGAGTTGTTTGCAACTGAAAACAAACTTTGTGTTCCCAACAAGCAATGTGAAAGACGGCTTTCACACACACTTATCTCTCAGAACTGAGCATGTGGAGAGACGTTCGTTCATATAGAAAAAAGGGAACGGGCTGCAGGAGAAACTTTTACTCTGGATTCTCAGTCTGTTTCCTAGTGCCGGTTTGAATTTCCTGCAGTTTTCACTGTAAAACCGAGTTGGAGCTAATACCTCCCCATATTTATGTATGGAGTGGAGTTTGCAACTGAAAAGAAACTTTGTGTTCCCAACAAGCTAGGTGAAGGACGGCTTTCACACACACTTATCACTGAGAACTGAGCATATGGAGAGACATTCGTTCATCTAGAACAAAGGGAACGGGTTGCAGGATAAACTTTTACTCTGGTTTCTCAGTCTGTTTCCTAGTGCCGGTAGGAATTTCCTGCAGTTTTCACTGTAAAACCGAGTTGGAGCTAATACCTCCCCATATATATGTATGTAGAGTTGTTTGCAACTGAAAACAAACTTTGTGTTCCCAACAAGCAAGGTGAAAGACGGCTTACACACACACTTATCTCTCAGAAATGAGCATGTGGAGAGACTTTCGTTCATCTAGCACAAAAGGAACGGTTTCCAGGAGAAACTTTTACACTGGTTTCTCAGTCTGTTTCCTAGTGCCGGTTTGAATTTCCTGCAGTTTTCAGTGTAAATCCGAGTTGAAGCTAGTACCTCCCCATATATATGTATGGAGTGGAGTTTGCAACTGAAAAGAAACTTTGTGTTCCCAACAAGCAAGTTGAAGGACGGCTTTCACACACACTTATCTCTCAGAACTGAGCATGTGGAGAGACGTTCGTTCATCTAGCACAAAGGAACGGTTTGCAGGAGAAACTTTTACTCTGGTTTCTCAGTCTGTTTCCTAGTGCCGGTTGGAAGTTCCTGCAGTTTTCACTGTAAAACCGAGTTGGAGCTAGTACCTCCCCATATATATGTATGTAGAGTTGTTTGCAACTGAAAACAAACTTTGTGTTCCCAACAAGCAAGGTTAAAGACGGCTTTCACACACACTTATCTCTCAGAACTGAGCATGTGGAGAGACGTTCGTTCATCTAGCACAAAGGGAACGGGTTGCAGGAGAAACTTTTACTCTGGTTTCTAGGTCTGTTTCCTAGTGCCGGTTGGAAGTTACTGCAGTTTTCACTGTAAAACCCATTTGGAGCTAGTACCTGCCCATATTTATGTATGGAGTGGAGTTTGCAACTGAAAAGAACCTTTTTGTTGCCAACAAGCTAGGTGAAGTAGGGTTTTCACACACAGTTATATCTCATAACAACATGTGGAGAGACGTTCGTTCATCTAGCACAATGGGAACTGGTTGCAGGCGAAATTTTTACTCTGGTTTCTCAGTCTGTTTCCTAGTGCCGGTTTGAATTTCCTGCCGTTATCATTGTAAAACCGAGTTGGAGCTAGTACCTCCCCATATATATGTATGGAGGGGATATTGCAACTGAAAATGGAGTTTGTGTTCCCAACAAGCTAGTTGAAAGACGGCTTTCACACACACTTATCTCTCAGAACTTAGAATGAGGAGAGACGTTCGTTCATCTAGCACAAAAGAAACGGGTTGCAGGAGAAACATTTGTTCTGGTTTCTCAGTCTGTTTCCAAGTGCCGGTTTGAAGATCCTGCCGTTTTCACTGTAAAACTGAGTTGGAGCTAGTACCTCCCCATATATATGTATGGAGTGGAGTTTGCACCTGAAAAGAAACTTTGTGTTCCCAACAAGCTAGGTGAAGAAGGGCCTTCACACACAATTATCTCTCAGAACTGAGCATGAGGAGAAACTTTCGTTCATCTAGCACCAAGGGAACAGGTTGCAGGAGAAACTTTTACTCTGGTTTCTCAGTCTGTTTCCAAGTGCCGGTTTGAAGTTCCTGCAGTTTTCACTGTAAAACCGAGTTGGAGCTTGTACCTGCCCATATTTATATATGAAGTGGAGTTTGCAACTGAAAAGAAACTTTGTGTTGCCAACATGCTAGGTGAAGGACGGCTTTCACACACACTTATTTCTCAGAACTGAGCATGTGGAGAGACGTTCGTTCATCTAGCACAAAGGGAACGGTTTGCAGGAGAAATTTTTACACTGGTTTCTCAGTCTGTTTCCTAGTGCCGGTTTGAAGTTCCAGCAGTTTTCACTGTAAAACCGATTTGGAGTTAGTACCTCCCCATATATATGTATGCAGTGGTCTTGGCAGCTGTAAAGAAACTTTTTGTTCTCAACAAGCTAGTTTAAGGACGGCTTTCAAACACACTTATCTCTCAGAACTGAGCATGTGGAGAGACTTTCGTTCATATAGAACAAAGGGAACGGGCTGCAGGAGAAACTTTTACTCTGAATTCTCAGTCTGTTTCCTAGTGCCGGTGTGAAGTTCCTGCAGTTTTCACTGTAAAACAGAGTTGGAGCTACTACCTCCCCATATTTATGTACGGAGGGGTGTATGCAACTGAAAAGAAACCTTGTGTTCCCAACAAGCTATGTGAAGGACGGCTTTCACACACACATATCTCTCAGAACTGAGCATGTCGAGACACATTCGTTCATCTAACACCAAGGGTACGGGTTGAAGGAGAAAATTTTACTCTGGATTCTCAGACTGTTTCCTAGTGCCAGTTTAATTTTCCTGCACTTTTCACTTTAAAATTGAGTTGGAGCTAGTACCTCCCCATATATATGTGTGGAGTGGAGTTTGCAACTGAAAAGAAACTTTGTGTTCCCAAAGAGCTAAGTGAAGGACGGCTTTCACACACACTTATCACTCAGAACTGAGCATAAGGAGAGACATTTGTTCATCTAGGACAAAGGGAACGGGTTGCAGGAGAAACTTTTACTCTGGTTTCTCAGTCTGTTTCCTAGTGCCGGTTTGAATTTCCTACAGATTTCACTGTAAAAACGAGTTGGAGCTAGTACCTCCCCATATATATGTATGGATTGAAGTTTGCAACTGTAAAGAAACTTTGTGTTCCCAACAAGCAAGTTGAAGGACGGCTTTCACACACACTTATCTCTCAGAACTGAGCATGTGGAGAGACGTTCGTTCATCTAGCACAAAGGGAACTGTTTGCATGAGAAACTTTTACTCTGGTTTCTCAGTCTGTTTCCTAGTGCCGGTTTGAAGTTCCTGCAGTTTTCACTGTAAAACAGATTTGGAGCTACTACCTGCCCATATTTATGTATGGAGTGGAGTTTGCAACTGAAAAGAAACTTTGTGTTGCCAAAAAGCTAGGTGAAGGACGGCTTTCACACACACTTATCTCTCAGAACTGAGCATGTCGATAGATGTTCGTTCATCTAGCACAAAGGGAACGGGTTGCAGGAGAAACTTTTACTCTGGTTTCTCAGTCTGTTTCCTAGTGCCGGATTGAAGTTCCTGCAGTTTTCACTGTAAAACCGTGTTGGAGCTAGAACCTCCCCATATATATGTATGGATTGGATTTTGCACCTGAAAAGAAACTTTCTGTTCCCAACAAGCTACTTGAAATACTGCTTTTACACACACATATCTCTCATAAGTGAACATGTGGAGAGACGTTCGTTCATCTAGCACAAAGGGAACGGTTAGCAGGCGAAATTTTTACTCTGGTTTCTCAGTCTGTTTCCTAGTGCCGGTTTGAAGTTCCTGCCGTTATCACTGTAAAACCGAGTTGGAGCTATTACCTCCCCTTATATATGTATGGAGTGGAGTTTGCAAAGAAACTTTGTGTTCCCAACAAGCTAGGTGAAGAACGGCCTTCACACACACTTATCTCTCAGAACTGATCATGAGGAGAGACTTTCGTTCATCTAGCACCAAGGGAACGGTTTGCAGGAGAAACTTTTACTCTGGTTTCTCAGTCTGTTTCCTACTGCCGGTTTGAAGTTCCTGCAGTTTTCACTGTAAAACCGAGTTGGAGCTAGTACCTCCCCTTATATATGTATGGAGTGGATATTGCAACTGAAAAGGAACTTTGTGTTCCCAAGAAGCTAGTTGAAGGACGGCTTTCACACACACTTGTCTCTCAGAACTGAGCATGTGGAGAGACGTTCGTTCATCTGGCACCAAGGGAACGGATTGCAGGAGAAACTTTTACTCTGGTTTCTCAGTCTGTTTCCTTGTGCCGGTTGGTAGTTCCTGCAGTTATCACTGTAAACTGGAGTTGGAGCTCGTACCACCCCTATATATGTATGGAGTGGAGTTTACCACTGAAAAGGATCTTTGTGTTCCGAACAAGCTAGTTTAAGGATGGTTTTCACACACACTTATCTCTCAGAACTGAGCATATGGAGAGACATTCGTTCATCTAGCACAAAGGGAACGGGTTGCAGGAGAAACTTTTACTCTGGTTTCTCAGTCTGTTTCCTAGTGCCGGTTGGAAGTTCCTGCAGTTTTCACTGTAAAACCGAGTTGGAGCTAGTACCTCCCCATATATATGTAAGTAGAGTTGTTTGCAACTGAAAACAAACTTTGTGTTCCCAACAAGCAATGTGAAAGACGGCTTTCACACACACTTATCTCTCAGAACTGAGCATGTGGAGAGACGTTCGTTCATATAGAACAAAGGGAACGGGCTGCAGGAGAAACTTTTACTCTGGATTCTCAGTCTGTTTCCTAGTGCCGGTTTTAAGTTCCTGCAGTTTTCACTGTAAAACAGAGTTGGAGCTATTACCTCCCCATATTTATGTACGGAGTGGAGTATGCAACTGAAAAGAAACCTTGTGTTCCCAACAAGCTATGAGAAGGACGGCTTTCACACACACATATCTCTCAGAACTGAGCATGTGCAGACACATTCGTTTTCTAACACCAAGGGTACGGGTTGCAGGAGAAACTTTTACTCTGGATTCTCAGTCTGTTTCCTAGTGCCAGTTAGAATTTCCCGCACTTTTCACTGTAAAACTGAGTTGGAACTAGTACCTCCCCATATATATGTATGGTGTGGATATTGCAACTGAAAAGGAACTTTGTGTTCCCAACAAGCTGGGTGAATGACGGCTTTCACACACACTTATCTCTCAGAATTGAGCATGTGGAGAAACGTTCGTTCATCTAGCACAAAGGGAACGGGTTGCAGGAGAAACTTTTACTCTGGATTCTCAGTCTGTTTCCTAGTGCCGGTTTGAATTTCCTGCAGTTTTCACTGTAAAACCGAGTTGGAGCTAATACCTCCCCATAATTATGTATGGAGTGGAGTTTGCAACTGAAAAGAAACTTTGTGTTCCCAACAAGCTAGGTGAAGGACGGCTTTCACACACACTTATCACTGAGAACTGAGCATATGGAGAGACATTCGTTCATCTAGAACAAAGGGAACGGGTTGCAGGATAAACTTTTACTCTGGTTTCTCAGTCTGTTTCCTAGTGCCGGTAGGAATTTCCTGCAGTTTTCACTGTAAAACCGAGTTGGAGCTAATACCTCCCCATATATATGTATGTAGAGTTGTTTGCAACTGAAAACAAACTTTGTGTTCCCAACAAGCAAGGTGAAAGACGGCTTACACACACACTTATCTCTCAGAACTGAGCATGTGGAGAGACTTTCGTTCATCTAGCACAAAAGGAACGGTTTCCAGGAGAAACTTTTACACTGGTTTCTCAGTCTGTTTCCTAGTGCGGGTTTGAATTTCCTGCAGTTTTCAGTGTAAATCCGAGTTGAAGCTAGTACCTCCCCATATATATGTATGGAGTGGAGTTTGCAACTGAAAAGAAACTTTGTGTTCCCAACAAGCAAGTTGAATGACGGCTTTCACACACACTTATCTCTCAGAACTGAGCATGTGGAGAGACGTTCGTTCATCTAGCACAAAGGAACGGTTTGCAGGAGAAACTTTTACTCTGGTTTCTCAGTCTGTTTCCTAGTGCCGGTTGGAAGTTCCTGCAGTTTTCACTGTAAAACCGAGTTGGAGCTAGTACCTCCCCATATATATGTATGTAGAGTTGTTTGCAACTGAAAACAAACTTTGTGTTCCCAACAAGCAAGGTTAAAGACGGCTTTCACACACACTTATCTCTCAGAACTGAGCATGTGGAGAGACGTTCGTTCATCTAGCACAAAGGGAACGCGTTGCAGGAGAAACTTTTACTCTGGTTTCTAGGTCTGTTTCCTAGTGCCGGTTGGAAGTTACTGCAGTTTTCACTGTAAAACCCATTTGGAGCTAGTACCTGCCCATATTTATGTATGGAGTGGAGTTTGCAACTGTAAAGGAACTTTTTGTTGCCAACAAGCTAGGTGAAGTTCGGCTTTCACACACAGTTATATCTCATAACTGAACATGTGGAGACACGTTCGTTCATCTAGCACAATGGGAACAGTTTGTAGGCGAAATTTTTACTCTGGTTTCTCAGTCTGTTTCCTAGTGCCGTTTTGAAGTTCCTGCCGTTATCACTGTAAAACCGAGTTGGAGCTAGTACCTCCCCATATATATGTATGGAGTGGATATTGCAACTGAAAAGGAAGTTTGTGTTCCCAAAAAGCTAGTTGAAAGACGGCTTTCACACACCCTTATCTCTCAGAACTGAGCATGTGGAGACACATTCGTTCATTTAACACCAAGGGTACTGGTTGCAGGAGAAACTTTTACTCTGGATTCTCATTCTGTTTCCTAGTGCCAGTTTGAATTTCCCGCACTTTTCACTGTAAAACTTAGTTGGAGCTAGTACCTCCCCATATATATGTATGGTGTGGATATTGCAACTGAAAAGGAACTTTGTGTTCCCAAAAAGCTGGGTGAATGACGGCTTTCACACACACTTATCTCTCAGAACTGAGCATGTGAAGAGACGTTCGTTTATCTAGCACAAAGGGAACGGGTGGCAGGGGAAACTTTTGTTGTGGTTTCTCAGTCTGTTTCCTAAGCCGGTTTTAAGTTCCTGCATTTTTCACTGTAAAACCGAGTTGGAGCTAATACCTCCCCATATTTATGTATGGAGTGGAGTTTGTAACTGAAAAGAAACTTTTTATTGCCAACAAGCTAGTGAAGGTCGGCTTTCACACACAGTTATATCACATAACTGAACATGTGGAGACACGTTCGTTCATCTAGCAAAATGGGAACTGGTTGCAGGCGAAATTTTTACACTGGTTTCTCAGTCAGTTTCCTAGTGCCGGTTTGAAGTTCCTGCCGTTATCACTGTAAAACCGAGTTGGAGCTAGTACCTCCCCATATATATGTATGGAGTGGATATTGCAACTGAAAAGGAAGTTTGTGTTCCCAAAAAGCTAGTTGAATGACGGCTTTCACACACACTTATCTCTCAGAACTGAGCATGAGGAGAGACGTTCGTTCATCTAGCTCAAAAGAAACGGGTTGCAGGAGAAACATTTGTTCTGGTTTCTCAGTCTGTTTCCTAGTGCCGGATTTAAGTTCCTGCAGTTTTCACTGTAAAACCGAGTTGGAGCTAGTACCTCCCCATATATATGTATGGATTGGAGTTTGCACCTGAAAAGAAACTTTCTGTTCCCAACAAGATAATTGAAGGACGGCTTTCACACACACTTATCTCTCATAACTGAACATGTGGAGAGACGTTCGTTCATCTAGCACAAAGAGAACGGGTAGCAGGCGAAATTTTTACTCTGGTTTCTCAGTCTGTTTCCTAGTGCCGGTTTGAAGTTTCTCCCGTTATCACTGTAAAACCGAGTTGGAGCTATTACCTCCCCTTATATATGTATGGAGTGGGGTTTGCAAAGAAACTTTGTGTTCCCAACAAGCTAGGTGAAGAACGGCCTTCACACACACTTATCTGTCAGAACTGAGCATGAGGAGAAACTTTCGTTCATCTAGCACCAAGGGAACGGGTTGCAGGAGAAACTTTTACTCTGGTTTCTCAGTCTGTTTCCTAGTGCCGGTTTGAAGTTCCTGCAGTTTTCACTGTAAAACCGAGTTGGAGCTTGTACCTGCCCATATTTATATATGGAGTGGAGTTTGCAACTGAAAAGAAACTTTGTGTTGCCAACATGCTAGGTGAAGGACGGCTTTCACACACACTTATTTCTCAGAACTGAGCATGAGGAGAGACGTTCGTTCATCTAGCACAAAGGGAACGGTTTGCAGGAGAAATTTTTACACTGGTTTCTCAGTCTGTTTCCTAGTGCCGGTTTGAAGTTCCATCAGTTTTCACTGTAAAACCGAGTTGGAGTTAGTACCTACCCATATATATGTATGCAGTGGTGTTGGCAGCTGTAAAGAAACTTTTTGTTCCCAACAAGCTAGTTTAAGGACGGCTTTCAAACACACTTATCTCTCAGAACTGACCATGTGGAGAGACGTTCGTTCATCTAGCACAAAGGGAACGGGTTGCGCTAGAAACTTTTACTCTGGTTTCTCAGTCTGTTTCCAAGTGCCGGTTTGAAGTTCCTGCAGTTTTCACTCTAAAACCGAGTTTGAGCCTGTACCTGCCCATATTTATGTATGGAGTGGAGTTTGCAACTGAAAAGAAACTTTGTGTTGCCAACATGCTAGGTGAAGGACAGCTTTCACACACACTTATCTCTCAGAACTCAGCATGTGGAGAGACGTTCGTTATCTAGCACAAAGGGAACGGGTGGCAGGAGAAATTTTACTCTGGATTCTCAGTCTGTTTCCTAGTGCCGGTTTGAATTTCCTGCAGTTTTCACTGTAAAATCGAGTTGGAGCTAGTACCTCCCCATATATATGTATGGAGTGGAGTTTGCAACTGAAAAGAAACTGTGTTCCCAACAAGCTAGGTGAAGGACGGCTTTCACACACACTTATCTCTCAGAACTGAGCATGTGGAGAGACGTTCGTTCATCTAGGACAAAGGGAACGGTTTGCATGAGAAATTTTACTCTGGTTTCTCAGTCTGTTTCCTAGTGCCGGTTTGAAGTTCCTGCAGATTACACTGTAAAACCGAGTTGGAGCTAGTACCACCCCATATATATGTATGGAGAGTTGTTTGCAACTGAAAATAAACTTTGTGTTCCCAACAAGCTAGTTGAAGGACGGCTTTCACAAACACTTCTCTCTCAGAAGTGACATGTGGAGAGACGTTCGTTCATCTAGCACAAAGGGAACGGGTTGCAGGAGAAATTTTTACTCTGGTTTCTAGGTCTGTTTCCTAGTGCCGGTTGGAAGTTCCTGCAGTTTTCACTGTAAAACCGATTTGGAACTAGTACCTGTCCATATTTATGTATGGAGTGGAGTTTGCAACTGAAAGGAAACTTTTTGTTGCCAACAAGCTAGGTGAAGGAGGGCTTTCACACACAGTTATATCTCATAACAACATGTGGAGAGACGTTCCTTCATCTAGCACAATGGGAACTGGTTGCAGGCGAAATTTTTACTGTGGTATCTCAGTCTGTTTCCTAGTGCCGGTTTGAAGTTCCTGCCGTTATCACTGTAAAACCGAGTTGGAGCTAGTACCTCCCCATATATATGTATGGAGGGGATATTGCAACTGAAAAGGAAGTTTGTGTTCCCAACAAGCTGGTTGAAAGACGGCTTTCACACACACTTATCTCTCAGAACTGAGCATGAGGAGAGACGTTCGTTCATGTAGCACAAAAGAAACGGGTTGCAGGAGAAACATTTGTTCTGGTTTCTCAGTCTGTTTCCTTGTGCCGGATTTAAGTTCCTGCAGTTTTCACTGTAAAACCGAGTTGGAGCTAGTACCTCCCCATATATATGTATGGAGTGGAGTTTGCAAAGAAACTTTGTTTTCCCAACAAGCTAGGTGGAGAACGGCCTTCACACACAATTATATCACAGAACTGAGCATGAGGAGAAACTTTCGTTCATCTAGCACCAAGGGAACGGGTTGCAGGAGAAACTTTTACTCTGATTTCTCAGTCTGTTTCCTAGTGCCGGTTTGAATTTCTCGCATTTTTCACTGTAAAACCGAGTTGGAGTTAGTACGTACCCATGTATATGAATGGTGTGGATATTGCAACTGAAAAGGAACTTTGTGTTCTGAACAAGCTAGGTGAATGACGGCTTTCACACACAATTATCTCTCAGAACTGAGCATGTGGAGAGACGTTCGTTCATCTAGCACAAAAGAAACGGGTTGTAGGAGAAACATTTGTTCTGCATTCTCAGTCTGTTTCCTAGTGCCGGATTTAAGTTCCTGCAGTTTTCACTGTAAAACCGAGTTGGAGCTAGTACCTCCCCATATATATGTATGGATTGGAGTTTGCACCTGAAAAGAAACTTCCTGTTCCCAACAAGCTACTTGAAGGACGGCTTTCACACACACTTATCTCACATAACTAAACATGTGGAGAGACGTTCGTTCATCTAGCACAAAGGGAACTGGTTGCAGGAGAAACTTTTACTCTGGTTTCTCAGTCTGTTTCCCAGTGCCGGTTTGAAGTTCCTGCCATTATCACTGTAAAACCGAGTTGGAGCTATTACCTCCCCTTATATATGTATGGAGTGAAATTTGCAAAGAAACTTTGTGTTCCCAACAAGCTAGGAGAAGAACGGCCTTCACACACACTTATCTCTCAGAACTGAGCATGAGGAGAGACTTTCGTTCATCTAGCACCAAGGGAACGGGTTGCAGGAGAAACTTTTACTCTGGTTTCTCAGTCTGTTTCCTAGTGCCGGTTTGAAGATCCTGCAGTTTTCACCGTAAAACCGAGTTGGAGCTAGTACCTCCCCATATATATGTATGCAGTGGAGTTTGCAGCTGTAAAGAAACTTTGTGTTCCCAACAAGCTCTTTTAAGGACGGCTTTCACACACACATATCTCTCAGAACTGAGCATGTGGAGACACATTCGTTCAACTAACACCAAGGGTACGGGTTGCAGGAGAAACTTTTACTCTGGATTCTCAGTCTGTTTCCTAGTGCCAGTTTGAATTTCCCGCGCTTTTCACTGTAAAATCGAGTTGGAGCTAGTACCTCCCCATATATAATTAAGGTGTGGATATTGCAACTGAAAAGGAACTATGTGTTCCCAACAAGCTGTGTGAATGACGGCTTTCACACACACTTATCTCTCAGAACTGAGCATATGGAGAGACATTCGTTCATCTAGCACAAAGGGAACGGTTGGCATGAGAAACTTTTACTCTGGTTTCTCAGTCTGTTTCCAATTGCCGGTTGGAAGTTCCTGCAGTTTTCACTGTAAAACCGATTTGGAGCTAGTACCTGCCCATATTTATGTATGGAGTGGAGTTTGCAACTAAAAAGATACTTTGTGTTGCCAAAAAGCTAGGTGAAGGACGGCTTTCACACACACTTATCTCTCAGAACTGAGCATGTCGATAGATGTTCGTTCATCTAGCACAAAGGGAACGGGTTGCAGGAGAAATTTTTACTCTGGTTTCTCAGTCTGTTTCCTAGTGCCGGATTGAAGTTCCTGCAGTTTTCACTGTAAAACCGTTTTGGAGCTAGTACCTCCCCATATATATGTATGGATTGGAGTTTGCACCTGAAAAGAAACTTTCTGTTCCCAACAAGCTACTTGAAGTACGGCTTTCACACACACTTATCTCTCATAAGTGAACATGTGGAGAGACGTTCTTTCATCTAGCACAAAGGGAACGGTTAGCAGGCGAAATTTTTACTCTGGTTTCTCAGTCTGTTTCCTAGTGCCGGTTTGAAGTTCCTGCCGTTATCACTGTAAAACCGAGTTGGAGCTATTACCTCCCCTTATATATGTATGGAGTGGAGTTTGCAAAGAAACTTTGTGTTCCCAACAAGCTAGGTGAAGAACGGCCTTCACACACACTTATCTCTCAGAACTGAGCATGAGGAGAGACTTTCGTTCATCTAGCACCAAGGGAACGGTTTGCAGGAGAAACTTTTACTCTGGTTTCTCAGTCTGTTTCCTACTGCCGGTTTGAAGTTCCTGCAGTTTTCACTGTAAAACCGAGTTGGAGCTAGTACCTCCCCATATATATGTATGGAGTGGATATTGCAACTGAAAAGGAACTTTGTGTTCCCAAGAAGCTAGTTGAAGGACGGCTTTCACACACACTTGTCTCTCAGAACTGAGCATGTGGAGAGACGTTCGTTCATCTGGCACCAAGGGAACGGATTGCAGGAGAAACTTTTACTCTGGTTTCTCAGTCTGTTTCCTTGTGCCGGTTGGTAGTTCCTGCAGTTATCACTGTAAACTGGAGGTGGAGCTCGTACCACCCCTATATATGTATGGAGTGGAGTTTACCACTGAAAAGGAACTTTGTGTTCCCAACAAGCTAGTTTAAGGATGGTTTTCACACACACTTATCTCTCAGAACTGAGCATATGGAGAGACATTCGTTCATCTAGCACAAAGGGAACGGGTTGCAGGAGAAACTTTTACTCTGGTTTCTCAGTCTGTTTCCTAGTGCCGGTTGGAAGTTCCTGCAGTTTCACTGTAAAACCGAGTTGGAGCTAGTACCTCCCCATATATATGTAAGTAGAGTTGTTTGCAACTGAAAACAAACTTTGTGTTCCCAACAAGCAATGTGAAAGACGGCTTTCACACACACTTATCTCTCAGAACTGAGCATGTGGAGAGACGTTCGTTCATATAGAACAAAGGGAACGGGATGCAGGAGAAACTTTTACTCTGGATTCTCAGTCTGTTTCCTAGTGCCGGTTTTAAGTTCCTGCAGTTTTCACTGTAAAACAGAGTTGGAGCTATTACCTCCCCATATTTATGTACGGAGTGGAGTATGCAACTGAAAAGAAACCTTGTGTTCCCAACAAGCTATGAGAAGGACGGCTTTCACACACACATATCTCTCAGAACTGAGCATGTGCAGACACATTCGTTTTCTAACACCAAGGGTACGGGTTGCAGGAGAAACTTTTACTCTGGATTCTCAGTCTGTTTCCTAGTGCCAGTTTGAATTTCCCGCACTTTTCACTGTAAAATCGAGTTGGAGCTAGTACCTCCCCATATATAAGTATGGTGTGGATATTACAACTGAAAAGGAACTATGTGTTCCCAACAAGCTGGGTGAATGACGGCTTTCACACACACTTATCTCTCAGAACTGAGCATATGGAGAGACATTCGTTCATCTAGCACAAAGGGAACGGTTTGCAGGAGAAACTTTTACTCTGGTTTCTCAGTCTGTTTCCAATTGCCGGTTGGAAGTTCCTGAAGTTTTCACTGTAAAACCGATTTGGAGCTAGTACCTCCCCATATATATGTATGGAGTGGAGTTTGCAACTGAAAAGAATCTTTGTGTTCCCAACAAGCTAGGTGAAGGACGGCTTTCACACACACTTATCTCTCAGAATTGAGCATGTGGAGAAACGTTCGTTCATCTAGCACAAAGGGAACGGGTTGCAGGAGAAACTTTTACTCTGGTTTCTCAGTCTGTTTCCTAGTGCCAGTTTGAATTTCCCGCACTTTTCACTGTAAAATCGAGTTGGAGCTAGTACCTCCCCATATATAAGTATGGTGTGGATATTGCAACTGAAAAGGAACTATGTGTTCCCAACAACCTGGGTGAATGACGGCTTTCAC
Organism: Camelus dromedarius; assembly: GCF_036321535.1. Lineage (NCBI taxonomy): Eukaryota > Metazoa > Chordata > Mammalia > Artiodactyla > Camelidae > Camelus > Camelus dromedarius. The sequence continues at coordinate 251,730 of NW_026989774.1, forward strand.
ACACACTTATCTCTCAGAACTGAGCATATGGAGAGACATTCGTTCATCTAGCACAAAGGGAACGGGTTGCAGGAGAAACTTTTACTCTGGTTTCTCAGTCTGTTTCCTAGTGCCGGATTGAAATTCCTGCAGTTTTCACTGTAAAACCGTGTTGGAGCTAGTACCTCCCCATATATATGTATGGATTGGAGTTTGCACCTGAAAAGAAACTTTCTGTTCCCAACAAGCTACTTGAAGTACGGCTTTCACACACACTTATCTCTCATAAGTGAACATGTGGAGAGACGTTCGTTCATCTAGCACAAAGGGAACCGTTAGCAGGCGAAATTTTTACTCTGGTTTCTCAGTCTGTTTCCTAGTGCCGGTTTGAAGTTCCTGCCGTTATCACTGTAAAACCGAGTTGGAGCTATTACCTCCCCTTATATATGTATGGAGTGGAGTTTGCAAAGAAACTTTGTGTTCCCAACAAGCTAGGTGAACGACGGCCTTCACACACACTTATCTCTCAGAACTGAGCATGAGGAGAAACTTTCGTTCATCTAGCACCAAGGGAACGGGTTGCAGGAGAAAATTTTACTCTGGTTTCTCAGTCTGTTTCCAAGTGCCGGTTTGAATTTCCTGCAGTTTTCAGTGTAAAACCGAGTTGGAGCTAGTACCTCCCGATATATATGTATGGAGTGGAGTTTGCACCTGAAAAGATACTTTGTGTTCCCAACAAGATATATGAAGAAGGGCCTTCACACACACTATTCTCTCAGAACTGAGCATGAGGAGAGACTTTCGTTCATCTAGCACCAAGGGAACGGTTTGCAGGAGAAACTTTTACTCTGGTTTCTCAGTCTGTTTCCTACTGCCGGTTTGAAGTTCCTGCAGTTTTCACTGTAAAACCGAGTTGGAGCTAGTACCTCCCCATATATATGTATGGAGTGGATATTGCAACTGAAAAGGAACTTTGTGTTCCCAAGAAGCTAGTTGAAGGACGGCTTTCACACACACTTGTCTCTCAGAACTGAGCATGTGGAGAGACGTTCGTTCATCTGGCACCAAGGGAACGGATTGCAGGAGAAACTTTTACTCTGGTTTCTCAGTCTGTTTCCTTGTGCCGGTTGGAAGTTCCTGCAGTTATCACTGTAAACTGGAGTTGGAGCTCGTACCACCCCTATATATGTATGGAGTGGAGTTTACCACTGAAAAGGAACTTTGTGTTCCCAACAAGCTAGTTTAAGGATGGTTTTCACACACACTTATCTCTCAGAACTGAGCATATGGAGAGACATTCGTTCATCTAGCACAAAGGGAACGGGTTGCAGGAGAAACTTTTACTCTGGTTTCTCATTCTGTTTCCTAGTGCCGGTTGGAAGTTCCTGCAGTTTTCACTGTAAAACCGAGTTGGAGCTAGTACCTCCCCATATATATGTAAGTAGAGTCGTTTGCAACTGAAAACAATCTTTGTGTTCCCAACAAGCAATGTGAAAGACGGCTTTCACACACACTTATCTCTCAGAACTGAGCATGTGGAGAGACGTTCGTTCATATAGAACAAAGGGAACGGGATGCAGGAGAAACTTTTACTCTGGATTCTCAGTCTGTTTCCTAGTGCCGGTTTTAAGTTCCTGCAGTTTTCACTGTAAAACAGAGTTGGAGCTATTACCTCCCCATATTTATGTACGGAGTGGAGTATGCAACTGAAAAGAAACCTTGTGTTCCCAACAAGCTATGAGAAGGACGGCTTTCACACACACATATCTCTCAGTACTGAGCATGTGCAGACACATTCGTTTTCTAACACCAAGGGTTCGGGTTGCAGGAGAAACTTTTACTCTGGATTCTCAGTCTGTTTCCTAGTGCCAGTTTGAATTTCGCGCACTTTTCACTGTAAAACTGAGTTGGAACTAGTACCTCCCCATATATATGTATGGTGTGGATATTGCAACTGAAAAGGAACTTTGTGTTCCCAACAACTTGGGTGAATGACGGATTTCACACACACTTATCTCTCAGAACTGAGCATGAGAAGAGAAGTTCGTTCATCTAGCACAAAGGGAACGGTTGGCAGGGGAAAATTTTGTTGTGGTTTCTCAGTCTGTTTCCTAGTGCCGGTTTTAAGTTCCTGCAATTTTCACTGTAAAACCGAGTTGGAGCTAGTACCTCCCCATATATATGTATGGAGTGGAGTTTGCAACTGAAAAGAAACTTTGTGTTCCCAACAAGCTAGGTGAAGGACGGCTTTCACACACACTTATCTCTCAGAATTGAGCATGTGGAGAAACGTTCGTTCATCTAGGACAAAGGGAACGGTTTGCATGAGAAATTTTACTCTGGTTTCTCAGTCTGTTTCCTAGTGCCGGTTTGAAGTTCCTGCAGATTACACTGTAAAACCGAGTTGGAGCTAGTACCACCCCATATATATGTATGGAGAGTTGTTTGCAACTGAAAATAAACTTTGTGTTCCCAACAAGCTAGTTGAAGGACGGCTTTCACAAACACTTCTCTCTCAGAAGTGACATGTGGAGAGACGTTCGTTCATCTAGCACAAAGTGAACGGGTTGCAGGAGAAATTTTTACTCTGGTTTCTAGGTCTGTTTCCTAGTGCCGGTTGGAAGTTCCTGCAGTTTTCACTGTAAAACCGATTTGGAACTAGTACCTGTCCATATTTATGTATGGAGTGGAGTTTGCAACTGAAAGGAAACTTTTTGTTGCCAACAAGCTAGGTGAAGGAGGGCTTTCACACACAGTTATATCTCATAACAACATGTGGAGAGACGTTCCTTCATCTAGCACAATGGGAACTGGTTGCAGGCGAAATTTTTACTGTGGTATCTCAGTCTGTTTCCTAGTGCCGGTTTGAAGTTCCTGCCGTTATCACTGTAAAACCGAGTTGGAGCTAGTACCTCCCCATATATATGTATGGAGGGGATATTGCAACTGAAAAGGAAGTTTGTGTTCCCAACAAGCTGGTTGAAAGACGGCTTTCACACACACTTATCTCTCAGAACTGAGCATGAGGAGAGACGTTCGTTCATGTAGCACAAAAGAAACGGGTTGCAGGAGAAACATTTGTTCTGGTTTCTCAGTCTGTTTCCTTGTGCCGGATTTAAGTTCCTGCAGTTTTCACTGTAAAACCGAGTTGGAGCTAGTACCTCCCCATATATATGTATGGAGTGGAGTTTGCAAAGAAACTTTGTTTTCCCAACAAGCTAGGTGGAGAACGGCCTTCACACACAATTATATCACAGAACTGAGCATGAGGAGAAACTTTCGTTCATCTAGCACCAAGGGAACGGGTTGCAGGAGAAACTTTTACTCTGATTTCTCAGTCTGTTTCCTAGTGCCGGTTTGAATTTCTCGCATTTTTCACTGTAAAACCGAGTTGGAGTTAGTACGTACCCATGTATATGAATGGTGTGGATATTGCAACTGAAAAGGAACTTTGTGTTCTGAACAAGCTAGGTGAATGACGGCTTTCACACACAATTATCTCTCAGAACTGAGCATGTGGAGAGACGTTCGTTCATCTAGCACAAAAGAAACGGGTTGTAGGAGAAACATTTGTTCTGCATTCTCAGTCTGTTTCCTAGTGCCGGATTTAAGTTCCTGCAGTTTTCACTGTAAAACCGAGTTGGAGCTAGTACCTCCCCATATATATGTATGGATTGGAGTTTGCACCTGAAAAGAAACTTCCTGTTCCCAACAAGCTACTTGAAGGACGGCTTTCACACACACTTATCTCACATAACTAAACATGTGGAGAGACGTTCGTTCATCTAGCACAAAGGGAACTGGTTGCAGGAGAAACTTTTACTCTGGTTTCTCAGTCTGTTTCCCAGTGCCGGTTTGAAGTTCCTGCCATTATCACTGTAAAACCGAGTTGGAGCTATTACCTCCCCTTATATATGTATGGAGTGAAATTTGCAAAGAAACTTTGTGTTCCCAACAAGCTAGGAGAAGAACGGCCTTCACACACACTTATCTCTCAGAACTGAGCATGAGGAGAGACTTTCGTTCATCTAGCACCAAGGGAACGGGTTGCAGGAGAAACTTTTACTCTGGTTTCTCAGTCTGTTTCCTAGTGCCGGTTTGAAGATCCTGCAGTTTTCACCGTAAAACCGAGTTGGAGCTAGTACCTCCCCATATATATGTATGCAGTGGAGTTTGCAGCTGTAAAGAAACTTTGTGTTCCCAACAAGCTCTTTTAAGGACGGCTTTCACACACACATATCTCTCAGAACTGAGCATGTGGAGACACATTCGTTCAACTAACACCAAGGGTACGGGTTGCAGGAGAAACTTTTACTCTGGATTCTCAGTCTGTTTCCTAGTGCCAGTTTGAATTTCCCGCGCTTTTCACTGTAAAATCGAGTTGGAGCTAGTACCTCCCCATATATAATTAAGGTGTGGATATTGCAACTGAAAAGGAACTATGTGTTCCCAACAAGCTGGGTGAATGACGGCTTTCACACACACTTATCTCTCAGAACTGAGCATATGGAGAGACATTCGTTCATCTAGCACAAAGGGAACGGTTGGCATGAGAAACTTTTACTCTGGTTTCTCAGTCTGTTTCCAATTGCCGGTTGGAAGTTCCTGCAGTTTTCACTGTAAAACCGATTTGGAGCTAGTACCTGCCCATATTTATGTATGGAGTGGAGTTTGCAACTAAAAAGATACTTTGTGTTGCCAAAAAGCTAGGTGAAGGACGGCTTTCACACACACTTATCTCTCAGAACTGAGCATGTCGATAGATGTTCGTTCATCTAGCACAAAGGGAACGGGTTGCAGGAGAAATTTTTACTCTGGTTTCTCAGTCTGTTTCCTAGTGCCGGATTGAAGTTCCTGCAGTTTTCACTGTAAAACCGTTTTGGAGCTAGTACCTCCCCATATATATGTATGGATTGGAGTTTGCACCTGAAAAGAAACTTTCTGTTCCCAACAAGCTACTTGAAGTACGGCTTTCACACACACTTATCTCTCATAAGTGAACATGTGGAGAGACGTTCTTTCATCTAGCACAAAGGGAACGGTTAGCAGGCGAAATTTTTACTCTGGTTTCTCAGTCTGTTTCCTAGTGCCGGTTTGAAGTTCCTGCCGTTATCACTGTAAAACCGAGTTGGAGCTATTACCTCCCCTTATATATGTATGGAGTGGAGTTTGCAAAGAAACTTTGTGTTCCCAACAAGCTAGGTGAAGAACGGCCTTCACACACACTTATCTCTCAGAACTGAGCATGAGGAGAGACTTTCGTTCATCTAGCACCAAGGGAACGGTTTGCAGGAGAAACTTTTACTCTGGTTTCTCAGTCTGTTTCCTACTGCCGGTTTGAAGTTCCTGCAGTTTTCACTGTAAAACCGAGTTGGAGCTAGTACCTCCCCATATATATGTATGGAGTGGATATTGCAACTGAAAAGGAACTTTGTGTTCCCAAGAAGCTAGGTGAAGGACGGCTTTCACACACACTTGTCTCTCAGAACTGAGCATGTGGAGAGACGTTCGTTCATCTGGCACCAAGGGAACGGATTGCAGGAGAAACTTTTACTCTGGTTTCTCAGTCTGTTTCCTTGTGCCGGTTGGTAGTTCCTGCAGTTATCACTGTAAACTGGAGGTGGAGCTCGTACCACCCCTATATATGTATGGAGTGGAGTTTACCACTGAAAAGGAACTTTGTGTTCCCAACAAGCTAGTTTAAGGATGGTTTTCACACACACTTATCTCTCAGAACTGAGCATATGGAGAGACATTCGTTCATCTAGCACAAAGGGAACGGGTTGCAGGAGAAACTTTTACTCTGGTTTCTCAGTCTGTTTCCTAGTGCCGGTTGGAAGTTCCTGCAGTTTCACTGTAAAACCGAGTTGGAGCTAGTACCTCCCCATATATATGTAAGTAGAGTTGTTTGCAACTGAAAACACACTTTGTGTTCCCAACAAGCAATGTGAAAGACGGCTTTCACACACACTTATCTCTCAGAACTGAGCATGTGGAGAGACGTTCGTTCATATAGAACAAAGGGAACGGGATGCAGGAGAAACTTTTACTCTGGATTCTCAGTCTGTTTCCTAGTGCCGGTTTTAAGTTCCTGCAGTTTTCACTGTAAAACAGAGTTGGAGCTATTACCTCCCCATATTTATGTACGGAGTGGAGTATGCAACTGAAAAGAAACCTTGTGTTCCCAACAAGCTATGAGAAGGACGGCTTTCACACACACATATCTCTCAGAACTGAGCATGTGCAGACACATTCGTTTTCTAACACCAAGGGTACGGGTTGCAGGAGAAACTTTTACTCTGGATTCTCAGTCTGTTTCCTAGTGCCAGTTTGAATTTCCCGCACTTTTCACTGTAAAATCGAGTTGGAGCTAGTACCTCCCCATATATAAGTATGGTGTGGATATTACAACTGAAAAGGAACTATGTGTTCCCAACAAGCTGGGTGAATGACGGCTTTCACACACACTTATCTCTCAGAACTGAGCATATGGAGAGACATTCGTTCATCTAGCACAAAGGGAACGGTTTGCAGGAGAAACTTTTACTCTGGTTTCTCAGTCTGTTTCCAATTGCCGGTTGGAAGTTCCTGAAGTTTTCACTGTAAAACCGATTTGGAGCTAGTACCTCCCCATATATATGTATGGAGTGGAGTTTGCAACTGAAAAGAATCTTTGTGTTCCCAACAAGCTAGGTGAAGGACGGCTTTCACACACACTTATCTCTCAGAATTGAGCATGTGGAGAAACGTTCGTTCATCTAGCACAAAGGGAACGGGTTGCAGGAGAAACTTTTACTCTGGTTTCTCAGTCTGTTTCCTAGTGCCAGTTTGAATTTCCCGCACTTTTCACTGTAAAATCGAGTTGGAGCTAGTACCTCCCCATATATAAGTATGGTGTGGATATTGCAACTGAAAAGGAACTATGTGTTCCCAACAACCTGGATGAATGACGGCTTTCACACACACTTATCTCTCAGAACTGAGCATATGGAGAGACATTCGTTCATCTAGCACAAAGGGAACGGGTTGCAGGAGAAACTTTTACTCTGGTTTCTCAGTCTGTTTCCTAGTGCCGGATTGAAATTCCTGCAGTTTTCACTGTAAAACCGTGTTGGAGCTAGTACCTCCCCATATATATGTATGGATTGGAGTTTGCACCTGAAAAGAAACTTTCTGTTCCCAACAAGCTACTTGAAGTACGGCTTTCACACACACTTATCTCTCATAAGTGAACATGTGGAGAGACGTTCGTTCATCTAGCACAAAGGGAACCGTTAGCAGGCGAAATTTTTACTCTGGTTTCTCAGTCTGTTTCCTAGTGCCGGTTTGAAGTTCCTGCCGTTATCACTGTAAAACCGAGTTGGAGCTATTACCTCCCCTTATATATGTATGGAGTGGAGTTTGCAAAGAAACTTTGTGTTCCCAACAAGCTAGGTGAACGACGGCCTTCACACACACTTATCTCTCAGAACTGAGCATGAGGAGAAACTTTCGTTCATCTAGCACCAAGGGAACGGGTTGCAGGAGAAAATTTTACTCTGGTTTCTCAGTCTGTTTCCAAGTGCCGGTTTGAATTTCCTGCAGTTTTCAGTGTAAAACCGAGTTGGAGCTAGTACCTCCCGATATATATGTATGGAGTGGAGTTTGCACCTGAAAAGATACTTTGTGTTCCCAACAAGATATATGAAGAAGGGCCTTCACACACACTATTCTCTCAGAACTGAGCATGAGGAGAGACTTTCGTTCATCTAGCACCAAGGGAACGGTTTGCAGGAGAAACTTTTACTCTGGTTTCTCAGTCTGTTTCCTACTGCCGGTTTGAAGTTCCTGCAGTTTTCACTGTAAAACCGAGTTGGAGCTAGTACCTCCCCATATATATGTATGGAGTGGATATTGCAACTGAAAAGGAACTTTGTGTTCCCAAGAAGCTAGTTGAAGGACGGCTTTCACACACACTTGTCTCTCAGAACTGAGCATGTGGAGAGACGTTCGTTCATCTGGCACCAAGGGAACGGATTGCAGGAGAAACTTTTACTCTGGTTTCTCAGTCTGTTTCCTTGTGCCGGTTGGAAGTTCCTGCAGTTATCACTGTAAACTGGAGTTGGAGCTCGTACCACCCCTATATATGTATGGAGTGGAGTTTACCACTGAAAAGGAACTTTGTGTTCCCAACAAGCTAGTTTAAGGATGGTTTTCACACACACTTATCTCTCAGAACTGAGCATATGGAGAGACATTCGTTCATCTAGCACAAAGGGAACGGGTTGCAGGAGAAACTTTTACTCTGGTTTCTCATTCTGTTTCCTAGTGCCGGTTGGAAGTTCCTGCAGTTTTCACTGTAAAACCGAGTTGGAGCTAGTACCTCCCCATATATATGTAAGTAGAGTCGTTTGCAACTGAAAACAATCTTTGTGTTCCCAACAAGCAATGTGAAAGACGGCTTTCACACACACTTATCTCTCAGAACTGAGCATGTGGAGAGACGTTCGTTCATATAGAACAAAGGGAACGGGATGCAGGAGAAACTTTTACTCTGGATTCTCAGTCTGTTTCCTAGTGCCGGTTTTAAGTTCCTGCAGTTTTCACTGTAAAACAGAGTTGGAGCTATTACCTCCCCATATTTATGTACGGAGTGGAGTATGCAACTGAAAAGAAACCTTGTGTTCCCAACAAGCTATGAGAAGGACGGCTTTCACACACACATATCTCTCAGTACTGAGCATGTGCAGACACATTCGTTTTCTAACACCAAGGGTTCGGGTTGCAGGAGAAACTTTTACTCTGGATTCTCAGTCTGTTTCCTAGTGCCAGTTTGAATTTCGCGCACTTTTCACTGTAAAACTGAGTTGGAACTAGTACCTCCCCATATATATGTATGGTGTGGATATTGCAACTGAAAAGGAACTTTGTGTTCCCAACAACTTGGGTGAATGACGGATTTCACACACACTTATCTCTCAGAACTGAGCATGAGAAGAGAAGTTCGTTCATCTAGCACAAAGGGAACGGTTGGCAGGGGAAAATTTTGTTGTGGTTTCTCAGTCTGTTTCCTAGTGCCGGTTTTAAGTTCCTGCAATTTTCACTGTAAAACCGAGTTGGAGCTAGTACCTCCCCATATATATGTATGGAGTGGAGTTTGCAACTGAAAAGAAACTTTGTGTTCCCAACAAGCTAGGTGAAGGACGGCTTTCACACACACTTATCTCTCAGAATTGAGCATGTGGAGAAACGTTCGTTCATCTAGGACAAAGGGAACGGTTTGCATGAGAAATTTTACTCTGGTTTCTCAGTCTGTTTCCTAGTGCCGGTTTGAAGTTCCTGCAGATTACACTGTAAAACCGAGTTGGAGCTAGTACCACCCCATATATATGTATGGAGAGTTGTTTGCAACTGAAAATAAACTTTGTGTTCCCAACAAGCTAGTTGAAGGACGGCTTTCACAAACACTTCTCTCTCAGAAGTGACATGTGGAGAGACGTTCGTTCATCTAGCACAAAGTGAACGGGTTGCAGGAGAAATTTTTACTCTGGTTTCTAGGTCTGTTTCCTAGTGCCGGTTGGAAGTTCCTGCAGTTTTCACTGTAAAACCGATTTGGAACTAGTACCTGTCCATATTTATGTATGGAGTGGAGTTTGCAACTGAAAGGAAACTTTTTGTTGCCAACAAGCTAGGTGAAGGAGGGCTTTCACACACAGTTATATCTCATAACAACATGTGGAGAGACGTTCCTTCATCTAGCACAATGGGAACTGGTTGCAGGCGAAATTTTTACTGTGGTATCTCAGTCTGTTTCCTAGTGCCGGTTTGAAGTTCCTGCCGTTATCACTGTAAAACCGAGTTGGAGCTAGTACCTCCCCATATATATGTATGGAGGGGATATTGCAACTGAAAAGGAAGTTTGTGTTCCCAACAAGCTGGTTGAAAGACGGCTTTCACACACACTTATCTCTCAGAACTGAGCATGAGGAGAGACGTTCGTTCATGTAGCACAAAAGAAACGGGTTGCAGGAGAAACATTTGTTCTGGTTTCTCAGTCTGTTTCCTTGTGCCGGATTTAAGTTCCTGCAGTTTTCACTGTAAAACCGAGTTGGAGCTAGTACCACCCCATATATATGTATGGAGTGGAGTTTGCAAAGAAACTTTGTTTTCCCAACAAGCTAGGTGGAGAACGGCCTTCACACACAATTATATCACAGAACTGAGCATGAGGAGAAACTTTCGTTCATCTAGCACCAAGGGAACGGGTTGCAGGAGAAACTTTTACTCTGATTTCTCAGTCTGTTTCCTAGTGCCGGTTTGAATTTCTCGCATTTTTCACTGTAAAACCGAGTTGGAGTTAGTACGTACCCATATATATGTATGGTGTGGATATTGCAACTGAAAAGGAACTTTGTGTTCTGAACAAGCTAGGTGAATGACGGCTTTCACACACAATTATCTCTCAGAACTGAGCATGTGGAGAGACGTTCGTTCATCTAGCACAAAAGAAACGGGTTGTAGGAGAAACATTTGTTCTGCATTCTCAGTCTGTTTCCTAGTGCCGGATTTAAGTTCCTGCAGTTTTCACTGTAAAACCGAGTTGGAGCTAGTACCTCCCCATATATATGTATGGATTGGAGTTTGCACCTGAAAAGAAACTTCCTGTTCCCAACATGCTACTTGAAGAACGGCTTTCACACACACTTATCTCACATAACTAAACATGTGGAGAGACGTTCGTTCATCTAGCACAAAGGGAACTGGTTGCAGGAGAAACTTTTACTCTGGTTTCTCAGTCTGTTTCGCAGTGCCGGTTTGAAGTTCCTGCCATTATCACTGTAAAACCGAGTTGGAGCTATTACCTCCCCTTATATATGTATGGAGTGAAATTTGCAAAGAAACTTTGTGTTCCCAACAAGCTAGGAGAAGAACGGCCTTCACACACACTTATCTCTCAGAACTGAGCATGAGGAGAGACTTTCGTTCATCTAGCACCAAGGGAACGGGTTGCAGGAGAAACTTTTACTCTGGTTTCTCAGTCTGTTTCCTAGTGCCGGTTTGAAGTTCCTGCAGTTTTCACCGTAAAACCGAGTTGGAGCTAGTACCTCCCCATATATATGTATGCAGTGGAGTTTGCAGCTGTAAAGAAACTTTGTGTTCCCAACAAGCTCTTTTAAGGACGGCTTTCACACACACATATCTCTCAGAACTGAGCATGTGGAGACACATTCGTTCAACTAACACCAAGGGTACGGGTTGCAGGAGAAACTTTTACTCTGGATTCTCAGTCTGTTTCCTAGTGCCAGTTTGAATTTCCCGCGCTTTTCACTGTAAAATCGAGTTGGAGCTAGTACCTCCCCATATATAAGTATGGTGTGGATATTGCAACTGAAAAGGAACTATGTGTTCCCAACAAGCTGGGTGAATGACGGCTTTCACACACACTTATCTCTCAGAACTGAGCATATGGAGAGACATTCGTTCATCTAGCACAAAGGGAACGGTTGGCAGGAGAAACTTTTTCTCTGGTTTCTCAGTCTGTTTCCAATTGCCGGTTGGAAGTTCCTGCAGTTTTCACTGTAAAACCGATTTGGAGCTAGTACCTGCCCATATTTATGTATGGATTGGAGTTTGCACCTGAAAAGAAACTTTCTGTTCCCAACAAGCTACTTGAAGTACGGCTTTCACACACACTTATCTCTCATAAGTGAACATGTGGAGAGACGTTCTTTCATCTAGCACAAAGGGAACGGTTAGCAGGCGAAATTTTTACTCTGGTTTCTCAGTCTGTTTCCTAGTGCCGGTTTGAAGTTCCTGCCGTTATCACTGTAAAACCGAGTTGGAGCTATTACCTCCCCTTATATATGTATGGAGTGGAGTTTGCAAAGAAACTTTGTGTTCCCAACAAGCTAGGTGAAGAACGGCCTTCACACACACTTATCTCTCAGAACTGAGCATGAGGAGAAACTTTCGTTCATCTAGCACCAAGGGAACGGGTTGCAGGAGAAAAATTTACTCTGGTTTCTCAGTCTGTTTCCAAGTGCCGGTTTGAAATTCCTGCAATTTTCAGTGTAAAACCGAGTTGGAGCTAGTACCTCCCCATATATATGTATGGAGTGGAGTTTGCACCTGAAAAGATACTTTGTGTTCCCAACAAGATATATGAAGAAGGGCCTTCACACACACTATTCTCTCAGAACTGAGCATGAGGAGAGACTTTCGTTCATCTAGCACCAAGGGAACGGTTTGCAGGAGAAACTTTTACTCTGGTTTCTCAGTCTGTTTCCTACTGCCGGTTTGAAGTTCCTGCAGTTTTCACTGTAAAACCGAGTTGGAGCTAGTACCTCCCCATATATATGTATGGAGTGGATATTGCAACTGAAAAGGAACTTTGTGTTCCCAAGAAGCTAGTTGAAGGACGGCTTTCACACACACTTGTCTCTCAGAACTGAGCATGTGGAGAGACGTTCGTTCATCTGGCACCAAGGGAACGGATTGCAGGAGAAACTTTTACTCTGGTTTCTCAGTCTGTTTCCTTGTGCCGGTTGGTAGTTCCTGCAGTTATCACTGTAAACTGGAGGTGGAGCTCGTACCACCCCTATATATGTATGGAGTGGAGTTTACCACTGAAAAGGAACTTTGTGTTCCCAACAAGCTAGTTTAAGGATGGTTTTCACACACACTTATCTCTCAGAACTGAGCATATGGAGAGACATTCGTTCATCTAGCACAAAGGGAACGGGTTGCAGGAGAAACTTTTACTCTGGTTTCTCAGTCTGTTTCCTAGTGCCGGTTGGAAGTTCCTGCAGTTTCACTGTAAAACCGAGTTGGAGCTAGTACCTCCCCATATATATGTAAGTAGAGTTGTTTGCAACTGAAAACAATCTTTGTGTTCCCAACAAGCAATGTGAAAGACGGCTTTCACACACACTTATCTCTCAGAACTGAGCATGTGGAGAGACGTTCGTTCATATAGAACAAAGGGAACGGGATGCAGGAGAAACTTTTACTCTGGATTCTCAGTCTGTTTCCTAGTGCCGGTTTTAAGTTCCTGCAGTTTTCACTGTAAAACAGAGTTGGAGCTATTACCTCCCCATATTTATGTACGGAGTGGAGTATGCAACTGAAAAGAAACCTTGTGTTCCCAACAAGCTATGAGAAGGACGGCTTTCACACACACATATCTCTCAGAACTGAGCATGTGCAGACACATTCGTTTTCTAACACCAAGGGTACGGGTTGCAGGAGAAACTTTTACTCTGGATTCTCAGTCTGTTTCCTACTGCCGGTTTGAATTTCCCGCACTTTTCACTGTAAAATCGAGTTGGAGCTAGTACCTCCCCATATATAAGTATGGTGTGGATATTGCAACTGAAAAGGAACTATGTGTTCCCAACAAGCTGGGTGAATGACGGCTTTCACACACACTTATCTCTCAGAACTGAGCATATGAAGAGACATTCGTTCATCTAGCACAAAGGGAACGGTTTGCAGGAGAAACTTTTACTCTGGTTTCTCAGTCTGTTTCCAATTGCCGGTTGGAAGTTCCTGAAGTTTTCACTGTAAAACCGATTTGGAGCTAGTACCTCCCCATATATATGTATGGAGTGGAGTTTGCAACTGAAAAGAAACTTTGTGTTCCCAACAAGCTAGGTGAAGGACGGCTTTCACACACACTTATCTCTCAGAATTGAGCATGTGGAGAAACGTTCGTTCATCTAGCACAAAGGGAACGGGTTGCAGGAGAAACTTTTACTCTGGTTTCTCAGTCTGTTTCCTAGTGCCAGTTTGAATTTCCCGCACTTTTCACTGTAAAATCGAGTTGGAGCTAGTACCTCCCCATATATAAGTATGGTGTGGATATTGCAACTGAAAAGGAACTATGTGTTCCCAACAACCTGGGTGAATGACGGCTTTCACTCACACTTATCTCTCAGAACTGAGCATATGGAGAGACATTCGTTCATCTAGCACAAAGGGAACGGGTTGCAGGAGAAACTTTTACTCTGGTTTCTCAGTCTGTTTCCTAGTGCCGGATTGAAATTCCTGCAGTTTTCACTGTAAAACCGTGTTGGAGCTAGTACCTCCCCATATATATGTATGGATTGGAGTTTGCACCTGAAAAGAAACTTTCTGTTCCCAACAAGCTACTTGAAGTACGGCTTTCACACACACTTATCTCTCATAAGTGAACATGTGGAGAGACGTTCGTTCATCTAGCACAAAGGGAACGGTTAGCAGGCGAAATTTTTACTCAGGTTTCTCAGTCTGTTTCCTAGTGCCGGTTTGAAGTTCCTGCCGTTATCACTGTAAAACCGAGTTGGAGCTATTACCTCCCCTTATATATGTATGGAGTGGAGTTTGCAAAGAAACTTTGTGTTCCCAACAAGCTAGGTGAAGAACGGCCTTCACACACACTTATCTCTCAGAACTGAGCATGAGGAGAAACTTTCGTTCATCTAGCACCAAGGGAACGGGTTGCAGGAGAAAATTTTACTCTGGTTTCTCAGTCTGTTTCCAAGTGCCGGTTTGAAATTCCTGCAGTTTTCAGTGTAAAACCGAGTTGGAGCTAGTACCTCCCGATATATATGTATGGAGTGGAGTTTGCACCTGAAAAGATACTTTGTGTTCCCAACAACATATATGAAGAAGGGCCTTCACACACACTATTCTCTCAGAACTGAGCATGAGGAGAGACTTTCGTTCATCTAGCACCAAGGGAACGGTTTGCAGGAGAAACTTTTACTCTGGTTTCTCAGTCTGTTTCCTACTGCCGGTTTGAAGTTCCTGCAGTTTTCACTGTAAAACCGAGTTGGAGCTAGTACCTCCCCATATATATGTATGGAGTGGATATTGCAACTGAAAAGGAACTTTGTGTTCCCAAGAAGCTAGTTGAAGGACGGCTTTCACACACACTTGTCTCTCAGAACTGAGCATGTGGAGAGACGTTCGTTCATCTGGCACCAAGGGAACGGATTGCAGGAGAAACTTTTACTCTGGTTTCTCAGTCTGTTTCCTTGTGCCGGTTGGTAGTTCCTGCAGTTATCACTGTAAACTGGAGTTGGAGCTCGTACCACCCCTATATATGTATGGAGTGGAGTTTACCACTGAAAAGGAACTTTGTGTTCCCAACAAGCTAGTTTAAGGATGGTTTTCACACACACTTATCTCTCAGAACTGAGCATATGGAGAGACATTCGTTCATCTAGCACAAAGGGAACGGGTTGCAGGAGAAACTTTTACTCTGGTTTCTCAGTCTGTTTCCTAGTGCCGGTTGGAAGTTCCTGCAGTTTTCACTGTAAAACCGAGTTGGAGCTAGTACCTCCCCATATATATGTAAGTAGAGTCGTTTGCAACTGAAAACAATCTTTGTGTTCCCAACAAGCAATGTGAAAGACGGCTTTCACACACACTTATCTCTCAGAACTGAGCATGTGGAGAGACGTTCGTTCATATACAACAAAGGGAACGGGATGCAGGAGAAACTTTTACTCTGGATTCTCAGTCTGTTTCCTAGTGCCGGTTTTAAGTTCCTGCAGTTTTCACTGTAAAACAGAGTTGGAGCTATTACCTCCCCATATTTATGTACGGAGTGGAGTATGCAACTGAAAAGAAACCTTGTGTTCCCAACAAGCTATGAGAAGGACGGCTTTCACACACACATATCTCTCAGAACTGAGCATGTGCAGACACATTCGTTTTCTAACACCAAGGGTACGGGTTGCAGGAGAAACTTTTACTCTGGATTCTCAGTCTGTTTCCTAGTGCCAGTTTGAATTTCGCGCACTTTTCACTGTAAAACTGAGTTGGAACTAGTACCTCCCCATATATATGTATGGTGTGGATATTGCAACTGAAAAGGAACTTTGTGTTCCCAACAACTTGGGTGAATGACGGATTTCACACACACTTATCTCTCAGAACTGAGCATGAGAAGAGAAGTTCGTTCATCTAGCACAAAGGGAACGGTTGGCAGGGGAAAATTTTGTTGTGGTTTCTCAGTCTGTTTCCTAGTGCCGGTTTTAAGTTCCTGCAATTTTCACTGTAAAACCGAGTTGGAGCTAGTACCTCCCCATATATATGTATGGAGTGGAGTTTGCAACTGAAAAGAAACTTTGTGTTCCCAACAAGCTAGGTGAAGGACGGCTTTCACACACACTTATCTCTCAGAATTGAGCATGTGGAGAAACGTTCGTTCATCTAGGACAAAGGGAACGGTTTGCATGAGAAATTTTACTCTGGTTTCTCAGTCTGTTTCCTAGTGCCGGTTTGAAGTTCCTGCAGATTACACTGTAAAACCGAGTTGGAGCTAGTACCACCCCATATATATGTATGGAGAGTTGTTTGCAACTGAAAATAAACTTTGTGTTCCCAACAAGCTAGTTGAAGGACGGCTTTCACAAACACTTCTCTCTCAGAAGTGACATGTGGAGAGACGTTCGTTCATCTAGCACAAAGTGAACGGGTTGCAGGAGAAATTTTTACTCTGGTTTCTAGGTCTGTTTCCTAGTGCCGGTTGGAAGTTCCTGCAGTTTTCACTGTAAAACCGATTTGGAACTAGTACCTGTCCATATTTATGTATGGAGTGGAGTTTGCAACTGAAAGGAAACTTTTTGTTGCCAACAAGCTAGGTGAAGGAGGGCTTTCACACACAGTTATATCTCATAACAACATGTGGAGAGACGTTCCTTCATCTAGCACAATGGGAACTGGTTGCAGGCGAAATTTTTACTGTGGTATCTCAGTCTGTTTCCTAGTGCCGGTTTGAAGTTCCTGCCGTTATCACTGTAAAACCGAGTTGGAGCTAGTACCTCCCCATATATATGTATGGAGGGGATATTGCAACTGAAAAGGAAGTTTGTGTTCCCAACAAGCTGGTTGAAAGACGGCTTTCACACACACTTATCTCTCAGAACTGAGCATGAGGAGAGACGTTCGTTCATGTAGCACAAAAGAAACGGGTTGCAGGAGAAACATTTGTTCTGGTTTCTCAGTCTGTTTCCTTGTGCCGGATTTAAGTTCCTGCAGTTTTCACTGTAAAACCGAGTTGGAGCTAGTACCTCCCCATATATATGTATGGAGTGGAGTTTGCAAAGAAACTTTGTTTTCCCAACAAGCTAGGTGGAGAACGGCCTTCACACACAATTATATCACAGAACTGAGCATGAGGAGAAACTTTCGTTCATCTAGCACCAAGGGAACGGGTTGCAGGAGAAACTTTTACTCTGATTTCTCAGTCTGTTTCCTAGTGCCGGTTTGAATTTCTCGCATTTTTCACTGTAAAACCGAGTTGGAGTTAGTACGTACCCATATATATGTATGGTGTGGATATTGCAACTGAAAAGGAACTTTGTGTTCTGAACAAGCTAGGTGAATGACGGCTTTCACACACAATTATCTCTCAGAACTGAGCATGTGGAGAGACGTTCGTTCATCTAGCACAAAAGAAACGGGTTGTAGGAGAAACATTTGTTCTGCATTCTCAGTCTGTTTCCTAGTGCCGGATTTAAGTTCCTGCAGTTTTCACTGTAAAACCGAGTTGGAGCTAGTACATCCCCATATACATGTATGGATTGGAGTTTGCACCTGAAAAGAAACTTCCTGTTCCCAACAAGCTACTTGAAGAACGGCTTTCACACACACTTATCTCACATAACTAAACATGTGGAGAGACGTTCGTTCATCTAGCACAAAGGGAACTGGTTGCAGGAGAAACTTTTACTCTGGTTTCTCAGTCTGTTTCCCAGTGCCGGTTTGAAGTTCCTGCCATTATCACTGTAAAACCGAGTTGGAGCTATTACCTCCCCTTATATATGTATGGAGTGAAATTTGCAAAGAAACTTTGTGTTCCCAACAAGCTAGGAGAAGAACGGCCTTCACACACACTTATCTCTCAGAACTGAGCATGAGGAGAGACTTTCGTTCATCTAGCACCAAGGGAACGGGTTGCAGGAGAAACTTTTACTCTGGTTTCTCAGTCTGTTTCCTAGTGCCGGTTTGAAGTTCCTGCAGTTTTCACCGTAAAACCGAGTTGGAGCTAGTACCTCCCCATATATATGTATGCAGTGGAGTTTGCAGCTGTAAAGAAACTTTGTGTTCCCAACAAGCTCTTTTAAGGACGGCTTTCACACACACATATCTCTCAGAACTGAGCATGTGGAGACACATTCGTTCAACTAACACCAAGGGTACGGGTTGCAGGAGAAACTTTTACTCTGGATTCTCAGTCTGTTTCCTAGTGCCAGTTTGAATTTCCCGCGCTTTTCACTGTAAAATCGAGTTGGAGCTAGTACCTCCCCATATATAAGTATGGTGTGGATATTGCAACTGAAAAGGAACTATGTGTTCCCAACAAGCTGGGTGAATGACGGCTTTCACACACACTTATCTCTCAGAACTGAGCATATGGAGAGACATTCGTTCATCTAGCACAAAGGGAACGGTTGGCAGGAGAAACTTTTACTCTGGTTTCTCAGTCTGTTTCCAATTGCCGGTTGGAAGTTCCTGCAGTTTTCACTGTAAAACCGATTTGGAGCTAGTACCTGCCCATATTTATGTATGGATTGGAGTTTGCACCTGAAAAGAAACTTTCTGTTCCCAACAAGCTACTTGAAGTACGGCTTTCACACACACTTATCTCTCATAAGTGAACATGTGGAGAGACGTTCTTTCATCTAGCACAAAGGGAACGGTTAGCAGGCGAAATTTTTACTCTGGTTTCTCAGTCTGTTTCCTAGTGCCGGTTTGAAGTTCCTGCCGTTATCACTGTAAAACCGAGTTGGAGCTATTACCTCCCCTTATATATGTATGGAGTGGAGTTTGCAAAGAAACTTTGTGTTCCCAACAAGCTAGGTGAAGAACGGCCTTCACACACACTTATCTCTCAGAACTGAGCATGAGGAGAAACTTTCGTTCATCTAGCACCAAGGGAACGGGTTGCAGGAGAAAAATTTACTCTGGTTTCTCAGTCTGTTTCCAAGTGCCGGTTTGAAATTCCTGCAATTTTCAGTGTAAAACCGAGTTGGAGCTAGTACCTCCCCATATATATGTATGGAGTGGAGTTTGCACCTGAAAAGATACTTTGTGTTCCCAACAAGATATATGAAGAAGGGCCTTCACACACACTATTCTCTCAGAACTGAGCATGAGGAGAGACTTTCGTTCATCTAGCACCAAGGGAACGGTTTGCAGGAGAAACTTTTACTCTGGTTTCTCAGTCTGTTTCCTACTGCCGGTTTGAAGTTCCTGCAGTTTTCACTGTAAAACCGAGTTGGAGCTAGTACCTCCCCATATATATGTATGGAGTGGATATTGCAACTGAAAAGGAACTTTGTGTTCCCAAGAAGCTAGTTGAAGGACGGCTTTCACACACACTTGTCTCTCAGAACTGAGCATGTGGAGAGACGTTCGTTCATCTGGCACCAAGGGAACGGATTGCAGGAGAAACTTTTACTCTGGTTTCTCAGTCTGTTTCCTTGTGCCGGTTGGTAGTTCCTGCAGTTATCACTGTAAACTGGAGGTGGAGCTCGTACCACCCCTATATATGTATGGAGTGGAGTTTACCACTGAAAAGGAACTTTGTGTTCCCAACAAGCTAGTTTAAGGATGGTTTTCACACACACTTATCTCTCAGAACTGAGCATATGGAGAGACATTCGTTCATCTAGCACAAAGGGAACGGGTTGCAGGAGAAACTTTTACTCTGGTTTCTCAGTCTGTTTCCTAGTGCCGGTTGGAAGTTCCTGCAGTTTCACTGTAAAACAGAGTTGGAGCTAGTACCTCCCCATATATATGTAAGTAGAGTTGTTTGCAACTGAAAACAATCTTTGTGTTCCCAACAAGCAATGTGAAAGACGGCTTTCACACACACTTATCTCTCAGAACTGAGCATGTGGAGAGACGTTCGTTCATATAGAACAAAGGGAACGGGATGCAGGAGAAACTTTTACTCTGGATTCTCAGTCTGTTTCCTAGTGCCGGTTTTAAGTTCCTGCAGTTTTCACTGTAAAACAGAGTTGGAGCTATTACCTCCCCATATTTATGTACGGAGTGGAGTATGCAACTGAAAAGAAACCATGTGTTCCCAACAAGCTATGAGAAGGACGGCTTTCACACACACATATCTCTCAGAACTGAGCATGTGCAGACACATTCGTTTTCTAACACCAAGGGTACGGGTTGCAGGAGAAACTTTTACTCTGGATTCTCAGTCTGTTTCCTACTGCCGGTTTGAATTTCCCGCACTTTTCACTGTAAAATCGAGTTGGAGCTAGTACCTCCCCATATATAAGTATGGTGTGGATATTGCAACTGAAAAGGAACTATGTGTTCCCAACAAGCTGGGTGAATGACGGCTTTCACACACACTTATCTCTCAGAACTGAGCATATGGAGAGACATTCGTTCATCTAGCACAAAGGGAACGGTTTGCAGGAGAAACTATTACTCTGGTTTCTCAGTCTGTTTCCAATTGCCGGTTGGAAGTTCCTGAAGTTTTCACTGTAAAACCGATTTGGAGCTAGTACCTCCCCATATATATGTATGGAGTGGGGTTTGCAACTGAAAAGAAACTTTGTGTTCCCAACAAGCTAGGTGAAGGACGGCTTTCACACACACTTATCTCTCAGAATTGAGCATGTGGAGAAACGTTCGTTCATCTAGCACAAAGGGAACGGGTTGCAGGAGAAACTTTTACTCTGGTTTCTCAGTCTGTTTCCTAGTGCCAGTTTGAATTTCCCGCACTTTTCACTGTAAAATCGAGTTGGAGCTAGTACCTCCCCATATATAAGTATGGTGTGGATATTGCAACTGAAAAGGAACTATGTGTTCCCAACAACCTGGGTGAATGACGGCTTTCACACACACTTATCTCTCAGAACTGAGCATATGGAGAGACATTCGTTCATCTAGCACAAAGGGAACGGGTTGCAGGAGAAACTTTTACTCTGGTTTCTCAGTCTGTTTCCTAGTGCCGGATTGAAATTCCTGCAGTTTTCACTGTAAAACCGTGTTGAAGCTAGTACCTCCCCATATATATGTATGGATTGGAGTTTGCACCTGAAAAGAAACTTTCTGTTCCCAACAAGCTACTTGAAGTACGGCTTTCACACACACTTATCTCTCATAAGTGAACATGTGGAGAGACGTTCGTTCATCTAGCACAAAGGGAACGGTTAGCAGGCGAAATTTTTACTCTGGTTTCTCAGTCTGTTTCCTAGTGCCGGTTTGAAGTTCCTGCCGTTATCACTGTAAAACCGAGTTGGAGCTATTACCTCCCCTTATATATGTATGGAGTGGAGTTTGCAAAGAAACTTTGTGTTCCCAACAAGCTAGGTGAAGAACGGCCTTCACACACACTTATCTCTCAGAACTGAGCATGAGGAGAAACTTTCGTTCATCTAGCACCAAGGGAACGGGTTGCAGGAGAAAATTTTACTCTGGTTTCTCAGTCTGTTTCCAAGTGCCGGTTTGAAATTCCTGCAGTTTTCAGTGTAAAACCGAGTTGGAGCTAGTACCTCCCGATATATATGTATGGAGTGGAGTTTGCACCTGAAAAGATACTTTGTGTTCCCAACAAGATATATGAAGAAGGGCCTTCACACACACTATTCTCTCAGAACTGAGCATGAGGAGAGACTTTCGTTCATCTAGCACCAAGGGAACGGTTTGCAGGAGAAACTTTTACTCTGGTTTCTCAGTCTGTTTCCTACTGCCGGTTTGAAGTTCCTGCAGTTTTCACTGTAAAACCGAGTTGGAGCTAGTACCTCCCCATATATATGTATGGAGTGGATATTGCAACTGAAAAGGAACTTTGTGTTCCCAAGAAGCTAGTTGAAGGACGGCTTTCACACACACTTGTCTCTCCGAACTGAGCATGTGGAGAGACGTTCGTTCATCTGGCACCAAGGGAACGGATTGCAGGAGAAACTTTTACTCTGGTTTCTCAGTCTGTTTCCTTGTGCCGGTTGGTAGTTCCTGCAGTTATCACTGTAAACTGGAGTTGGAGCTCGTACCACCCCTATATATGTATGGAGTGGAGTTTACCACTGAAAAGGAACTTTGTGTTCCCAACAAGCTAGTTTAAGGATGGTTTTCACACACACTTATCTCTCAGAACTGAGCATATGGAGAGACATTCGTTCATCTAGCACAAAGGGAACGGGTTGCAGGAGAAACTTTTACTCTGGTTTCTCAGTCTGTTTCCTAGTGCCGGTTGGAAGTTCCTGCAGTTTTCACTGTAAAACCGAGTTGGAGCTAGTACCTCCCCATATATATGTAAGTAGAGTCGTTTGCAACTGAAAACAATCTTTGTGTTCCCAACAAGCAATGTGAAAGACGGCTTTCACACACACTTATCTCTCAGAACTGAGCATGTGGAGAGACGTTCGTTCATATAGAACAAAGGGAACGGGATGCAGGAGAAACTTTTACTCTGGATTCTCAGTCTGTTTCCTAGTGCCGGTTTTAAGTTCCTGCAGTTTTCACTGTAAAACAGAGTTGGAGCTATTACCTCCCCATATTTATGTACGGAGTGGAGTATGCAACTGAAAAGAAACCTTGTGTTCCCAACAAGCTATGAGAAGGACGGCTTTCACACACACATATCTCTCAGAACTGAGCATGTGCAGACACATTCGTTTTCTAACACCAAGGGTACGGGTTGCAGGAGAAACTTTTACTCTGGATTCTCAGTCTGTTTCCTAGTGCCAGTTTGAATTTCGCGCACTTTTCACTGTAAAACTGAGTTGGAACTAGTACCTCCCCATATATATGTATGGTGTGGATATTGCAACTGAAAAGGAACTTTGTGTTCCCAACAACCTGGGTGAATGACGGATTTCACACACACTTATCTCTCAGAACTGAGCATGAGAAGAGAAGTTCGTTCATCTAGCACAAAGGGAACGGTTGGCAGGGGAAAATTTTGTTGTGGTTTCTCAGTCTGTTTCCTAGTGCCGGTTTTAAGTTCCGGCAATTTTCACTGTAAAACCGAGTTGGAGCTAGTACCTCCCCATATATATGTATGGAGTGGAGTTTGCAACTGAAAAGAAACTTTGTGTTCCCAACAAGCTAGGTGAAGGACGGCTTTCACACACACTTATCTCTCAGAATTGAGCATGTGGAGAAACGTTCGTTCATCTAGCACAAAGGGAACGGGTTGCAGGAGAAACTTTTACTCTGGTTTCTCAGTCTGTTTCCTAGTGCCGGTTTGAATTTCCTGCAGTTTTCACTGTAAAACAGAGTTGGAGTTAGTACCTCCCCATATATATGTATGGAGTGGAGTTTGCACCTGAAAAGATACTTTGTGTTCCCAACAATATATATGAAGAAGGGCCTTCACACACACTATTCTCTCAGAACTGAGCATGAGGAGAGACTTTCGTTCATCTAGCACCAAGGGAACGGTTTGCAGGAGAAACTTTTACTCTGGTTTCTCAGTCTGTTTCCTACTGCCGGTTTGAAGTTCCTGCAGTTTTCACTGTAAAACAGAGTTGGAGCTAATACCTCCCCATATTTATGTACAGAGTGGAGTACGCAACTGAAAAGAAACCTTGTGTTCCCAACAAGCTATGTGAAGGTCGGCATTCACACACACATATCTCTCAGAACTGAGCATGTGGAGACACATTCGTTCAACTAACACCAAGGGTACGGGTTGCAGGAGAAACTTTTACTCTGGATTCTCAGTCTGTTTCCTAGTGCCAGTTTGAATTTCCCGCACTTTTCACTGTAAAATCGAGTTGGAGCTAGTACCTCCCCATATATATGTATGGATTGGAGTTTGCACCTGAAAAGAAACTTTCTGTTCCCAACAAGCTACTTGAAGTACGGCTTTCACACACACTTATCTCTCATAAGTGAACATGTGGAGAGACGTTCGTTTATCTAGCACAAAGGGAACGGTTAGCAGGCGAAATTTTTACTCTGGTTTCTCAGTCTGTTTCCTAGTGCCGGTTTGAAGTTCCTGCCGTTATCACTGTAAAACCGAGTTGGAGCTATTACCTCCCCTTATATATGTATGGAGTGGAGTTTGCAAAGAAACTTTGTGTTCCCAACAAGCTAGGTGAAGAACGGCCTTCACACACACTTATCTCTCAGAACTGAGCATGAGGAGAAACTTTCGTTCATCTAGCACCAAGGGAACGGGTTGCAGGAGAAAATTTTACTCTGGTTTCTCAGTCTGTTTCCAAGTGCAGGTTTGAAATTCCTGCAGTTTTCAGTGTAAAACCGAGTTGGAGCTAGTACCTCCCCATATATATGTATGGAGTGGATATTGCAACTGAAAAGGAACTTTGTGTTCCCAAGAAGCTAGTTGAAGGATGGCTTTCACACACACTTGTCTCTCAGAACTGAGCATGTGGAGAGACGTTCGTTCATCTAACACCAAGGGAACGGATTGCAGGAGAAACTTTTACTCTGGTTTCTCAGTCTGTTTCCTTGTGCCGGTTTTAAGTTCCTGCAGTTTTCACTGTAAAACCGAGTTGGAGCTAGTACCTCCCCATATATATGTATGGAGTGGAGTTTGCAACTGAAAAGAAACTTTTTGTTGCCAACAAGCTAGGTGAAGGTGGGCTTCCACACACAGTTATATCTGATAACAACATGTGGAGAGACGTTCGTTCATCTAGCACAATGGGAACTTGTTGCAGGCGAAATTTTTACTCTGGTTTCTCAGTCTGTTTCCTAGTGCCTGTTTGAAGTTCCTGCCGTTATCACTGTAAAACCGAGTTGGAGCTAGTACCTCCCCATATATATGTATGGAGGGGATATTGCAACTGAAAAGGAAGTTTGTGTTCCCAACAAGCTGGTTGAAAGACGGCTTTCACACACACTTATCTCTCAGAACTGAGCATGAGGAGAGACGTTCGTTCATCTAGCACAAAATAAACGGGTTGCAGGGGAAACATTTGTTCTGGTTTCTCAGTCTGTTTCCTAGTGCCGGATTTAAGTTCCTGCAGTTTTCACTGTAAAAGAGAGTTGGAGCTAGTACCTCCCCATATATATGTATGGATTGGAGTTTGCACCTGAAAAGAAACTTACTGTTCCCAACAAGCTACTTGAAGGACGGCTTTCACACACACTTATCTCTCAGATCTGAGCATGAGGAGAGACGTTCGTTCATCTAGCACAAAGGGAACTTGTTGCGCTAGAAACTTTTACTCTGGTTTCTCAGTCTGTTTCCAAGTGCCGGTTTGAATTTCCTGCAGTTTTCACTCTAAAACCGAGTTTGAGCTAGTACCTGCCCATATTTATGTATGGAGTGGAGTTTGCAACTGAAAAGAAACTTTGTGTTGCCAACATGCTAGGTGAAGGACAGCTTTCACACACACTTATCTCTCAGAATTCAGCATGTGGAGAGACGTTCGTTATCTAGCACAAAGGGAACGGGTGGCAGGAGAAATTTTACTCTGGATTCTCAGTCTGTTTCCTAGTGCCGGTTTGAATTTCCTGCAGTTTTCACTGTAAAATCGAGTTGGAGCTAGTACCTCCCCATATATATGTATGGAGTGGAGTTTGCAACTGAAAAGAAACTGTGTTCCCAACAAGCTAGGTGAAGGACGGATTTCACACACACTTATCTCTCAGAACTGAGCATGTGGAGAGACGTTCGTTCATCTAGGACAAATGGAACGGTTTGCATGAGAAATTTTACTCTGGTTTCTCAGTCTGTTTCCTAGTGCCGGTTTGAAGTTCCTGCAGATTTCACTGTAAAACCGAGTTGGAGCTAGTACCACCCCATATATATGTATGGAGAGTTGTTTGCAACTGAAAATAAACTTTGTGTTCCCAACAAGCTAGTTGAAGGACGGCTTTCACAAACACTTCTCTCTCAGAAGTGACATGTGGAGAGACGTTCGTTCATCTAGCACAAAGGGAACGGGTTGCAGGAGAAATTTTTACTCTGGTTTCTAGGTCTGTTTCCTAGTGCCGGTTGGAAGTTCCTGCAGTTTTCACTGTAAAACCGATTTGGAACTAGTACCTGTCCATATTTATGTATGGAGTGGAGTTTGCAACTGAAAGGAAACTTTTTGTTGCCAACAAGCTAGGTGAAGGAGGGCTTTCACACACAGTTATATCTCATAAAAACATGTGGAGAGACGTTCGTTCATCTAGCACAATGGGAACTGGTTGCAGGCGAAATTTTTACTGTGGTATCTCAGTCTGTTTCCTAGTGCCGGTTTGAAGTTCCTGCCGTTATCACTGTAAAACCGAGTTGGAGCTAGTACCTCCCCATATATATGTATGGAGGGGATATTGCAACTGAAAAGGAAGTTTGTGTTCCCAACAAGCTGGTTGAAAGACGGCTTTCACACACACTTATCTCTCAGAACTGAGCATGAGGAGAGACGTTCGTTCATCTAGCACAAAAGAAACGGGTTGCAGGAGAAACATTTGTTCTGGTTTCTCAGTCTGTTTCCTTGTGCCGGATTTAAGTTCCTGCAGTTTTCACTGTAAAACCGAGTTGGAGCTAGTACCTCCCCATATATATGTATGGATTGGGGTTTGCACCTGAAAAGAATCTTTCTGTTCCCAACAAGCTACTTGAAGGACGGCTTTCACACACACTTATCTCTCAGATCTGAGCATGAGGAGAGACGTTCGTTCATCTAGCACCAAGGGAACGGGTTGCGGGTGAAACTTTTACTCTGGTTTCTCAGTCTGTTTCCAAGTGCCGGTTTGAAGTTCCTGCAGTTTTCACTATGAAACCGAGTTTGAGCTAGTACCTGCCCATATTTATGTATGGAGTGGAGTTTGCAACTGAAAAGAAACTTTGTGTTGCCAACATGCTAGGTGAAGGACGGCTTTCACACAAACTTATCTCTCAGAACTCAGCATGTGGAGAGACGTTCGTTATCAAGCACAAAGGGAACGGGTGGCAGGAGAAATTTTACTCTGGATTCTCAGTCTGTTTCCTAGTGCCGGTTTGAATTTCCTGCATTTTTCACTGTAAAACCGAGTTGGAGCTAGTACCTCCCCATATATATGTATGGAGTGGAGTTTGCACCTGAAAAGAAACTTTGTGTTCCCAACAAGCTAGTTGAAGGACGATTTCACACACAGTTATATCTCATAACTGAACATGTGGAGAGACGTTCGTTCATCTAGCACAATGGGAACTGGTTGCAGGCGAAATTATTACTCT
The DNA here is from genome assembly GCF_036321535.1 of Camelus dromedarius. NCBI lineage: Eukaryota > Metazoa > Chordata > Mammalia > Artiodactyla > Camelidae > Camelus > Camelus dromedarius. The sequence goes on from NW_026989774.1 coordinate 278,833, forward strand.
GGTTTCTCAGTCTGTTTCCTAGTGCCGGTTTGAACTTCCTGCAGATTTCACTGTAAAACCGAGTTGGAGCTATTACCTCCCCTTATATATGTATGGAGTGGAGTTTGCAAAGAAACTTTGTTTTCCCAATAAGCTAGGTGGAGAACGGCCTTCACACACAATTATATCACAGAATTGAGCATGAGGAGAAACTTTCGTTCATCTAGCACCAAGGGAACGGGTTGCAGGAGAAACTTTTACTCTGATTTCTCAGTCTGTTTCCTAGTGCCGGTTTGAATTTCTCGCATTTTTCAGTGTAAAACCGAGTTGGAGATAGTACGTACCCATATATATGTATGGTGTGGATATTGCAACTGAAAAGGAACTTTGTGTTCCGAACAAGCTAGGTGAATGACGGCTTTCACACACAATTATCTCTCAGAACTGAGCATGTGGAGAGACGTTCGTTCATCTAGCACAAAAGAAACGGGCTGTAGGAGAAACATTTGTTCTGCATTCTCAGTCTGTTTCCTAGTGCCGGATTTAAGTTCCTGCAGTTTTCACTGTAAAACCGAGTTGGAGCTAGTACCTCCCCATATATATGTATGGATTGGAGGTTGCACCTGAAAAGAAACTTCCTGTTCCCAACAAGCTACTTGAAGGACGGCTTTCACACACACTTATCTCACATAACTAAACATGTGGAGAGACGTTCGTTCATCTAGCACAAAGGGAACTGGTTGCAGGAGAAACTTTTACTCTGGTTTCTCAGTCTGTTTCCCAGTGCCGGTTTGAAGTTCCTGCCATTATCACTGTAAAACCGAGTTGGAGCTATTACCTCCACTTATATATGTATGGAGTGGAGTTTGCAAAGAAACTTTGTGTTCCCAACAAGCTAGGTGAAGAACGGCCTTCACACACACTTATCTCTCAGAACTGAGCATGAGGAGAGACTTTCGTTAATCTAGCACCAAGGGAACGGGTTGCAGGAGAAACTATTACTCTGGTTTCTCAGTCTGTTTCCTAGTGCCGGTTTGAAGTTCCTGCAGTTTTCACCGTAAAACTGAGTTGGAGCTAGTACCTCCCCATATATATGTATGCAGTGGAGTTTGCAGATGTAAAGAAACTTTGTGTTCCCAACAAGCTAGTTTAAGGACGGCTTTCACACACACTTATCTCTCAGAACTGAGCATGTGGAGAGACGTTCGTTCATATAGCACAAAAGGATCGGGTTGCAGGAGAAACTTTTACTCTGGATTCTCAGTCTGTTTCCTAGTGCCGGTTTGAAGTTCCTGCAGTTTTCACTGTAAAACAGAGTTGGAGCTAATACCTCCCCATATTTATGTACGGAGTGGAGTATGCAACTGAAAAGAATCCTTGTGTTCCCAACAAGCTATGTGAAGGACGGCTTTCACACACACATATCTCTCAGAACTGAGCATGAGGAGACACATTCGTTCAACTAACACCAAGGGTACGGGTGGCAGGAGAAACTTTTACTCTGCATTCTCAGTCTGTTTCCTAGTGCCAGTTTGAATTTCCCGCAATTTTCACTGTAAAATCGATTTGGAGCTAGTACCTCCCCATATATAAGTATGGTGTGGATATTGCAACTGAAAAGGAACTATGTGTTCCCAACAAGCTGGGTGAATGACGGCTTTCACACACACTTATCTCTCAGAACTGAGCATATGGAGAGACATTCGTTCATCTAGCACAAAGGGAACGGGTTGCAGGAGAAACTTTTACTCTGGTTTCTCAGTCTGTTTCCAATTGCCGGTTGGAAGTTCCTGCAGTTTTCACTGTAAAACCGATTTGGAGCTAGTACCTGCCCATATTTAAGTATGGAGTGGAGTTTGCAACTGAAAAGAAACTTTGTGTTGCCAAAAAGCTAGGTGAAGGACGGCTTTCACACACACTTATCTCTCAGAACTGAGCATGTCGATAGATATTCGTTCATCTAGCACAAAGGGAACGGTTAGCAGGCGAAATTTTTAGTCTGGTTTCTCAGTCTGTTTCCTAGTGCCGGTTTGAAGTTCCTGCCGTTATCACTGTAAAACCGAGTTGGAGCTATTACCTCCCCTTATATATGTATGGAGTGGAGTTTGCAAAGAAACTTTGTGTTCCCAACAAGCTAGGTGAAGAACGGCCTTCACACACACTTATCTCTCAGAACTGAGCATGAGGAGAAACTTTCGTTCATCTAGCACCAAGGGAACGGGTTGCAGGAGAAAATTTTACTCTGGTTTCTCAGTCTGTTTCCAAGTGCCGGTTTGAAATTCCTGCAGTTTTCAGTGTAAAACCGAGTTGGAGCTAGTACCTCCCCATATATATGTATGGAGTGGAGTTTGCACCTGAAAAGATACTTTGTGTTCCCAACAAGATATATGAAGAAGGGCCTTCACACACACTATTCTCTCAGAACTGAGCATGAGGAGAGACTTTCGTTCATCTAGCACCAAGGGAACGGTTTGCAGGAGAAACTTTTACTCTGGTTTCTCAGTCTGTTTCCTACTGCCGGTTTGAAGTTCCTGCAGTTTTCACTGTAAAACCGAGTTGGAGCTAGTACCTCCCCATATATATGTATGGAGTGGATATTGCAACTGAAAAGGAACTTTGTGTTCCCAAGAAGCTAGTTGAAGGACGGCTTTCACACACACTTGTCTCTCAGAACTGAGCATGTGGAGAGACGTTCGTTCATCTGGCACCAAGGGAACGGATTGCAGGAGAAACTTTTACTCTGGTTTCTCAGTCTGTTTCCTTGTGCCGGTTGGTAGTTCCTGCAGTTATCACTGTAAACTGGAGTTGGAGCTCGTACCACCCCTATATATGTATGGAGTGGAGTTTACCACTGAAATGGAAATTTGTGTTCCCAACAAGCTAGTTTAAGGATGGTTTTCACACACACTTATCTCTCAGAACTGAGCATATGGAGAGACATTCGTTCATCTAGCACAAAGGGAACGGGTTGCAGGAGAAACTTTTACTCTGGTTTCTCAGTCTGTTTCCTAGTGCCGGTTGGAAGTTCCTGCAGTTTTCACTGTAAAACCGAGTTGGAGCTAGTACCTCCCCATATATATGTAAGTAGAGTTGTTTGCAACTGAAAACAATCTTTGTGTTCCCAACAAGCAATGTGAAAGACGGCTTTCACACACACTTATCTCTCAGAACTGAGCATGTGGAGAGACGTTCGTTCATATAGAACAAAGGGAACGGGATGCAGGAGAAACTTTTACTCTGGATTCTCAGTCTGTTTCCTAGTGCCGGTTTTAAGTTCCTGCAGTTTTCACTGTAAAACAGAGTTGGAGCTATTACCTCCCCATATTTATGTACGGAGTGGAGTATGCAACTGAAAAGAAACCTTGTGTTCCCAACAAGCTATGAGAAGGACGGCTTTCACACACACATATCTCTCAGAATTGAGCATGTGCAGACACATTCGTTTTCTAACACCAAGGGTACGGGTTGCAGGAGAAACTTTTACTCTGGATTCTCAGTCTGTTTCCTAGTGCCAGTTTGAATTTCGCGCACTTTTCACTGTAAAACTGAGTTGGAACTAGTACCTCCCCATATATATGTATGGTGTGGATATTGCAACTGAAAAGGAACTTTGTGTTCCCAACAAGCTGGGTGAATGACGGCTTTCACACACACTTATCTCTCAGAACTGAGCATGAGAAGAGAAGTTCGTTCATCTAGCACAAAGGGAACGGTTGGCAGGGGAAAATTTTGTTGTGGTTTCTCAGTCTGTTTCCTAGTGCCGGTTTTAAGTTCCTGCAATTTTCACTGTAAAACCGAGTTGGAGCTAGTACCTCCCCATATATATGTATGGAGTGGAGTTTGCAAAGAAACTTTGTGTTCCCAACAAGCTAGGTGAAGAACGGCCTTCACACACACTTATCTCTCAGAACTGAGCATGAGGAGAAACTTTCGTTCATCTAGCACCAAGGGAACGGGTTGCAGGAGAAAATTTTACTCTGGTTTCTCAGTCTGTTTCCAAGTGCCGGTTTGAAATTCCTGCAGTTTTCAGTGTAAAACCGAGTTGGAGCTAGTACCTCCCCATATATATGTATGGAGTGGAGTTTGCACCTGAAAAGATACTTTGTGTTCCCAACAAGATATATGAAGAAGGGCCTTCACACACACTATTCTCTCAGAACTGAGCATGAGGAGAGACTTTCGTTCATCTAGCACCAAGGGAACGGTTTGCAGGAGAAACTTTTACTCTGGTTTCTCAGTCTGTTTCCTACTGCCGGTTTGAAGTTCCTGCAGTTTTCACTGTAAAACCGAGTTGGAGCTAGTACCTCCCCATATATATGTATGGAGTGGATATTGCAACTGAAAAGGAACTTTGTGTTCCCAAGAAGCTAGTTGAAGGACGGCTTTCACACACACTTGTCTCTCAGAACTGAGCATGTGGAGAGACGTTCGTTCATCTGGCACCAAGGGAACGGATTGCAGGAGAAACTTTTACTCTGGTTTCTCAGTCTGTTTCCTTGTGCCGGTTGGTAGTTCCTGCAGTTATCACTGTAAACTGGAGTTGGAGCTCGTACCACCCCTATATATGTATGGAGTGGAGTTTGCAACTGAAAAGAAACTTTGTGTTCCCAACAAGCTAGGTGAAGGACGGCTTTCACACACACTTATCTCTCAGAATTGAGCATGTGGAGAAACGTTCGTTCATCTAGCACAAAGGGAACGGGTTGCAGGAGAAACTTTTACTCTGGTTTCTCAGTCTGTTTCCTGGTGCCGGTTTGAATTTCCTGCAGTTTTCACTGTAAAACCGAGTTGGAACTAGTACCTCCCCATATATATGTATGGAGTGGAGTTTGCACATGAAAAGATACTTTGTGTTCCCAACAAGATATATGAAGAAGGGCCTTCACACACACTATTCTCTCAGAACTGAGCATGAGGAGAGACTTTCGTTCATCTAGCACCAAGGGAACGGTTTGCAGGAGAAACTTTTACTCTGGTTTCTCAGTCTGTTTCCTACTGCCGGTTTGAAGTTCCTGCAGTTTTCACTGTAAATCAGATTTGGAGCTAATACCTCCCCATATTTATGTACGGAGTGGAGTACGCAACTGAAAAGAAACCTTGTGTTCCCAACAAGCTATGTGAAGGACGGCATTCACACACAAATATCTCTCAGAACTGAGCATGTGGAGACACATTCGTTCAACTAACACCAAGGGTACGGGTTGCAGGAGAAACTTTTACTCTGGATTCTCAGTCTGTTTCCTAGTGCCAGTTTGAATTTCCCGCACTTTTCACTGTAAAATCGAGTTGGAGCTATCACCTACCCATATATAAGTATGGTGTGGATATTGCAACTGAAAAGAAACTATGTGTTCCCAACAAGCTGGGTGAATGACGGCTTTCACACACACTTATCTCTCAGAACTGAGCATATGGAGAGACATTCGTTCATCTAGCACAAAGGGAACGGTTTGCAGGAGAAACTTTTACTCTGGTTTCTCAGTCTGTTTCCAATTGCCGGTTGGAAGTTCCTGCAGTTTTCACTGTAAAACCGATTTGGAGCTAGTACCTGCCCATATTTATGTATGGAGTGGAGTTTGCAACTGAAAAGAAACTTTGTGTTGCCAAAAAGCTAGGTGAAGGACGGCTTTCACACACACATATCTCTCAGAACTGAGCATGTCGATAGATGTTCGTTCATCTAGCACAAAGGGAACGGGTTGCAGGAGAAACTTTTACTCTGGTTTCTCAGTCTGTTTCCTAGTGCCGGATTGAAGTTCCTGCAGTTTTCACTGTAAAACCGTGTTGGAGCTAGTACCTCCCCATATATATGTATGGATTGGTGTTTGCACCTGAAAAGAAACTTTCTGTTCCCAACAAGCTACTTAAAGTACGGCTTTCACACACACTTATCTCTCATAAGTGAACATGTGGAGAGACGTTCGTTCATCTAGCACAAAAGAACGGTTAGCAGGCGAAATTTTTACTCTGGTTTCTCAGTCTGTTTCCTAGTGCCAGTTTGAAGTTCCTGCCATTATCACTGTAAAACCGAGTTGGAGCTATTACCTCCCCTTATATATGTATGGAGTGGAGTTTGCAAAGAAACTTTGTGTTCCCAACAAGCTAGGTGAAGAACGGCCTTCACACACACTTATCTCTCAGAACTGAGCATGAGGAGAAACTTTCGTTCATCTAGCACCAAGGGAACGGGTTGCAGGAGAAAATTTTACTCTGGTTTCTCAGTCTGTTTCCAAGTGCCGGTTTGAAATTCCTGCAGTTTTCAGTGTAAAACCGAGTTGGAGCTAGTACCTCCCCATATATATATATGGAGTGGAGTTTGCACCTGAAAAGATACTTTGTGTTCCCAACAAGATATATGAAGAAGGGCCTTCACACACACTATTCTCTCAGAACTGAGCATGAGGAGAGACTTTCGTTCATCTAGCACCAAGGGAACGGATTGCAGGAGAAACTTTTACTCTGGTTTCTCAGTCTGTTTCCTAGTGCCGGTTGGAAGTTCCTGCAGTTTTCACTGTAAAACCGAGTTGGAGCTAGTACCTCCCCATATATATGTAAGTAGAGTTGTTTGCAACTGAAAACAATCTTTGTGTTCCCAACAAGCAATGTGAAAGACGGCTTTCACACACACTTATCTCTCAGAACTGAGCATGTGGAGAGACGTTCGTTCATATAGAACAAAGGGAACGGGATGCAGGAGAAACTTTTACTCTGGATTCTCAGTCTGTTTCCTAGTGCCGGTTTTAAGTTCCTGCAGTTTTCACTGTAAAACAGAGTTGGAGCTATTACCTCCCCATATTTATGTACGGAGTGGAGTATGCAACTGAAAAGAAACCTTGTGTTCCAAACAAGCTATGAGATGGACGGCTTTCACACACACATATCTCTCAGAACTGAGCATGTGCAGACACATTCGTTTTCTAACACCAAGGGTACGGGTTGCAGGAGAAACTTTTACTCTGGATTCTCAGTCTGTTTCCTAGTGCCAGTTTGAATTTCGCGCACTTTTCACTGTAAAACTGAGTTGGAACTAGTACCTCCCCATATATATGTATGGTGTGGATATTGCAACTGAAAAGGAACTTTGTGTTCCCAACAAGCTGGGTGAATGACGGCTTTCACACACACTTATCTCTCAGAACTGAGCATGAGAAGAGAAGTTCGTTCATCTAGCACAAAGGGAACGGATGGCAGGGGAAAATTTTGTTGTGGTTTCTCAGTCTGTTTCCTAGTGCCGGTTTTAAGTTCCTGCAATTTTCACTGTAAAACCGAGTTGGAGCTAGTACCTCCCCATATATATGTATGGAGTGGAGTTTGCAACTGAAAAGAAACTTTGTGTTCCCAACAAGCTAGGTGAAGGACGGCATTCACACACACTTATCTCTCAGAATTGAGCATGTGGAGAAACGTTCGTTCATCTAGCACAAAGGGAACGGGTTGCAGGAGAAACTTTTACTCTGGTTTCTCAGTCTGTTTCCTGGTGCCGGTTTGAATTTCCTGCAGTTTTCACTGTAAAACCGAGTTGGAGCTAGTACCTCCCCATATATATTTATGGAGTGGAGTTTGCACCTGAAAAGATACTTTGTGTTCCCAACAAGATATATGAAGAAGGGCCTTCACACACACTATTCTCTCAGAACTGAGCATGAGGAGAGACTTTCGTTCATCTAGCACCAAGGGAACGGTTTGCAGGAGAAACTTTTACTCTGGTTTCTCAGTCTGTTTCCTACTGCCGGTTTGAAGTTCCTGCAGTTTTCACTGTAAATCAGAGTTGGAGCTAATACCTCCCCATATTTATGTACGGAGTGGAGTACGCAACTGAAAAGAAACCTTGTGTTCCCAACAAGCTATGTGAAGGACGGCATTCACACACAAATATCTCTCAGAACTGAGCATGTGGAGACACATTCGTTCAACTAACACCAAGGGTACGGGTTGCAGGAGAAACTTTTACTCTGGATTCTCAGTCTGTTTCCTAGTGCCAGTTTGAATTTCCCGCACTTTTCACTGTAAAATCGAGTTGGAGCTAGCACCTACCCATATATAAGTATGGTGTGGATATTGCAACTGAAAAGAAACTATGTGTTCCCAACAAGCTGGGTGAATGACGGCTTTCACACACACTTATCTCTCAGAACTGAGCATATGGAGAGACATTCGTTCATCTAGCACAAAGGGAACGGTTTGCAGGAGAAACTTTTACTCTGGTTTCTCAGTCTGTTTCCAATTGCCGGTTGGAAGTTCCTGCAGTTTTCACTGTAAAACCGATTTGGAGCTAGTACCTGCCCATATTTATGTATGGAGTGGAGTTTGCAACTGAAAAGAAACTTTGTGTTGCCAAAAAGCTAGGTGAAGGACGGCTTTCACACACACATATCTCTCAGAACTGAGCATGTCGATAGATGTTCGTTCATCTAGCACAAAGGGAACGGGTTGCAGGAGAAACTTTTACTCTGGTTTCTCAGTCTGTTTCCTAGTGCCGGATTGAAATTCCTGCAGTTTTCACTGTAAAACCGTGTTGGAGCTAGTACCTCCCCATATATATGTATGGATTGGTGTTTGCACCTGAAAAGAAACTTTCTGTTCCCAACAAGCTACTTGAAGTACGGCTTTCACACACACTTATCTCTCATAAGTGAACATGTGGAGAGACGTTCGTTCATCTAGCACAAAAGGAACGGTTAGCAGGCGAAATTTTTACTCTGGTTTCTCAGTCTGTTTCCTAGTGCCAGTTTGAAGTTCCTGCCATTATCACTGTAAAACCGAGTTGGAGCTATTACCTCCCCTTATATATGTATGGAGTGGAGTTTGCAAAGAAACTTTGTGTTCCCAACAAGCTAGGTGAAGAACGGCCTTCACACACACTTATCTCTCAGAACTGAGCATGAGGAGAAACTTTCGTTCATCTAGCACCAAGGGAACGGGTTGCAGGAGAAAATTTTACTCTGGTTTCTCAGTCTGTTTCCAAGTGCCGGTTTGAAATTCCTGCAGTTTTCAGTGTAAAACCGAGTTGGAGCTAGTACCTCCCCATATATATATATGGAGTGGAGTTTGCACCTGAAAAGATACTTTGTGTTCCCAACAAGATATATGAAGAAGGGCCTTCACACACACTATTCTCTCAGAACTGAGCATGAGGAGAGACTTTCGTTCATCTAGCACCAAGGGAACGGATTGCAGGAGAAACTTTTACTCTGGTTTCTCAGTCTGTTTCCCTGTGCCGGTTGGTAGTTCCTGCAGTTATCACTGTAAACTGGATTTGGAGCTCGTACCACCCCTATATATGTATGGAGTGGAGTTTACCACTGAAAAGGAACTTTGTGTTCCCAACAAGCTAGTTTAAGGATGGTTTTCACACACACTTATCTCTCAGAACTGAGCATATGGAGAGACATTCGTTCATCTAGCACAAAGGGAACGGGTTGCAGAGAAACTTTTACTCTGGTTTCTCAGTCTGTTTCCTAGTGCCGGTTGGAAGTTCCTGCAGTTTTCACTGTAAAACCGAGTTGGAGCTAGTACCTCCCCATATATATGTAAGTAGAGTTGTTTGCAACTGAAAACAATCTTTGTGTTCCCAACAAGCAATGTGAAAGACGGCTTTCACACACACTTATCTCTCAGAACTGAGCATGTGGAGAGACGTTCGTTCATATAGAACAAAGGGAACGGGATGCAGGAGAAACTTTTACTCTGGATTCTCAGTCTGTTTCCTAGTGCCGGTTTTAAGTACCTGCAGTTTTCACTGTAAAACAGAGTTGGAGCTATTACCTCCCCATATTTATGTACGGAGTGGAGTATGCAACTGAAAAGAAACCTTGTGTTCCCAACAAGCTATGAGAAGGACGGCTTTCACACACACATATCTCTCAGAACTGAGCATGTGCAGACACATTCGTTTTCTAACACAAAGGTTACGGGTTGCAGGAGAAACTTTTACTCTGGATTCTCAGTCTGTTTCCTAGTGCCAGTTTGAATTTCGCGCACTTTTCACTGTAAAACTGAGTTGGAACTAGTACCTCCCCATATATATGTATGGTGTGGATATTGCAACTGAAAAGGAACTTTGTGTTCCCAACAAGCTGGGTGAATGACGGCTTTCACACACACTTATCTCTCAGAACTGAGCATGAGAAGAGAAGTTCGTTCATCTAGCACAAAGGGAACGGTTGGCAGGGGAAAATTTTGTTGTGGTTTCTCAGACTGTTTCCTAGTGCCGTTTTTAAGTTCCTGCAATTTTCACTGTAAAACCGAGTTGGAGCTAGTACCTCCCCATATATATGTATGGAGTGGAGTTTGCAACTGAAAAGAAACTTTGTGTTCCCAACAAGCTAGGTGAAGGACGGCTTTCACACACACTTATCTCTCAGAATTGATCATGTGGAGAAACGTTCGTTCATCTAGCACAAAGGGAACGGGTTGCAGGAGAAACTTTTACTCTGGTTTCTCAGTCTGTTTCCTAGTGCCGGTTTGAATTTCCTGCAGTTTTCACTGTAAAACAGAGTTGGAGTTAGTACCTCCCCATATATATGTATGGAGTGGAGTTTGCACCTGAAAAGATACTTTGTGTTCCCAACAAGATATATGAAGAAGGGCCTTCACACACACTATTCTCTCAGAACTGAGCATGAGGAGAGACTTTCGTTCATCTAGCACCAAGGGAACGGTTTGCAGGAGAAACTTTTACTCTGGTTTCTCAGTCTGTTTCCTACTGCCGGTTTGAAGTTCCTGCAGTTTTCACTGTAAATCAGAGTTGGAGCTAATACCTCCCCATATTTATGTACGGAGTGGAGTACGCAACTGAAAAGAAACCTTGTGTTCCCAACAAGCTATGTGAAGGACGGCATTCACACACACATATCTCTCATAACTGAGCATGTGGAGACACATTCGTTCAACTAACACCAAGGGTACGGGTTGAAGGAGGAACTTTTACTCTGGATTCTCCGTCTGTTTCCTAGTGCCAGTTTGAATTTCCCGCACTTTTCACTGTAAAATCGAGTTGGAGCTAGTACCTCCCCATATATAAGTATGGTGTGGATATTGCAACTGAAAAGGAACTATGTTTTCCCAACAAGCTGGGTGAATGACGGCTTTCACACACACTTATCTCTCAGAACTGAGCATATGGAGAGACATTCGTTCATCTAGCACAAAGGGAACGGTTTGCAGGAGAAACTTTTACTCTGGTTTCTCAGTCTGTTTCCAATTGCCGGTTGGAAGTTCCTGCAGTTTTCACTGTAAAACCGATTTGGAGCTAGTACCTGCCCATATTTATGTATGGAGTGGAGTTTGCACCTGAAAAGAAACTTTCTGTTCCCAACAAGCTACTTGAAGTACGGCTTTCACACACACTTATCTCTCATAAGTGAACATGTGGAGAGACGTTCGTTTATCTAGCACAAAGGGAACGGTTAGCAGGCGAAATTTTTACTCTGGTTTCTTAGTCTGTTTCCTAGTGCCGGTTTGAAGTTCCTGCCGTTATCACTGTAAATCCGAGTTGGAGCTATTACCTCCCCTTATATATGTATGGAGTGGAGTTTGCAAAGAAACTTTGTGTTCCCAACAAGCTAGGTGAAGAACGGCCTTCACACACACTTATCTCTCAGAACTGAGCATGAGGAGAAACTTTCGTTCATCTAGCACCAAGGGAACGGGTTGCAGGAGAAAATTTTACTCTGGTTTCTCAGTCTGTTTCCAAGTGCCGGTTTGAAATTCCTGCAGTTTTCAGTGTAAAACCGAGTTGGAGCTAGTACCTACCCATATATATGTATGGAGTGGAGTTTGCACCTGAAAAGATACTTTGTGTTCCCAACAAGATATATGAAGAAGGGCCTTCACACACACTATTCTCTCAGAACTGAGCATGAGGAGAGACTTTCGTTCATCTAGCACCAAGGGAACGGTTTGCAGGATAAACTTTTACTCTGGTTTCTCAGTCTGTTTCCTACTGCCGGTTTGAAGTTCCTGCAGTTTTCACTGTAAAACCGAGTTGGAGCTAGTACCTCCCCATATATATGTATGGAGTGGATATTGCAACTGAAAAGGAACTTTGTGTTCCCAAGAAGCTAGTTGAAGGACGGCTTTCACACACACTTGTCTCTCAGAACTGAGCATGTGGAGAGACGTTCGTTCATCTAACACCAAGGGAACGGATTGCAGGAGAAACTATTACTCTGGTTTCTCAGTCTGTTTCCTTGTGCCGGTTGGTAGTTCCTGCAGTTATCACTGTAAACTGGAGTTGGAGCTCGTACCACCCCTATATATGTATGGAGTGGAGTTTACCACTGAAAAGGAACTTTGTGTTCCCAACAAGCTAGTTTAAGGATGGTTTTCACACACAGTTATCTCTCAGAACTGAGCATATGGAGAGACATTCGTTCATCTAGCACAAAGGGAACGGGTTGCAGGAGAAACTTTTACTCTGGTTTCTCAGTCTGTTTCCTAGTGCCGGTTGGAAGTTCCTGCAGTTTTCACTGTAAAACCGAGTTGGAGCTAGTACCTCCCCATATATATGTATGGAGTGGAGTTTGCACCTGAAAAGATACTTTGTGTTCCCAACAAGATATATGAAGAAGGGCCTTCACACACACTATTCTCTCAGAACTGAGCATGAGGAGAGACTTTCGTTCATCTAGCACCAAGGGAACGGTTTGCAGGAGAAACTTTTACTCTGGTTTCTCAGTCTGTTTCCTACTGCCGGTTTGAAGTTCCTGCAGTTTTCACTGTAAAACCGAGTTGGAGCTAGTACCTCCCCATATATATGTATGGAGTGGATATTGCAACTGAAAAGGAACTTTGTGTTCCCAAGAAGCTAGTTGAAGGACGGCTTTCACACACACTTGTCTCTCAGAACTGAGCATGTGGAGAGACATTCGTTCATCTGGCACCAAGGGAACGGATTGCAGGAGAAACTTTTACTCTGGTTTCTCAGTCTGTTTCCTTGTGCCGGTTGGTAGTTCCTGCAGTTATCACTGTAAACTGGAGTTGGAGCTCGTACCACCCCTATATATATATGGAGTGGAGTTTACCACTGAAAAGGAACATTGTGTTCCCAACAAGCTAGTTTAAGGATGGTTTTCACACACACTTATCTCTCAGAACTGAGCATATGGAGAGACATTCGTTCATCTAGCACAAAGGGAACGGTTTGCAGGAGAAACTTTTACTCTGGTTTCTCAGTCTGTTTCCTAGTGCCGGTTGGAAGTTCCTGCAGTTTTCACTGTAAAACCGAGTTGGAGCTAGTACCTCCCCATATATATGTAAGTAGAGTTGTTTGCAACTGAAAACAATCTTTGTGTTCCCAACAAGCAATGTGAAAGACGGCTTTCACACACACTTATCTCTCAGAACTGAGCATGTGGAGAGACGTTCGTTCATATAGAACAAAGGGAACGGGATGCAGGAGAAACTTTTACTCTGGATTCTCAGTCTGTTTCCTAGTGCCGGTTTTAAGTTCCTGCAGTTTTCACTGTAAAACAGAGTTGGAGCTATTACCTCCCCATATTTATGTACGGAGTGGAGTATGCAACTGAAAAGAAACCTTGTGTTCCCAACAAGCTATGAGAAGGACGGCTTTCACACACACATATCTCTCAGAACTCAGCATGTGCAGACACATTCGTTTTCTAACACCAAGGGTACGGGTTGCAGGAGAAACTTTTACTCTGGATTCTCAGTCGGTTTCCTAGTGCCAGTTTGAATTTCGCGCACTTTTCACTGTAAAACTGAGTTGGAACTAGTACCTCCCCATATATATGTATGGTGTGGATATTGCAACTGAAAAGGAACTTTGTGTTCCCAACAAGCTGGGTGAATGACGGCTTTCACACACACTTATCTCTCAGAACTGAGCATGAGAAGAGAAGTTCGTTCATCTAGCACAAAGGGAACGGGTTGCAGGAGAAACTTTTACTCTGGTTTCTCAGTCTGTTTCCTAGTGCCGGTTTGAATTTCCTGCAGTTTTCACTGTAAAAGAGAGTTGGAGTTAGTACCTCCCCATATATGTGTATGGAGTGGAATTTGCACCTGAAAAAATACTTTGTGTTCCCAACAAGATATATGAAGAAGGGCCTTCACACACACTATTCTCTCAGAACTGAGCATGAGGAGAGACTTTCGTTCATCTAGCACCAAGGGAACGGTTTGCAGGAGAAACTTTTACTCTGGTTTCTCAGTCTGTTTCCTACTGCCGGTTTGAAGTTCCTGCAGTTTTCACTGTAAAACCGAGTTGGAGCTAGTACCTCCCCATATATATGTATGGAGTGGATATTGCAACTGAAAAGGAACTTTGTGTTCCCAAGAAGCTAGTTGAAGGACGGCTTTCACACACACTTGTCTCTCAGAACTGAGCATGTGGAGAGACATTCGTTCATCTGGCACCAAGGGAACGGATTGCAGGAGAAACTTTTACTCTGGTTTCTCAGTCTGTTTCCTTGTGCCGGTTGGTAGTTCCTGCAGTTATCACTGTAAACTGGAGTTGGAGCTCGTACCACCCCTATATATATATGGAGTGGAGTTTACCACTGAAAAGGAACATTGTGTTCCCAACAAGCTAGTTTAAGGATGGTTTTCACACACACTTATCTCTCAGAACTGAGCATATGGAGAGACATTCGTTCATCTAGCACAAAGGGAACGGTTTGCAGGAGAAACTTTTACTCTGGTTTCTCAGTCTGTTTCCTAGTGCCGGTTGGAAGTTCCTGCAGTTTTCACTGTAAAACCGAGTTGGAGCTAGTACCTCCCCATATATATGTAAGTAGAGTTGTTTGCAACTGAAAACAATCTTTGTGTTCCCAACAAGCAATGTGAAAGACGGCTTTCACACACACTTATCTCTCAGAACTGAGCATGTGGAGAGACGTTCGTTCATATAGAACAAAGGGAACGGGATGCAGGAGAAACTTTTACTCTGGATTCTCAGTCTGTTTCCTAGTGCCGGTTTTAAGTTCCTGCAGTTTTCACTGTAAAACAGAGTTGGAGCTATTACCTCCCCATATTTATGTACGGAGTGGAGTATGCAACTGAAAAGAAACCTTGTGTTCCCAACAAGCTATGAGAAGGACGGCTTTCACACACACATATCTCTCAGAACTCAGCATGTGCAGACACATTCGTTTTCTAACACCAAGGGTACGGGTTGCAGGAGAAACTTTTACTCTGGATTCTCAGTCGGTTTCCTAGTGCCAGTTTGAATTTCGCGCACTTTTCACTGTAAAACTGAGTTGGAACTAGTACCTCCCCATATATATGTATGGTGTGGATATTGCAACTGAAAAGGAACTTTGTGTTCCCAACAAGCTGGGTGAATGACGGCTTTCACACACACTTATCTCTCAGAACTGAGCATGAGAAGAGAAGTTCGTTCATCTAGCACAAAGGGAACGGGTTGCAGGAGAAACTTTTACTCTGGTTTCTCAGTCTGTTTCCTAGTGCCGGTTTGAATTTCCTGCAGTTTTCACTGTAAAAGAGAGTTGGAGTTAGTACCTCCCCATATATGTGTATGGAGTGGAGTTTGCACCTGAAAAAATACTTTGTGTTCCCAACAAGATATATGAAGAAGGGCCTTCACACACACTATTCTCTCAGAACTGAGCATGAGGAGAGACTTTCGTTCATCTAGCACCAAGGGAACGGTTTGCAGGAGAAACTTTTACTCTGGTTTCTCAGTCTGTTTCCTACTGCCGGTTTGAAGTTCCTGCAGTTTTCACTGTAAAACAGAGTTGGAGCTAATACCTCCCCATATTTATGTACGGAGTGGAGTACGCAACTGAAAAGAAACCCTGTGTTCCCAACAAGCTATGTGAAGGACGGCTTTCACACACACATATCTCTCAGAACTGAGCATGTGGAGACACATTCGTTCAACTAACACCAAGGGTACGGGTTGCAGGAGAAACTTTTACTCTGGATTCTCAGTCTGTTTCCTAGTGCCAGTTTGAATTTCCCGTAATTTTCACTGTAAAATCGAGTTGGAGCTAGTACCTCCCCATATATAAGTACGGTGTGGATATTGCAACTGAAAAGGAACTATGTGTTCCCAACAAGCTGGGTGAATGACGGCTTTCACACACACTTATCTCTCAGAACTGAGCATATGGAGAGACATTCGTTCATCTAGCACAAAGGGAACGGTTTGCAGGAGAAACTTTTACTCTGGTTTCTCAGTCTGTTTCCAATTGCCGGTTGGAAGTTCCTGCAGTTTTCACTGTAAAACCGATTTGGAGCTAGTACCTGCCCATATTTATGTATGGAGTGGAGTTTGCAACTGAAAAGAAACTTTGTGTTCCCAACAAGCTAGGTGAAGAACGGCCTTCACACACACTTATCTCTCAGAACTGAGCATGAGGAGAGACTTTCGTTCATCTAGCACCAAGGGAACGGTTTGCAGGAGAAACTTTTACTCTGGTTTCTCAGTCTGTTTCCTACTGCCGGTTTGAATTTCCTGCAGTTTTCACTGTAAAACCGAGTTGGAGCTAGTACCTCCCCATATATATGTATGGAGTGGATATTGCAACTGAAAAGGAACTTTGTGTTCCCAAGAAGCTAGTTGAAGGACGGCTTTCACACACACTTGTCTCTCAGAACTGAGCATGTGGAGAGACGTTCGTTCATCTAACACCAAGGGAACGGATTGAAGGAGAAACTTTTACTCTGGTTTCTCAGTCTGTTTCCTTGTGCCGGTTGGTAGTTCCTGCAGTTATCACTGTAAACTGGAGTTGGAGCTCGTACCACCCCTATATATGTATGGAGTGGAGTTTACCACTGAAAAGGAACTTTGTGTTCCCAACAAGCTAGTTTAAGGATGGTTTTCACACACAGTTATCTCTCAGAACTGAGCATACGGAGAGACATTCGTTCATCTAGCACAAAGGGAACGGGTTGCAGGAGAAACTTTTACTCTGGTTTCTCAGTCTGTTTCCTAGTGCCGGTTGGAAGTTCCTGCAGTTTTCACTGTAAAACCGAGTTGGAGCTAGTACCTCCCCATATATATGTATGGAGTGGAGTTTGCACCTGAAAAGATACTTTGTGTTCCCAACAAGATATATGAAGAAGGGCCTTCACACACACTATTCTCTCAGAACTGAGCATGAGGAGAGACTTTCGTTCATCTAGCACCAAGGGAACGGTTTGCAGGAGAAACTTTTACTCTGGTTTCTCAGTCTGTTTCCTACTGCCGGTTTGAAGTTCCTGCAGTTTTCACTGTAAAACCGAGTTGGAGCTAGTACCTCCCCATATATATGTATGGAGTGGATATTGCAACTGAAAAGGAACTTTGTGTTCCCAAGAAGCTATTTGAAGGACGGCTTTCACACACACTTGTCTCTCAGAACTGAGCATGTGGAGAGACGTTCGTTCATCTGACACCAAGGGAACGGATTGCAGGAGAAACTTTTACTCTGGTTTCTCAGTCTGTTTCCTTGTGCCGGTTGGTAGTTCCTGCAGTTATCACTGTAAACTGGAGTTGGAGCTCGTACCACCCCTATATATGTATGGAGTGGAGTTTACCACTGAAAAGGAACTTTGTGTTCCCAACAAGCTAGTTTAAGGATGGT
Source organism: Camelus dromedarius (assembly GCF_036321535.1). Taxonomy (NCBI): domain Eukaryota; kingdom Metazoa; phylum Chordata; class Mammalia; order Artiodactyla; family Camelidae; genus Camelus; species Camelus dromedarius. The sequence goes on from NW_026989774.1 coordinate 296,361, forward strand.
TTTCACACACACTTATCTCTCAGAACTGAGCATATGGAGAGACATTCGTTCATCTAGCACAAAGGGAACGGGTTGCAGGAGAAACTTTTACTCTGGTTTCTCAGTCTGTTTCCTAGTGCCGGTTGGAAGTTCCTGCAGTTTTCACTGTAAAACCGAGTTGGAGCTAGTACCTCCCCATATATATGTAAGTAGAGTTGTTTGCAACTGAAAACAATCTTTGTGTTCCCAACAAGCAATGTGAAAGACGGCTTTCACACACACTTATCTCTCAGAACTGAGCATGTGGAGAGACGTTCGTTCATATAGAACAAAGGGAACGGGATGCAGGAGAAACTTTTACTCTGGATTCTCAGTCTGTTTCCTAGTGCCGGTTTTAAGTTCCTGCAGTTTTCACTGTAAAACAGAGTTGGAGCTATTACCTCCCCATATTTATGTACGGAGTGGAGTATGCAACTGAAAAGAAACCTTGTGTTCCCAACAAGCTATGAGAAGGACGGCTTTCACACACACATATCTCTCAGAACTGAGCATGTGCAGACACATTCGTTTTCTAACACCAAGGGTACGGGTTGCAGGAGAAACTTTTACTCTGGATTCTCAGTCTGTTTCCTAGTGCCAGTTTGAATTTCGCGCACTTTTCACTGTAAAACTGAGTTGGAACTAGTACCTCCCCATATATATGTATGGTGTGGATATTGCAACTGAAAAGGAACTTTGTGTTCCCAACAAACTGGGTGAATGACGGCTTTCACACACACTTATCTCTCAGAACTGAGCATGAGAAGAGAAGTTCGTTCATCTAGCACAAAGGGAACGGTTGGCAGGGGAAAATTTTGTTGTGGTTTCTCAGTCTGTTTCCTAGTGCCGTTTTTAAGTTCCTGCAATTTTCACTGTAAAACCGAGTTGGAGCTAGTACCTCCCCATATATATGTATGGAGTGGAGTTTGCAACTGAAAAGAAACTTTGTGTTCCCCACAAGCTAGGTGAAGGACGGCTTTCACACACACTTATCTCTCAGAATTGAGCATGTGGAGAAACGTTCGTTCATCTAGCACAAAGGGAACGGGTTGCAGGAGAAACTTTTACTCTGGTTTCTCAGTCTGTTTCCTGGTGCCGGTTTGAATTTCCTGCAGTTTTCACTGTAAAACCGAGTTGGAGTTAGTACCTCCCCAAATATATGTATGGAGTGGAGTTTGCACCTGAAAAGATACTTTGTGTTCCCAACAAGATATATGAAGAAGGGCCTTCACACACACTATTCTCTCAGAACTGAGCATGAGGAGAGACTTTCGTTCATCTAGCACCAAGGGAACGGTTTGCAGGAGAAACTTTTACTCTGGTTTCTCAGTCTGTTTCCTACTGCCGGTTTGAAGTTCCTGCAGTTTTCACTGTAAAATAGAGTTGGAGCTATTACCTCCCCATATTTATGTACGGAGTGGAGTACGCAACTGAAAAGAAACCTTGTGTTCCCAACAAGCTATGTGAAGGACGGCATTCACACACACATATCTCTCAGAACTGAGCATGTGGAGACACATTCGTTCAACTAACACCAAGGGTACGGGTTGCAGGAGAAACTTTTACTCTGGATTCTCAGTCTGTTTCCTAGTGCCAGTTTGAATTTCCCGCACTTTTCACTGTAAAATCGAGTTGGAGCTTGTACCTCCCCATATATAAGTATGGTGTGGATATTGCAACTGAAAAGAAACTATGTGTTCCCAACAAGCTGGGTGAATGACGGCTTTCACACACACTTATCTCTCAGAACTGAGCATATGGAGAGACATTCGTTCATCTAGCACAAAGGGAACGGTTTGCAGGAGAAACTTTTACTCTGGTTTCTCAGTCTGTTTCCAATTGCCGGTTGGAAGTTCCTGCAGTTTTCACTGTAAAACCGATTTGGAGCTAGTACCTGCCCATATTTATGTATGGAGTGGAGTTTGCAACTGAAAAGAAACTTTGTGTTGCCAAAAAGCTAGGTGAAGGACGGCTTTCACACACACTTTTCTCTCAGAACTGAGCATGTCGATAGATGTTCGTTCATCTAGCACAAAGGGAACGGGTTGCAGGAGAAACTTTTACTCTGGTTTCTCAGTCTGTTTCCTAGTGCCGGATTGAAGTTCCTGCAGTTTTCACTGTAAAACCGTGTTGGAGCTAGTACCTCCCCATATATATGTATGGATTGGAGTTTGCACCTGAAAAGAAACTTTCTGTTCCCAACAAGCTACTTGAAGTACGGCTTTCACACACACTTATCTCTCATAAGTGAACATGTGGAGAGACGTTCGTTCATGTAGCACAAATGGAACGGTTAGCAGGCGAAATTTTTACTCTGGTTTCTCAGTCTGTTTCCTAGTGCCGGTTTGAAGTTCCTGCCGTTATCACTGTAAAACCGAGTTGGAGCTATTACCTCCCCTTATATATGTATGGAGTGGAGTTTGCAAAGAAACTTTGTGTTCCCAACAAGCTAGGTGATGAACGGCCTTCACACACACTTATCTCTCAGAACTGAGCATGAGGAGAAACTTTCGTTCATCTAGCACCAAGGGAACGGGTTGCAGGAGAAAATTTTACTCTGGTTTCTCAGTCTGTTTCCAAGTGCCGGTTTGAAATTCCTGCAGTTTTCAGTGTAAAACCGAGTTGGAGCTAGTACCTCCCCATATATATGTATGGAGTGGAGTTTGCACCTGAAAAGATACTTTGTGTTCCCAACAAGATATATGAAGAAGGGCCTTCACACACACTATTCTCTCAGAACTGAGCATGAGGAGAGACTTTCGTTCATCTAGCACCAAGGGAACTGTTTGCAGGAGAAACTTTTACTCTGGTTTCTCAGTCTGTTTTCCTGTGCCGGTTGGTAGTTCCTGCAGTTATCACTGTAAACTGGAGTTGGAGCTCGTACCACCCCTATATATGTATGGAGTGGAGTTTACCACTGAAAAGGAACTTTGTGTTCCCAACAAGCTAGTTTAAGGATGGTTTTCACACACACTTATCTCTCAGAACTGAGCATATGGAGAGACATTCGTTCATCTAGCACAAAGAGACGGGTTGCAGGAGAAACTTTTACTCTGGTTTCTCAGTCTGTTTCCTAGTGCCGGTTGGAAGTTCCTGCAGTTTTCACTGTAAAACCGAGTTGGAGCTAGTACCTCCCCATATATATGTAAGTAGAGTTGTTTGCAACTGAAAACAATCTTTGTGTTCCCAACAAGCAATGTGAAAGACGGCTTTCACACACACTTATCTCTCAGAACTGAGCATGTGGAGAGACGTTCGTTCATATAGAACAAAGGGAACGGGATGCAGGAGAAACTTTTACTCTGGATTCTCAGTCTGTTTCCAAGTGCCGGTTTGAAATTCCTGCAGTTTTCAGTGTAAAACCGAGTTGGAGTTAGTACCTCCCCATATATATGTATGGAGTGGAGTTTGCACCTGAAAAGATACTTTGTGTTCCCAACAAGATATATGAAGAAGGGCCTTCACACACACTATTCTCTCAGAACTGAGCATGAGGAGAGACTTTCGTTCATCTAGCACCAAGGGAACGGTTTGCAGGAGAAACTTTTACTCTGGTTTCTCAGTCTGTTTCCTACTGCCGGTTTGAATTTCCTGCAGTTTTCACTGTAAAACCGAGTTGGAGCTAGTACCTCCCCATATATATGTATGGAGTGGATATTGCAACTGAAAAGGAACTTTGTGTTCCCAAGAAGCTAGTTGAAGGACGGCTTTCACACACACTTGTCTCTCAGAACTGAGCATGTGGAGAGACGTTCGTTCATCTAACACCAAGGGAACGGATTGCAGGAGAAACTTTTACTCTGGTTTCTCAGTCTGTTTCCTTGTGCCGGTTGGTAGTTCCTGCTGTTATCACTGTAAACTGGAGTTGGAGCTGGTACCACCCCTATATATGTACGGAGTGGAGTTTACCACTGAAAAGGAACTTTGTGTTCCCAACAAGCTAGTTTAAGGATGGTTTTCACACACAGTTATCTCTCAGAACTGAGCATATGGAGAGACATTCGTTCATCTAGCACAAAGGGAACGGGTTGCAGGAGAAACTTTTACTCTGGTTTCTCAGTCTGTTTCCTAGTGCCGGTTGGAAGTTCCTGCAGTTTTCACTGTAAAACCGAGTTGGAGCTAGTACCTCCCCATATATATGTATGGAGTGGAGTTTGCACCTGAAAAGATACTTTGTGTTCCCAACAAGATATATGAAGAAGGGCCTTCACACACACTATTCTCTCAGAACTGAGCATGAGGAGAGACTTTCGTTCATCTAGCACCAAGGGAACGGTTTGCAGGAGAAACTTTTACTCTGGTTTCTCAGTCTGTTTCCTAGTGCCGGTTGGAAGTTCCTGCAGTTTTCACTGTAAAACCGAGTTGGAGCTAGTACCTCCCCATATATATGTAAGTAGAGTTGTTTGCAACTGAAAACAATCTTTGTGTTCCCAACAAGCAATGTGAAAGACGGCTTTCACACACACTTATCTCTCAGAACTGAGCATGTGGAGAGACGTTCGTTCATATAGAACAAAGGGAACGGGATGCAGGAGAAACTTTTACTCTGGATTCTCAGTCTGTTTCCTAGTGCCGGTTGGAAGTTCCTGCAGTTTTCACTGTAAAACCGAGTTGGAGCTAGTACCTCCCCATATTTATGTACGGAGTGGAGTATGCAACTGAAAAGAAACCTTGTGTTCCCAACAAGCTATGAGAAGGACGGCTTTCACACACACATATCTCTCAGAACTGAGCATGTGCAGACACATTCGTTTTCTAACACCAAGGGTACGGGTTGCAGGAGAAACTTTTACTCTGGATTCTCAGTCTGTTTCCTAGTGCCAGTTTGAATTTCGCGCACTTTTCACTGTAAAACTGAGTTGGAACTAGTACCTCCCCATATATATGTATGGTGTGGATATTGCAACTGAAAAGGAACTTTGTGTTCCCAACAAGCTGGGTGAATGACGGCTTTCACACACACTTATCTCTCAGAACTGAGCATGAGAAGAGAAGTTCGTTCATCTAGCACAAAGGGAACGGTTGGCAGGGGAAAATTTTGTTGTGGTTTCTCAGTCTGTTTCCTAGTGCCGTTTTTAAATTCCTGCAATTTTCACTGTAAAACCGAGTTGGAGCTAGTACCTCCCCATATATATGTATGGAGTGGAGTTTGCAACTGAAAAGAAACTTTGTGTTCCCAACAAGCTAGGTGAAGGACGGCTTTCACACACACTTATCTCTCAGAATTGAGCATGTGGAGAAACGTTCGTTCATCTAGCACAAAGGGAACGGGTTGCAGGAGAAACTTTTACTCTGGTTTCTCAGTCTGTTTCCTGGTGCCGGTTTGAATTTCCTGCAGTTTTCACTGTAAAACCGAGTTGGAGTTAGTACCTCCCCATATATATGTATGGAGTGGAGTTTGCACCTGAAAAGATACTTTGTGTTCCCAACAAGATATATGAAGAAGGGCCTTCACACACACTATTCTCTCAGAACTGAGCATGAGGAGAGACTTTCGTTCATCTAGCACCAAGGGAACGGTTTGCAGGAGAAACTTTTACTCTGGTTTCTCAGTCTGTTTCCTACTGCCGGTTTGAAGTTCCTGCAGTTTTCACTGTAAAACAGAGTTGGAGCTATTACCTCCCCATATTTATGTACGGAGTGGAGTACGCAACTGAAAAGAAACCTTGTGTTCCCAACAAGCTATGTGAAGGACGGCATTCACACACACATATCTCTCAGAACTGAGCATGTGGAGACACATTCGTTCAACTAACACCAAGGGTACGGGTTGCAGGAGAAACTTTTACTCTGGATTCTCAGTCTGTTTCCTAGTGCCAGTTTGAATTTCCCGCACTTTTCACTGTAAAACCGATTTGGAGCTAGTACCTGCCCATATTTATGTATGGAGTGGAGTTTGCAACTGAAAAGAAACTTTGTGTTGCCAAAAAGCTAGGTGAAGTACGGCTTTCACACACACTTATCTCTCAGAACTGAGCATGTCGATAGATGTTCGTTCATCTAGCACAAAGGGAACGGGATGCAGGAGAAAATTTTACTCTGGTTTCTCAGTCTGTTTCCTAGTGCCGGATTGAAGTTACTGCAGTTTTCACTGTAAAACCGTGTTGGAGCTAGTACCTCCCCATATATATGTATGGATTGGAGTTTGCACCTGAAAAGAAACTTTCTGTTCCCAACAAGCTACTTGAAGTACGGCTTTCACACACACTTATCTCTCATAAGTGAACATGTGGAGAGACGTTCGTTCATGTAGCACAAATGGAACGGTTAGCAGGCGAAATTTTTACTCTGGTTTCTCAGTCTGTTTCCTAGTGCCGGTTTGAAGTTCCTGCCGTTATCACTGTAAAACCGAGTTGGAGCTATTACCTCCCCTTATATATGTATGGAGTGGAGTTTGCAAAGAAACTTTGTGTTCCCAACAAGCTAGGTGAAGAACGGCCTTCACACACACTTATCTCTCAGAACTGAGCATGAGGAGAAACTTTCGTTCATCTAGCACCAAGGGAACGGGTTGCAGGAGAAAATTTTACTCTGGTTTCTCAGTCTGTTTCCAAGTGCCGGTTTGAAATTCCTGCAGTTTTCAGTGTAAAACCGAGTTGGAGCTAGTACCTCCCCATATATATGTATGGAGTGGAGTTTGCACCTGAAAAGATACTTTGTGTTCCCAACAAGATATATGAAGAAGGGCCTTCACACACACTATTCTCTCAGAACTGAGCATGAGGAGAGACTTTCGTTCATCTAGCACCAAGGGAACGGTTTGCAGGAGAAACTTTTACTCTGGTTTCTCAGTCTGTTTTCTTGTGCCGGTTGGTAGTTCCTGCAGTTATCACTGTAAACTGGAGTTGGAGCTCGTACCACCCCTATATATGTATGGAGTGGAGTTTACCACTGAAAAGGAACTTTGTGTTCCCAACAAGCTAGTTTAAGGATGGTTTTCACACACACTTATCTCTCAGAACTGAGCATATGGAGAGACATTCGTTCATCTAGCACAAAGAGACGGGTTGCAGGAGAAACTTTTACTCTGGTTTCTCAGTCTGTTTCCTAGTGCCGGTTGGAAGTTCCTGCAGTTTTCACTGTAAAACCGAGTTGGAGCTAGTACCTCCCCATATATATGTAAGTAGAGTTGTTTGCAACTGAAAACAATCTTTGTGTTCCCAACAAGCAATGTGAAAGACGGCTTTCACACACACTTATCTCTCAGAACTGAGCATGTGGAGAGACGTTCGTTCATATAGAACAAAGGGAACGGGATGCAGGAGAAACTTTTACTCTGAATTCTCAGTCTGTTTCCCAGTGCCGGTTTTAAGTTCCTGCAGTTTTCACTGTAAAACAGAGTTGGAGTTAGTACCTCCCCATATATATGTATGGAGTGGAGTTTGCACCTGAAAAGATACTTTGTGTTCCCAACAAGATATATGAAGAAGGGCCTTCACACACACTATTCTCTCAGAACTGAGCATGAGGAGAGACTTTCGTTCATCTAGCACCAAGGGAACGGTTTGCATGAGAAACTTTTACTCTGGTTTCTCAGTCTGTTTCCTACTGTCGGTTTGAAGTTCCTGCAGTTTTCACTGTAAAACAGAGTTGGAGCTAATACCTCCCCATATTTATGTACGGAGTGGAGTACGCAACTGAAAAGAAACCTTGTGTTCCCAACAAGCTATGTGAAGGACGGCATTCACACACACATATCTCTCAGAACTGAGCATGTGGAGACACATTCGTTCAACTAACACCAAGGGTACGGGTTGCAGGAGAAACTTTTACTCTGGATTCTCAGTCTCTTTCCTAGTGCCAGTTTGAATTTCCCGCACTTTTCACTGTAAAATCGAGTTGGAGCTAGTACCTCCCCATATATAAGTATGGTGTGGATATTGCAACTGAAAAGGAACTATGTGTTCCCAACAAGCTGGGTGAATGACGGCTTTCACACACACTTATCTCTCAGAACTGAGCATATGGAGAGACATTCGTTCATCTAGCACAAAGGGAACGGTTTGCAGGAGAAACTTTTACTCTGGTTTCTCAGTCTGTTTCCAATTGCCGGTTGGAAGTTCCTGCAGTTTTCACTGTAAAACCGATTTGGAGCTAGTACCTGCCCATATTTATGTATGGAGTGGAGTTTGCAACTGAAAAGAAACTTTGTGTTGCCAAAAAGCTAGGTGAAGGACGGCTTTCACACACACTTATCTCTCAGAACTGAGCATGTCGATAGATGTTCGTTCATCTAGCACAAAGGAACGGGTTGCAGGAGAAACTTTTACTCTGGTTTCTCAGTCTGTTTCCTAGTGCCGGATTGAAGTTCCTGCAGTTTTCAATGTAAAACCGTGTTGGAGCTAGTACCTCCCCATATATATGTATGGATTGGAGTTTGCACCTGAAAAGAAACTTTCTGTTCCCAACAAGCTACTTGAAGTACGGCTTTCACACACACTTATCTCTCATAAGTGAACATGTGGAGAGACGTTCGTTTATCTAGCACAAAGGGAACGGTTAGCAGGCGAAATTTTTACTCTGGTTTCTCAGTCTGTTTCCTAGTGCCGGTTTGAAGTTCCTGCCGTTATCACTGTAAAACCGAGTTGGAGCTATTACCTCCCCTTATGTATGTATGGAGTGTAGTTTGCAAAGAAACTTTGTGTTCCCAACAAGCTAGGTGAAGAACGGCCTTCACACACACTTATCTCTCAGAACTGAGCATATGGAGAGACGTTCGTTCATCTAACAGCAAGGGAACGGATTGCAGGAGAAACTTTTACTCTGGTTTCTCAGTCTGTTTCCTTGTGCCGGTTGGTAGTTCCTGCTGTTATCACTGTAAATTGGAGTTGGAGTTCGTACCACCCCTATATATGTATGGAGTGGAGTTTACCACTGAAAAGGAACTTTGTGTTCCCAACAAGCTAGTTTAAGGATGGTTTTCACACACAGTTATCTCTCAGAACTGAGCATATGGAGAGACATTCGTTCATCTAGCACAAAGGGAACGGGTTGCAGGAGAAACTTTTACTCTGGTTTCTCAGTCTGTTTCCTAGTGCCGGTTGGAAGTTCCTGCAGTTTTCACTGTAAAACCGAGTTGGAGCTAGTACCTCCCCATATATATGTATGGAGTGGAGTTTGCACCTGAAAAGATACTTTGTGTTCCCAACAAGATATATGAAGAAGGGCCTTCACACACACTATTCTCTCAGAACTGAGCATGAGGAGAGACTTTCGTTCATCTAGCACCAAGGGAACGGTTTGCAGGAGAAATTTTTTCTCCGGTTTCTCAGTCTGTTTCCTACTGCCGGTTTGAAGTTCCTGCAGTTTTCACTGTAAAACCGAGTTGGAGCTAGTACCTCCCCATATATATGTATGGAGTGGATATTGCAACTGAAAAGGAACTTTGTGTTCCCAAGAAGCTAGTTGAAGGACGGCTTTCACACACACTTGTCTCTCAGAACTAAGCATGTGGAGAGACGTTCGTTCATCTGGCACCAAGGGAACGGATTGCAGGAGAAACTTTTACTCTGGTTTCTCATTCTGTTTCCTTGTGCCGGTTGGTAGTTCCTGCAGTTATCACTGTAAACTGGAGTTGGAGCTCGTACTACCCCTATATATATATGGAGTGGAGTTTACCACTGAAAAGGAACTTTGTGTTCCCAACAAGCTAGTTGAAGGATGGTTTTCACACACACTTATCTCTCAGAACTGAGCATATGGAGAGACATTCGTTCATCTAGCACAAAGGGAACGGGTTGCAGGAGAAACTTTTACTCTGGTTTCTCAGTCTGTTTCCTAGTGCCGGTTGGAAGTTCCTGCAGTTTTCACTGTAAAACCGAGTTGGAGCTAGTACCTCCCCATATATATGTAAGTAGAGTTGTTTGCAACTGAAAACAATCTTTGTGTTCCCAACAAGCAATGTGAAAGACGGCTTTCACACACACTTATCTCTCAGAACTGAGCATGTGGAGAGACGTTCGTTCATATAGAACAAAGGGAACGGGATGCAGGAGAAACTTTTACTCTGGATTCTCAGTCTGTTTCCTAGTGCCTTTTTTAAGTTCCTGCAGTTTTCACTGTAAAACAGAGTTGGAGCTATTACCTCCCCATATTTATGTACGGAGTGGAGTATGCAACTGAAAAGAAACCTTGTGTTCCCAACAAGCTATGAGAAGGACGGCTTTCACACACACATATCTCTCAGAACTGAGCATGTGCAGACACATTCGTTTTCTAACACCAAGGGTACGAGTTGCAGGAGAAACTTTTACTCTGGATTCTCAGACTGTTTCCTAGTGCCAGTTTGAATTTCGCGCACTTTTCACAGTAAAACTGAGTTGGAACTAGTACCTCCCCATATATATGTATGGTGTGGATATTGCAACTGAAAAGGAACTTTGTGTTCCCAACAAGCTGGGTGAATGACGGATTTCACACACACTTATCTCTCAGAACTGAGCATGAGAAGAGAAGTTCGTTCATCTAGCACAAATGGAACGGTTGGCAGGGGAAAATTTTGTTGTGGTTTCTCAGTCTGTTTCCTAGTGCCGGTTTTAAGTTCCTGCAATTTTCACTGTAAAACCGAGTTGGAGCTAGTACCTCCCCATATATATGTATCGAGTGGAGTTTGCAAATGAAAAGAAACTTTGTGTTCCCAAAAAGCTAGGTGAAGGACGGCTTTCACACACACTTATCTCTCAGAATTGAGCATGTGGAGAAACGTTCGTTCATCTAGCACAAAGGGAACGGGTTGCAGGAGAAACTTTTACTCTGGTTTCTCAGTCTGTTTCCTAGTGCCGGTTTGAATTTCCTGCAGTTTTCACTGTAAAACAGAGTTGGAGTTAGTACCTCCCCATATATATGTATGGAGTGGAGTTTGCACCTCAAAAGATACTTTGTGTTCCCAACAAGATATATGAAGGGCCTTCACACACACTATTCTCTCAGAACTGAGCATGAGGAGAGACTTTCGTTCATCTAGCACCAAGGGAACGGTTTGCAGGAGAAACTTTTACTCTGGTTTCTCAGTCTGTTTCCTACTGCCGGTTTGAAGTTCCTGCAGTTTTCACTGTAAAACAGAGTTGGAGCTAATACCTCCCCATATTTATGTACGGAGTGGAGTACGCAACTGAAAAGAAACCCTGTGTTCCCAACAAGCTATTTGAAGGACGGCTTTCACACACACATATCTCTCAGAACTGAGCATGTGGAGACACATTCGTTCAACTAACACCAAGGGTACGGGTTGCAGGAGAAACTTTTACTCTGGATTCTCAGTCTGTTTCCTAGTGCCAGTTTGAATTTCCCGCACTTTTCACTGTAAAATCGAGTTGGAGCTTGTACCTCCCCATATATAAGTATGGTGTGGATATTGCAACTGAAAAGAAACTATGTGTTCCCAACAAGCTGGGTGAATGACGGCTTTCACACACACTTATCTCTCAGAACTGAGCATATGGAGAGACATTCGTTCATCTAGCACAAAGGGAACGGTTTGCAGGAGAAACTTTTACTCTGGTTTCTCAGTCTGTTTCCAATTGCCGGTTGGAAGTTCCTGCAGTTTTCACTGTAAAACCGATTTGGAGCTAGTACCTGCCCATATTTATGTATGGAGTGGAGTTTGCAACTGAAAAGAAACTTTGTGTTGCCAAAAAGCTAGGTGAAGGACGGCTTTCACACACACTTATCTCTCAGAACTGAGCATGTCGATAGATGTTCGTTCATCTAGCACAAAGGGAACGGGTTGCAGGAGAAACTTTTACTCTGGTTTCTCAGTCTGTTTCCTAGTGCCGGATTGAAGTTCCTGCAGTTTTCACTGTAAAACCGTGTTGGAGCTAGTACCTCCCCATATATATGTATGGATTGGAGTTTGCACCTGAAAAGAAACTTTCTGTTCCCAACAAGCTACTTGAAGTACGGCTTTCACACACACTTATCTCTCATAAGTGAACATGTGGAGAGACGTTCGTTCATGTAGCACAAATGGAACGGTTAGCAGGCGAAATTTTTACTCTGGTTTCTCAGTCTGTTTCCTAGTGCCGGTTTGAAGTTCCTGCCGTTATCACTGTAAAACCGAGTTGGAGCTATTACCTCCCCTTATGTATGTATGGAGTGGAGTTTGCAAAGAAACTTTGTGTTCCCAACAAGCTAGGTGAAGAACGGCCTTCACACACACTTATCTCTCAGAACTGAGCATGAGGAGAAACTTTCGTTCATCTAGCACCAAGGGAACGGGTTGCAGGAGAAAATTTTACTCTGGTTTCTCAGTCTGTTTCCAAGTGCCGGTTTGAAATTCCTGCAGTTTTCAGTGTAAAACCGAGTTGGAGCTAGTACCTCCCCATATATATGTATGGAGTGGAGTTTGCACCTGAAAAGATACTTTGTGTTCCCAACAAGATATATGAAGAAGGGCCTTCACACACACTATTCTCTCAGAACTGAGCATGAGGAGAGACTTTCGTTCATCTAGCACCAAGGGAACGGTTTGCAGGAGAAACTTTTACTCTGGTTTCTCAGTCTGTTTTCCTGTGCCGGTTGGTAGTTCCTGCAGTTATCACTGTAAACTGGAGTTGGAGCTCGTACCACCCCTATATATGTATGGAGTGGAGTTTACCACTGAAAAGGAACTTTGTGTTCCCAACAAGCTAGTTTAAGGATGGTTTTCACACACACTTATCTCTCAGAACTGAGCATATGGAGAGACATTCGTTCATCTAGCACAAAGAGACGGGTTGCAGGAGAAACTTTTACTCTGGTTTCTCAGTCTGTTTCCTAGTGCCGGTTGGAAGTTCCTGCAGTTTTCACTGTAAAACCGAGTTGGAGCTAGTACCTCCCCATATATATGTAAGTAGAGTTGTTTGCAACTGAAAACAATCTTTGTGTTCCCAACAAGCAATGTGAAAGACGGCTTTCACACACACTTATCTCTCAGAACTGAGCATGTGGAGAGACGTTCGTTCATATAGAACAAAGGGAACGGGATGCAGGAGAAACTTTTACTCTGGATTCTCAGTCTGTTTCCAAGTGCCGGTTTGAAATTCCTGCAGTTTTCAGTGTAAAACCGAGTTGGAGCTAGTACCTACCCATATATATGTATGGAGTGGAGTTTGTACCTGAAAAGATACTTTGTGTTCCCAACAAGATATATGAAGAAGGGCCTTCACACACACTATTCTCTCAGAACTGAGCATGAGGAGAGACTTTCGTTCATCTAGCACCAAGGGAACGGTTTGCAGGAGAAACTTTTACTCTGGTTTCTCAGTCTGTTTCCTACTGCCGGTTTGAAGTTCCTGCAGTTTTCACTGTAAAACCGAGTTGGAGCTAGTACCTCCCCATATATATGTATGGAGTGGATATTGCAACTGAAAAGGAACTTTGTGTTCCCAAGAAGCTAGTTGAAGGACGGCTTTCACACACACTTGTCTCTCAGAACTGAGCATGTGGAGAGACGTTCGTTCATCTAACACCAAGGGAACGGATTGCAGGAGAAACTTTTACTCTGGTTTCTCAGTCTGTTTCCTTGTGCCGGTTGGTAGTTCCTGCTGTTATCACTGTAAACTGGAGTTGGAGCTCGTACCACACCTATATATGTATGGAGTGGAGTTTACCACTGAAAAGGAACTTTGTGTTCCCAACAAGCTAGTTTAAGGATGGTTTTCACACACAGTTATCTCTCAGAACTGAGCATATGGAGAGACATTCGTTCATCTAGCACAAAGGGAACGGGTTGCTGGAGAAACTTTTACTCTGGTTTCTCAGTCTGTTTCCTAGTGCCGGTTGGAAGTTCCTGCAGTTTTCACTGTAAAACCGAGTTGGAGCTAGTACCTCCCCATATATATGTATGGAGTGGAGTTTGCACCTGAAAAGATACTTTGTGTTCCCAACAAGATATATGAAGAAGGGCCTTCACACACACTATTCTCTCAGAACTGAGCATGAGGAGAGACTTTCGTTCATCTAGCACCAAGGGAACGGTTTGCAGGAGAAACTTTTACTCTGGTTTCTCAGTCTGTTTCCTACTGCCGGTTTGAAGTTCCTGCAGTTTTCACTGTAAAACCGAGTTGGAGCTAGTACCTCCCCATATATATGTATGGAGTGGATATTGCAACTGAAAAGGAACTTTGTGTTCCCAAGAAGCTAGTTGAAGGACGGCTTTCACACACACTTGTCTCTCAGAACTGAGCATGTGGAGAGACGTTCGTTCATCTGGCACCAAGGGAACGGATTGCAGGAGAAACTTTTACTCTGGTTTCTCAGTCTGTTTCCTTGTGCCGGTTGGTAGTTCCTGCAGTTATCACTGTAAACTGGAGTTGGAGCTCGTACCACCCCTATATATGTATGGAGTGGAGTTTACCACTGAAAAGGAACTTTGTGTTCCCAACAAGCTAGTTTAAGGATGGTTTTCACACACACTTATCTCTCAGAACTGAGCATATGGAGAGACATTCGTTCATCTAGCACAAAGGGAACGGGTTGCAGGAGAAACTTTTACTCTGGTTTCTCAGTCTGTTTCCTAGTGCCGGTTGGAAGTTCCTGCAGTTTTCACTGTAAAACCGAGTTGGAGCTAGTACCTCCCCATATATATGTAAGTAGAGTTGTTTGCAACTGAAAACAATCTTTGTGTTCCCAACAAGCAATGTGAAAGACGGCTTTCACACACACTTATCTCTCAGAACTGAGCATGTGGAGAGACGTTCGTTCATATAGAACAAAGGGAACGGGATGCAGGAGAAACTTTTACTCTGGATTCTCAGTCTGTTTCCTAGTGCCGGTTTTAAGTTCCTGCAGTTTTCACTGTAAAACAGAGTTGGAGCTATTACCTCCCCATATTTATGTACGGAGTGGAGTATGCAACTGAAAAGAAACCTTGTGTTCCCAGCAAGCTATGAGAAGGACGGCTTTCACACACACATATCTCTCAGAACTGAGCATGTGCAGACACATTCGTTTTCTAACACCAAGGGTACGGGTTGCAGGAGAAACTTTTACTCTGGATTCTCAGTCTGTTTCCTAGTGCCAGTTTGAATTTCGCGCACTTTTCACTGTAAAACTGAGTTGGAACTAGTACCTCCCCATATATATGTATGGTGTGGATATTGCAACTGAAAAGGAACTTTGTGTTCCCAACAAGCTGGGTGAATGACGGCTTTCACACACACTTATCTCTCAGAACTGAGCATGAGAAGAGAAGTTCGTTCATCTAGCACAAAGGGAATGGTTGGCAGGGGAAAATTTTGTTGTGGTTTCTCAGTCTGTTTCCTAGTGCCGTTTTTAAATTCCTGCAATTTTCACTGTAAAACCGAGTTGGAGCTAGTACCTCCCCATATATATGTATGGAGTGGAGTTTGCAACTGAAAAGAAACTTTGTGTTCCCAACAAGCTAGGTGAAGGACGGCTTTCACACACACTTATCTCTCAGAATTGAGCATGTGGAGAAACGTTCGTTCATCTAGCACAAAGGGAACGGGTTGCAGGAGAAACTTTTACTCTGGTTTCTCAGTCTGTTTCCTGGTGCCGGTTTGAATTTCCTGCAGTTTTCACTGTAAAACCGAGTTGGAGTTAGTACCTCCCCATATATATGTATGGAGTGGAGTTTGCACCTGAAAAGATACTTTGTGTTCCCAACAAGATATATGAAGAAGGGCCTTCACACACACTATTCTCTCAGAACTGAGCATGAGGAGAGACTTTCGTTCATCTAGCACCAAGGGAACGGTTTGCAGGAGAAACTTTTACTCTGGTTTCTCAGTCTGTTTCCTACTCCCGGTTTGAAGTTCCTGCAGTTTTCACTGTAAAACAGAGTTGGAGCTATTACCTCCCCATATTTATGTACGGAGTGGAGTACGCAACTGAAAAGAAACCTTGTGTTCCCAACAAGCTATGTGAAGGACGGCATTCACACACACATATCTCTCAGAACTGAGCATGTGGAGACACATTCGTTCAACTAACACCAAGGGTACGGGTTGCAGGAGAAACTTTTACTCTGGATTCTCAGTCTGTTTCCTAGTGCCAGTTTGAATTTCCCGCACTTTTCACTGTAAAATCGATTTGGAGCTTGTACCTCCCCATATATAAGTATGGTGTGGATATTGCAACTGAAAAGAAACTATGTGTTCCCAACAAGCTGGGTGAATGACGGCTTTCACACACACTTATCTCTCAGAACTGAGCATATGGAGAGACATTCGTTCATCTAGCACAAAGGGAACGGTTTGCAGGAGAAATTTTACTCTGGTTTCTCAGTCTGTTTCCAATTGCCGGTTGGAAGTTCCTGCAGTTTTCACTGTAAAACCGATTTGGAGATAGTACCTGCCCATATTTATGTATGGAGTGGAGTTTGCAACTGAAAAGAAACTTTGTGTTGCCAAAAAGCTAGGTGAAGGACGGCTTTCACACACACTTATCTCTCAGAACTGAGCATGTCGATAGATGTTCGTTCATCTAGCACCAAGGGAACGGTTTGCAGGAGAAACTTTTACTCTGGTTTCTCAGTCTGTTTTCTTGTGCCGGTTGGTAGTTCCTGCAGTTATCACTGTAAACTGGAGTTGGAGCTCGTACCACCCCTATATATGTATGGAGTGGAGTTTACCACTGAAAAGGAACTTTGTGTTCCCAACAAGCTAGTTTAAGGATGGTTTTCACACACACTTATCTCTCAGAACTGAGCATATGGAGAGACATTCGTTCATCTAGCACAAAGAGAAGGGTTGCAGGAGAAACTTTTACTCTGGTTTCTCAGTCTGTTTCCTAGTGCCGGTTGGAAGTTCCTGCAGTTTTCACTGTAAAACCGAGTTGGAGCTAGTACCTCCCCATATATATGTAAGTAGAGTTGTTTGCAACTGAAAACAATCTTTGTGTTCCCAACAAGCAATGTGAAAGACGGCTTTCACACACACTTATCTCTCAGAACTGAGCATGTGGAGAGACGTTCGTTCATATAGAACAAAGGGAACGGGATGCAGGAGAAACTTTTACTCTGGATTCTCAGTCTGTTTCCAAGTGCCGGTTTGAAATTCCTGCAGTTTTCAGTGTAAAACCGAGTTGGAGCTAGTACCTACCCATATATATGTATGGAGTGGAGTTTGCACCTGAAAAGATACTTTGTGTTCCCAACAAGATATATGAAGAAGGGCCTTCACACACACTATTCTCTCAGAACTGAGCATGAGGAGAGACTTTCGTTCATCTAGCACCAAGGGAACGGTTTGCAGGAGAAACTTTTACTCTGGTTTCTCAGTCTGTTTCCTACTGCCGGTTTGAAGTTCCTGCAGTTTTCACTGTAAAACCGAGTTGGAGCTAGTACCTCCCCATATATATGTATGGAGTGGATATTGCAACTGAAAAGGAACTTTGTGTTCCCAAGAAGCTAGTTGAAGGACGGCTTTCACACACACTTGTCTCTCAGAACTGAGCATGTGGAGAGACGTTCGTTCATCTAACACCAAGGGAACGGATTGCAGGAGAAACTTTTACTCTGGTTTCTCAGTCTGTTTCCTTGTGCCGGTTGGTAGTTCCTGCTGTTATCACTGTAAACTGGAGTTGGAGCTCGTACCACCCCTATATATGTATGGAGTGGAGTTTACCACTGAAAAGGAACTTTGTGTTCCCAACAAGCTAGTTTAAGGATGGTTTTCACACACACTTATCTCTCAGAACTGAGCATATGGAGAGACATTCGTTCATCTAGCACAAAGGGAACGGGTTGCAGGAGAAACTTTTACTCTGGTTTCTCAGTCTGTTTCCTAGTGCCGGTTGGAAGTTCCTGCAGTTTTCACTGTAAAACCGAGTTGGAGCTAGTACCTCCCCATATATATGTAAGTAGAGTTGTTTGCAACTGAAAACAATCTTTGTGTTCCCAACAAGCAATGTGAAAGACGGCTTTCACACACACTTATCTCTCAGAACTGAGCATGTGGAGAGACGTTCGTTCATATAGAACAAAGGGAACGGGATGCAGGAGAAACTTTTACTCTGGATTCTCAGTCTGTTTCCTAGTGCCGGTTTTAAGTTCCTGCAGTTTTCACTGTAAAACAGAGTTGGAGCTATTACCTCCCCATATTTATGTACGGAGTGGAGTATGCAACTGAAAAGAAACCTTGTGTTCCCAACAAGCTATGAGAAGGACGGCTTTCACACACACATATCTCTCAGAACTGAGCATGTGCAGACACATTCGTTTTCTACACCAAGGGTACGGGTTGCAGGAGAAACTTTTACTCTGGATTCTCAGTCTGTTTCCTAGTGCCAGTTTGAATTTCGCGCACTTTTCACTGTAAAACTGAGTTGGAACTAGTACCTCCCCATATATATGTATGGTGTGGATATTGCAACTGAAAAGGAACTTTGTGTTCCCAACAAGCTGGGTGAATGACGGCTTTCACACACACTTATCTCTCAGAACTGAGCATGAGAAGAGAAGTTCGTTCATCTAGCACAAAGGGAACGGTTGGCAGGGGAAAATTTTGTTGTGGTTTCTCAGTCTGTTTCCTAGTGCCGTTTTTAAATTCCTGCAATTTTCACTGTAAAACCGAGTTGGAGCTAGTACCTCCCCATATATATGTATGGAGTGGAGTTTGCAACTGAAAAGAAACTTTGTGTTCCCAACAAGCTAGGTGAAGGACGGCTTTCACACACACTTATCTCTCAGAATTGAGCATGTGGAGAAACGTTCGTTCATCTAGCACAAAGGGAACGGGTTGCAGGAGAAACTTTTACTCTGGTTTCTCAGTCTGTTTCCTGGTGCCGGTTTGAATTTCCTGCAGTTTTCACTGTAAAACCGAGTTGGAGTTAGTACCTCCCCATATATATGTATGGAGTGGAGTTTGCACCTGAAAAGATACTTTGTGTTCCCAACAAGATATATGAAGAAGGGCCTTCACACACACTATTCTCTCAGAACTGAGCATGAGGAGAGACTTTCGTTCATCTAGCACCAAGGGAACGGTTTGCAGGAGAAACTTTTACTCTGGTTTCTCAGTCTGTTTCCTACTCCCGGTTTGAAGTTCCTGCAGTTTTCACTGTAAAACAGAGTTGGAGCTATTACCTCCCCATATTTATGTACGGAGTGGAGTACGCAACTGAAAAGAAACCTTGTGTTCCCAACAAGCTATGTGAAGGACGGCATTCACACACACATATCTCTCAGAACTGAGCATGTGGAGACACATTCGTTCAACTAACACCAAGGGTACGGGTTGCAGGAGAAACTTTTACTCTGGATTCTCAGTCTGTTTCCTAGTGCCAGTTTGAATTTCCCGCACTTTTCACTGTAAAATCGTGTTGGAGCTTGTACCTCCCCATATATAAGTATGGTGTGGATATTGCAACTGAAAAGGAACTATGTGTTCCCAACAAGCTGGGTGAATGACGGCTTTCACACACACTTATCTCTCAGAACTGAGCATATGGAGAGACATTCGTTCATCTAGCACAAAGGGAACGGTTTGCAGGAGAAACTTTTACTCTGGTTTCTCAGTCTGTTTCCTAGTGCCGGATTGAAGTTCCTGCAGTTTTCACTGTAAAACCGTGTTGGAGCTAGTACCTCCCCATATATATGTATGGATTGGAGTTTGCACCTGAAAAGAAACTTTGTGTTGCCAAAAAGCTAGGTGAAGGACGGCTTTCACACACACTTATCTCTCAGAACTGAGCATGTCGATAGATGTTCGTTCATCTAGCACAAAGGGAACGGGTTGCAGGAGAAACTTTTACTCTGGTTTCTCAGTCTGTTTCCTAGTGCCGGATTGAAGTTCCTGCAGTTTTCACTGTAAAACCGTGTTGGAGCTAGTACCTCCCCATATATATGTATGGATTGGAGTTTGCACCTGAAAAGAAACTTTCTGTTCCCAACAAGCTACTTGAAGTACGGCTTTCACACACACTTATCTCTCATAAGTGAACATGTGGAGAGACGTTCGTTCATGTAGCACAAATGGAACGGTTAGCAGGCGAAATTTTTACTCTGGTTTCTCAGTCTGTTTCCTAGTGCCGGTTTGAAGTTCCTGCCGTTATCACTGTAAAACCGAGTTGGAGCTATTACCTCCCCTTATATATGTATGGAGTGGAGTTTGCAAAGAAACTTTGTGTTCCCAACAAGCTAGGTGAAGAACGGCCTTCACACACACTTATCTCTCAGAACTGAGCATGAGGAGAAACTTTCGTTCATCTAGCACCAAGGGAACGGGTTGCAGGAGAAAATTTTACTCTGGTTTCTCAGTCTGTTTCCAAGTGCCGGTTTGAAATTCCTGCAGTTTTCAGTGTAAAACCGAGTTGGAGCTAGTACCTCCCCATATATATGTATGGAGTGGAGTTTGCACCTGAAAAGATACTTTGTGTTCCCAACAAGATATATGAAGAAGGGCCTTCACACACACTATTCTCTCAGAACTGAGCATGAGGAGAGACTTTCGTTCATCTAGCACCAAGGGAACGGTTTGCAGGAGAAACTTTTACTCTGGTTTCTCAGTCTGTTTTCTTGTGCCGGTTGGTAGTTCCTGCAGTTATCACTGTAAACTGGAGTTGGAGCTCGTACAACCCCTATATATGTATGGAGTGGAGTTTACCACTGAAAAGGAACTTTGTGTTCCCAACAAGCTAGTTTAAGGATGGTTTTCACACACACTTATCTCTCAGAACTGAGCATATGGAGAGACATTCGTTCATCTAGCACAAAGAGACGGGTTGCAGGAGAAACTTTTACTCTGGTTTCTCAGTCTGTTTCCTAGTGCCGGTTGGAAGTTCCTGCAGTTTTCACTGTAAAACCGAGTTGGAGCTAGTACCTCCCCATATATATGTAAGTAGAGTTGTTTGCAACTGAAAACAATCTTTGTGTTCCCAACAAGCAATGTGAAAAACGGCTTTCACACACACTTATCTCTCAGAACTGAGCATGTGGAGAGACGTTCGTTCATATAGAACAAAGGGAACGGGATGCAGGAGAAACTTTTACTCTGAATTCTCAGTCTGTTTCCCAGTGCCGGTTTTAAGTTCCTGCAGTTTTCACTGTAAAACAGAGTTGGAGTTAGTACCTCCCCATATATATGTATGGAGTGGAGTTTGCACCTGAAAAGATACTTTGTGTTCCCAACAAGATATATGAAGAAGGGCCTTCACACACACTATTCTCTCAGAACTGAGCATGAGTAGAGACTTTCGTTCATCTAGCACCAAGGGAACGGTTTGCAGGAGAAATTTTAATCTGGTTTCTCAGTCTGTTTCCTACTGTCGGTTTGAAGTTCCTGCAGTTTTCACTGTAAAACAGAGTTGGAGCTAATACCTCCCCATATTTATGTACGGAGTGGAGTACGCAACTGAAAAGAAACCTTGTGTTCCCAACAAGCTATGTGAAGGACGGCTTTCACACACACATATCTCTCAGAACTGAGCATGTGGAGACACATTCGTTCAACTAACACCAAGGGTACGGGTTGCAGGAGAAACTTTTACTCTGGATTCTCAGTCTCTTTCCTAGTGCCAGTTTGAATTTCCCGCACTTTTCACTGTAAAATCGAGTTGGAGCTAGTACCTCCCCATATATAAGTATGGTGTGGATATTGCAACTGAAAAGGAACTATGTGTTCCCAACAAGCTGGGTGAATGACGGCTTTCACACACACTTATCTCTCAGAACTGAGCATATGGAGAGACATTCGTTCATCTAGCACAAAGGGAACGGTTTGCAGGAGAAACTTTTACTCTGGTTTCTCAGTCTGTTTCCAATTGCCGGTTGGAAGTTCCTGCAGTTTTCACTGTAAAACCGATTTGGATCTAGTACCTGCCCATATTTATGTATGGAGTGGAGTTTGCAACTGAAAAGAAACTTTGTGTTGCCAAAAAGCTAGGTGAAGGACGGCTTTCACACACACTTATCTCTCAGAACTGAGCATGTCGATAGATGTTCGTTCATCTAGCACAAAGGGAACGGGTTGCAGGAGAAACTTTTACTCTGGTTTCTCAGTCTGTTTCCTAGTGCCGGATTGAAGTTCCTGCAGTTTTCACTGTAAAACCGTGTTGGAGCTAGTACCTCCCCATATATATGTATGGATTGGAGTTTGCACCTGAAAAGAAACTTTCTGTTCCCAACAAGCTACTTGAAGTACGGCTTTCACACACACTTATCTCTCATAAGTGAACATGTGGAGAGACGTTCGTTTATCTAGCACAAAGGGAACGGTTAGCAGGCGAAATTTTTACTCTGGTTTCTCAGTCTGTTTCCTAGTGCCGGTTTGAAGTTCCTGCCGTTATCACTGTAAAACCGAGTTGGAGCTATTACCTCCCCTTATGTATGTATGGAGTGGAGTTTGCAAAGAAACTTTGTGTTCCCAACAAGCTAGGTGAAGAAAGGCCTTCACACACACTTATCTCTCAGAACTGAGCATGAGGAGAAACTTTCGTTCATCTAGCACCAAGGGAACGGGTTGCAGGAGAAAATTTTACTCTGGTTTCTCAGTCTGTTTCCATGTGCCGGTTTGAAATTCCTGCAGTTTTCAGTGTAAAACCGAGTTGGAGCTAGTACCTCCCCATATATATGTATGGAGTGGAGTTTGCACCTGAAAAGATACTTTGTGTTCCCAACAAGATATATGAAGAAGGGCCTTCACACACACTATTCTCTCAGAACTGAGCATGAGGAGAGACTTTCGTTCATCTAGCACCAAGGGAACGGTTTGCAGGAGAAACTTTTACTCTGGTTTCTCAGTCTGTTTCCTACTGCCGGTTTGAAGTTCCTGCAGTTTTCACTGTAAAACCGAGTTGGAGCTAGTACCTCCCCATATATATGTATGGAGTGGATATTGCAACTGAAAAGGAACTTTGTGTTCCCAAGAAGCTAGTTGAAGGACGGCTTTCACACACACTTGTCTCTCAGAACTGAGCATGTGGAGAGACGTTCGTTCATCTGGCACCAAGGGAACGGATTGCAGGAGAAACTTTTACTCTGGTTTCTCAGTCTGTTTCCTTGTGCCGGTTGGTAGTTCCTGCAGTTATCACTGTAAACTGGAGTTGGAGCTCGTACTACCCCTATATATATATGGAGTGGAGTTTACCACTGAAAAGGAACTTTGTGTTCCCAACAAGCTAGTTTAAGGATGGTTTTCACACACACTTATCTCTCAGAACTGAGCATATGGAGAGACATTCGTTCATCTAGCACAAAGGGAACGGGTTGCAGGAGAAACTTTTACTCTGGTTTCTCAGTCTGTTTCCTAGTGCCGGTTGGAAGTTCCTGCAGTTTTCACTGTAAAACCGAGTTGGAGCTAGTACCTCCCCATATATATGTAAGTAGAGTTGTTTGCAACTGAAAACAATCTTTGTGTTCCCAACAAGCAATGTGAAAGACGGCTTTCACACACACTTATCTCTCAGAACTGAGCATGTGGAGAGACGTTCGTTCATATAGAACAAAGGGAACGGGATGCAGGAGAAACTTTTACTCTGGATTCTCAGTCTGTTTCCTAGTGCCGGTTTTAAGTTCCTGCAGTTTTCACTGTAAAACAGAGTTGGAGCTATTACCTCCCCATATTTATGTACGGAGTGGAGTATGCAACTGAAAAGAAACCTTGTGTTCCCAACAAGCTATGAGAAGGACGGCTTTCACACACACATATCTCTCAGAACTGAGCATGTGCAGACACATTCGTTTTCTAACACCAAGGGTACGGGTTGCAGGAGAAACTTTTACTCTGGATTCTCAGTCTGTTTCCTAGTGCCAGTTTGAATTTCGCGCACTTTTCACAGTAAAACTGAGTTGGAACTAGTACCTCCCCATATATATGTATGGTGTGGATATTGCAACTGAAAAGGAACTTTGTGTTCCCAACAAGCTGGGTGAATGACGGATTTCACACACACTTATCTCTCAGAACTGAGCATGAGAAGAGAAGTTCGTTCATCTAGCACAAAGGGAACGGTTGGCAGGGGAAAATTTTGTTGTGGTTTCTCAGTCTGTTTCCTAGTGCCGGTTTTAAGTTCCTGCAATTTTCACTGTAAAACCGAGTTGGAGCTAGTACCTCCCCATATATATGTATGGAGTGGAGTTTGCAAATGAAAAGAAACTTTGTGTTCCCAAAAAGCTAGGTGAAGGACGGCTTTCACACACACTTATCTCTCAGAATTGAGCATGTGGAGAAACGTTCGTTCATCTAGCACAAAGGGAACGGGTTGCAGGAGAAACTTTTACTGTGGTTTCTCAGTCTGTTTCCTAGTGCCGGTTTGAATTTCCTGCAGTTTTCACTGTAAAACAGAGTTGGAGTTAGAACCTCCCCAAATATATGTATGGAGTGGAGTTTGCACCTGAAAAGATACTTTGTGTTCCCAACAAGATATATGAAGAAGGGCCTTCACACACACTATTCTCTCAGAACTGAGCATGAGGAGAGACTTTCGTTCATCTAGCACCAAGGGAACGGTTTGCAGGAGAAACTTTTACTCTGGTTTCTCAGTCTGTTTCCTACTGCCGGTTTGAAGTTCCTGCAGTTTTCACTGTAAAACAGAGTTGGAGCTAATACCTCCCCATATTTATGTACGCAGTGGAGTACGCAACTGAAAAGAAACCCTGTGTTCCCAACAAGCTATTTGAAGGACGGCTTTCACACACACATATCTCTCAGAACTGAGCATGTGGAGACACATTCGTTCAACTAACACCAAGGGTACGGGTTGCAGGAGAAACTTTTACTCTGGATTCTCAGTCTGTTTCCTAGTGCCAGTTTGAATTTCCCGCACTTTTCACTGTAAAATCGAGTTGGAGCTAGTACCTCCCCATATATAAGTACGGTGTGGATATTGCAACTGAAAAGGAACTATGTGTTCCCAACAAGCTGGGTGAATGACGGCTTTCACACACACTTATCTCTCGGAACTGAGCATGTGGAGAGACATTCGTTCATCTAGCACAAAGGGAACGGTTTGCAGGAGAAACTTTTACTCTGGTTTCTCAGTCTGTTTCCAATTGCCGGTTGGAAGTTCCTGCAGTTTTCACTGTAAAACCGATTTGGAGCTAGTACCTGCCCATATTTATGTATGGAGTGGAGTTTGCAACTGAAAAGAAACTTTGTGTTGCCAAAAAGCTAGGTGAAGGACGGCTTTCACACACACTTATCTCTTACAACTGAGCATGTCGATAGATGTTCGTTCATCTAGCACAAAGGGAACGGGTTGCAGGAGAAACTTTTACTCTGGTTTCTCAGTCTGTTTCCTAGTGCCGGATTGAAGTTCCTGCAGTTTTCACTGTAAAACCGTGTTGGAGCTAGTACCACCCCATATATATGTATGGATTGGGGTTTGCACCTGAAAAGAAACTTTCTGTTCCCAACAAGCTACTTGAAGTACGGCTTTCACACACACTTATCTCTCATAAGTGAACATGTGGAGAGACGTTCGTTTATCTAGCACAAAGGGAACGGTTAGCAGGCGAAATTTTTACTCTGGTTTCTCAGTCTGTTTCCTAGTGCCGGTTTGAAGTTCCTGCCGTTATCACTGTAAAACCGAGTTGGAGCTATTACCTCCCCTTATATATGTATGGAGTGGAGTTTGCAAACAAACTTTGTGTTCCCAACAAGCTAGGTGAAGAACGGCCTTCACACACACTTATCTCTCAGAAATGAGCATGAGGAGAAACTTTCGTTCATCTAGCACCAAGGGAACGGGTTGCAGGAGAAAATTTTACTCTGGTTTCTCAGTCTGTTTCCAAGTGCCGGTTTGAAATTCCTGCAGTTTTCAGTGTAAAACCGAGTTGGAGCTAGTACCTCCCCATATATATGTATGGAGTGGAGTTTGCACCTGAAAAGATACTTTGTGTTCCCAACAAGATATATGAAGAAGGGCCTTCACACACACTATTCTCTCAGAACTGAGCATGAGGAGAGACTTTCGTTCATCTAGCACCAAGGGAACGATTTGCAGGAGAAACTTTTACTCTGGTTTCTCAGTCTGTTTCCTACTGCCGGTTTGAAGTTCCTGCAGTTTTCACTGTAAAACCGAGTCGGAGCTAGTACCTCCCCATATATATGTATGGAGTGGATATTGCAACTGAAAAGGAACTTTGTGTTCCCAAGAAGCTAGTTGAAGGACAGCTTTCACACACAGTTATATCTGATAACAACATGTGGAGAGACGTTCGTTCATCTAGCACAATGGGAACTTGTTGCAGGCGAAATTTTTACTCTGGTTTCTCAGTCTGTTTCCTAGTGCCTGTTTGAAGTTCCTGCCGTTATCACTGTAAAACCGAGTTGGAGCTAGTACCTCCCCATATATATGTATGGAGGGGATATTGCAACTGAAAAGGAAGTTTGTGTTCCCAACAAGCTGGTTGAAAGACGGCTTTCACACACACTTATCTCTCAGAACTGAGCATGAGGAGAGACGTTCGTTCATCTAGCACAAAATTAACGGGTTGCAGGAGAAACATTTGTTCTGGTTTCTCAGTCTGTTTCCTAGTGCCGGATTTAAGTTCCTGCAGTTTTCACTGTAAAAGAGAGTTGGAGCTAGTACCTCCCCATATATATGTATGGATTGGAGTTTGCACCTGAAAAGAAACTTACTGTTCCCAACAAGCTACTTGAAGGACGGCTTTCACACACACTTATCTCTCAGATCTGAGCATGAGGAGAGACGTTCGTTCATCTAGCACAAAGGGAACGTGTTGCGCTAGAAACTTTTACTCTGGTTTCTCAGTCTGTTTCCAAGTGCCGGTTTGAAGTTCCTGCAGTTTTCACTCTAAAACCGAGTTTGAGCTAGTACCTGCCCATATTTATGTATGGAGTGGAGTTTGCAACTGAAAGGAAACTTTTTGTTGCCAACAAGCTAGGTGAAGGAGGGCTTTCACACACAGTTATATCTCATAAAAACATGTGGAGAGACGTCCGTTCATCTAGCACAATGGGAACTGGTTGCAGGCGAAATTTTTACTCTGGTATCTCAGTCTGTTTCCTAGTGCCGGTTTGAAGTTCCTGCCGTTATCACTGTAAAACCGAGTTGGAGCTAGTACCTCCCCATATATATGTATGGAGGGGATATTGCAACTGAAAAGGAAGTTTGTGTTCCCAACAAGCTGGTTGAAAGACGGCTTTCACACACACTTATCTCTCAGATCTGAGCATGAGGAGAGACGTTCGTTCATCTAGCACCAAGGGAACGGGTTGCGGGAGAAACTTTTACTCTGGTTTCTCAGTCTGTTTCCAAGTGCCGGTTTGAAGTTCCTGCAGTTTTCACTATAAAACCGAGTTTAAGCTAGTACCTGCCCATATTTATGTATGGAGTGGAGTTTGCAACTGAAAAGAGACTTTGTGTTGCCAACATGCTAGGTGAAGGACGGCTTTCACACACACTTATCTCTCAGAACTCAGCATGTGGAGAGACGTTCGTTATCTAGCACAAAGGGAACGGGTGGCAGGAGAAATTTTACTCTGGATTCTCAGTCTGTTTCCTAGTGCCGGTTTGAATTTCCTGCAGTTTTCAATGTAAAACCGAGTTGGAGCTAGTACCTCCCCATATATATGTATCGAGTGGATTTTGCACCTGAAAAGAAACTTTGTGTTCCCAACAAGCTAGTTGAAGGACGGTTTCACATACACTTATATCTCATAACTGAACATGTGGAGAGACGTTCGTTCATCTAGCACAATGGGAACTGGTTGCAGGCGAAATTATTACTCTGGTTTCTCTGTCTGTTTCCTAGTGCCGGTTTGAACTTCCTGCAGATTTCACTGTAAAACCGAGTTGGAGATATTACCTCCCCTTATATATGTATGGAGTGGAGTTTGCAAAGAAACTTTGTTTTCCCAACAAGCTAGGTGGAGAACGGCCTTCACACACAATTATATCACAGAACTGAGCATGAGGAGAAACTTTCGTTCATCTAGCACCAAGGGAACGGGTTGCAGGAGAAACTTTTACTCTGATTTCTCAGTCTGTTTCCTAGTGCCGGTTTGAATTTCTCGCATTTTTCACTGTAAAACCGAGTTGGAGCTAGTACGTACCCATATATATGTATGGTGTGGATATTGCAACTGAAAAGGAACTTTGTGTTCCGAACAAGCTAGGTGAATGACGGCTTTCACACACAAATATCTCTTAGAACTGAGCATGTGGAGAGACGTTCGTTCATCTAGCACAAAAGAAACGGTTTGTAGGAGAAACATTTGTTCTGCATTCTCAGTCTGTTTCCTAGTGCCGGATTTAAGTTCCTGCAGTTTTCACTGTAAAACCGAGTTGGAGCTAGTACCTCCCCATATATATGTATGGATTGGAGTTTGCACCTGAAAAGAAACTTCCTGTTCCCAACAAGCTACTTGAAGGACGGCTTTCACACACACTTATCTCACATAACTAAACATGTGGAGAGACGTTCGTTCATCTAGCACAAAGGGAACTGGTTGCAGGAGAAACTTTTACTCTGGTTTCTCAGTCTGTTTCCCAGTGCCGGTTTGAAGTTCCTGCCATTATCACTGTAAAACCGAGTTGGAGATATTACCTCCCCTTATATATGTATGGAGTGGAGTTTGCAAAGAAACTTTGTGTTCCCAACAAGCTAGGTGAAGAACGGCCTTCACACACACTTATCTCTCAGAACTGAGCATGAGGAGAGACTTTCGTTCATCTAGCACCAAGGGAACGGGTTGCAGGAGAAACTTTTACTCTGGTTTCTCAGTCTGTTTCCTAGTGCCGGTTTGAAGTTCCTGCAGTTTTCACCGTAAAACCGAGTTGGAGCTACTACCTCCCCATATATATGTATGCAGTGGAGTTTGCAGCTGTAAAGAAACTTTGTGTTCCCAACAAGCTAGTTTAAGGACGGCTTTCACACACACTTATCTCTCAGAACTGAGCATGTGGAGAGACGTTCGTTCATATAGCACAAAGGGATCGGGTTGCAGGAGAAATTTTACTCTGGATTCTCAGTCTGTTTCCTAGTGCCGGTTTGAAGTTCCTGCAGTTTTCACTGTAAAACAGAGTTGGAGATAATACCTCCCCATATTTATGTACGGAGTGGAGTACGCAACTGAAAAGAATCCTTGTGTTCCCAACAAGCTATGTGAAGGACGGCTTTCACACACACATATCTCTCAGAACTGAGCATGTGGAGACACATTCGTTCATCTAACACCAAGGGTACGGGTTGTAGGAGAAACTTTTACTCTGGATTCTCAGTCTGTTTCCTAGTGCCAGTTTGAATTTCCCGCACTTTTCACTGTAAAATCGATTTGGAGCTAGTACCTCCCCATATATAAGTATGGTGTGGATATTGCAACTGAAAAGGAACTATGTGTTCCCAACGAGCTGGGTGAATGACGGCTTTCACACACACTTATCTCTCAGAACTGAGCATATGGAGAGACATTCGTTCATCTAGCACAAAGGGAACGGTTTGCAGGAGAAACTTTTACTCTGGTTTCTCAGTCTGTTTCCAATTGCCGGTTGGAAGTTCCTGCAGTTTTCACTGTAAAACCGATTTGGAGCTAGTACCTGCCCATATTTATGTATGGAGTGGTGTTTGCAACTAAAAAGAAACTATGTGTTGCCAAAAAGCTAGGTGAAGGGCGGCTTTCACACACACTTATCTCTCAGAACTGAGCATGTCGATAGATGTTCGTTCATCTAGCACAAAGGGAACGGTTAGCAGGCGAAATTTTTACTCTGGTTTCTCAGTCTGTTTCCTAGTGCCGGTTTGAAGTTCCTGCCGTTATCACTGTAAAACCGAGTTGGAGCTATTACCTCCCCTTATATATGTATGGAGTGGAGTTTGCAAAGAAACTTTGTGTTCCCAACAAGCTAGGTGAAGAACGGCCTTCACACACACTTATCTCTCAGAACTGAGCATGAGGAGAAACTTTCGTTCATCTAGCACCAAGGGAACGGGTTGCAGGAGAAAATTTTACTCTGGTTTCTCACTCTGTTTCCAAGTGCCGGTTTGAAATTCCTGCAGTTTTCAGTGTAAAACCGAGTTGGAGCTAGTACCTCCCCATATATATGTATGGAGTGGAGTTTGCACCTGAAAAGATACTTTGTGTTCCCAACAAGATATATGAAGAAGGGCCTTCACACACACTATTCTCTCAGAACTGAGCATGAGGAGAGACTTTCGTTCATCTAGCACCAAGGGAACGGTTTGCAGGAGAAACTTTTACTCTGGTTTCTCAGTCTGTTTCCTACTGCCGGTTTGAAGTTCCTGCAGTTTTCACTGTAAAACCGAGTTGGAGCTAGTACCTCCCCATATATATGTATGGAGTGGATATTGCAACTGAAAAGGAACTTTGTGTTCCCAAGAAGCTAGTTGAAGGACGGCTTTCACACACACTTGTCTCTCAGAACTGAGCATGTGGAGAGACGTTCGTTCATCTGGCACCAAGGGAACGGATTGCAGGAGAAACTTTTACTCTGGTTTCTCAGTCTGTTTCCTTGTGCCGGTTGGTAGTTCCTGCAGTTATCACTGTAAACTGGATTTGGAGCTCGTACCACCCCTATATATGTATGGAGTGGAGTTTACCACTGAAAAGGAACTTTGTGTTCCCAACAAGCTAGTTTAAGGATGGTTTTCACACACACTTATCTCTCAGAACTGAGCATATGGAGAGACATTCGTTCATCTAGCACAAAGGGAACGGGTTGCAGGAGAAACTTTTACTCTGGTTTCTCAGTCTGTTTCCTAGTGCCGGTTGGAAGTTCCTGCAGTTTTCACTGTAAAACCGAGTTGGAGCTAGTACCTCCCCATATATATGTAAGTAGAGTTGTTTGCAACTGAAAACAATCTTTGTGTTCCCAACAAGCAATGTGAAAGACGGCTTTCACACACACTTATCTCTCAGAACTTAGCATGTGGAGAGACGTTCGTTCATATAGAACAAAGGGAACGGGATGCAGGAGAAACTTTTACTCTGGATTCTCAGTCTGTTTCCTAGTGCCGGTTTTAAGTTCCTGCAGTTTTCACTGTAAAACAGAGTTGGAGCTATTACCTCCCCATATTTATGTACGGAGTGGAGTATGCAACTGAAAAGAAACCTTGTGTTCCCAACAAGCTATGAGAAGGACGGCTTTCACACACACATATCTCTCAGAACTGAGCATGTGCAGACACATTCGTTTTCTAACACCAAGGGTACGGGTTGCAGGAGAAACTTTTACTCTGGATTCTCAGTCTGTTTCCTAGTGCCAGTTTGAATTTCGCTCACTTTTCACTGTAAAACTGAGTTGGAACTAGTACCTCCCCATATATATGTATGGTGTGGATATTGCAACTGAAAAGGAACTTTGTGTTCCCAACAAGCTGGGTGAATGACGGCTTTCACACACACTTATCTCTCAGAACTGAGCATGAGAAGAGAAGTTCGTTCGTCTAGCACAAAGGGAACGGTTGGCAGGGGAAAATTTTGTTGTGGTTTCTCAGTCTGTTTCCTAGTGCCGGTTTTAAGTTCCTGCAATTTTCACTGTAAAATCGAGTTGGAGCTAGCACCTCCCCATATATAAGTTTGGTGTGGATATTGCAACTGAAAAGAAACTAAGTGTTCCCAACAAGCTGGGTGAATGACGGCTTTCACACACACTTATCTCTCAGAACTGAGCATATGGAGAGACATTCGTTCATCTAGCAAAAAGGGAACGGTTTGCAGGAGAAATTTTTACTCTGGTTTCTCAGTCTGTTTCCAATTGCCGGTTGGAAGTTCCTGCAGTTTTCACTGTAAAACCGATTTGGAGCTAGTACCTGCCCATATTTATGTATGGAGTGGAGTTTGCAACTGAAAAGAAACTTTGTGTTGCCAAAAAGCTAGGTGAAGGACGGCTTTCACACACACTTATCTCTCAGAACTGAGCATGTCGATAGATGTTCGTTCATCTAGCACAAAGGGAACGGGTTGCAGGAGAAACTTTTACTCTGGTTTCTCAGTCTGTTTCCTAGTGCCGGATTGAAGTTCCTGCAGTTTTCACTGTAAAACCGTGTTGGAGCTAGTACCTCCCCATATATATGTATGGATTGGAGTTTGCACCTGAAAAGAAACTTTCTGTTCCCAACAGGCTACTTGAAGTACGGCTTTCACACACACTTATCTCTCATAAGTGAACATGTGGAGAGACGTTCGTTCATCTAGCACAAAAGGAATGGTTAGCAGGCGAAATTTTTACTCTGGTTTCTCAGTCTGTTTCCTAGTGCCGGTTTGAAGTTCCTGCCGTTATCACTGTAAAACCGAGTTGGAGCTATTACCTCCCCTTATATATGTATGGAGTGGAGTTTGCAAAGAAACTTTGTGTTCCCAACAAGCTAGGTGAAGAACGGCCTTCACACACACTTATCTCTCAGAACTGAGCATGAGGAGAAACTTTCGTTCATCTAGCACCAAGGGAACGGGTTGCAGGAGAAAATTTTACTCTGGTTTCTCAGTCTGTTTCCAAGTGCCGGTTTGAAATTCCTGCAGTTTTCAGTGTAAAACCGAGTTGGAGCTAGTACCTCCCCATATATATGTATGGAGTGGAGTTTGCACCTGAAAAGATACTTTGTGTTCCCAACAAGATATATGAAGAAGGGCCTTCACACACACTATTCTCTCAGAACTGAGCATGAGGAGAGACTTTCGTTCATCTAGCACCAAGGGAACGGATTGCAGGAGAAACTTTTACTCTGGTTTCTCAGTCTGTTTCCTTGTGCCGGTTGGTAGTTCCTGCAGTTATCACTGTAAAGTGGAGTTGGAGCTCGTACCACCCCTATATATGTATGGAGTGGAGTTTACCACTGAAAAGGAACTTTGTGTTCCCAACAAGCTAGTTTAAGGATGGTTTTCACACACACTTATCTCTCAGAACTGAGCATATGGAGAGACATTCTTTCATCTAGCACAAAGGGAACGGGTTGCAGGAGAAACTTTTACTCTGGTTTCTCAGTCTGTTTCCTAGTGCCGGTTGGAAGTTACTGCAGTTTTCACTGTAAAACCGAGTTGGAGCTAGTACCTCCCCATATATATGTAAGTAGAGTTGTTTGCAACTGAAAACAATCTTTGTGTTCCCAACAAGCAATGTGAAAGACGGCTTTCACACACACTTATCTCTCAGAACTGAGCATGTGGAGAGACGTTCGTTCATATAGAACAAAGGGAACGGGATGCAGGAGAAACTTTTACTCTGGATTCTCAGTCTGTTTCCTAGTGCCGGTTATAAGTTCCTGCAGTTTTCACTGTAAAACAGAGTTGGAGCTATTACCTCCCCATATTTATGTACGGAGTGGAGTATGCAACTGAAAAGAAACCTTGTGTTCCCAACAAGCTATGAGAAGGACGGCTTTCACACACACATATCTCTCAGAACTGAGCATGTGCAGACACATTCGTTTTCTAACACCAAGGGTACGGGTTGCAGGAGAAACTTTTACTCTGGATTCTCAGTCTGTTTCCTAGTGCCAGTTTGAATTTCGCTCACTTTTCACTGTAAAACTGAGTTGGAACTAGTACCTCCCCATATATATGTATGGTGTGGATATTGCAACTGTAAAGGAACTTTGTGTTCCCAACAAGCTGGGTGAATGACGGCTTTCACACACACTTATCTCTCAGAACTGAGCATGAGAAGAGAAGTTCGTTCATCTAGCACAAAGGGAACGGTTCGCAGGGGAAAATTTTGTTGTGGTTTCTCAGTCTGTTTCCTAGTGCCGGTTTTAAGTTCCTGCAATTTTAACTGTAAAACCGAGTTGGAACTAGTACCTCCCCATATATATGTATGGAGTGGAGTTTGCAACTGAAAAGAAACTTTGTGTTCCCAACAAGCTAGGTGAAGGACGGCTTTCACACACACTTATCTCTCAGAATTGAGCATGTGGAGAAACGTTCGTTCATCTAGCACAAAGGGAACGGGTTGCAGGAGAAACTTTTACTCTGGTTTCTCAGTCTGTTTCCTAGTGCCGGTTTGAATTTCCTGCAGTTTTCACTGTAAAACAGAGTTGGAGTTAGTACCTCCCCATATATAAGTATGGTGTGGATATTGCAACTGAAAAGGTACTATGTGTTCCCAACAAGCTGGGTGAATGACGGCTTTCACACACACTTATCTCTCAGAACTGAGCATATGGAGAGACATTCGTTCATCTAGCACAAAGGGAACGGTTTGCAGGAGAAACTTTTACTCTGGTTTCTCAGTCTGTTTCCAATTGCCGGTTGGAAGTTCCTGCAGTTTTCACTGTAAAACCGATTTGGAGCTAGTACCTGCCCATATTTATGTATGGAGTGGAGTTTGCAACTGAAAAGAAACTTTGTGTTGCCAAAAAGCTAGGTGAAGGACGGCTTTCACACACACTTATCTCTCAGAACTGAGCATGTCGATAGATGTTCGTTCATCTAGCACAAAGGGAACGGGTTGCAGGAGAAACTTTTACTCTGGTTTCTCAGTCTGTTTCCTAGTGCCGGATTGAAGTTCCTGCAGTTTTCACTGTAAAACCGTCTTGGAGCTAGTACCTCCCCATATATATATGTATGGATTGGAGTTTGCACCTGAAAAGAAACTTTCTGTTCCCAACAAGCTACCTGAAGTACGGCTTTCACACACACTTATCTCTCATAAGTGAACATGTGGAGAGACGTTCGTTCATCTAGCACAAATGGAACGGTTAGCAGGCGAAATTTTTACTCTGGTTTCTCAGTCTGTTTCCTAGTGCCGGTTTGAAGTTCCTGCCGTTATCACTGTAAAACCGAGTTGGAGCTATTACCTCCCCTTATATATGTATGGAGTGGAGTTTGCAAAGAAACTTTGTGTTCCCAACAAGCTAGGTGAAGAACGGCCTTCACACACACTTATCTCTCAGAACTGAGCATGAGGAGAAACTTTCGTTCATCTAGCACCAAGGGGACGGGTTGCAGGAGAAAATTTTACTTTGGTTTCTCAGTCTCTTTCCAAGTGCCGGTTTGAAATTCCTGCAGTTTTCAGTGTACAACCGAGTTGGAGCTAGTACCTCCCCATATATATGTATGGAGTGGAGTTTGCACCTGAAAAGATACTTTGTGTTCCCAACAAGATATATGAAGAAGGGCCTTCACACACACTATTCTCTCAGAACTGAGCATGAGGAGAGACTTTCGTTCATCTAGCACCAAGGGAACGGTTTGCAGGAGAAACTTTTACTCTGGTTTCTCAGTCTGTTTCCTACTGCCGGTTTGAAGTTCCTGCAGTTTTCACTGTAAAACCGAGTTGGAGCTAGTACCTCCCCATATATATGTATGGAGTGGATATTGCAACTGAAAAGGAACTTTGTGTTCCCAAGAAGCTAGTTGAAGGACGGCTTTCACACACACTTGTCTCTCAGAACTGAGCATGTGGAGAGACGTTCGTTCATCTGGCACCAAGGGAACGGATTGCAGGAGAAACTTTTACTCTGGTTTCTCAGTCTGTTTCCTTGTGCCGGTTGGTAGTTCCTGCAGTTATCACTGTAAACTGGAGTTGGAGCTCGTACCACCCCTATATATGTATGGAGTGGAGTTTACCACTGAAAAGGAACTTTGTGTTCCCAACAAGCTAGTTTAAGGATGGTTTTCACACACACTTATCTCTCAGAACTGAGCATATGGAGAGACATTCGTTCATCTAGCACAAAGGGAACGGGTTGCAGAAGAAACTTTTACTCTGGTTTCTCAGTCTGTTTCCTAGTGCCGGTTGGAAGTTCCTGCAGTTTTCACTGTAAAACAGATTTGGAGCTAGTACCTCCCCATATATATGTAAGTAGAGTTGTTTGCAACTGAAAACAATCTTTGTGTTCCCAACAAGCAATGTGAAAGACGGCTTTCACACACACTTATCTCTCAGAACTGAGCATGAGAAGAGAAGTTCGTTCATCTAGCACAAATGGAACGGTTGGCAGGGGAAAATTTTGTTGTGGTTTCTCAGTCTGTTTCCTAGTGCCGGTTTTAAGTTCCTGCAATTTTCACTGTAAAACCGAGTTGGAGCTAGTACCTCCCCATATATACGTATCGAGTGGATTTTGCACCTGAAAAGAAACTTTGTGTTCCCAACAAGCTAGGTGAAGGACGGCTTTCACACACACTTATCTCTCAGAATTGAGCATGTGGAGAAACGTTCGTTCATCTAGCACAAAGGGAACGGGTTGCAGGAGAAACTTTTACTCTGGTTTCTCAGTCTGTTTCCTAGTGCCGGTTTGAATTTCCTGCAGTTTTCACTGTAAAACAGAGTTGGAGTTAGTACCACCCCATATATATGTATGGAGTGGAGTTTGCACCTGAAAAGATACTTTGTGTTCCCAACAAGATATATGAAGAAGGGCCTTCACACACACTATTCTCTCAGAACTGAGCATGAGGAGAGACTTTCGTTCATCTAGCACCAAGGGAACGGTTTGCAGGAGAAACTTTTACTCTGGTTTCTCAGTCTGTTTCCTAGTGCCGGTTTGAAGTTCCTGCAGTTTTCACTGTAAACAGAGTTGGAGCTAATACCTCCCCATATTTATGTACGGAGTGGAGTACGGAACTGAAAAGAAACCTTGTGTTCCCAACAAGCTATGTGAAGGACGGCTTTCACACACACATATCTCTCAGAACTGAGCATGTGGAGACACATTCGTTCAACTAACACCAAGGGTACGGGTTGCAGGAGAAACTTTTACTCTGGATTCTCAGTCTGTTTCCTAGTGCCAGTTTGAATTTCCCGCACTTTTCACTGTAAAATCGAGTTGGAGCTAGTACCTCCCCATATATAAGTATGGTGTGGATATTGCAACTGAAAAGGAACTATGTGTTCCCAACAAGCTGGGTGAATGACGGCTTTCACACACACTTATCTCTCAGAACTGAGCATATGGAGAGACATTCGTTCATCTAGCACAAAGGGAACGGTTTGCAGGAGAAACTTTTACTCTGGTTTCTCAGTCTGTTTCCAATTGCCAGTTGGAAGTTCCTGCAGTTTTCACTGTAAAACCGATTTGGAGCTAGTACCTGCCCATATTTATGTATGGAGTGGAGTTTGCAACTGAAAAGAAACTTTGTGTTGCCAAAAAGCTAGGTGAAGGACGGCTTTCACACACACTTATCTCTCAGAACTGAGCATGTCGATAGATGTTCGTTCATCTAGCACAAAGGGAACGGGTTGCAGGAGAAACTTTTACTCTGGTTTCTCAGTCTGTTTCCTAGTGCCGGATTGAAGTTCCTGCAGTTTTCACTGTAAAACCGTCTTGGAGCTAGTACCTCCCCATATATATATGTATGGATTGGAGTTTGCACCTGAAAAGAAACTTTCTGTTCCCAACAAGCTACCTGAAGTACGGCTTTCACACACACTTATCTCTCATAAGTGAACATGTGGAGAGACGTTCGTTCATCTAGCACAAATGGAACGGTTAGCAGGCGAAATTTTTACTCTGGTTTCTCAGTCTGTTTCCTAGTGCCGGTTTGAAGTTCCTGCCGTTATCACTGTAAAACCGAGTTGGAGCTATTACCTCCCCTTATATATGTATGGAGTGGAGTTTGCAAAGAAACTTTGTGTTCCCAACAAGCTAGGTGAAGAACGGCCTTCACACACACTTATCTCTCAGAACTGAGCATGAGGAGAAACTTTCGTTCATCTAGCACCAAGGGGACGGGTTGCAGGAGAAAATTTTACTTTGGTTTCTCAGTCTCTTTCCAAGTGCCGGTTTGAAATTCCTGCAGTTTTCAGTGTACAACCGAGTTGGAGCTAGTACCTCCCCATATATATGTATGGAGTGGAGTTTGCACCTGAAAAGATACTTTGTGTTCCCAACAAGATATATGAAGAAGGGCCTTCACACACACTATTCTCTCAGAACTGAGCATGAGGAGAGACTTTCGTTCATCTAGCACCAAGGGAACGGTTTGCAGGAGAAACTTTTACTCTGGTTTCTCAGTCTGTTTCCTACTGCCGGTTTGAAGTTCCTGCAGTTTTCACTGTAAAACCGAGTTGGAGCTAGTACCTCCCCATATATATGTATGGAGTGGATATTGCAACTGAAAAGGAACTTTGTGTTCCCAAGAAGCTAGTTGAAGGACGGCTTTCACACACACTTGTCTCTCAGAACTGAGCATGTGGAGAGACGTTCGTTCATCTGGCACCAAGGGAACGGATTGCAGGAGAAACTTTTACTCTGGTTTCTCAGTCTGTTTCCTTGTGCCGGTTGGTAGTTCCTGCAGTTATCACTGTAAACTGGAGTTGGAGCTCGTACCACCCCTATATATGTATGGAGTGGAGTTTACCACTGAAAAGGAACTTTGTGTTCCCAACAAGCTAGTTTAAGGATGGTTTTCACACACACTTATCTCTCAGAACTGAGCATATGGAGAGACATTCGTTCATCTAGCACAAAGGGAACGGGTTGCAGAAGAAACTTTTACTCTGGTTTCTCAGTCTGTTTCCTAGTGCCGGTTGGAAGTTCCTGCAGTTTTCACTGTAAAACAGATTTGGAGCTAGTACCTCCCCATATATATGTAAGTAGAGTTGTTTGCAACTGAAAACAATCTTTGTGTTCCCAACAAGCAATGTGAAAGACGGCTTTCACACACACTTATCTCTCAGAACTGAGCATGAGAAGAGAAGTTCGTTCATCTAGCACAAATGGAACGGTTGGCAGGGGAAAATTTTGTTGTGGTTTCTCAGTCTGTTTCCTAGTGCCGGTTTTAAGTTCCTGCAATTTTCACTGTAAAACCGAGTTGGAGCTAGTACCTCCCCATATATACGTATCGAGTGGATTTTGCACCTGAAAAGAAACTTTGTGTT
This sequence comes from Camelus dromedarius, assembly GCF_036321535.1. NCBI lineage: Eukaryota > Metazoa > Chordata > Mammalia > Artiodactyla > Camelidae > Camelus > Camelus dromedarius. The sequence goes on from NW_026989774.1 coordinate 335,061, forward strand.
CCCAACAAGCTAGGTGAAGGACGGCTTTCACACACACTTATCTCTCAGAATTGAGCATGTGGAGAAACGTTCGTTCATCTAGCACAAAGGGAACGGGTTGCAGGAGAAACTTTTACTCTGGTTTCTCAGTCTGTTTCCTAGTGCCGGTTTGAATTTCCTGCAGTTTTCACTGTAAAACAGAGTTGGAGTTAGTACCACCCCATATATATGTATGGAGTGGAGTTTGCACCTGAAAAGATACTTTGTGTTCCCAACAAGATATATGAAGAAGGGCCTTCACACACACTATTCTCTCAGAACTGAGCATGAGGAGAGACTTTCGTTCATCTAGCACCAAGGGAACGGTTTGCAGGAGAAACTTTTACTCTGGTTTCTCAGTCTGTTTCCTAGTGCCGGTTTGAAGTTCCTGCAGTTTTCACTGTAAACAGAGTTGGAGCTAATACCTCCCCATATTTATGTACGGAGTGGAGTACGGAACTGAAAAGAAACCTTGTGTTCCCAACAAGCTATGTGAAGGACGGCTTTCACACACACATATCTCTCAGAACTGAGCATGTGGAGACACATTCGTTCAACTAACACCAAGGGTACGGGTTGCAGGAGAAACTTTTACTCTGGATTCTCAGTCTGTTTCCTAGTGCCAGTTTGAATTTCCCGCACTTTTCACTGTAAAATCGAGTTGGAGCTAGTACCTCCCCATATATAAGTATGGTGTGGATATTGCAACTGAAAAGGAACTATGTGTTCCCAACAAGCTGGGTGAATGACGGCTTTCACACACACTTATCTCTCAGAACTGAGCATATGGAGAGACATTCGTTCATCTAGCACAAAGGGAACGGTTTGCAGGAGAAACTTTTACTCTGGTTTCTCAGTCTGTTTCCTAGTGCCGGATTGAAGTTCCTGCAGTTTTCACTGTAAAACCGTGTTGGAGCTAGTACCTCCCCATATATATGTATGGAGGGGATATTGCAACTGAAAATGAAGTTTGTGTTCCCAACAAGCTAGTTGAAAGACGGCTTTCACACACACTTATCTCTCAGAACTTAGCATGAGGAGAGACGTTCGTTCATCTAGCACAAAAGAAACGGGTTGCAGGAGAAACATTTGTTCTGGTTTCTCAGTCTGTTTCCAAGTGCCGGTTTGAAGATCCTGCCGTTATCACTGTAAAACCGAGTTGGAGCTAGTACCTCCCCATATATATGTATGGAGTGGAGTTTGCACCTGAAAAGAAACTTTGTGTTCCCAACAAGCTAGGTGAAGAAGGGCCTTCACACACACTTGTCTCCCAGAACTGAGCATGAGGAGAGATTCGTTCATCTAGCACCTCGGGAACGGGTTGCAGGGGAAACATTTACTCTGGTTTCTCTGTCTGTTTCCTAGTGCTGGTTTGAAATTCCTGTAGTTTTCACTGTAAAACCGAGTTCGAGCTAGTACCTCCCCATATATATATATGTAGTGGAGTTTGCACCTGAAAAGAAACTTTGTGTTCCCAACAAGCTAGTTGAAGGACGGTTTCAAACACAGTTATATCTCATAACTGAACATGTGGAGAGACTTTCGTTCATCTAGCACAATGGGAACTGGTTGCAGGCGAAATTATTACTCTGGTTTCTCAGTCTGTTTCCTAGTGCCGGCTTGAACTTCCTGCAGATTTCACTGTAAAACCGAGTTGGATCTAGTAAATCCCCTATATATGTATGGAGTGGATTTTGCCACTGAAAAGGAACATTGTGTTCCCAACAAGCTAGTTTAAGGACGGCTTTCACTCACACTTATCTCTTAGGACTGAACATGTGGAGAGACGTTCGTTCATCTAGCACAAAAGAAACGGGATGCAGGAGAAACTTTTACTCTTGTTTTTAGGTCTGTTTCCTAGTGCCGGTTGGAAGTTCCTGCAGTTTTCACTGTAAAACCGATTTGGAGCTAGTACCTGCCCATATATATGTATGGAGTGGAGTTTGCAACTGAAAACGAACTTTTTGTTGCCAACAAGCTAGGTGAAGTTCGGCTTTCACACACAGTTATATCTCATAACTGAACATGTGGAGACACGTTCGTTCATGTAGCACAATGGGAACAGTTTGTAGGCGAAATTTTTACCCTGGTTTCTCAGTCTGTTTCCTAGTTCCGGTTTGAAGTTCCTGCCGTTATCACTGTAAAACCGAGTTGGAGCTAGTACCTCCCCATATATAAGTATGTAGAGTTGTTTGCACCTGAAAACAAACTTTGTGTTCCCAACAAGCAAGGTGAAAGACGGCTTTCACACACAAATATCTCTCAGAACTGAGCATGTGGAGAGACGTTCGTTCATCAAGCTCAAAGGGAACGGTTTGCAGGAGAAACTTTTACTCTGGTTTCTAGGTCTGTTTCCAAGTGCCGGTTGGAAGTTCCTGCAGTTTTCACTGTAAAGCGGATTTGGAGCTAGTACGTGCCCATATTTATGTATGGAGTGGAGTTTGTAACTGAAAAGAAACTTTTTGTTACCAACAAGCTAGGTGAATTAGGGCTTTCACTCACAGTTATATCTCATAACAACATGTGGAGAGACGTTCGTTCATCTAGCACAATGGGAACTGGTTGCAGGCGAAATTTTTACTCTGGTTTCTCAGTCTGTTTCCTAGTGCCGGTTTGAAGTTCCTGCCGTTATCATTGTAAAACCGAGTTGGAGACAGTATCTCCCCATATATATGTATGGAGGGGATATTGCAACTGAAAATGAAGTTTTTGTTCCCAACAAGCTAGTTGAAAGACGGCTTTCACACACACTTATCTCTCAGAACTGACATGTGGAGAGACGTTCGTTCATCTAGCACAAATGGAACGGGTTGCAGGAGAAACTTTTACTCTGGTTTTTAGGTCTGTTTCGTAGTGCCGGTTGGAAGTTCCTGCACTTTTCACTGTAAAAGCGATTTGGAGCTAGTACCTCCCCATATTTATGTATGGAGTGGAGTTTGCAACTGAAAAGAAACTTTTTGTTGCCAACAAGCTAGGTGAAGGTCGGCTTTCACACACAGTTATATCACATAACTGAACATGTGGAGACACGTTCGTTCATCTAGCAAAATGGGAACTGGTTGCAGGCGAAATTTTTACTCTGGTTTCTCAGTCAGTTTCCTAGTGCCGGTTTGAAGTTCCTGCCGTTATCACTGTAAAACCGAGTTGGAGCTAGTACCTCCCCATATATATGTATGGAGTCGATATTGCAACTGAAAAGGAAGTTTGTGTTCCCAAAAAGCTAGGTGAAGGACGGCTTTCACACACACTTATCTCTCAGAACTGAGCATGAGGAGAGACGTTCGTTCATCTAGCACAAAAGAAACGGGTTGCAGGAGAAACATTTGTTCTGCTTTCTCAGTCTGTTTCCTAGTGCCGGATTTAAGTTCCTGCAGTTTTCACTGTAAAACAGAGTTGGAGCTAGTACCTCCCCATATATATGTATGGATTGGAGTTTGCACCTGAAAAGAAACTTTCTGTTCCCAACAAGATACTTGAAGGACGGCTTTCACACACACTTATCTCTCAGAACTGAGCATGAGGAGAGACGTTCGTTCATCTAGCACCAAGGGAACGGGTTGCGGGAGAAACTTTTACTCTGATTTCTTAGTCTGTTTCCAAGTGCCGGTTTGAAGTTCCTGCAGTTTTCACTGTAAAACCGAGTTGGAGCTAGTACCTCCCCATTTATATGTATGGAGTGGAGTTTGCAAAGAAACTTTGTGTTCCCAACAAGCTAGGTGAAGAACGGCCTTCACACACACTTATCTCTCAGAACTGAGCATGAGGAGAAACTTTCGTTCATCTAGCACCAAGGGAACGGGTTGCAGGAGAAACTTTTACTCTGGTTTCTCAGTCTGTTTCCAAGTGCCGGTTTGAAGTTCCTGCAGTTTTCACTGTAAAACCGATTTGGAGCTTGTACCTGCCCATATTTATATATGGAGTGGAATTTGCAACTGAAAAGAAACTTTGTGTTGCCAACATGCTAGGTGAAGGACGGCTTTCACACACACTTATTTCTCAGAACTGAGCATGTGGAGAGAAGTTCGTTCATCTAGCACAAAGGGAACGGTTTGCAGGAGAAATTTTTACACTGGTTTCTCAGTCTGTTTCCTAGTGCCGGTTTGAATTTCCAGCAGTTTTCACTGTAAAACCGAGTTGGAGTTAGTACCTCCCCATATATATGTATGCAGTGGTGTTTGCAGCTGTAAAGAAACATTTTGTTCCCAACAAGCTACTTTAAGGACGGCGTTCAAACACACATATCTCTCAGAACTGAGCATGTGGAGAGACTTTCTTTTATCCAGCGCAAACGGAATGGGTTGCAGGGGAAACTATTACTCTGGTTTCTGAGTCTGTTTCCCAGTGCCGGTTGGAATTTCCTGCAGTTTTCACTGTAAAACCGTGTTGGAGCTAGTACCACCCCATATATATGTATGGAGTGGAGTTTGAAACTGAAAAGAAACTTTGTGTTCCCAACAAGCTAGGTGAAGGACGGCTTTCACAAACACTATCTCTCAGATTTGAGCATGTGGAGAGACATTCGTTCATCTAGAACAAAGGGAAAGGTTTGCAGGGGAAACTTTTACTCTGGTTTCTCAGTCTGTTTCCTAGTTCCGGTTTGAAGTTCCTGCAGTTTTCACTGTAAAACCGAGTTGGAGCTAGTACCTCCCCATATATATGTATGGAGAGTTGTTTCAACTGAAAAGAAACTTTGTGTTCCCAACAAGCTATGTGATGGACGGCATTCACACACACATTTCTCTCAGAACTGAGCATGTGGAGAGACGTTCGTTTATCTAGCACAAAGGGAATGGGTTGCAGGAGAAACTATTACTCTGGTTTCTCAGTCTGTTTCCTAGTGCCGGTTTGATCTTCCTGCAGTTTTCACTGTAAAACCGAGTTGGAGCTAAAACCTCCCCATATATATGTATGGAGTGGAGTTTGCAACTAAAAGAAACTTTGTTTTCCCAACAAGCTTGGTGAAGGACGGGTTTCACACACACATATCTCACAGAACTGAGCATATGGAGAGACGTTCTTTCATCTAGCACAAAGTGAACGGGTTGCAGGAGAAACTTTTACACTGGATTCATTTTTTTTCCTAGTGCCGGTCTGAAGTTCCTGCAGTTTTCACTGTAAAACACAGTTGGAACTAGTACCTACCCATATATATGTATGGAGTGGAGTTTGCAACTGAAAAGAAACTTTGTGTTCCCAACAAGCTAGTTGAAGGACGGCTTCACACACACTTATCTCTAAGAACTGACATGTGGAGAGACGTTCGTTCATTAAGCACAAATGGAACGGGTTGCAGGAGAAACATTTAATCTGGTTTCTCAGTCTTTTTCCTAGTGCCGGTTTGAACTTCCTGCAGTTTTCACTGTAAAACCGAGTTGGAGCTTGTACCTGCCCATATTTTTGTATGGAGTTGGGTTTGCAACTGAAAAGAAAATTTGTGTTCCCAACAAGATATCTGTAGGACGGCTTTCACACACACTTATCTCTTAGAACTGAGCATGTGGAGAGACGTTCGTTTATCTAGGACAAAGGAAATGGGTTGCAGGAGAAACTATTACTCTAGTTTCTCAGTCTGTTTTCTAGTGCCGGTATGAAGTTCCTGCAGTTTTCACTGTAAAACCGAGTTGGAGCTAGTACCTCCCCATATATATGTATGGAGTGGAGTTTGCAACTGAAAAGAAACTTTGTGTTCCCAACAAGCTAGGTGAAGGACGGCTTTCACACACACTATCTCTCAGAACTGAGCATGGGGAGAGACGTTCGTTCATTAAGCACAAAGGGAACGGGTTGCAGGGGAAATTTTCCTCTGGTTTCTCAGTCTGTTTCCTAGTGCCGGTTTGAATTTCCTGCAGTTTTCACTGTAAAACCGAGTTGGAGCTAGTACCTCCCCATATATATGTATGGAGTGGAGTTTGCAACTGAAAAGTATCTTTGTGTTCCCAACAAGCTAGGTAAAGGACGGCTTCCACATACACTTATCTCTCAGAACTGAGCATGTGGAGAGACGTTCGTTCATCTAGCACAAACGGAACGGGTTGCAGGAGAAACTTTTACTCTGCTTTCCAATTTTTTTCCTAGTGACTGTTTGAAGTTATTGCAGTTTTCACTGTAAAACCGAGTTGGAGCTAGTACCTCCCCATATATATGTATGGAGAGTTGTTTGCAACTGAAAATAAACTTTGTGTTCCCAACAAGCAAGTTGAAGGACGGCTTTCACTCACACTTTTCTCTCAGAACTGACATGTGGAGAGACGATCGTTCATCTAGCACAAAGGGAACGGGTTGCAGGAGAAACATTTACTCTGGTTTCTCAGCCTGTTTCCTAGTGCCGCTTTGAAGTTCCTGCAGTTTTCACTGTAAAACCAAGTTGGAGCTAGTACATACCCTTTTGTATGTATGGATTGGAGTTTGCAACTGAAAAGAAACTTTGTGTTGCCAACAAGCTAGGTGAAGGACGGCTTTCACACAGAATTATCTCTCAGAACTTAGCATGTGGATAGACGTTCGTTCATCTAGCACAAAGGGAACGGGTTACAGGGGAAACTTTTACTCTGGTTTTTCAGTCTGTTTCCTAGTACCGGTTTGAAGTTCCTGCAGTTTTCACTGTAAAACAGAGTTGGAGCTAGTACCTCCCCATATATATGTATGGAGAGTTGTTTGCAACTGAAAAGAAACTTTGTGTTCCCAACAAGCAAGGTGAAGAACGGCTTTCACACACAATTATCACTCAGAACTGAGCATGTGGAGAGACGTTCGTTCATCTAGCACAAAGGGAACGGGTTGCAGGAGAAACTTTTACACTGGTTTCTCAGTCTGTTTCCTAGTTCCGGTTTGAAGTTCCTGCAGTTTTCACTGTAAAACCGAGTTGGAGCTAGTACCTCCCCATATATATTTATGGAGTGGAGTTTGCAACTTTAAAGTACCTTTTTGTTCCCAACAAGCTAGTTTAAGGACGGCTTTCACACACAGTTATCTCTCAGAACTGAGCATGTGGAGAGACGTTCGTTCATCTAGCACAAAAGGAACGGGTTGCAGGAGAAACTTTTACTTTGATTTTTCAGTCTGTTTCCTAGTGTCGGTTTGGAGTTCCTGCAGGTTTCACTGTAAATCCGAGTTGGAGCTTATACCTCCACATATTTATGTATGGAGTGGAGTTTGCAACTGAAAAGTATCTTTGTGTTCCCAACAAGCTATGTGAAGGTCGGCTTTCACACACACTTATCTCTCAGAACTGACATGTGGACAGACGTTCGTTCATCTAGCACAAAGGGAATGTTTTGCAGGAGAAACTTTTACTCTGGTTTCTCAATCTGTTTCCTAGTTCCGGTTTGAAGTTGCTGCAGTTTTCTCTGTAAAACCGAGTTGGAGCTAGTACCTCCGCATTTATATGTATGGAGAGTTGTTTGCAACCGTAAAGAAACTTTGTGTTCCCAACAAGCTAGTATAAGGACGGCTTTCACACACACTTATCTCTCAGAAGTGAGCATGTGGAGAGACGTTCGTTCATCTAGCACAAAGGGAACATTTTGAAGGAGAAAATTTTATTCTGGTTTCTCAGTCTGTTTCCTAGTGCCGGTATGAAGTTCCTGCAGGTTTCACTGTAAAACAGATTTGGAGCTAGTACCTGCCCATATTTATGTATGGAGTGGGGTTTGCAACTGAAAAGAATCTTTGTATTCCCAACAAGCTATGTGAAGTACGGCTTTCACACACACTTATCTTTTAGATCTGAGCATGTGGAGAGACGTTCGTTTATCTAGCACAAAGGGAATGGGTGGAAGGAGAAACTATTACTCTGGTTTCTCAGTCTGTTTCCTAGTGCCGGTATGAAGTTCCTGCAGGTTTCACTGTAAAACAGATTTGGAGTTAGTACCTGCCCATATTTATGTATGGAGTGGAGTTTGCAACTGAAAAGGAACTTTTTGTTGCCAACAAGCTAGGTGAAGTTCGGCTTTCACACACAGTTATATCTCATAACTGAACATGTGGAGACACGTTCGTTCATCTAGCACAATGGGAACAGTTTGTACGCGAAATTTTTACTCTGGTTTCTCAGTAAGTTTCCTAGTGCCGGTTTGAAGTTCCTGCAGTTTTCACTGTAAAACCGAGTTGGAGCTAGTACCTCCCCATATATATGTATGGATTGGAGTTTGCACCTGAAAAGAAACTTTCTTTTCCCAACAAGCTACTTGAAGGTCGGCTTTCACACACACTTATCTCTCATAACTGAACATGTGGAGAGACGTTCGTTCATCTAGCACAAAGAGAACGGGTAGCAGGCGAAATTTTTACTCTGGTTTCTCAGTCTGTTTCCTAGTGCCGGTTTGAAGTTCCTGCCGTTATCACTGTAAAACCGTGTTGGAGCTATTCCCTCCCCTTATATATGTATGGAGTGGAGTTTGCAAAGAAACTTTGTGTTCCCAACAAGCTAGGTGAAGAACGGTCTTCACACACACTTATTTCTCAGAACTGAGCATGAGGAGAAACTTTCGTTCATCTAACACCAAGGGAACGGGTTGCAGGAGAAACTTTTACTCTGGTTTTTAGGTCTGTTTCCTAGTGCCGGTTGGAAGTTCCTGCAGTTTTCACTGTAAAACCGATTTGGAGATAGTACCTGCCCATATTTATGTATGGAGTGGAGTTTGCAACTGAAAAGGATCTTTTTGTCGCCAACAAGCTAGGTGAAGTTCGGCTTTCACACACAGTTATATCTCATAACTGAACATGTGGAGACACGTTCGTTCATCTAGCAAAATGGGAACAGTTTGTAGGCGAAATTTTTACTCTGGTTTCTCAGTCTGTTTCCTAGTGCCGGTTTGATGTTCCTGCCGTTATCACTGTAAAACCGAGTTGGAGCTAGTACCTCCCCATATATATGTATGGAGTGGATATTGCAACTGACAAGGAAGTTTGTGTTCCCAAAAAGCTAGTTGAATGACGGCTTTCACACACACTTATCTCTCAGAACTGAGCATGAGGAGAGATGTTCGTTCATCTAGCACAAAAGAAACGGGTTGCAGGAGAAACATTTGTTCTGGTTTCTCAGTCTGTTTCCTAGTGCCGGATTTAAGTTCCTGCAGTTTTCACTGTAAAACAGAGTTGGAGCTACTACCTCCCCATATTTATGTACGGATTGGAGTATGCAACTGAAAGAAACCTTGTGTTCCCAACAAGCTATGTGAAGGACGGCTTTCACACACACTTATCTCTCAGAACTGAGCATGTGGAGACACATTCGTTCATCTAACACCAAGGGTACGGGTTGAAGGAGAAACTTTTACTCTGGATTCTCAGTCTGTTCCCTAGTGCCAGTTTGATTTTCCTGCACTTTTCACTTTAAATTGAGTTGGAGCTAGTACCTCCCCAAATATATGTATGGTGTGGATATTGCAACTGAAAAGGAACTTTGTGTTCCCAACAAGCTGGGTGAATGACGGCTTTCACACACACTTATCTCTCAGAACTGAGCATGTGAAGAGACGTTCGTTCATCTAGCACAAAGGGAACGGGTGGCAGGGGAAACTTTTGTTGTGGTTTCTCAGTCTGTTTCCTAGTGCCGGTTTTAAGTTCCTGCAGTTTTCACTGTAAAACCGAGTTGGAGCTAGTACCTCCCCATATATATGTAAGGAGTGGAGTTTGCAACTGAAAAGAAACTTTGTGTTCCCAAAGAGCTAGGTGAAGGACGGCTTTCACACACACTTATCACTCAGAACTGAGCATAAGGAGAGACATTCGTTCATCTAGGACAAAGGGAACGGGTTGCAGGAGAAACTTTTACTCTGGTTTCTCAGTCTGTTTCCTAGTGCCGGTTTGAAGTTCCTGCAGATTTCACTGTAAAAACGAGTTGGAGCTAGTACCTCACCATATATATGTATGAAGAGTTGTTTGCAACTGAAAATAAACATTGTGTTCCCAACAAGCTAGTTGAAGGACGTCTTTCACAAACACTTCTCTCTCAGAACTGACATGTTGAGAGACGTTCGTTCATCTAGCACAAAGGGAACGGGTTGCAGGAGAAACTTTTACTCTGGTTTCTAGGTCTGTTTCCTAGTGCCGGTTGGAAGTTCCTGCAGTTTTCACTGTAAAACCGATTTGGAGCTAGTACCTGCCCACATTTATGTACGGAGTGGAGTTTGCAACTGAAAAGAAACTTTTTGTTGCCAACAAGCTAGGTGAAGGAGGGCTTTCACACACAGTTATATCTCATAACAACATGTGGAGAGACGTTCGTTCATCTAGCACAATGGGAACTGGTTGCAGGCGAAATTTTTTCTCTGGTTTCTCAGTCTGTTTCCTAGTGCCGGTTTGATGTTCCTGCCGTTATCACTGTAAAACCGAGTTGGAGCTAGTACCTCCCCATATATATGTATGGAGGGGATATTGCAACTGAAAAGGAAGTTTGTGTTCCCAACAAGCTGGTTGAAAGACGGCTTTCACACACACTTATCTCTCAGAACTGAGCATGAGGAGAGACGTTCGTTCATCTAGCACAAAAGAAACGGGTTGCAGGAGAAAAATTTTTCTGGTTTCTCAGTCTGTTTCCTAGTGCCGGATTTAAGTTCCTGCAGTTTTCACTGTAAAACCGAGTTGGAGCTAGTACCTCCCCATATATATGTATGGATTGGAGTTTGCACCTGAAAAGAAACTTTCTGTTCCCAACAAGCTACTTGAAGGACGGCTTTCACACACACTTATCTCTCATAACTGAACATGTGGAGAGACGTTCGTTCATCTAGCACAAAGAGAACGGTTAGCAGGCGAAATTTTTACTCTGGTTTCTCAGTCTGTTTCCTAGTGCCGGATTTAAGTTCCTGCAGTTTTCACTGTAAAACCGAGTTGGAGCTAGTACCTCCCCATATATATGTATGGAGTGGAGTTTGCAAAGAAACTTTGTGTTCCCAACAAGCTAGGTGAAGAACGGCCTTCACACACACTTATCTCTCAGAACTGAGCATGAGGAGAAACTTTCGTTCATCTAGCACCAAGGGAACGGGTTGCAGGAGAAACTTTTACTCTGGTTTCTCAGTCTGTTTCCAAGTGCCAGTTTGAAGTTCCTGCAGTTTTCACTGTAAAACCGAGTTGGAGCTTGTACCTGCCCATATTTATATATGGAGTGGAGTTTGCAACTGAAAAGAAACTTTGTGTTGACAACAAGCTAGGTGAAGGACGGCTTTCACACACACTTATTTCTCAGAACTGAGCATGTGGAGAGACGTTCGTTCATCTAGCGCAAAGGGAACGGTTTGCAGGTGAAATTTTTACACTGGTTTCTCAGTCTGTTTCCTAGTGCCGGTTTGAAGTTCCAGCAGTTTTCACTGTAAAACCGAGTTGGAGTTAGTACCTCCCCATATATATGTATGCAGTGGTGTTTGCAGCTGTAAAGAAACTTTTTGTTCCCAACAAGCTAGTTTAAGGACGGCTTTCAAACACACTTATCTCTCAGAACTGAGCATGTGGAGAGACGTTCGTTCATATAGAACAAATGGAACGGGCTGCAGGAGAAACTTTTACTCTGAATTCTCAGTCTGTTTCCTAGTGCAGGTGTGAATTTCCTGCAGTTTTCACTGTAAAACAGAGTTGGAGCTACTACCTCCCCATATTTATGTACGGAGTGGGGTATGCAACTGAAAAGAAACCTTGTGTTCCCAACAAGCTATGTGAAGGACGGCTTTCACACACACATATCTCTCAGAACTGAGCATGTGGAGACACATTCGTTCATCTAACACCAAGGGTACGGGTTGAAGGAGAAACTTATACTCTGGATTCTCAGTCTGTTTCCTAGTGCCAGTTTGATTTTCCTGCACTTTTCACTTTAAACTGAGTTGGAGCTAGTACCTCCCCATATATATGTATGGTGTGGATATTGCAACTGAAAAGGAACTTTGTGTTCCCAACAAGCTGGGTGAATGACGGCTTTCACACACACTTATCTCTCAGAACTGAGCATGTGAAGAGACGTTCGTTCATCTAGCACAAAGGGAACGGTTGGCAGGGGAAACTTTTTTTGTGGTTTCTCAGTCTGTTTCCTAGTGCCGGTTTTAAGTTCCTGCAGTTTTCACTGTAAAACCGAGTTGGAGCTAGTACCTCCCCATATATATGTATGGAGTGGAGTTTGCAACTGAAAAGAAACTTTGTGTTCCCAAAGAGTTAGGTGAAGGACGGCTTTCACACACACTTATCACTCAGAACTGAGCATAAGGAGAGACATTCCTTCATCTAGGACAAAGGGAACGGGTTGCAGGAGAAATTTTACTCTGGTTTCTCAGTCTGTTTCCTAGTGCCGGTTTGAATTTCCTGCAGATTTCACTGTAAAAACGAGTTGGAGCTAGTACCTCCCCATATATATGTATGGAGTGAGGTTTGCAACTGTAAAGAAACTTTGTGTTCCCAACAAGCAAGTTGAAGGACGGCTTTCACACACACTTATCTCTCAGAACTGAGCATGTGGAGAGACGTTCGTTCATCTAGCAGCAAGGGAACGGGTTGCGGGAGAAACTTTTACTCTGGTTTCTCAGTCTGTTTCCAAGTGCCGGTTTGAAGTTCCTGCAGTTTTCACTCTAAAACCGAGTTTGACCTACTACCTGCCCATATTTATATATGGAGTGGAGTTTGCAACTGAAAAGAAACTTTGTGTTCCCAACAAGCTAGGTGAAGGACGGCTTTCACACACACTTATCTCTCAGAACTGAGCATGTGGAGAGACGTTCGTTCATCTAGCACAAAGTAACGGGTTGCAGGAGAAACTTTTACACTGGTTTCTCAGTCTGTTTTCTAGTGCCGGTTTGAAGTACCTGCAGTTTTCACTGTAAAACCGAGTTGGAGCTAATACCTCCCCATATTTATGTACGGAGTGGTGTTTGCAACTGAAAAGAAACCTTGTGTTCCAAAGAAGCTATGTGAAGGACGGCTTTCACACACACTTATCTCTCAGAATTGAGCATGTGGAGAGACGTTCATTCATCTAGCACAAAGGGAACGGGTTGCAGGGGAAAATTTTACTCTGGTTTCTCAGTCTCTTTCCTAGTGCCGGTTTGAAGTTCCTGCAGTTTTCACTGTAAAACCGAGTTGGGGCTACTACCTCCCCGTATATATGTATGGAGTGGAGTTTGCAACTGAAAAGAAACTTTGTGTTCCCAACAATCTAGGTGAAGGACGGCTTTCACACACACTTATCTCTCAGAACTGAGCATGTGGAGAGACGTTCGTTCATCTAACACCAATGGTACGGGTTGCAGGAGAAACTTTTACTATGGATTCTCAGTCTGTTTCCTAGTTCCAGTTTGAATTTGCCGCAATTTTCACTGTAAAACCGAGTTGGAGCTAGTACCTCCCCATATAAATGTATGGTGTGGATATTGCAACTGAAAAGGAACTTTGTGTTCCCAACAAGCTGGGTGAATGACGGCTTTCACAGACACTTATCTCTCAGAACTGAGCATGTGAAGAGATGTTCTTTCATCTAGCAAAAAGGGAACGGGTGGCAGGGGAAACATTTGTTGTGGTTTCACAGTCTGTTTCCTAGTGCTGGTTTTAAGTTCCTGCAGTTTTCACTGTAAATAAGAGTTGGAGCTAGTACTTCCCCATATACATGTATGGAGTGGAGTTTGCAACTGAAAAGAAACTTTGTGTTTCCAACAAGCTAGGTGAAGGACGGATTTCACACACACTTATCTCTCAGAACTGAGCATGTGGAGAGACGTTCGTTCATCTAGAACAAAGGGAACGGGAAGCAGGAGAAACTTTTACACTGGTTTCTCAGTCTGTTTCCTAGTGCCTGTTTGAAGTTCCTGCAGTTTTCACTGTAAAACCGAGTTGGAGCTAGGACTTCCCCTTATATATGTATGGAGAGGGGTTAGCAACTGAAAAGCAATTTTGTGTTCCCAACAAGCTAGTTGAAGGACGGCTTTCACACACACTTATCACTCAGAAATGAGCATGTGGAGAGACGTTCGTTCATCTAGCACAAAGGGAACGGGTTGCAGGGGAAACTTTTACTCTGGATTCTCAGTCTGTTTCCTAGTGCCGGTTTGAAGTTCCTGCAGTTTTCACTGTAAAACCGAGTTGGAGCTACTACCTCCCCATAAATATATGTATGGATTGGAGTTTGCAACTGAAAAGAAACTTTGTGTTCCCAACAAGCTAGGTGAAGGACGGCTTTCACACACACTTATCTCTCAGAACTGACATGCGGAGAGACGTTCGTTCATCTAGCACAAAGGGAACGGTTTGCAGGAGAAACTTTTACACTGGTTTCTCAGTCTGTTTCCTAGTGCCGGATAGAAATTCCTGCAGTTTTCACTGTAAAACCGAGTTGGAGCTAGTACCTCCCCATATATATAAATGGAGTGGAGTTTGCAACTTTAAAGAAACTTTGTGTTCCCAACAAGCAAGTTGAAGGACGGCTTTCAGACACACATATCTCTCAGAACTGAGCATGTGGAGACACATTCGTTCATCTAACAACAAGGGTACGGGTTGCAGGAGAAACTTTTACTCTGGATTCTCAGTCTGTTTCCTAGTGCCAGTTTGAATTTCCCGCACTTTTCACTGTAAAACCGAGTTGGAGCTAGTACCTCCCCATATATATGTATGGTGTGGATATTGCAACTTAAAAGGAACTTTGTGTTCCCAACAAGCTGTGTGAATGACGGCTTTCACACACACTTATCTCTCAGAACTGAGCATGTGAAGAGAAGTTCGTTCATCTAGCACAAAGTGTACGGGTGGCAGGGGAAACTTTTGTTGTGGTTTCTCAGTCTGTTTCCTAGTGCCGGTTTGAAGTTCCTGCAGTTTTCACTGTAAAACCGAGTTGGAGCTAGTACCTCCCCATATATTTGTATGGAGTGGAGTTTGCAACTGAAAAGAAACTTTGTGTTTCCAACAAGCTAGGTGAAGTACGGCTTTCACACACACTTATCTGTCAGAACTGAGCATGTGGAGAGACGTTCGTTCATCCTGCACAATCGGAACGGGTTGCAGGAGAAAATTTTACTCTGGTTTCTCTGTTTTTTTCCTAGTGCCTGTTTGAAGTTCCTGCAGTTTTCATTGTAAAACCGAGTTGGAACTAGGATATCCCCATATATTGTATGGTGAGGTGTTAGCAACTGAAAAGGAACTTTGTGTTCCCAACAAGCTAGGTGAAGGACGGCTTTCACACACACTTATCTCTCAGAACTGAGCATGTGGATAGACGTTCGTTCATCTAGCACAAAAGGAACGGGTTGCATGAGAAACTTTTACTCTGGTTTCTCAGCCTGTTTCCTAGTGCCGGTTTGAAGTTCCTGCAGTTTTCACTGTAAAACCGAGTTGGAGCTAGTACCTCCCCATATATACGTATGGAGAGTTGTTTGCAACTGAAAATAAACTTTGTGTTCCCAACAAGCTAGTTGAAAGACGGCTTTCACACACACTTATCTCTCAGAACTGACATGTGGAGAGACGTTCGATCATCTAGCACAAAGGGAACGGTTTGCAGGAGTAACTTTTAGTCTGGTTTCTAGGTCTGATTCCAAGTGCCGGATGGAAGTTCCTGCAGTTTTCACTTTAAAACCGATTTGGAGCTAGTACCTGCCCATATTTATGTATGGAGTGGAGTTTGCAACTGAAAAGAAACTTTGTGTTCCCAACAAGTTAGGTGAAGGACGGCTTTCACTCACAATTATCTCTCAGAAATGAGCATGTGTATAGACGTTTGTTCATCTAGCACAAAGGGAACGTTTTGCAGGAGAAACTTTTACACAGGTTTCTCAGTCTGTTTCCTAGTGTCGGTTTGAAATTCCTGCAGTTTTCACTGTAAAACCGATTTGGAGCTAGTACCTGCCCACATTTATGTATGGAGTGGAGTTTGCAACTGAAAAGAAACTTTTTGTTGCCAACAAGCTAGGTGAAGTTGGGCTTTCACACACAGTTATATCTCATAACAACATGTGGAGAGACGTTCGTTCATCTAGCACAAAAGAAACGGGTGGCAGGAGAAACAATTGTTCTGGTTTCTCAGTCTGTTTCCTAGTGCCGGATTTAAGTTCCTACAGTTTTCACTGTAAAACCGAGTTGGAGCTAGTACCTCCCCATATATATGTATGGATTGGAGTTAGCACCTGAAAAGAAACTTTCTGTTCCCCACAAGCTACTTGAAGGACGGCTTTCACACACACTTATCTCTCAGAACTGAGCATGAGGAGAGACGTTCGTTCATCTAGCACCAAGGGAACGGGTTGCGGGAGAAACTTTTACTCTGATTTCTTAGTCTGTTTCCAAGTGCCGGTTTGAAGTTCCTGCAGTTTTCACTCTAAAACCGAGTTTGAGCTAGTACCTGCCCATATTTATGTATGGAGTGGAGTTTGCAACTGAAAAGAAACTTTGTGTTGCCAACATGCTAGGTGAAGGACGGCTTTCACACACACTTATCTCTCAGAACTCAGCATGTGGAGAGACGTTCTTTTTCTAGCACAAAGGGAACGGGTGGCAGGAGAATTTTACTCTGGATTCTCAGTCTGTTTCCTAGTGTCGGTTTGAATTTCCTGCAGTTTTCACTGTAAAATCGAGTTGGAGCTAGTACCTCCCCATATATATGTATGGAGTGGAGTTTGCAACTGAAAAGAAACTTTGTGTTCCCAACAAGCTAGGTGAAGGACGGCTTTCACACACACTTATCTCTCAGAACTGAGCATGTGGAGAGACGTTCGTTCATCTAGCAAAAAGGGAACGGTTTGCATGAGAAATTTTAACTCTGGTTTCTCAGTCTGTTTCCTAGTGCCGGTTTGAAGTTCCTGCAGTTTTCACTGTAAAACCGAGTTGGAGCTAGTACCTCCCCATATATATGTATGGAGAGTTGTTTGCAACTGAAAATAAACTTTGTGTTCCCAACAAGCTAGTTGAAGAACGGCTTTCACAAACACTTCTCTCTCAGAAGTGACATGTGGAGAGACGTTCGTTCATCTAGCACAAAAGAAACGGGTTGCAGGCGAAATTTTTTCTCTGGTTTCTCAGTCTGTTTCCTAGTGCCGGTTTGAAGTTCCTGCCGTTATCACTGTAAAACCGAGTTGGAGCTAGTACCTCCCCATATATATGTATGGAGGGGATATTGCAACTGAAATGGAAGTTTGTGTTCCCAACAAGCTGGTTGAAAGACGGCTTTCACACACACTTATCTCTCAGAACTGAGCATGAGGAGAGACGTTCGTTCATCTAGCACAAAAGAAACGGGTTGCAGGAGAAACATTTGTTCTGGTTTCTCAGACTGTTTCCTTGTGCCGGATTTAAGTTCCTGCAGTTTTCACTGTAAAACCGAGTTGGAGCTAGTACCTCCCCATATATATGTATGGATTGGAGTTTGCACCTGAAAAGAAACTTTCTGTTCCCAAAAAGATACTTGAAGGACGACTTTCACACACACTTATCTCTCAGATATGAGCATGAGGAGAGACGTTCGTTCATCTAGCACCAAGGGAACGGGTTGCGGGAGAAACTTTTACTCTGGTTTCTCAGTCTGTTTCCAAGTGCCGGTTTGAAGTTCCTGCAGTTTTCACTCTAAAACCGAGTTTGAGCTACTACCTGCCCATATTTATATATGGAGTGGAGTTTGCAACTGAAAAGAAACTTTGTGTTCCCAACAAGCTAGGTGAAGGACGGCTTTCACACACACTTATCTCTCAGAACTGAGCATGTGGAGAGACGTTCGTTCATCTAGCACAAAGTAACGGGTTGCAGGAGAAACTTTTACACTGGTTTCTCAGTCTGTTTTCTAGTGCCGGTTTGAAGTACCTGCAGTTTTCACTGTAAAACCGAGTTGGAGCTAATACCTCCCCATATTTATGTACGGAGTGGTGTTTGCAACTGAAAAGAAACCTTGTGTTCCAAAGAAGCTATGTGAAGGACGGCTTTCACACACACTTATCTCTCAGAATTGAGCATGTGGAGAGACGTTCATTCATCTAGCACAAAGGGAACGGGTTGCAGGGGAAAATTTTACTCTGGTTTCTCAGTCTCTTTCCTAGTGCCGGTTTGAAGTTCCTGCAGTTTTCACTGTAAAACCGAGTTGGGGCTACTACCTCCCCATATATATGTATGGAGTGGAGTTTGCAACTGAAAAGAAACTTTGTGTTCCCAACAATCTAGGTGAAGGACGGCTTTCACACACATTTATCTCTCAGAACTGAGCATGTGGAGAGACGTTCGTTCATCTAACACCAATGGTACGGGTTGCAGGAGAAACTTTTACTATGGATTCTCAGTCTGTTTCCTAGTGCCAGTTTGAATTTGCCGCAATTTTCACTGTAAAACCGAGTTGGAGCTAGTACCTCCCCATATAAATGTATGGTGTGGATATTGCAACTGAAAAGGAACTTTGTGTTCCCAACAAGCTGGGTGAATGACGGCTTTCACAGACACTTATCTCTCAGAACTGAGCATGTGAAGAGATGTTCTTTCATCTAGCAAAAAGGGAACGGGTGGCAGGGGAAACATTTGTTGTGGTTTCACAGTCTGTTTCCTAGTGCTGGTTTTAAGTTCCTGCAGTTTTCACTGTAAATAAGAGTTGGAGCTAGTACTTCCCCATATACATGTATGGAGTGGAGTTTGCAACTGAAAAGAAACTTTGTGTTTCCAACAAGCTAGGTGAAGGACGGATTTCACACACACTTATCTCTCAGAACTGAGCATGTGGAGAGACGTTCGTTCATCTAGCACAAAGGGAACGGGTTGCAGGAGAAACTTTTACACTGGTTTCTCAGTCTGTTTCCTAGTGCCTGTTTGAAGTTCCTGCAGTTTTCACTGTAAAACCGAGTTGGAGCTAGGACTTCCCCTTATATATGTATGGAGAGGGGTTAGCAACTGAAAAGCAATTTTGTGTTCCCAACAAGCTAGTTGAAGGACGGCTTTCACACACACTTATCACTCAGAAATGAGCATGTGGAGAGACGTTCGTTCATCTAGCACAAAGGGAACGGGTTGCAGGGGAAACTTTTACTCTGGATTCTCAGTCTGTTTCCTAGTGCCGGTTTGAAGTTCCTGCAATTTTCACTGTAAAACCGAGTTGGAGCTACTACCTCCCCATAAATATATGTATGGATTGGAGTTTGCAACTGAAAAGAAACTTTGTGTTCCCAACAAGCTAGGTGAAGGACGGCTTTCACACACACTTATCTCTCAGAACTGACATGCGGAGAGACGTTCGTTCATCTAGCACAAAGGGAACGTTTTGCAGGAGAAACTTTTACACTGGTTTCTCAGTCTGTTTCCTAGTGCCGGATAGAAATTCCTGCAGTTTTCACTGTAAAACCGAGTTGGAGCTAGTACCTCCAAATATATATAAATGGAGTGGAGTTTGCAACTTTAAAGAAACTTTGTGTTCCCAACAAGCAAGTTGAAGGACGGCTTTCAGACACACATATGTCTCAGAACTGAGCATGTGGAGACACATTCGTTCATCTAACAACAAGGGTACGGGTTGCAGGAGAAACTTTTACTCTGGATTCTCAGTCTGTTTCCTAGTGCCAGTTTGAATTTCCCGCACTTTTCACTGTAAAACCGAGTTGGAGCTAGTACCTCCCCATATATATGTATGGAGTGAATATTGCAACTTAAAAGGAACTTTGTGTTCCCAACAAGCTGTGTGAATGACGGCTTTCACACACACTTATCTCTCAGAACTGAGCATGTGAAGAGAAGTTCGTTCATCTAGCACAAAGTGTACGGGTGGCAGGGGAAACATTTGTTGTGGTTTCTCAGTCTGTTTCCTAGTGCCGGTTTGAAGTTCCTGCAGTTTTCACTGTAAAACCGAGTTGGAGCTAGTACCTCCCCATATATTTGTATGGAGTGGAGTTTGCAACTGAAAAGAAACTTTGTGTTTCCAACAAGCTAGGTGAAGTACGGCTTTCACACACACTTATCTGTCAGAACTGAGCATGTGGAGAGACGTTCGTTCATCCTGCACAATCGGAACGGGTTGCAGGAGAAAATTTTACTCTGGTTTCTCTGTTTTTTTCCTAGTGCCTGTTTGAAGTTCCTGCAGTTTTCATTGTAAAACCGAGTTGGAACTAGGATATCCCCATATATTGTATGGTGAGGTGTTAGCAACTGAAAAGGAACTTTGTGTTCCCAACAAGCTAGGTGAAGGACGGCTTTCACACACACTTATCTCTCAGAACTGAGCATGTGGAGAGACGTTCGTTCATCTAGCACAAAGGGAACGAGATGCTGGAGAAACTTTACTCTGGTTTCTCAGTCTGTTTCCTAGTGCCGGTTTTAAGTTCCTGCAGTTTTCACTGTAAAACCGAGTTGGAGCTAATACCTCCCCATATTTACGAATGGAGTGGAGTTTGCAACTAAAAAGAAACTTTGTGTTCCCAACAAGCTATGTGAAGTACGGCTTTCACACACATTTATCTCTCAGAAATGACATGTGGTGAGACGTTCGTTCATCTAGCACAAAGGGAACGTTTTGCAGGAGAAACTTTTACTCTGGTTTCTCAGTCTGTTTCCTAGTGCCGGTTTGAAGTTCCTGCAGTTATCACTGTAAAACCGAGTTGGAGCTAGTACCTCCCCATATATATGTATGGAGAGTTGTTTGCAACTGAAAAGAAACTTTGTGTTCCCAACAAGCAAGGTGAAGGACGGCTTTCACACACACTTATCGCTCAGAACTGAGCATGTGGAGAGACGTTCTTTCATCTAGCACAAAGTGAACGGGTTGCAGGAGAAACTTTTACTCTGGTTTCTAAGTCTGTTTCCTAGTGCCGTTTGAAGTTCCTGTAGTTTTCACTGTAAAACCGAGTTGGAGCGAGTACATCCCCATATATATGTATGGAGTGGAGTTTGCAACTGAAAAGAAACTTTGTGTTCCCGACAAGCTATGTGAAGGACGGCATTCACACACACTTATCGCTCAGAACTGAGCATGTGGAGAGACGTTCGTTTATCTAGCACAATGGGAATGGGTTGCAGGAGAAACTATTACTCTGGTTTCTCTGTCTGTTTCCTAGTGCCGGTTTGAATTTCCTGCACTTTTCACTGTAAAACAGAGTTGGAGCTAGTACCTCCCCATATAAATATATGGTGTGGATACTGCAACTGAAAAGGAACTTTGTGTTCCCAACAAGCTGGATGAATGACGGCTTTCACAGACACTTATCTCTCAGAACTGAGCATGTGAAGAGATGTTCTTTCATCTAGCAAAAAGGGAACTGGTGGCAGGGGAAACATTTGTTGTGGTTTCACAGTCTGTTTCCTAGTGCCGGTTTTAAGTTCCTGCAGTTTTCACTGTAAAAAAGAGTTGGAGCTAGTACTTCCCCATATACATGTATGGAGTGGAGTTTGCAACTGAAAAGAAACTTTGTGTTTCCAACAAGCTAGGTGAAGGACGGCTTTCACACACACTTATCTCTCAGAACTGAGCATGTGGAGAGACGTTCGTTCATCTAGCACAAAGGGAACGGGTTGCAGGAGAAACTTTTACACTGGTTTCTCAGTCTGTTTCCTAGTGCCTGTTTGAAGTTCCTGCAGTTTTCACTGTAAAACCGAGTTGGAGCTAGGACTTCCCCATATATATGTATAGAGTGGAGTTTGCAACTGAAAAGCAATTTTGTGTTCCCAACAAGCTAGTTGAAGTACGGCTTTCACACACAATTATCTCTCAGAACTGAGCATGTGGATAGACGTTCGTTCATCTAGCACAAAAGGAACGGTTTGCAGGAGAAACTTTTACTCTTGTTTCTCAGACTGTTTCCTAGTGCCGGTTTGAATTTCCTGCAGTTTTCACTGTAAAACCGAGTTGGAGCTAGTTCCTCCCCATATATATGTATGGAGAGTTGTTAGCAACTGAAAATACACTTTGTGTTCCCAACAAGCTAGTTGAAGGACGGCTTTCACACACACTTATCTCTCAGAAGTGAGCATGTTGATAGACGTTCGTTCATCTAGCACAAAGGGAACGGTTTGCAGGAGAAACTTTTACTCTGGTTTCTCAGCCTGTTTCCTAGTGCCGGTTGGAAGTTCCTGCAGTTTTCACTGTAAAACCGAGTTGGAGCTAGTACCTCCCCATGTATATGTAAGGAGAGTTGTTTGCAACTGAAAATAAAATTTGTGGTCCCAACAAGCTAGTTGAAGGACGGCTTTCACACACACTTATCTCTCACAACTGACATGTGGAGAGACGTTCGTTCATGTAGCACAAAGGGAACGGATTGCAGGAAAAAATTTTAGTCTTCATTCTAGGTCTGTATCCTAGTGCCGGATGGAAGTTCCTGCAGTTTTCACTGTAAAACCGATTTGGAGATAGTACCTGCCCACATATATGTATGGATTGGGGTTTGCAACTGAAAAGAAACTTTGTGTTCCCAACAAGCTAGGTGAAGGACGGCTTTCACACACACTTAACACTCAGAACTGAGCATGTGGAGAGACGTTCGTTCATCTAGCACAAAGGGAACGGGTTGCAGGGGAAACTTTACTCTGGATTCTCAGTCTGTTTCCTATGCCGGTTTGAAGTTCCTGCAGTTTTCACTGTAAAACCGAGTTGGAGCTACTACCTCCCCATAAATATATGTATGGATTTGAGTTTGCAACTGAAAAGAAACTTTGTGTTCCCAACAAGCTAGGTGAAGGACGGCTTTCACACACACTTATCTCTCAGAAGTGAGCATGTGGATACACGTTCGTTCATCTAGCACAAAGGGAACGGGTTGCAGGAGAAAATTTTACTCTGGTTTCTCAGTTTCTTTCCTAGTGCCTGTTTGAAGTTCCTGCAGTTTTCACTGTAAAACAGAGTTGGAGCTTGGACCTCCCCATATATATGTATGGAGAGGTGTTAGCAACTGAAAAGAAATTTTGTGTTCCCAACAAGCTATGTTAAGGACGGCTTTCACACACACTTACCTCTCAGAACTGAGCATGTGGATAGACGTTCGTTCATCTAGCACAAAATGAGCGGGTTGCAGGAGAAACTTTTACTCTGGTTTCTCAGCCTGTTTCCTAGTGCCGGTTTGAATTTCCTGCAGTTTTCACTGTAAAACAAAGTTGGAGCTAGTACCTCCCCATATATATGTATGGAGAGTTGTTAGCAACTGAAAATAAACTTTGTGTTCCCAACAAGCTTGTTGAAGGACGGCTTTCACACACACTTATCTCTCAGAAGTGAGCATGTGGATACACGTTCGTTCATCTAGCACAAAGGGAACGGGTTGCAGGAGAAAATTTTTCTCTGGTTACTCAGCCTGTTTCCTAGTGCCGGTTGGAAGTTCCTGCAGTTTTCACTGCAAAACCAAGTTGGAGCTTGTACCTCCCCATATATATGTATGGAGAGTTGTTTGCAAATGAAAATAAACTTTGTGTTCCCAACAAGCTAGTTGAAGGACGGCTTTCACACACACTTACCTCTCAGAAATGACATGCGGAGAGACGTTCGTTCATCTAGCACAAAGGGAACGGGTTGCAGGAAAAATTTTAGTCTGGATTCTTGGTCTTTTTCCTAGTGCCGGATGGAAGTTCCTGCAGTTTTCACTTTAAAACCAATTTGGAGCTAGTACCTGCCCATATTTTTATATGGAGTGGAGTTTGCAACTGAAAAGAAACTTTTTGTTGCCAACAAGCTAGGTGAAGGACGGCTTTCACTCACAATTATCCCTCAGAATTGAGCATGTGGATAGACGTTCGTTCATCTAGCACAAAGGGAACGGGTTGCAGGAGAAATATTTACTCTGATTTCTCAGTCTCTTTCCTAGTGCCGGTTTGAAGTTCCTGCATGTTTCACTGTAAAACCGAGTTGGAGCTACTACCTCCCCATATATATGTATGGAGAGTTGTTTGCAACTGAAAAGAAACTTTGTGTTCCCAACAAGCAAGGTGAAAGACGGCTTTCACACACACTTTTCTCTCAGAACTGAGCATGTGGAGAGACGTTCGTTCATCTAGCACAAAGGGAACGGTTTGCAGGAGAAACTTTTACACTGGTTTCTCAGTCTGTTTCCTAGTGCCGGATAGAAATTCCTGCAGTTTTCACTGTAAAACCGAGTTGGAGCTAGTACCTCCCCATATATATAAATGGAGTGGAGTTTGCAACTGTAAAGAAGCTTTGTGTTCCCATCAAGCAAGTTGAAGGACGGCTTTCAGACACACATATCTCTCAGAACTGAGCATGTGGAGACACATTCGTTCATCTAACAACAAGGGTACGGGTTGCAGGAGAAACTTTTACTCTGGATTCTCAGTCTGTTTCCTAGTGCCTGTTTGAATTTCCCGCACTTTTCACTGTAAAACCGAGTTGGAGCTAGTACCTCCCTATATATATGTATGGTGTGGATATTGCAACTTAAAAGGAACTTTGTGTTTCCAACAAGCTGTGTGAATGAAGGCTTTCACACACACTTATCTGTCAGAACTGAGCATGTGGAGAGACGTTCGTTCATCCTGCAAAATCGGAACGGGTTGCAGGAGAAAATTTTACTCTGGTTTCTCGGTTTTTTCCTAGTGCCTGTTTGAAGTTCCTGCAGTTTTCATTGTAAAACCGAATTGGAACTAGGATATCCCCATATATTGTATGGTGAGGTGTTAGCAACTGAAAAGAAACTTTGTGTTCCCAACAAGCTAGGTGAAGGACGGCTTTCACACACACTTATCTCTCAGAACTGAGCATGTGGATAGACGTTCGTTCATCTAGCACAAAAGGAACGGGTTGCATGAGAAACTTTTACTCTGGTTTCTCAGCCTGTTTCCTAGTGCCGGTTTGAAGTTCCTGCAGTTTTCACTGTAAAACCGAGTTGGAGCTAGTACCTCCCCATATATATGTATGGAGAGTTGTTTGCAACTGAAAATAAACTTTGTGTTCCCAACAAGCTAGTTGAATGACGGCTTTCACACACACTTATCTCTCAGAACTGACATGTGGAGAGACGTTCGTTCATCTAGCACAAAGGGAACGGTTTGCAGGAGTAACTTTTAGTCTGGTTTCTAGGTCTATTTCCAAGTGCCGGATGGAAGTTCCTGCAGTTTTCACTTTAAAACCGATTTGGAGCTAGTACCTGCCCATATTTATGTATGGAGTGGAGTTTGCAACTGAAAAGAACCTTTTTGTTGCCAACAAGCTAGGTGAAGGACGGCTTTCACTCACAATTATCTCTCAGAAATGAGCATGTGTATAGACGTTTGTTCATCTAGCACAAAGGGAACGGGTTGCAGGAGAAACTTTTACTCTGGTTTCTCAGCCTGTTTCCTAGTGCCGGTTTGAAGTTCCTGCAGTTTTCACTGTAAAACCGAGTTGGAGCTAGTACCTCCCCATATATATATATGGAGAGTTGTTTGCAACTGAAAAGAAACTTTGTGTTCCCAACAAGCTATGTGAAGGACGGATTTCACACACACTATCTCTCAGAATTGAGCATGTGGAGAGACGTTCGTTCATCTAGCACAAAGGGAACGGGTTGCAGGGGAAACTTTTACTCTGGATTCTCAGTTTTTTTCCTAGTGCCGGTTTGAAATTCCTGCAGATTTCACTGTAAAACCGAGTTGGATCTAGTACTTCCCCATATATATGTATGGAGAGTTGTTTGCAACTGAAAAGAAACTTTGTGTTCCCAACAAGCTAGGTAAAGGACGGCTTTCACACACACTTATCTCTCAGAACTGACATGTGGAGAGACGTTCGTTCATCTAGCACTAAGGGAACGGTTTGCATGAGAAATTTTACTCTGGTTTCTCAGTCTGTTTCCTAGTGCCGGTTTGAAGTTCCTGCAGTTCTCACTGTAAAATCGAGTTGGAGCTAATACCTCCCCATATTTATGTATGGATTGGAGTTTGCAACTGAAAAGAAACTTTGTGTTGCCAACAAGCTAGTTGAAGTGCGACTTTCACACACAAATATCTCTCAGAATTGAGCATGTGGAGAGACGTTCGTTCATCTAGCACAAAGGGATCGGGTTGGAGGAGAAACTTTTACTCTGGTTTTTCAGCCTGTTTCCTAGTGCCGGTTTGAAGTTCCTGCAGTTTTCCCTGTAAAACAGAGTTGGAGCTAGTACCTCCCCATATATATATATGGAGAGTTGTTTGCAACTGAAAAGAAATTTTATGTTCCCAACAAGCAAGGTGAAGGACGGCTTTCACACACACTTATCTCTCAGAACTGAGCATGTGGAGAGACGTTCGTTTATCCAGCACAAAGGGAACGGGTTGCAGGTGAAACTATTACTCTGGTTTCTCAGTCTGTTTCCTAGTGCCGGTTTGAAGTTCCTGCAGTTTTCACTGTAAAACCGAGTTGGATCTAGTACCTCACCATATATATGTAAGGATTGGATTTTGCAACTGAAAAGAAACTTTGTGTTCCCAACAAGCTAGGTGAAGGACGGCTTTCACACACACTTATCCCTGAGAACTGACATGTGGAGAGACGTTCGTTCATCTAGCACAATCGGAACGGTTTGCAGGAGAAAATTTTACTCTGGTTTCACAGTCTGTTTCCTAGTGCCGGTTGGAAGTTCCTGCAGTTTTCACTGTAAACCGAGTTGGAGCTAGTACCTCCCCATATATATGTATGGATTGGAGTTTGCACCTGAAAAGAAACTTTCTGTTCCCAACAAGCTACCTGAAGTACGGCTTTCACACACACTTATCTCTCATAAGTGAACATGTGGAGAGACGTTCGTTCATCTAGCACAAATGGAACGGTTAGCAGGCGAAATTTTTACTCTGGTTTCTCAGTCTGTTTCCTAGTGCCGGTTTGAAGTTCCTGCCGTTATCACTGTAAAACCGAGTTGGAGCTATTACCTCCCCTTATATATGTATGGAGTGGAGTTTGCAAAGAAACTTTGTGTTCCCAACAAGCTAGGTGAAGAACGGCCTTCACACACACTTATCTCTCAGAACTGAGCATGAGGAGAAACTTTCGTTCATCTAGCACCAAGGGGACGGGTTGCAGGAGAAAATTTTACTTTGGTTTCTCAGTCTCTTTCCAAGTGCCGGTTTGAAATTCCTGCAGTTTTCAGTGTACAACCGAGTTGGAGCTAGTACCTCCCCATATATATGTATGGAGTGGAGTTTGCACCTGAAAAGATACTTTGTGTTCCCAACAAGATATATGAAGAAGGGCCTTCACACACACTATTCTCTCAGAACTGAGCATGAGGAGAGACTTTCGTTCATCTAGCACCAAGGGAACGGTTTGCAGGAGAAACTTTTACTCTGGTTTCTCAGTCTGTTTCCTACTGCCGGTTTGAAGTTCCTGCAGTTTTCACTGTAAAACCGAGTTGGAGCTAGTACCTCCCCATATATATGTATGGAGTGGATATTGCAACTGAAAAGGAACTTTGTGTTCCCAAGAAGCTAGTTGAAGGACGGCTTTCACACACACTTGTCTCTCAGAACTGAGCATGTGGAGAGACGTTCGTTCATCTGGCACCAAGGGAACGGATTGCAGGAGAAACTTTTACTCTGGTTTCTCAGTCTGTTTCCTTGTGCCGGTTGGTAGTTCCTGCAGTTATCACTGTAAACTGGAGTTGGAGCTCGTACCACCCCTATATATGTATGGAGTGGAGTTTACCACTGAAAAGGAACTTTGTGTTCCCAACAAGCTAGTTTAAGGATGGTTTTCACACACACTTATCTCTCAGAACTGAGCATATGGAGAGACATTCGTTCATCTAGCACAAAGGGAACGGGTTGCAGAAGAAACTTTTACTCTGGTTTCTCAGTCTGTTTCCTAGTGCCGGTTGGAAGTTCCTGCAGTTTTCACTGTAAAACAGATTTGGAGCTAGTACCTCCCCATATATATGTAAGTAGAGTTGTTTGCAACTGAAAACAATCTTTGTGTTCCCAACAAGCAATGTGAAAGACGGCTTTCACACACACTTATCTCTCAGAACTGAGCATGAGAAGAGAAGTTCGTTCATCTAGCACAAATGGAACGGTTGGCAGGGGAAAATTTTGTTGTGGTTTCTCAGTCTGTTTCCTAGTGCCGGTTTTAAGTTCCTGCAATTTTCACTGTAAAACCGAGTTGGAGCTAGTACCTCCCCATATATACGTATCGAGTGGATTTTGCACCTGAAAAGAAACTTTGTGTTCCCAACAAGCTAGGTGAAGGACGGCTTTCACACACACTTATCTCTCAGAATTGAGCATGTGGAGAAACGTTCGTTCATCTAGCACAAAGGGAACGGGTTGCAGGAGAAACTTTTACTCTGGTTTCTCAGTCTGTTTCCTAGTGCCGGTTTGAATTTCCTGCAGTTTTCACTGTAAAACAGAGTTGGAGTTAGTACCACCCCATATATATGTATGGAGTGGAGTTTGCACCTGAAAAGATACTTTGTGTTCCCAACAAGATATATGAAGAAGGGCCTTCACACACACTATTCTCTCAGAACTGAGCATGAGGAGAGACTTTCGTTCATCTAGCACCAAGGGAACGGTTTGCAGGAGAAACTTTTACTCTGGTTTCTCAGTCTGTTTCCTAGTGCCGGTTTGAAGTTCCTGCAGTTTTCACTGTAAACAGAGTTGGAGCTAATACCTCCCCATATTTATGTACGGAGTGGAGTACGGAACTGAAAAGAAACCTTGTGTTCCCAACAAGCTATGTGAAGGACGGCTTTCACACACACATATCTCTCAGAACTGAGCATGTGGAGACACATTCGTTCAACTAACACCAAGGGTACGGGTTGCAGGAGAAACTTTTACTCTGGATTCTCAGTCTGTTTCCTAGTGCCAGTTTGAATTTCCCGCACTTTTCACTGTAAAATCGAGTTGGAGCTAGTACCTCCCCATATATAAGTATGGTGTGGATATTGCAACTGAAAAGGAACTATGTGTTCCCAACAAGCTGGGTGAATGACGGCTTTCACACACACTTATCTCTCAGAACTGAGCATATGGAGAGACATTCGTTCATCTAGCACAAAGGGAACGGTTTGCAGGAGAAACTTTTACTCTGGTTTCTCAGTCTGTTTCCAATTGCCGGTTGGAAGTTCCTGCAGTTTTCACTGTAAAACCGATTTGGAGCTAGTACCTGCCCATATTTATGTATGGAGTGGAGTTTGCAACTGAAAAGAAACTTTGTGTTGCCAAAAAGCTAGGTGAAGGACGGCTTTCACACACACTTATCTCTCAGAACTGAGCATGTCGATAGATGTTCGTTCATCTAGCACAAAGGGAACGGGTTGCAGGAGAAACTTTTACTCTGGTTTCTCAGTCTGTTTCCTAGTGCCGGATTGAAGTTCCTGCAGTTTTCACTGTAAAACCGTCTTGGAGCTAGTACCTCCCCATATATATGTATGGATTGGAGTTTGCACCTGAAAAGAAGCTTTCTGTTCCCAACAAGCTACCTGAAGTACGGCTTTCACACACACTTATCTCTCATAAGTGAACATGTGGAGAGACGTTCGTTCATCTAGCACAAATGGAACGGTTAGCAGGCGAAATTTTTACTCTGGTTTCTCAGTCTGTTTCCTAGTGCCGGTTTGAAGTTCCTGCCGTTATCACTGTAAAACCGAGTTGGAGCTATTACCTCCCCTTATATATGTATGGAGTGGAGTTTGCAAAGAAACTTTGTGTTCCCAACAAGCTAGGTGAAGAACGGCCTTCACACACACTTATCTCTCAGAACTGAGCATGAGGAGAAACTTTCGTTCATCTAGCACCAAGGGGACGGGTTGCAGGAGAAAATTTTACTTTGGTTTCTCAGTCTCTTTCCAAGTGCCGGTTTGAAATTCCTGCAGTTTTCAGTGTACAACCGAGTTGGAGCTAGTACCTCCCCATATATATGTATGGAGTGGAGTTTGCACCTGAAAAGATACTTTGTGTTCCCAACAAGATATATGAAGAAGGGCCTTCACACACACTATTCTCTCAGAACTGAGCATGAGGAGAGACTTTCGTTCATCTAGCACCAAGGGAACGGTTTGCAGGAGAAACTTTTACTCTGGTTTCTCAGTCTGTTTCCTACTGCCGGTTTGAAGTTCCTGCAGTTTTCACTGTAAAACCGAGTTGGAGCTAGTACCTCCCCATATATATGTATGGAGTGGATATTGCAACTGAAAAGGAACTTTGTGTTCCCAAGAAGCTAGTTGAAGGACGGCTTTCACACACACTTGTCTCTCAGAACTGAGCATGTGGAGAGACGTTCGTTCATCTGGCACCAAGGGAACGGATTGCAGGAGAAACTTTTACTCTGGTTTCTCAGTCTGTTTCCTTGTGCCGGTTGGTAGTTCCTGCAGTTATCACTGTAAACTGGAGTTGGAGCTCGTACCACCCCTATATATGTATGGAGTGGAGTTTACCACTGAAAAGGAACTTTGTGTTCCCAACAAGCTAGTTTAAGGATGGTTTTCACACACACTTATCTCTCAGAACTGAGCATATGGAGAGACATTCGTTCATCTAGCACAAAGGGAACGGGTTGCAGAAGAAACTTTTACTCTGGTTTCTCAGTCTGTTTCCTAGTGCCGGTTGGAAGTTCCTGCAGTTTTCACTGTAAAACAGATTTGGAGCTAGTACCTCCCCATATATATGTAAGTAGAGTTGTTTGCAACTGAAAACAATCTTTGTGTTCCCAACAAGCAATGTGAAAGACGGCTTTCACACACACTTATCTCTCAGAACTGAGCATGAGAAGAGAAGTTCGTTCATCTAGCACAAATGGAACGGTTGGCAGGGGAAAATTTTGTTGTGGTTTCTCAGTCTGTTTCCTAGTGCCGGTTTTAAGTTCCTGCAATTTTCACTGTAAAACCGAGTTGGAGCTAGTACCTCCCCATATATACGTATCGAGTGGATTTTGCACCTGAAAAGAAACTTTGTGTTCCCAACAAGCTAGGTGAAGGACGGCTTTCACACACACTTATCTCTCAGAATTGAGCATGTGGAGAAACGTTCGTTCATCTAGCACAAAGGGAACGGGTTGCAGGAGAAACTTTTACTCTGGTTTCTCAGTCTGTTTCCTAGTGCCGGTTTGAATTTCCTGCAGTTTTCACTGTAAAACAGAGTTGGAGTTAGTACCACCCCATATATATGTATGGAGTGGAGTTTGCACCTGAAAAGATACTTTGTGTTCCCAACAAGATATATGAAGAAGGGCCTTCACACACACTATTCTCTCAGAACTGAGCATGAGGAGAGACTTTCGTTCATCTAGCACCAAGGGAACGGTTTGCAGGAGAAACTTTTACTCTGGTTTCTCAGTCTGTTTCCTAGTGCCGGTTTGAAGTTCCTGCAGTTTTCACTGTAAACAGAGTTGGAGCTAATACCTCCCCATATTTATGTACGGAGTGGAGTACGGAACTGAAAAGAAACCTTGTGTTCCCAACAAGCTATGTGAAGGACGGCTTTCACACACACATATCTCTCAGAACTGAGCATGTGGAGACACATTCGTTCAACTAACACCAAGGGTACGGGTTGCAGGAGAAACTTTTACTCTGGATTCTCAGTCTGTTTCCTAGTGCCAGTTTGAATTTCCCGCACTTTTCACTGTAAAATCGAGTTGGAGCTAGTACCTCCCCATATATAAGTATGGTGTGGATATTGCAACTGAAAAGGAACTATGTGTTCCCAACAAGCTGGGTGAATGACGGCTTTCACACACACTTATCTCTCAGAACTGAGCATATGGAGAGACATTCGTTCATCTAGCACAAAGGGAACGGTTTGCAGGAGAAACTTTTACTCTGGTTTCTCAGTCTGTTTCCTAGTGCCGGATTGAAGTTCCTGCAGTTTTCACTGTAAAACCGTGTTGGAGCTAGTACCTCCCCATATATATGTATGGAGGGGATATTGCAACTGAAAATGAAGTTTGTGTTCCCAACAAGCTAGTTGAAAGACGGCTTTCACACACACTTATCTCTCAGAACTTAGCATGAGGAGAGACGTTCGTTCATCTAGCACAAAAGAAACGGGTTGCAGGAGAAACATTTGTTCTGGTTTCTCAGTCTGTTTCCAAGTGCCGGTTTGAAGATCCTGCCGTTATCACTGTAAAACCGAGTTGGAGCTAGTACCTCCCCATATATATGTATGGAGTGGAGTTTGCACCTGAAAAGAAACTTTGTGTTCCCAACAAGCTAGGTGAAGAAGGGCCTTCACACACACTTGTCTCCCAGAACTGAGCATGAGGAGAGATTCGTTCATCTAGCACCTCGGGAACGGGTTGCAGGGGAAACATTTACTCTGGTTTCTCTGTCTGTTTCCTAGTGCTGGTTTGAAATTCCTGTAGTTTTCACTGTAAAACCGAGTTGGAGCTAGTACCTCCCCATATATATATATGTAGTGGAGTTTGCACCTGAAAAGAAACTTTGTGTTCCCAACAAGCTAGTTGAAGGACGGTTTCAAACACAGTTATATCTCATAACTGAACATGTGGAGAGACTTTCGTTCATCTAGCACAATGGGAACTGGTTGCAGGCGAAATTATTACTCTGGTTTCTCAGTCTGTTTCCTAGTGCCGGCTTGAACTTCCTGCAGATTTCACTGTAAAACCGAGTTGGATCTAGTAAATCCCCTATATATGTATGGAGTGGATTTTGCCACTGAAAAGGAACATTGTGTTCCCAACAAGCTAGTTTAAGGACGGCTTTCACTCACACTTATCTCTTAGGACTGAACATGTGGAGAGACGTTCGTTCATCTAGCACAAAAGAAACGGGATGCAGGAGAAACTTTTACTCTTGTTTTTAGGTCTGTTTCCTAGTGCCGGTTGGAAGTTCCTGCAGTTTTCACTGTAAAACCGATTTGGAGCTAGTACCTGCCCATATATATGTATGGAGTGGAGTTTGCAACTGAAAACGAACTTTTTGTTGCCAACAAGCTAGGTGAAGTTCGGCTTTCACACACAGTTATATCTCATAACTGAACATGTGGAGACACGTTCGTTCATGTAGCACAATGGGAACAGTTTGTAGGCGAAATTTTTACCCTGGTTTCTCAGTCTGTTTCCTAGTTCCGGTTTGAAGTTCCTGCCGTTATCACTGTAAAACCGAGTTGGAGCTAGTACCTCCCCATATATAAGTATGTAGAGTTGTTTGCACCTGAAAACAAACTTTGTGTTCCCAACAAGCAAGGTGAAAGACGGCTTTCACACACAAATATCTCTCAGAACTGAGCATGTGGAGAGACGTTCGTTCATCAAGCTCAAAGGGAACGGTTTGCAGGAGAAACTTTTACTCTGGTTTCTAGGTCTGTTTCCAAGTGCCGGTTGGAAGTTCCTGCAGTTTTCACTGTAAAGCGGATTTGGAGCTAGTACGTGCCCATATTTATGTATGGAGTGGAGTTTGTAACTGAAAAGAAACTTTTTGTTACCAACAAGCTAGGTGAATTAGGGCTTTCACTCACAGTTATATCTCATAACAACATGTGGAGAGACGTTCGTTCATCTAGCACAATGGGAACTGGTTGCAGGCGAAATTTTTACTCTGGTTTCTCAGTCTGTTTCCTAGTGCCGGTTTGAAGTTCCTGCCGTTATCATTGTAAAACCGAGTTGGAGACAGTATCTCCCCATATATATGTATGGAGGGGATATTGCAACTGAAAATGAAGTTTTTGTTCCCAACAAGCTAGTTGAAAGACGGCTTTCACACACACTTATCTCTCAGAACTGACATGTGGAGAGACGTTCGTTCATCTAGCACAAATGGAACGGGTTGCAGGAGAAACTTTTACTCTGGTTTTTAGGTCTGTTTCGTAGTGCCGGTTGGAAGTTCCTGCACTTTTCACTGTAAAAGCGATTTGGAGCTAGTAACTCCCCATATTTATGTATGGAGTGGAGTTTGCAACTGAAAAGAAACTTTTTGTTGCCAACAAGCTAGGTGAAGGTCGGCTTTCACACACAGTTATATCACATAACTGAACATGTGGAGACACGTTCGTTCATCTAGCAAAATGGGAACTGGTTGCAGGCGAAATTTTTACTCTGGTTTCTCAGTCAGTTTCCTAGTGCCGGTTTGAAGTTCCTGCCGTTATCACTGTAAAACCGAGTTGGAGCTAGTACCTCCCCATATATATGTATGGAGTCGATATTGCAACTGAAAAGGAAGTTTGTGTTCCCAAAAAGCTAGGTGAAGGACGGCTTTCACACACACTTATCTCTCAGAACTGAGCATGAGGAGAGACGTTCGTTCATCTAGCACAAAAGAAACGGGTTGCAGGAGAAACATTTGTTCTGCTTTCTCAGTCTGTTTCCTAGTGCCGGATTTAAGTTCCTGCAGTTTTCACTGTAAAACAGAGTTGGAGCTAGTACCTCCCCATATATATGTATGGATTGGAGTTTGCACCTGAAAAGAAACTTTCTGTTCCCAACAAGATACTTGAAGGACGGCTTTCACACACACTTATCTCTCAGAACTGAGCATGAGGAGAGACGTTCGTTCATCTAGCACCAAGGGAACGGGTTGCGGGAGAAACTTTTACTCTGATTTCTTAGTCTGTTTCCAAGTGCCGGTTTGAAGTTCCTGCAGTTTTCACTGTAAAACCGAGTTGGAGCTAGTACCTCCCCATTTATATGTATGGAGTGGAGTTTGCAAAGAAACTTTGTGTTCCCAACAAGCTAGGTGAAGAACGGCCTTCACACACACTTATCTCTCAGAACTGAGCATGAGGAGAAACTTTCGTTCATCTAGCACCAAGGGAACGGGTTGCAGGAGAAACTTTTACTCTGGTTTCTCAGTCTGTTTCCAAGTGCCGGTTTGAAGTTCCTGCAGTTTTCACTGTAAAACCGATTTGGAGCTTGTACCTGCCCATATTTATATATGGAGTGGAATTTGCAACTGAAAAGAAACTTTGTGTTGCCAACATGCTAGGTGAAGGACGGCTTTCACACACACTTATTTCTCAGAACTGAGCATGTGGAGAGAAGTTCGTTCATCTAGCACAAAGGGAACGGTTTGCAGGAGAAATTTTTACACTGGTTTCTCAGTCTGTTTCCTAGTGCCGGTTTGAATTTCCAGCAGTTTTCACTGTAAAACCGAGTTGGAGTTAGTACCTCCCCATATATATGTATGCAGTGGTGTTTGCAGCTGTAAAGAAACATTTTGTTCCCAACAAGCTACTTTAAGGACGGCGTTCAAACACACATATCTCTCAGAACTGAGCATGTGGAGAGACTTTCTTTTATCCAGCGCAAACGGAATGGGTTGCAGGGGAAACTATTACTCTGGTTTCTGAGTCTGTTTCCCAGTGCCGGTTGGAATTTCCTGCAGTTTTCACTGTAAAACCGTGTTGGAGCTAGTACCACCCCATATATATGTATGGAGTGGAGTTTGAAACTGAAAAGAAACTTTGTGTTCCCAACAAGCTAGGTGAAGGACGGCTTTCACAAACACTATCTCTCAGATTTGAGCATGTGGAGAGACATTCGTTCATCTAGAACAAAGGGAAATGTTTGCAGGGGAAACTTTTACTCTGGTTTCTCAGTCTGTTTCCTAGTTCCGGTTTGAAGTTCCTGCAGTTTTCACTGTAAAACCGAGTTGGAGCTAGTACCTCCCCATATATATGTATGGAGAGTTGTTTCAACTGAAAAGAAACTTTGTGTTCCCAACAAGCTATGTGATGGACGGCATTCACACACACATTTCTCTCAGAACTGAGCATGTGGAGAGACGTTCGTTTATCTAGCACAAAGGGAATGGGTTGCAGGAGAAACTATTACTCTGGTTTCTCAGTCTGTTTCCTAGTGCCGGTTTGATCTTCCTGCAGTTTTCACTGTAAAACCGAGTTGGAGCTAAAACCTCCCCATATATATGTATGGAGTGGAGTTTGCAACTAAAAGAAACTTTGTTTTCCCAACAAGCTTGGTGAAGGACGGGTTTCACACACACATATCTCACAGAACTGAGCATATGGAGAGACGTTCTTTCATCTAGCACAAAGTGAACGGGTTGCAGGAGAAACTTTTACACTGGATTCATTTTTTTTCCTAGTGCCGGTTTGAAGTTCCTGCAGTTTTCACTGTAAAACAGAGTTGGAACTAGTACCTACCCATATATATGTATGGAGTGGAGTTTGCAACTGAAAAGAAACTTTGTGTTCCCAACAAGCTAGTTGAAGGACGGCTTCACACACACTTATCTCTAAGAACTGACATGTGGAGAGACGTTCGTTCATTAAGCACAAATGGAACGGGTTGCAGGAGAAACATTTAATCTGGTTTCTCAGTCTTTTTCCTAGTGCCGGTTTGAACTTCCTGCAGTTTTCACTGTAAAACCGAGTTGGAGCTTGTACCTGCCCATATTTTTGTATGGAGTTGGGTTTGCAACTGAAAAGAAAATTTGTGTTCCCAACAAGATATCTGTAGGACGGCTTTCACACACACTTATCTCTTAGAACTGAGCATGGGGAGAGACGTTCGTTCATTAAGCACAAAGGGAACGGGTTGCAGGGGAAATTTTCCTCTGGTTTCTCAGTCTGTTTCCTAGTGCCGGTTTGAATTTCCTGCAGTTTTCACTGTAAAACCGAGTTGGAGCTAGTACCTCCCCATATATATGTATGGAGTGGAGTTTGCAACTGAAAAGTATCTTTGTGTTCCCAACAAGCTAGGTAAAGGACGGCTTCCACATACACTTATCTCTCAGAACTGAGCATGTGGAGAGACGTTCGTTCATCTAGCACAAACGGAACGGGTTGCAGGAGAAACTTTTACTCTGCTTTCCAATTTTTTTCCTAGTGACTGTTTGAGGTTATTGCAGTTTTCACTGTAAAACCGAGTTGGAGCTAGTACCTCCCCATATATATGTATGGAGAGTTGTTTGCAACTGAAAATAAACTTTGTGTTCCCAACAAGCAAGTTGAAGGACGGCTTTCACTCACACTTTTCTCTCAGAACTGACATGTGGAGAGACGATCGTTCATCTAGCACAAAGGGAACGGGTTGCAGGAGAAACATTTACTCTGGTTTCTCAGCCTGTTTCCTAGTGCCGCTTTGAAGTTCCTGCAGTTTTCACTGTAAAACCAAGTTGGAGCTAGTACATACCCTTTTGTATGTATGGATTGGAGTTTGCAACTGAAAAGAAACTTTGTGTTGCCAACAAGCTAGGTGAAGGACGGCTTTCACACAGAATTATCTCTCAGAACTTAGCATGTGGATAGACGTTCGTTCATCTAGCACAAAGGGAACGGGTTACAGGGGAAACTTTTACTCTGGTTTTTCAGTCTGTTTCCTAGTACCGGTTTGAAGTTCCTGCAGTTTTCACTGTAAAACAGAGTTGGAGCTAGTACCTCCCCATATATATGTATGGAGAGTTGTTTGCAACTGAAAAGAAACTTTGTGTTCCCAACAAGCAAGGTGAAGAACGGCTTTCACACACAATTATCACTCAGAACTGAGCATGTGGAGAGACGTTCGTTCATCTAGCACAAAGGGAACGGGTTGCAGGAGAAACTTTTACACTGGTTTCTCAGTCTGTTTCCTAGTTCCGGTTTGAAGTTCCTGCAGTTTTCACTGTAAAACCGAGTTGGAGCTAGTACCTCCCCATATATATTTATGGAGTGGAGTTTGCAACTTTAAAGTACCTTTTTGTTCCCAACAAGCTAGTTTAAGGACGGCTTTCACACACAGTTATCTCTCAGAACTGAGCATGTGGAGAGACGTTCGTTCATCTAGCACAAAAGGAACGGGTTGCAGGAGAAACTTTTACTTTGATTTTTCAGTCTGTTTCCTAGTGTCGGTTTGGAGTTCCTGCAGGTTTCACTGTAAATCCGAGTTGGAGCTTATACCTCCACATATTTATGTATGGAGTGGAGTTTGCAACTGAAAAGTATCTTTGTGTTCCCAACAAGCTATGTGAAGGTCGGCTTTCACACACACTTATCTCTCAGAACTGACATGTGGACAGACGTTCGTTCATCTAGCACAAAGGGAATGTTTTGCAGGAGAAACTTTTACTCTGGTTTCTCAATCTGTTTCCTAGTTCCGGTTTGAAGTTGCTGCAGTTTTCTCTGTAAAACCGAGTTGGAGCTAGTACCTCCGCATTTATATGTATGGAGAGTTGTTTGCAACCGTAAAGAAACTTTGTGTTCCCAACAAGCTAGTATAAGGACGGCTTTCACACACACTTATCTCTCAGAAGTGAGCATGTGGAGAGACGTTCGTTCATCTAGCACAAAGGGAACATTTTGAAGGAGAAAATTTTATTCTGGTTTCTCAGTCTGTTTCCTAGTGCCGGTATGAAGTTCCTGCAGGTTTCACTGTAAAACAGATTTGGAGCTAGTACCTGCCCATATTTATGTATGGAGTGGGGTTTGCAACTGAAAAGAATCTTTGTATTCCCAACAAGCTATGTGAAGTACGGCTTTCACACACACTTATCTTTTAGATCTGAGCATGTGGAGAGACGTTCGTTTATCTAGCACAAAGGGAATGGGTGGAAGGAGAAACTATTACTCTGGTTTCTCAGTCTGTTTCCTAGTGCCGGTATGAAGTTCCTGCAGGTTTCACTGTAAAACAGATTTGGAGCTAGTACCTGCCCATATTTATGTATGGAGTGGAGTTTGCAACTGAAAAGGAACTTTTTGTTGCCAACAAGCTAGGTGAAGTTCGGCTTTCACACACAGTTATATCTCATAACTGAACATGTGGAGACACGTTCGTTCATCTAGCACAATGGGAACAGTTTGTACGCGAAATTTTTACTCTGGTTTCTCAGTAAGTTTCCTAGTGCCGGTTTGAAGTTCCTGCAGTTTTCACTGTAAAACCGAGTTGGAGCTAGTACCTCCCCATATATATGTATGGATTGGAGTTTGCACCTGAAAAGAAACTTTCTTTTCCCAACAAGCTACTTGAAGGTCGGCTTTCACACACACTTATCTCTCATAACTGAACATGTGGAGAGACGTTCGTTCATCTAGCACAAAGAGAACGGGTAGCAGGCGAAATTTTTACTCTGGTTTCTCAGTCTGTTTCCTAGTGCCGGTTTGAAGTTCCTGCCGTTATCACTGTAAAACCGTGTTGGAGCTATTCCCTCCCCTTATATATGTATGGAGTGGAGTTTGCAAAGAAACTTTGTGTTCCCAACAAGCTAGGTGAAGAACGGTCTTCACACACACTTATTTCTCAGAACTGAGCATGAGGAGAAACTTTCGTTCATCTAACACCAAGGGAACGGGTTGCAGGAGAAACTTTTACTCTGGTTTTTAGGTCTGTTTCCTAGTGCCGGTAGGAAGTTCCTGCAGTTTTCACTGTAAAACCGATTTGGAGATAGTACCTGCCCATATTTATGTATGGAGTGGAGTTTGCAACTGAAAAGGATCTTTTTGTCGCCAACAAGCTAGGTGAAGTTCGGCTTTCACACACAGTTATATCTCATAACTGAACATGTGGAGACACGTTCGTTCATCTAGCAAAATGGGAACAGTTTGTAGGCGAAATTTTTACTCTGGTTTCTCAGTCTGTTTCCTAGTGCCGGTTTGATGTTCCTGCCGTTATCACTGTAAAACCGAGTTGGAGCTAGTACCTCCCCATATATATGTATGGAGTGGATATTGCAACTGAAAAGGAAGTTTGTGTTCCCAAAAAGCTAGTTGAATGACGGCTTTCACACACACTTATCTCTCAGAACTGAGCATGAGGAGAGATGTTCGTTCATCTAGCACAAAAGAAACGGGTTGCAGGAGAAACATTTGTTCTGGTTTCTCAGTCTGTTTCCTAGTGCCGGATTTAAGTTCCTGCAGTTTTCACTGTAAAACAGAGTTGGAGCTACTACCTCCCCATATTTATGTACGGATTGGAGTATGCAACTGAAAGAAACCTTGTGTTCCCAACAAGCTATGTGAAGGACGGCTTTCACACACACTTATCTCTCAGAACTGAGCATGTGGAGACACATTCGTTCATCTAACACCAAGGGTACGGGTTGAAGGAGAAACTTTTACTCTGGATTCTCAGTCTGTTCCCTAGTGCCAGTTTGATTTTCCTGCACTTTTCACTTTAAATTGAGTTGGAGCTAGTACCTCCCCAAATATATGTATGGTGTGGATATTGCAACTGAAAAGGAACTTTGTGTTCCCAACAAGCTGGGTGAATGACGGCTTTCACACACACTTATCTCTCAGAACTGAGCATGTGAAGAGACGTTCGTTCATCTAGCACAAAGGGAACGGGTGGCAGGGGAAACTTTTGTTGTGGTTTCTCAGTCTGTTTCCTAGTGCCGGTTTTAAGTTCCTGCAGTTTTCACTGTAAAACCGAGTTGGAGCTAGTACCTCCCCATATATATGTAAGGAGTGGAGTTTGCAACTGAAAAGAAACTTTGTGTTCCCAAAGAGCTAGGTGAAGGACGGCTTTCACACACACTTATCACTCAGAACTGAGCATAAGGAGAGACATTCGTTCATCTAGGACAAAGGGAACGGGTTGCAGGAGAAACTTTTACTCTGGTTTCTCAGTCTGTTTCCTAGTGCCGGTTTGAAGTTCCTGCAGATTTCACTGTAAAAACGAGTTGGAGCTAGTACCTCACCATATATATGTATGGAGAGTTGTTTGCAACTGAAAATAAACATTGTGTTCCCAACAAGCTAGTTGAAGGACGTCTTTCACAAACACTTCTCTCTCAGAACTGACATGTTGAGAGACGTTCGTTCATCTAGCACAAAGGGAACGGGTTGCAGGAGAAACTTTTACTCTGGTTTCTAGGTCTGTTTCCTAGTGCCGGTTGGAAGTTCCTGCAGTTTTCACTGTAAAACCGATTTGGAGCTAGTACCTGCCCACATTTATGTACGGAGTGGAGTTTGCAACTGAAAAGAAACTTTTTGTTGCCAACAAGCTAGGTGAAGGAGGGCTTTCACACACAGTTATATCTCATAACAACATGTGGAGAGACGTTCGTTCATCTAGCACAATGGGAACTGGTTGCAGGCGAAATTTTTTCTCTGGTTTCTCAGTCTGTTTCCTAGTGCCGGTTTGATGTTCCTGCCGTTATCACTGTAAAACCGAGTTGGAGCTAGTACCTCCCCATATATATGTATGGAGGGGATATTGCAACTGAAAAGGAAGTTTGTGTTCCCAACAAGCTGGTTGAAAGACGGCTTTCACACACACTTATCTCTCAGAACTGAGCATGAGGAGAGACGTTCGTTCATCTAGCACAAAAGAAACGGGTTGCAGGAGAAAAATTTTTCTGGTTTCTCAGTCTGTTTCCTAGTGCCGGATTTAAGTTCCTGCAGTTTTCACTGTAAAACCGAGTTGGAGCTAGTACCTCCCCATATATATGTATGGATTGGAGTTTGCACCTGAAAAGAAACTTTCTGTTCCCAACAAGCTACTTGAAGGACGGCTTTCACACACACTTATCTCTCATAACTGAACATGTGGAGAGACGTTCGTTCATCTAGCACAAAGAGAACGGTTAGCAGGCGAAATTTTTACTCTGGTTTCTCAGTCTGTTTCCTAGTGCCGGATTTAAGTTCCTGCAGTTTTCACTGTAAAACCGAGTTGGAGCTAGTACCTCCCCATATATATGTATGGAGTGGAGTTTGCAAAGAAACTTTGTGTTCCCAACAAGCTAGGTGAAGAACGGCCTTCACACACACTTATCTCTCAGAACTGAGCATGAGGAGAAACTTTCGTTCATCTAGCACCAAGGGAACGGGTTGCAGGAGAAACTTTTTCTCTGGTTTCTCAGTCTGTTTCCAAGTGCCAGTTTGAAGTTCCTGCAGTTTTCACTGTAAAACCGAGTTGGAGCTTGTACCTGCCCATATTTATATATGGAGTGGAGTTTGCAACTGAAAAGAAACTTTGTGTTGACAACAAGCTAGGTGAAGGACGGCTTTCACACACACTTATTTCTCAGAACTGAGCATGTGGAGAGACGTTCGTTCATCTAGCGCAAAGGGAACGGTTTGCAGGTGAAATTTTTACACTGGTTTCTCAGTCTGTTTCCTAGTGCCGGTTTGAAGTTCCAGCAGTTTTCACTGTAAAACCGAGTTGGAGTTAGTACCTCCCCATATATATGTATGCAGTGGTGTTTGCAGCTGTAAAGAAACTTTTTGTTCCCAACAAGCTAGTTTAAGGACGGCTTTCAAACACACTTATCTCTCAGAACTGAGCATGTGGAGAGACGTTCGTTCATATAGAACAAATGGAACGGGCTGCAGGAGAAACTTTTACTCTGAATTCTCAGTCTGTTTCCTAGTGCAGGTGTGAATTTCCTGCAGTTTTCACTGTAAAACAGAGTTGGAGCTACTACCTCCCCATATTTATGTACGGAGTGGGGTATGCAACTGAAAAGAAACCTTGTGTTCCCAACAAGCTATGTGAAGGACGGCTTTCACACACACATATCTCTCAGAACTGAGCATGTGGAGACACATTCGTTCATCTAACACCAAGGGTACGGGTTGAAGGAGAAACTTATACTCTGGATTCTCAGTCTGTTTCCTAGTGCCAGTTTGATTTTCCTGCACTTTTCACTTTAAACTGAGTTGGAGCTAGTACCTCCCCATATATATGTATGGTGTGGATATTGCAACTGAAAAGGAACTTTGTGTTCCCAACAAGCTGGGTGAATGACGGCTTTCACACACACTTATCTCTCAGAACTGAGCATGTGAAGAGACGTTCGTTCATCTAGCACAAAGGGAACGGTTGGCAGGGGAAACTTTTTTTGTGGTTTCTCAGTCTGTTTCCTAGTGCCGGTTTTAAGTTCCTGCAGTTTTCACTGTAAAACCGAGTTGGAGCTAGTACCTCCCCATATATATGTATGGAGTGGAGTTTGCAACTGAAAAGAAACTTTGTGTTCCCAAAGAGTTAGGTGAAGGACGGCTTTCACACACACTTATCACTCAGAACTGAGCATAAGGAGAGACATTCCTTCATCTAGGACAAAGGGAACGGGTTGCAGGAGAAATTTTACTCTGGTTTCTCAGTCTGTTTCCTAGTGCCGGTTTGAATTTCCTGCAGATTTCACTGTAAAAACGAGTTGGAGCTAGTACCTCCCCATATATATGTATGGAGTGAGGTTTGCAACTGTAAAGAAACTTTGTGTTCCCAACAAGCAAGTTGAAGGACGGCTTTCACACACACTTATCTCTCAGAACTGAGCATGTGGAGAGACGTTCGTTCATCTAGCAGCAAGGGAACGGGTTGCGGGAGAAACTTTTACTCTGGTTTCTCAGTCTGTTTCCAAGTGCCGGTTTGAAGTTCCTGCAGTTTTCACTCTAAAAGCGAGTTTGACCTACTACCTGCCCATATTTATATATGGAGTGGAGTTTGCAACTGAAAAGAAACTTTGTGTTCCCAACAAGCTAGGTGAAGGACGGCTTTCACACACACTTATCTCTCAGAACTGAGCATGTGGAGAGACGTTCGTTCATCTAGCACAAAGTAACGGGTTGCAGGAGAAACTTTTACACTGGTTTCTCAGTCTGTTTTCTAGTGCCGGTTTGAAGTACCTGCAGTTTTCACTGTAAAACCGAGTTGGAGCTAATACCTCCCCATATTTATGTACGGAGTGGTGTTTGCAACTGAAAAGAAACCTTGTGTTCCAAAGAAGCTATGTGAAGGACGGCTTTCACACACACTTATCTCTCAGAATTGAGCATGTGGAGAGACGTTCATTCATCTAGCACAAAGGGAACGGGTTGCAGGGGAAAATTTTACTCTGGTTTCTCAGTCTCTTTCCTAGTGCCGGTTTGAAGTTCCTGCAGTTTTCACTGTAAAACCGAGTTGGGGCTACTACCTCCCCGTATATATGTATGGAGTGGAGTTTGCAACTGAAAAGAAACTTTGTGTTCCCAACAATCTAGGTGAAGGACGGCTTTCACACACACTTATCTCTCAGAACTGAGCATGTGGAGAGACGTTCGTTCATCTAACACCAATGGTACGGGTTGCAGGAGAAACTTTTACTATGGATTCTCAGTCTGTTTCCTAGTTCCAGTTTGAATTTGCCGCAATTTTCACTGTAAAACCGAGTTGGAGCTAGTACCTCCCCATATAAATGTATGGTGTGGATATTGCAACTGAAAAGGAACTTTGTGTTCCCAACAAGCTGGGTGAATGACGGCTTTCACAGACACTTATCTCTCAGAACTGAGCATGTGAAGAGATGTTCTTTCATCTAGCAAAAAGGGAACGGGTGGCAGGGGAAACATTTGTTGTGGTTTCACAGTCTGTTTCCTAGTGCTGGTTTTAAGTTCCTGCAGTTTTCACTGTAAATA
This sequence comes from Camelus dromedarius, assembly GCF_036321535.1. Lineage (NCBI taxonomy): Eukaryota > Metazoa > Chordata > Mammalia > Artiodactyla > Camelidae > Camelus > Camelus dromedarius. The sequence continues at coordinate 379,182 of NW_026989774.1, forward strand.
AGAGTTGGAGCTAGTACTTCCCCATATACATGTATGGAGTGGAGTTTGCAACTGAAAAGAAACTTTGTGTTTCCAACAAGCTAGGTGAAGGACGGATTTCACACACACTTATCTCTCAGAACTGAGCATGTGGAGAGACGTTCGTTCATCTAGAACAAAGGGAACGGGAAGCAGGAGAAACTTTTACACTGGTTTCTCAGTCTGTTTCCTAGTGCCTGTTTGAAGTTCCTGCAGTTTTCACTGTAAAACCGAGTTGGAGCTAGGACTTCCCCTTATATATGTATGGAGAGGGGTTAGCAACTGAAAAGCAATTTTGTGTTCCCAACAAGCTAGTTGAAGGACGGCTTTCACACACACTTATCACTCAGAAATGAGCATGTGGAGAGACGTTCGTTCATCTAGCACAAAGGGAACGGGTTGCAGGGGAAACTTTTACTCTGGATTCTCAGTCTGTTTCCTAGTGCCGGTTTGAAGTTCCTGCAGTTTTCACTGTAAAACCGAGTTGGAGCTACTACCTCCCCATAAATATATGTATGGATTGGAGTTTGCAACTGAAAAGAAACTTTGTGTTCCCAACAAGCTAGGTGAAGGACGGCTTTCACACACACTTATCTCTCAGAACTGACATGCGGAGAGACGTTCGTTCATCTAGCACAAAGGGAACGGTTTGCAGGAGAAACTTTTACACTGGTTTCTCAGTCTGTTTCCTAGTGCCGGATAGAAATTCCTGCAGTTTTCACTGTAAAACCGAGTTGGAGCTAGTACCTCCCCATATATATAAATGGAGTGGAGTTTGCAACTTTAAAGAAACTTTGTGTTCCCAACAAGCAAGTTGAAGGACGGCTTTCAGACACACATATCTCTCAGAACTGAGCATGTGGAGACACATTCGTTCATCTAACAACAAGGGTACGGGTTGCAGGAGAAACTTTTACTCTGGATTCTCAGTCTGTTTCCTAGTGCCAGTTTGAATTTCCCGCACTTTTCACTGTAAAACCGAGTTGGAGCTAGTACCTCCCCATATATATGTATGGTGTGGATATTGCAACTTAAAAGGAACTTTGTGTTCCCAACAAGCTGTGTGAATGACGGCTTTCACACACACTTATCTCTCAGAACTGAGCATGTGAAGAGAAGTTCGTTCATCTAGCACAAAGTGTACGGGTGGCAGGGGAAACTTTTGTTGTGGTTTCTCAGTCTGTTTCCTAGTGCCGGTTTGAAGTTCCTGCAGTTTTCACTGTAAAACCGAGTTGGAGCTAGTACCTCCCCATATATTTGTATGGAGTGGAATTTGCAACTGAAAAGAAACTTTGTGTTTCCAACAAGCTAGGTGAAGTACGGCTTTCACACACACTTATCTGTCAGAACTGAGCATGTGGAGAGACGTTCGTTCATCCTGCACAATCGGAACGGGTTGCAGGAGAAAATTTTACTCTGGTTTCTCTGTTTTTTTCCTAGTGCCTGTTTGAAGTTCCTGCAGTTTTCATTGTAAAACCGAGTTGGAACTAGGATATCCCCATATATTGTATGGTGAGGTGTTAGCAACTGAAAAGGAACTTTGTGTTCCCAACAAGCTAGGTGAAGGACGGCTTTCACACACACTTATCTCTCAGAACTGAGCATGTGGATAGACGTTCGTTCATCTAGCACAAAAGGAACGGGTTGCATGAGAAACTTTTACTCTGGTTTCTCAGCCTGTTTCCTAGTGCCGGTTTGAAGTTCCTGCAGTTTTCACTGTAAAACCGAGTTGGAGCTAGTACCTCCCCATATATACGTATGGAGAGTTGTTTGCAACTGAAAATAAACTTTGTGTTCCCAACAAGCTAGTTGAAAGACGGCTTTCACACACACTTATCTCTCAGAACTGACATGTGGAGAGACGTTCGATCATCTAGCACAAAGGGAACGGTTTGCAGGAGTAACTTTTAGTCTGGTTTCTAGGTCTGATTCCAAGTGCCGGATGGAAGTTCCTGCAGTTTTCACTTTAAAACCGATTTGGAGCTAGTACCTGCCCATATTTATGTATGGAGTGGAGTTTGCAACTGAAAAGAAACTTTGTGTTCCCAACAAGCTAGGTGAAGGACGGCTTTCACTCACAATTATCTCTCAGAAATGAGCATGTGTATAGACGTTTGTTCATCTAGCACAAAGGGAACGTTTTGCAGGAGAAACTTTTACACAGGTTTCTCAGTCTGTTTCCTAGTGTCGGTTTGAAATTCCTGCAGTTTTCACTGTAAAACCGATTTGGAGCTAGTACCTGCCCACATTTATGTATGGAGTGGAGTTTGCAACTGAAAAGAAACTTTTTGTTGCCAACAAGCTAGGTGAAGTTGGGCTTTCACACACAGTTATATCTCATAACAACATGTGGAGAGACGTTCGTTCATCTAGCACAAAAGAAACGGGTGGCAGGAGAAACAATTGTTCTGGTTTCTCAGTCTGTTTCCTAGTGCCGGATTTAAGTTCCTACAGTTTTCACTGTAAAACCGAGTTGGAGCTAGTACCTCCCCATATATATGTATGGATTGGAGTTAGCACCTGAAAAGAAACTTTCTGTTCCCCACAAGCTACTTGAAGGACGGCTTTCACACACACTTATCTCTCAGAACTGAGCATGAGGAGAGACGTTCGTTCATCTAGCACCAAGGGAACGGGTTGCGGGAGAAACTTTTACTCTGATTTCTTAGTCTGTTTCCAAGTGCCGGTTTGAAGTTCCTGCAGTTTTCACTCTAAAACCGAGTTTGAGCTAGTACCTGCCCATATTTATGTATGGAGTGGAGTTTGCAACTGAAAAGAAACTTTGTGTTGCCAACATGCTAGGTGAAGGACGGCTTTCACACACACTTATCTCTCAGAACTCAGCATGTGGAGAGACGTTCTTTTTCTAGCACAAAGGGAACGGGTGGCAGGAGAATTTTACTCTGGATTCTCAGTCTGTTTCCTAGTGTCGGTTTGAATTTCCTGCAGTTTTCACTGTAAAATCGAGTTGGAGCTAGTACCTCCCCATATATATGTATGGAGTGGAGTTTGCAACTGAAAAGAAACTTTGTGTTCCCAACAAGCTAGGTGAAGGACGGCTTTCACACACACTTATCTCTCAGAACTGAGCATGTGGAGAGACGTTCGTTCATCTAGCAAAAAGGGAACGGTTTGCATGAGAAATTTTAACTCTGGTTTCTCAGTCTGTTTCCTAGTGCCGGTTTGAAGTTCCTGCAGTTTTCACTGTAAAACCGAGTTGGAGCTAGTACCTCCCCATATATATGTATGGAGAGTTGTTTGCAACTGAAAATAAACTTTGTGTTCCCAACAAGCTAGTTGAAGAACGGCTTTCACAAACACTTCTCTCTCAGAAGTGACATGTGGAGAGACGTTCGTTCATCTAGCACAAAAGAAACGGGTTGCAGGCGAAATTTTTTCTCTGGTTTCTCAGTCTGTTTCCTAGTGCCGGTTTGAAGTTCCTGCCGTTATCACTGTAAAACCGAGTTGGAGCTAGTACCTCCCCATATATATGTATGGAGGGGATATTGCAACTGAAATGGAAGTTTGTGTTCCCAACAAGCTGGTTGAAAGACGGCTTTCACACACACTTATCTCTCAGAACTGAGCATGAGGAGAGACGTTCGTTCATCTAGCACAAAAGAAACGGGTTGCAGGAGAAACATTTGTTCTGGTTTCTCAGACTGTTTCCTTGTGCCGGATTTAAGTTCCTGCAGTTTTCACTGTAAAACCGAGTTGGAGCTAGTACCTCCCCATATATATGTATGGATTGGAGTTTGCACCTGAAAAGAAACTTTCTGTTCCCAAAAAGATACTTGAAGGACGACTTTCACACACACTTATCTCTCAGATATGAGCATGAGGAGAGACGTTCGTTCATCTAGCACCAAGGGAACGGGTTGCGGGAGAAACTTTTACTCTGGTTTCTCAGTCTGTTTCCAAGTGCCGGTTTGAAGTTCCTGCAGTTTTCACTCTAAAACCGAGTTTGAGCTACTACCTGCCCATATTTATATATGGAGTGGAGTTTGCAACTGAAAAGAAACTTTGTGTTCCCAACAAGCTAGGTGAAGGACGGCTTTCACACACACTTATCTCTCAGAACTGAGCATGTGGAGAGACGTTCGTTCATCTAGCACAAAGTAACGGGTTGCAGGAGAAACTTTTACACTGGTTTCTCAGTCTGTTTTCTAGTGCCGGTTTGAAGTACCTGCAGTTTTCACTGTAAAACCGAGTTGGAGCTAATACCTCCCCATATTTATGTACGGAGTGGTGTTTGCAACTGAAAAGAAACCTTGTGTTCCAAAGAAGCTATGTGAAGGACGGCTTTCACACACACTTATCTCTCAGAATTGAGCATGTGGAGAGGCGTTCATTCATCTAGCACAAAGGGAACGGGTTGCAGGGGAAAATTTTACTCTGGTTTCTCAGTCTCTTTCCTAGTGCCGGTTTGAAGTTCCTGCAGTTTTCACTGTAAAACCGAGTTGGGGCTACTACCTCCCCATATATATGTATGGAGTGGAGTTTGCAACTGAAAAGAAACTTTGTGTTCCCAACAATCTAGGTGAAGGACGGCTTTCACACACATTTATCTCTCAGAACTGAGCATGTGGAGAGACGTTCGTTCATCTAACACCAATGGTACGGGTTGCAGGAGAAACTTTTACTATGGATTCTCAGTCTGTTTCCTAGTGCCAGTTTGAATTTGCCGCAATTTTCACTGTAAAACCGAGTTGGAGCTAGTACCTCCCCATATAAATGTATGGTGTGGATATTGCAACTGAAAAGGAACTTTGTGTTCCCAACAAGCTGGGTGAATGACGGCTTTCACAGACACTTATCTCTCAGAACTGAGCATGTGAAGAGATGTTCTTTCATCTAGCAAAAAGGGAACGGGTGGCAGGGGAAACATTTGTTGTGGTTTCACAGTCTGTTTCCTAGTGCTGGTTTTAAGTTCCTGCAGTTTTCACTGTAAATAAGAGTTGGAGCTAGTACTTCCCCATATACATGTATGGAGTGGAGTTTGCAACTGAAAAGAAACTTTGTGTTTCCAACAAGCTAGGTGAAGGACGGATTTCACACACACTTATCTCTCAGAACTGAGCATGTGGAGAGACGTTCGTTCATCTAGCACAAAGGGAACGGGTTGCAGGAGAAACTTTTACACTGGTTTCTCAGTCTGTTTCCTAGTGCCTGTTTGAAGTTCCTGCAGTTTTCACTGTAAAACCGAGTTGGAGCTAGGACTTCCCCTTATATATGTATGGAGAGGGGTTAGCAACTGAAAAGCAATTTTGTGTTCCCAACAAGCTAGTTGAAGGACGGCTTTCACACACACTTATCACTCAGAAATGAGCATGTGGAGAGACGTTCGTTCATCTAGCACAAAGGGAACGGGTTGCAGGGGAAACTTTTACTCTGGATTCTCAGTCTGTTTCCTAGTGCCGGTTTGAAGTTCCTGCAATTTTCACTGTAAAACCGAGTTGGAGCTACTACCTCCCCATAAATATATGTATGGATTGGAGTTTGCAACTGAAAAGAAACTTTGTGTTCCCAACAAGCTAGGTGAAGGACGGCTTTCACACACACTTATCTCTCAGAACTGACATGCGGAGAGACGTTCGTTCATCTAGCACAAAGGGAACGTTTTGCAGGAGAAACTTTTACACTGGTTTCTCAGTCTGTTTCCTAGTGCCGGATAGAAATTCCTGCAGTTTTCACTGTAAAACCGAGTTGGAGCTAGTACCTCCAAATATATATAAATGGAGTGGAGTTTGCAACTTTAAAGAAACTTTGTGTTCCCAACAAGCAAGTTGAAGGACGGCTTTCAGACACACATATGTCTCAGAACTGAGCATGTGGAGACACATTCGTTCATCTAACAACAAGGGTACGGGTTGCAGGAGAAACTTTTACTCTGGATTCTCAGTCTGTTTCCTAGTGCCAGTTTGAATTTCCCGCACTTTTCACTGTAAAACCGAGTTGGAGCTAGTACCTCCCCATATATATGTATGGAGTGAATATTGCAACTTAAAAGGAACTTTGTGTTCCCAACAAGCTGTGTGAATGACGGCTTTCACACACACTTATCTCTCAGAACTGAGCATGTGAAGAGAAGTTCGTTCATCTAGCACAAAGTGTACGGGTGGCAGGGGAAACATTTGTTGTGGTTTCTCAGTCTGTTTCCTAGTGCCGGTTTGAAGTTCCTGCAGTTTTCACTGTAAAACCGAGTTGGAGCTAGTACCTCCCCATATATTTGTATGGAGTGGAGTTTGCAACTGAAAAGAAACTTTGTGTTTCCAACAAGCTAGGTGAAGTACGGCTTTCACACACACTTATCTGTCAGAACTGAGCATGTGGAGAGACGTTCGTTCATCCTGCACAATCGGAACGGGTTGCAGGAGAAAATTTTACTCTGGTTTCTCTGTTTTTTTCCTAGTGCCTGTTTGAAGTTCCTGCAGTTTTCATTGTAAAACCGAGTTGGAACTAGGATATCCCCATATATTGTATGGTGAGGTGTTAGCAACTGAAAAGGAACTTTGTGTTCCCAACCAGCTAGGTGAAGGACGGCTTTCACACACACTTATCTCTCAGAACTGAGCATGTGGAGAGACGTTCGTTCATCTAGCACAAAGGGAACGAGATGCTGGAGAAACTTTACTCTGGTTTCTCAGTCTGTTTCCTAGTGCCGGTTTTAAGTTCCTGCAGTTTTCACTGTAAAACCGAGTTGGAGCTAATACTTCCCCATATTTACGAATGGAGTGGAGTTTGCAACTAAAAAGAAACTTTGTGTTCCCAACAAGCTATGTGAAGTACGGCTTTCACACACATTTATCTCTCAGAAATGACATGTGGTGAGACGTTCGTTCATCTAGCACAAAGGGAACGTTTTGCAGGAGAAACTTTTACTCTGGTTTCTCAGTCTGTTTCCTAGTGCCGGTTTGAAGTTCCTGCAGTTATCACTGTAAAACCGAGTTGGAGCTAGTACCTCCCCATATATATGTATGGAGAGTTGTTTGCAACTGAAAAGAAACTTTGTGTTCCCAACAAGCAAGGTGAAGGACGGCTTTCACACACACTTATCGCTCAGAACTGAGCATGTGGAGAGACGTTCTTTCATCTAGCACAAAGTGAACGGGTTGCAGGAGAAACTTTTACTCTGGTTTCTAAGTCTGTTTCCTAGTGCCGTTTGAAGTTCCTGTAGTTTTCACTGTAAAACCGAGTTGGAGCGAGTACATCCCCATATATATGTATGGAGTGGAGTTTGCAACTGAAAAGAAACTTTGTGTTCCCGACAAGCTATGTGAAGGACGGCATTCACACACACTTATCGCTCAGAACTGAGCATGTGGAGAGACGTTCGTTTATCTAGCACAATGGGAATGGGTTGCAGGAGAAACTATTACTCTGGTTTCTCTGTCTGTTTCCTAGTGCCGGTTTGAATTTCCTGCACTTTTCACTGTAAAACAGAGTTGGAGCTAGTACCTCCCCATATAAATATATGGTGTGGATACTGCAACTGAAAAGGAACTTTGTGTTCCCAACAAGCTGGATGAATGACGGCTTTCACAGACACTTATCTCTCAGAACTGAGCATGTGAAGAGATGTTCTTTCATCTAGCAAAAAGGGAACTGGTGGCAGGGGAAACATTTGTTGTGGTTTCACAGTCTGTTTCCTAGTGCCGGTTTTAAGTTCCTGCAGTTTTCACTGTAAAAAAGAGTTGGAGCTAGTACTTCCCCATATACATGTATGGAGTGGAGTTTGCAACTGAAAAGAAACTTTGTGTTTCCAACAAGCTAGGTGAAGGACGGCTTTCACACACACTTATCTCTCAGAACTGAGCATGTGGAGAGACGTTCGTTCATCTAGCACAAAGGGAACGGGTTGCAGGAGAAACTTTTACACTGGTTTCTCAGTCTGTTTCCTAGTGCCTGTTTGAAGTTCCTGCAGTTTTCACTGTAAAACCGAGTTGGAGCTAGGACTTCCCCATATATATGTATAGAGTGGAGTTTGCAACTGAAAAGCAATTTTGTGTTCCCAACAAGCTAGTTGAAGTACGGCTTTCACACACAATTATCTCTCAGAACTGAGCATGTGGATAGACGTTCGTTCATCTAGCACAAAAGGAACGGTTTGCAGGAGAAACTTTTACTCTTGTTTCTCAGACTGTTTCCTAGTGCCGGTTTGAATTTCCTGCAGTTTTCACTGTAAAACCGAGTTGGAGCTAGTTCCTCCCCATATATATGTATGGAGAGTTGTTAGCAACTGAAAATACACTTTGTGTTCCCAACAAGCTAGTTGAAGGACGGCTTTCACACACACTTATCTCTCAGAAGTGAGCATGTTGATAGACGTTCGTTCATCTAGCACAAAGGGAACGGTTTGCAGGAGAAACTTTTACTCTGGTTTCTCAGCCTGTTTCCTAGTGCCGGTTGGAAGTTCCTGCAGTTTTCACTGTAAAACCGAGTTGGAGCTAGTACCTCCCCATGTATATGTAAGGAGAGTTGTTTGCAACTGAAAATAAAATTTGTGGTCCCAACAAGCTAGTTGAAGGACGGCTTTCACACACACTTATCTCTCACAACTGACATGTGGAGAGACGTTCGTTCATGTAGCACAAAGGGAACGGATTGCAGGAAAAAATTTTAGTCTTCATTCTAGGTCTGTATCCTAGTGCCGGATGGAAGTTCCTGCAGTTTTCACTGTAAAACCGATTTGGAGATAGTACCTGCCCACATATATGTATGGATTGGGGTTTGCAACTGAAAAGAAACTTTGTGTTCCCAACAAGCTAGGTGAAGGACGGCTTTCACACACACTTAACACTCAGAACTGAGCATGTGGAGAGACGTTCGTTCATCTAGCACAAAGGGAACGGGTTGCAGGGGAAACTTTACTCTGGATTCTCAGTCTGTTTCCTATGCCGGTTTGAAGTTCCTGCAGTTTTCACTGTAAAACCGAGTTGGAGCTACTACCTCCCCATAAATATATGTATGGATTTGAGTTTGCAACTGAAAAGAAACTTTGTGTTCCCAACAAGCTAGGTGAAGGACGGCTTTCACACACACTTATCTCTCAGAAGTGAGCATGTGGATACACGTTCGTTCATCTAGCACAAAGGGAACGGGTTGCAGGAGAAAATTTTACTCTGGTTTCTCAGTTTCTTTCCTAGTGCCTGTTTGAAGTTCCTGCAGTTTTCACTGTAAAACAGAGTTGGAGCTTGGACCTCCCCATATATATGTATGGAGAGGTGTTAGCAACTGAAAAGAAATTTTGTGTTCCCAACAAGCTATGTTAAGGACGGCTTTCACACACACTTACCTCTCAGAACTGAGCATGTGGATAGACGTTCGTTCATCTAGCACAAAATGAGCGGGTTGCAGGAGAAACTTTTACTCTGGTTTCTCAGCCTGTTTCCTAGTGCCGGTTTGAATTTCCTGCAGTTTTCACTGTAAAACAAAGTTGGAGCTAGTACCTCCCCATATATATGTATGGAGAGTTGTTAGCAACTGAAAATAAACTTTGTGTTCCCAACAAGCTTGTTGAAGGACGGCTTTCACACACACTTATCTCTCAGAAGTGAGCATGTGGATACACGTTCGTTCATCTAGCACAAAGGGAACGGGTTGCAGGAGAAAATTTTTCTCTGGTTACTCAGCCTGTTTCCTAGTGCCGGTTGGAAGTTCCTGCAGTTTTCACTGCAAAACCAAGTTGGAGCTTGTACCTCCCCATATATATGTATGGAGAGTTGTTTGCAAATGAAAATAAACTTTGTGTTCCCAACAAGCTAGTTGAAGGACGGCTTTCACACACACTTACCTCTCAGAAATGACATGCGGAGAGACGTTCGTTCATCTAGCACAAAGGGAACGGGTTGCAGGAAAAATTTTAGTCTGGATTCTTGGTCTTTTTCCTAGTGCCGGATGGAAGTTCCTGCAGTTTTCACTTTAAAACCAATTTGGAGCTAGTACCTGCCCATATTTTTATATGGAGTGGAGTTTGCAACTGAAAAGAAACTTTTTGTTGCCAACAAGCTAGGTGAAGGACGGCTTTCACTCACAATTATCCCTCAGAATTGAGCATGTGGATAGACGTTCGTTCATCTAGCACAAAGGGAACGGGTTGCAGGAGAAATATTTACTCTGATTTCTCAGTCTCTTTCCTAGTGCCGGTTTGAAGTTCCTGCATGTTTCACTGTAAAACCGAGTTGGAGCTACTACCTCCCCATATATATGTATGGAGAGTTGTTTGCAACTGAAAAGAAACTTTGTGTTCCCAACAAGCAAGGTGAAAGACGGCTTTCACACACACTTTTCTCTCAGAACTGAGCATGTGGAGAGACGTTCGTTCATCTAGCACAAAGGGAACGGTTTGCAGGAGAAACTTTTACACTGGTTTCTCAGTCTGTTTCCTAGTGCCGGATAGAAATTCCTGCAGTTTTCACTGTAAAACCGAGTTGGAGCTAGTACCTCCCCATATATATAAATGGAGTGGAGTTTGCAACTGTAAAGAAGCTTTGTGTTCCCATCAAGCAAGTTGAAGGACGGCTTTCAGACACACATATCTCTCAGAACTGAGCATGTGGAGACACATTCGTTCATCTAACAACAAGGGTACGGGTTGCAGGAGAAACTTTTACTCTGGATTCTCAGTCTGTTTCCTAGTGCCTGTTTGAATTTCCCGCACTTTTCACTGTAAAACCGAGTTGGAGCTAGTACCTCCCTATATATATGTATGGTGTGGATATTGCAACTTAAAAGGAACTTTGTGTTTCCAACAAGCTGTGTGAATGAAGGCTTTCACACACACTTATCTGTCAGAACTGAGCATGTGGAGAGACGTTCGTTCATCCTGCAAAATCGGAACGGGTTGCAGGAGAAAATTTTACTCTGGTTTCTCGGTTTTTTCCTAGTGCCTGTTTGAAGTTCCTGCAGTTTTCATTGTAAAACCGAATTGGAACTAGGATATCCCCATATATTGTATGGTGAGGTGTTAGCAACTGAAAAGAAACTTTGTGTTCCCAACAAGCTAGGTGAAGGACGGCTTTCACACACACTTATCTCTCAGAACTGAGCATGTGGATAGACGTTCGTTCATCTAGCACAAAAGGAACGGGTTGCATGAGAAACTTTTACTCTGGTTTCTCAGCCTGTTTCCTAGTGCCGGTTTGAAGTTCCTGCAGTTTTCACTGTAAAACCGAGTTGGAGCTAGTACCTCCCCATATATATGTATGGAGAGTTGTTTGCAACTGAAAATAAACTTTGTGTTCCCAACAAGCTAGTTGAATGACGGCTTTCACACACACTTATCTCTCAGAACTGACATGTGGAGAGACGTTCGTTCATCTAGCACAAAGGGAACGGTTTGCAGGAGTAACTTTTAGTCTGGTTTCTAGGTCTGTTTCCAAGTGCCGGATGGAAGTTCCTGCAGTTTTCACTTTAAAACCGATTTGGAGCTAGTACCTGCCCATATTTATGTATGGAGTGGAGTTTGCAACTGAAAAGAACCTTTTTGTTGCCAACAAGCTAGGTGAAGGACGGCTTTCACTCACAATTATCTCTCAGAAATGAGCATGTGTATAGACGTTTGTTCATCTAGCACAAAGGGAACGGGTTGCAGGAGAAACTTTTACTCTGGTTTCTCAGCCTGTTTCCTAGTGCCGGTTTGAAGTTCCTGCAGTTTTCACTGTAAAACCGAGTTGGAGCTAGTACCTCCCCATATATATGTATGGAGGGGATATTGCAACTGAAATGGAAGTTTGTGTTCCCAACAAGCTGGTTGAAAGACGGCTTTCACACACACTTATCTCTCAGAACTGAGCATGAGGAGAGACGTTCGTTCATCTAGCACAAAAGAAACGGGTTGCAGGAGAAACATTTGTTCTGGTTTCTCAGACTGTTTCCTTGTGCCGGATTTAAGTTCCTGCAGTTTTCACTGTAAAACCGAGTTGGAGCTAGTACCTCCCCATATATATGTATGGATTGGAGTTTGCACCTGAAAAGAAACTTTCTGTTCCCAAAAAGATACTTGAAGGACGACTTTCACACACACTTATCTCTCAGATATGAGCATGAGGAGAGACGTTCGTTCATCTAGCACCAAGGGAACGGGTTGCGGGAGAAACTTTTACTCTGGTTTCTCAGTCTGTTTCCAAGTGCCGGTTTGAAGTTCCTGCAGTTTTCACTCTAAAACCGAGTTTGAGCTACTACCTGCCCATATTTATATATGGAGTGGAGTTTGCAACTGAAAAGAAACTTTGTGTTCCCAACAAGCTAGGTGAAGGACGGCTTTCACACACACTTATCTCTCAGAACTGAGCATGTGGAGAGACGTTCGTTCATCTAGCACAAAGTAACGGGTTGCAGGAGAAACTTTTACACTGGTTTCTCAGTCTGTTTTCTAGTGCCGGTTTGAAGTACCTGCAGTTTTCACTGTAAAACCGAGTTGGAGCTAATACCTCCCCATATTTATGTACGGAGTGGTGTTTGCAACTGAAAAGAAACCTTGTGTTCCAAAGAAGCTATGTGAAGGACGGCTTTCACACACACTTATCTCTCAGAATTGAGCATGTGGAGAGGCGTTCATTCATCTAGCACAAAGGGAACGGGTTGCAGGGGAAAATTTTACTCTGGTTTCTCAGTCTCTTTCCTAGTGCCGGTTTGAAGTTCCTGCAGTTTTCACTGTAAAACCGAGTTGGGGCTACTACCTCCCCATATATATGTATGGAGTGGAGTTTGCAACTGAAAAGAAACTTTGTGTTCCCAACAATCTAGGTGAAGGACGGCTTTCACACACATTTATCTCTCAGAACTGAGCATGTGGAGAGACGTTCGTTCATCTAACACCAATGGTACGGGTTGCAGGAGAAACTTTTACTATGGATTCTCAGTCTGTTTCCTAGTGCCAGTTTGAATTTGCCGCAATTTTCACTGTAAAACCGAGTTGGAGCTAGTACCTCCCCATATAAATGTATGGTGTGGATATTGCAACTGAAAAGGAACTTTGTGTTCCCAACAAGCTGGGTGAATGACGGCTTTCACAGACACTTATCTCTCAGAACTGAGCATGTGAAGAGATGTTCTTTCATCTAGCAAAAAGGGAACGGGTGGCAGGGGAAACATTTGTTGTGGTTTCACAGTCTGTTTCCTAGTGCTGGTTTTAAGTTCCTGCAGTTTTCACTGTAAATAAGAGTTGGAGCTAGTACTTCCCCATATACATGTATGGAGTGGAGTTTGCAACTGAAAAGAAACTTTGTGTTTCCAACAAGCTAGGTGAAGGACGGATTTCACACACACTTATCTCTCAGAACTGAGCATGTGGAGAGACGTTCGTTCATCTAGCACAAAGGGAACGGGTTGCAGGAGAAACTTTTACACTGGTTTCTCAGTCTGTTTCCTAGTGCCTGTTTGAAGTTCCTGCAGTTTTCACTGTAAAACCGAGTTGGAGCTAGGACTTCCCCTTATATATGTATGGAGAGGGGTTAGCAACTGAAAAGCAATTTTGTGTTCCCAACAAGCTAGTTGAAGGACGGCTTTCACACACACTTATCACTCAGAAATGAGCATGTGGAGAGACGTTCGTTCATCTAGCACAAAGGGAACGGGTTGCAGGGGAAACTTTTACTCTGGATTCTCAGTCTGTTTCCTAGTGCCGGTTTGAAGTTCCTGCAATTTTCACTGTAAAACCGAGTTGGAGCTACTACCTCCCCATAAATATATGTATGGATTGGAGTTTGCAACTGAAAAGAAACTTTGTGTTCCCAACAAGCTAGGTGAAGGACGGCTTTCACACACACTTATCTCTCAGAACTGACATGCGGAGAGACGTTCGTTCATCTAGCACAAAGGGAACGTTTTGCAGGAGAAACTTTTACACTGGTTTCTCAGTCTGTTTCCTAGTGCCGGATAGAAATTCCTGCAGTTTTCACTGTAAAACCGAGTTGGAGCTAGTACCTCCAAATATATATAAATGGAGTGGAGTTTGCAACTTTAAAGAAACTTTGTGTTCCCAACAAGCAAGTTGAAGGACGGCTTTCAGACACACATATGTCTCAGAACTGAGCATGTGGAGACACATTCGTTCATCTAACAACAAGGGTACGGGTTGCAGGAGAAACTTTTACTCTGGATTCTCAGTCTGTTTCCTAGTGCCAGTTTGAATTTCCCGCACTTTTCACTGTAAAACCGAGTTGGAGCTAGTACCTCCCCATATATATGTATGGAGTGAATATTGCAACTTAAAAGGAACTTTGTGTTCCCAACAAGCTGTGTGAATGACGGCTTTCACACACACTTATCTCTCAGAACTGAGCATGTGAAGAGAAGTTCGTTCATCTAGCACAAAGTGTACGGGTGGCAGGGGAAACATTTGTTGTGGTTTCTCAGTCTGTTTCCTAGTGCCGGTTTGAAGTTCCTGCAGTTTTCACTGTAAAACCGAGTTGGAGCTAGTACCTCCCCATATATTTGTATGGAGTGGAGTTTGCAACTGAAAAGAAACTTTGTGTTTCCAACAAGCTAGGTGAAGTACGGCTTTCACACACACTTATCTGTCAGAACTGAGCATGTGGAGAGACGTTCGTTCATCCTGCACAATCGGAACGGGTTGCAGGAGAAAATTTTACTCTGGTTTCTCTGTTTTTTTCCTAGTGCCTGTTTGAAGTTCCTGCAGTTTTCATTGTAAAACCGAGTTGGAACTAGGATATCCCCATATATTGTATGGTGAGGTGTTAGCAACTGAAAAGGAACTTTGTGTTCCCAACCAGCTAGGTGAAGGACGGCTTTCACACACACTTATCTCTCAGAACTGAGCATGTGGAGAGACGTTCGTTCATCTAGCACAAAGGGAACGAGATGCTGGAGAAACTTTACTCTGGTTTCTCAGTCTGTTTCCTAGTGCCGGTTTTAAGTTCCTGCAGTTTTCACTGTAAAACCGAGTTGGAGCTAATACTTCCCCATATTTACGAATGGAGTGGAGTTTGCAACTAAAAAGAAACTTTGTGTTCCCAACAAGCTATGTGAAGTACGGCTTTCACACACATTTATCTCTCAGAAATGACATGTGGTGAGACGTTCGTTCATCTAGCACAAAGGGAACGTTTTGCAGGAGAAACTTTTACTCTGGTTTCTCAGTCTGTTTCCTAGTGCCGGTTTGAAGTTCCTGCAGTTATCACTGTAAAACCGAGTTGGAGCTAGTACCTCCCCATATATATGTATGGAGAGTTGTTTGCAACTGAAAAGAAACTTTGTGTTCCCAACAAGCAAGGTGAAGGACGGCTTTCACACACACTTATCGCTCAGAACTGAGCATGTGGAGAGACGTTCTTTCATCTAGCACAAAGTGAACGGGTTGCAGGAGAAACTTTTACTCTGGTTTCTAAGTCTGTTTCCTAGTGCCGTTTGAAGTTCCTGTAGTTTTCACTGTAAAACCGAGTTGGAGCGAGTACATCCCCATATATATGTATGGAGTGGAGTTTGCAACTGAAAAGAAACTTTGTGTTCCCGACAAGCTATGTGAAGGACGGCATTCACACACACTTATCGCTCAGAACTGAGCATGTGGAGAGACGTTCGTTTATCTAGCACAATGGGAATGGGTTGCAGGAGAAACTATTACTCTGGTTTCTCTGTCTGTTTCCTAGTGCCGGTTTGAATTTCCTGCACTTTTCACTGTAAAACAGAGTTGGAGCTAGTACCTCCCCATATAAATATATGGTGTGGATACTGCAACTGAAAAGGAACTTTGTGTTCCCAACAAGCTGGATGAATGACGGCTTTCACAGACACTTATCTCTCAGAACTGAGCATGTGAAGAGATGTTCTTTCATCTAGCAAAAAGGGAACTGGTGGCAGGGGAAACATTTGTTGTGGTTTCACAGTCTGTTTCCTAGTGCCGGTTTTAAGTTCCTGCAGTTTTCACTGTAAAAAAGAGTTGGAGCTAGTACTTCCCCATATACATGTATGGAGTGGAGTTTGCAACTGAAAAGAAACTTTGTGTTTCCAACAAGCTAGGTGAAGGACGGCTTTCACACACACTTATCTCTCAGAACTGAGCATGTGGAGAGACGTTCGTTCATCTAGCACAAAGGGAACGGGTTGCAGGAGAAACTTTTACACTGGTTTCTCAGTCTGTTTCCTAGTGCCTGTTTGAAGTTCCTGCAGTTTTCACTGTAAAACCGAGTTGGAGCTAGGACTTCCCCATATATATGTATAGAGTGGAGTTTGCAACTGAAAAGCAATTTTGTGTTCCCAACAAGCTAGTTGAAGTACGGCTTTCACACACAATTATCTCTCAGAACTGAGCATGTGGATAGACGTTCGTTCATCTAGCACAAAAGGAACGGTTTGCAGGAGAAACTTTTACTCTTGTTTCTCAGACTGTTTCCTAGTGCCGGTTTGAATTTCCTGCAGTTTTCACTGTAAAACCGAGTTGGAGCTAGTTCCTCCCCATATATATGTATGGAGAGTTGTTAGCAACTGAAAATACACTTTGTGTTCCCAACAAGCTAGTTGAAGGACGGCTTTCACACACACTTATCTCTCAGAAGTGAGCATGTTGATAGACGTTCGTTCATCTAGCACAAAGGGAACGGTTTGCAGGAGAAACTTTTACTCTGGTTTCTCAGCCTGTTTCCTAGTGCCGGTTGGAAGTTCCTGCAGTTTTCACTGTAAAACCGAGTTGGAGCTAGTACCTCCCCATGTATATGTAAGGAGAGTTGTTTGCAACTGAAAATAAAATTTGTGGTCCCAACAAGCTAGTTGAAGGACGGCTTTCACACACACTTATCTCTCACAACTGACATGTGGAGAGACGTTCGTTCATGTAGCACAAAGGGAACGGATTGCAGGAAAAAATTTTAGTCTTCATTCTAGGTCTGTATCCTAGTGCCGGATGGAAGTTCCTGCAGTTTTCACTGTAAAACCGATTTGGAGATAGTACCTGCCCACATATATGTATGGATTGGGGTTTGCAACTGAAAAGAAACTTTGTGTTCCCAACAAGCTAGGTGAAGGACGGCTTTCACACACACTTAACACTCAGAACTGAGCATGTGGAGAGACGTTCGTTCATCTAGCACAAAGGGAACGGGTTGCAGGGGAAACTTTACTCTGGATTCTCAGTCTGTTTCCTATGCCGGTTTGAAGTTCCTGCAGTTTTCACTGTAAAACCGAGTTGGAGCTACTACCTCCCCATAAATATATGTATGGATTTGAGTTTGCAACTGAAAAGAAACTTTGTGTTCCCAACAAGCTAGGTGAAGGACGGCTTTCACACACACTTATCTCTCAGAAGTGAGCATGTGGATACACGTTCGTTCATCTAGCACAAAGGGAACGGGTTGCAGGAGAAAATTTTACTCTGGTTTCTCAGTTTCTTTCCTAGTGCCTGTTTGAAGTTCCTGCAGTTTTCACTGTAAAACAGAGTTGGAGCTTGGACCTCCCCATATATATGTATGGAGAGGTGTTAGCAACTGAAAAGAAATTTTGTGTTCCCAACAAGCTATGTTAAGGACGGCTTTCACACACACTTACCTCTCAGAACTGAGCATGTGGATAGACGTTCGTTCATCTAGCACAAAATGAGCGGGTTGCAGGAGAAACTTTTACTCTGGTTTCTCAGCCTGTTTCCTAGTGCCGGTTTGAATTTCCTGCAGTTTTCACTGTAAAACAAAGTTGGAGCTAGTACCTCCCCATATATATGTATGGAGAGTTGTTAGCAACTGAAAATAAACTTTGTGTTCCCAACAAGCTTGTTGAAGGACGGCTTTCACACACACTTATCTCTCAGAAGTGAGCATGTGGATACACGTTCGTTCATCTAGCACAAAGGGAACGGGTTGCAGGAGAAAATTTTTCTCTGGTTACTCAGCCTGTTTCCTAGTGCCGGTTGGAAGTTCCTGCAGTTTTCACTGCAAAACCAAGTTGGAGCTTGTACCTCCCCATATATATGTATGGAGAGTTGTTTGCAAATGAAAATAAACTTTGTGTTCCCAACAAGCTAGTTGAAGGACGGCTTTCACACACACTTACCTCTCAGAAATGACATGCGGAGAGACGTTCGTTCATCTAGCACAAAGGGAACGGGTTGCAGGAAAAATTTTAGTCTGGATTCTTGGTCTTTTTCCTAGTGCCGGATGGAAGTTCCTGCAGTTTTCACTTTAAAACCAATTTGGAGCTAGTACCTGCCCATATTTTTATATGGAGTGGAGTTTGCAACTGAAAAGAAACTTTTTGTTGCCAACAAGCTAGGTGAAGGACGGCTTTCACTCACAATTATCCCTCAGAATTGAGCATGTGGATAGACGTTCGTTCATCTAGCACAAAGGGAACGGGTTGCAGGAGAAATATTTACTCTGATTTCTCAGTCTCTTTCCTAGTGCCGGTTTGAAGTTCCTGCATGTTTCACTGTAAAACCGAGTTGGAGCTACTACCTCCCCATATATATGTATGGAGAGTTGTTTGCAACTGAAAAGAAACTTTGTGTTCCCAACAAGCAAGGTGAAAGACGGCTTTCACACACACTTTTCTCTCAGAACTGAGCATGTGGAGAGACGTTCGTTCATCTAGCACAAAGGGAACGGTTTGCAGGAGAAACTTTTACACTGGTTTCTCAGTCTGTTTCCTAGTGCCGGATAGAAATTCCTGCAGTTTTCACTGTAAAACCGAGTTGGAGCTAGTACCTCCCCATATATATAAATGGAGTGGAGTTTGCAACTGTAAAGAAGCTTTGTGTTCCCATCAAGCAAGTTGAAGGACGGCTTTCAGACACACATATCTCTCAGAACTGAGCATGTGGAGACACATTCGTTCATCTAACAACAAGGGTACGGGTTGCAGGAGAAACTTTTACTCTGGATTCTCAGTCTGTTTCCTAGTGCCTGTTTGAATTTCCCGCACTTTTCACTGTAAAACCGAGTTGGAGCTAGTACCTCCCTATATATATGTATGGTGTGGATATTGCAACTTAAAAGGAACTTTGTGTTTCCAACAAGCTGTGTGAATGAAGGCTTTCACACACACTTATCTGTCAGAACTGAGCATGTGGAGAGACGTTCGTTCATCCTGCAAAATCGGAACGGGTTGCAGGAGAAAATTTTACTCTGGTTTCTCGGTTTTTTCCTAGTGCCTGTTTGAAGTTCCTGCAGTTTTCATTGTAAAACCGAATTGGAACTAGGATATCCCCATATATTGTATGGTGAGGTGTTAGCAACTGAAAAGAAACTTTGTGTTCCCAACAAGCTAGGTGAAGGACGGCTTTCACACACACTTATCTCTCAGAACTGAGCATGTGGATAGACGTTCGTTCATCTAGCACAAAAGGAACGGGTTGCATGAGAAACTTTTACTCTGGTTTCTCAGCCTGTTTCCTAGTGCCGGTTTGAAGTTCCTGCAGTTTTCACTGTAAAACCGAGTTGGAGCTAGTACCTCCCCATATATATGTATGGAGAGTTGTTTGCAACTGAAAATAAACTTTGTGTTCCCAACAAGCTAGTTGAATGACGGCTTTCACACACACTTATCTCTCAGAACTGACATGTGGAGAGACGTTCGTTCATCTAGCACAAAGGGAACGGTTTGCAGGAGTAACTTTTAGTCTGGTTTCTAGGTCTGTTTCCAAGTGCCGGATGGAAGTTCCTGCAGTTTTCACTTTAAAACCGATTTGGAGCTAGTACCTGCCCATATTTATGTATGGAGTGGAGTTTGCAACTGAAAAGAACCTTTTTGTTGCCAACAAGCTAGGTGAAGGACGGCTTTCACTCACAATTATCTCTCAGAAATGAGCATGTGTATAGACGTTTGTTCATCTAGCACAAAGGGAACGGGTTGCAGGAGAAACTTTTACTCTGGTTTCTCAGCCTGTTTCCTAGTGCCGGTTTGAAGTTCCTGCAGTTTTCACTGTAAAACCGAGTTGGAGCTAGTACCTCCCCATATATATATATGGAGAGTTGTTTGCAACTGAAAAGAAACTTTGTGTTCCCAACAAGCTATGTGAAGGACGGATTTCACACACACTATCTCTCAGAATTGAGCATGTGGAGAGACGTTCGTTCATCTAGCACAAAGGGAACGGGTTGCAGGGGAAACTTTTACTCTGGATTCTCAGTTTTTTTCCTAGTGCCGGTTTGAAATTCCTGCAGATTTCACTGTAAAACCGAGTTGGATCTAGTACTTCCCCATATATATGTATGGAGAGTTGTTTGCAACTGAAAAGAAACTTTGTGTTCCCAACAAGCTAGGTAAAGGACGGCTTTCACACACACTTATCTCTCAGAACTGACATGTGGAGAGACGTTCGTTCATCTAGCACTAAGGGAACGGTTTGCATGAGAAATTTTACTCTGGTTTCTCAGTCTGTTTCCTAGTGCCGGTTTGAAGTTCCTGCAGTTATCACTGTAAAATCGAGTTGGAGCTAATACCTCCCCATATTTATGTATGGATTGGAGTTTGCAACTGAAAAGAAACTTTGTGTTGCCAACAAGCTAGTTGAAGTGCGACTTTCACACACAAATATCTCTCAGAATTGAGCATGTGGAGAGACGTTCGTTCATCTAGCACAAAGGGATCGGGTTGGAGGAGAAACTTTTACTCTGGTTTTTCAGCCTGTTTCCTAGTGCCGGTTTGAAGTTCCTGCAGTTTTCCCTGTAAAACAGAGTTGGAGCTAGTACCTCCCCATATATATATATGGAGAGTTGTTTGCAACTGAAAAGAAATTTTGTGTTCCCAACAAGCAAGGTGAAGGACGGCTTTCACACACACTTATCTCTCAGAACTGAGCATGTGGAGAGACGTTCGTTTATCCAGCACAAAGGGAACGGGTTGCAGGTGAAACTATTACTCTGGTTTCTCAGTCTGTTTCCTAGTGCCGGTTTGAAGTTCCTGCAGTTTTCACTGTAAAACCGAGTTGGATCTAGTACCTCACCATATATATGTAAGGATTGGATTTTGCAACTGAAAAGAAACTTTGTGTTCCCAACAAGCTAGGTGAAGGACGGCTTTCACACACACTTATCCCTGAGAACTGACATGTGGAGAGACGTTCGTTCATCTAGCACAATCGGAACGGTTTGCAGGAGAAAATTTTACTCTGGTTTCACAGTCTGTTTCCTAGTGCCGGTTGGAAGTTCCTGCAGTTTTCACTGTAAACCGAGTTGGAGCTAGTACCTGCCTATATTTATGTATGGAGTGGAGTTTGCAACTGAAAAGAAACTTTGTGTTGCCAAAAAGCTAGTTGAAGTACGGCTTTCACACACACTTATCTCTCAGAAGTGAGCATGTGGAGAGACGTTCGTTCATCTAGCACAAAAGGAACGGGTTGCAGGAGAAAATTTTACTCTGGTTTCTAAGTCTGTTTCCTAGTGCCGGTTTGAAGTTCCTGCAGTTTTCACTGTAAATCAGATTTGGAGCTAGTACCTCCCCATATATATGTATGGAGTGTTGTTTGCAACTGAAAAGAAATTTTGTGTTCCCAGAGAGCAAGGTGAAGTTCGGATTTCACTCACACTTATCTCTCAAAACTGAGCATGTGGAGAGACGTTCTTTCATCTAGCACAAAGGGAACGGGTTGCAGGAGAAACTTTTACTCTGGTTTCTCAGTCTGTTTCCTAGTGCCGGTTGGAAGTTCCTGCAGTTTTCACTGTAAAACAGTGTTGGAGCTAGAACCTCCCCATATATATGTATGGAGTGGAGTTTGCAACTGAAAAGAAACTATGTGTTCCCAACAAGCTTGTATAAGGACGGCTTTAACACACACTTATCTCTCAGAATTGAGCATGTGGAGAGACGTTCGTTCATCTAGCACAAAGGGAACGGGTTGCAGGAGAAACTTTTACTCTGGTTTCTCAGTCTGTTTCCTAGTGCTGGTTTGAAGTTCCTGCAGTTTTTACTGTAAAACCGAGTTGGAGCTAGTACCTCCCCATATATATATGTATGGAGAGTTGTTTGCAACTGAAAAGAAACTTTGTGTTTCCAACAAGCTAGGTGAAGGACGGCTTTCACACACACTTATCTCTCAGAACTGAGCATGTGGAGAGACGTTCGTTCATCTAGCACAAATGGAACGGGTTGCAGGAGAAACTTTACTCTGGTTTCTCAGTCTGTTTCCTAGTGCCGGTTTGAAGTTCCTGCAGTTTTCACTGTAAAACCGAGTTGGAGCTAATACCTCCCCATATTTACGTATGGAGTGGAGTTTGCAACTGAAAAGAAACTTTGTGTTCCCAACAAGCTATGTGAAGTACGGCTTTCACACACACTTATCTCTCAGAAATGACATGTGGTGAGACGTTCGTTCATCTAGCACAAAGGGAACGTTTTGCAGGAGAAACTTTTACTCTGGTTTCTCAGTCTGTTTCCTAGTGCCGGTTTGAAGTTCCTGCAGTTATCACTGTAAAACCGAGTTGGAGCTAGTACCTCCTCATATATATGTATGGAGAGTTGTTTGCAACTGAAAAGAAACTTTGTGTTCCCAACAAGCAAGGTGAAGGACGGCTTTCACACACAATTATCTCTCAGAACTGAGCATTTGGAGAGACGTTCGTTCATCTAGCACAAAGGGAACGGGTTGCAGAAGAAACTAATACTCTGGTTTCTCAGTCTGTTTCCTAGTGCCGGTTTGAAGTTCCTGCACTTTTCACTGTAAAACAGAGTTGGAGCTAGTACCTCCCCATATATTTGTATGGAGTGGAGTTTGCAACTGAAAAGAAACTTTGTGTTCCCAACAAGCTATGTGAAGGACGGCTTTTACACACAATTATCTCTCAGAACTGAGCATTTGGAGAGACGTTCGTTCATCTAGCACAAAGGGAACGGGTTGCAGAAGAAACTAATACTCTGGATTCTCAGTCTGTTTCCTAGTGCCGGTTTGAAGTTCCTGCAGTTTTCACTGTAAAACCGAGTTGGAGATTGTACATCCCCATATATATGTATGGAGTGGAGTTTGCAACTGAAAATAAACTTTGTGTTCCCAACAAGCTATGTGAAAGACGGCATTCACACACAATTTTCTCTCAGAACTGACATGTGGAGAGAAGTTCGTTCATTTGGCACAAAGGGAACGGGTTGCAGGAGAAAATTTTATTCTGGTTTCTCAGTCTGATTCCTAGTGCCGGTTGGAAGTTCCTGCAGTTTTCACTGTAAAACCGATTTGGAGCCAGTACCTGCCCATACATATGTATGGAGAGGAGTTTGCAACTGAAAGGAAACTTTGTGTTGCCAACAAGCTAGGTGAAGTACGGCTTTCACACACACTTATCTCTCAGAACTGAGCATGTGGATAGACGTTCGTTCATCTAGCACAAATGGAACGGGTTGCAGGAGAAACTTTTTCTCTGGTTTCTCAGTCTGTTTCCTAGTGTCGGTTTGAAGTTCCTGCAGTTTTCACTGTAAAACCGAGTTGGAGCTAATACTTCCCCATATTTTTGTATGGAGTGGAATTTGCAACTGAAAAGAAACTTTGTGTTCCCAACAAGCTATGTGAAGGACGGCTTTCACACACACTTATCTCTGAACTGACATGTGGAGAGACATTCTTTCATCTAGCACAAAGGGAACGGGTTGCATGGGAAACTTTTAATCTGGTTTCTCAGTCTGTTTCCTAGTGCCGGTTGGAAGTTGCTGCAATTTTCACTGTAAAACAGATTTGGAGCTAGGACCTCCCAATATATATGTATGGAGAGTTGTTTGCAACTGAAAAGAAACTTTGTGTTCCCAACAAGCAAGGTGAAGGACGGCTTTCACACACACTTATCTCTCAGAACTGAGCATGTGGAGAGACGTTCTTTCATCTAGCACAAAGGGAACGGGTTGCAGGAAAAAGTTTTACACTTGTTTCTCAGTCTGTTTCCTAGTGCCGGTTTGAAATTCCTGCAGTTTTCACTGTAAAACCTAATTGGAGCTAGTACCTCCCCATATATATGTATGGAGTGGGGTTTACAACTGAAAAGAAACTTTGTGTTCCCAAAAAGCTAGGTGATGGACGGCTTTCACACACACTTATCTCTCAGATTTGAGCATGTGAAGAGACGTTCGTTCATCTAGAACAAAGGGAACGGGTTGCAGGGGAAACTTTTACTCTGGTTTCTCACACTTTTTCCTAGTGCCAGTTTGAAGTTCCTGCAGTTTTCAGTGTAAAACCGAGTTGGAGCTAGTGCCACCCCTTATATAAGTATGGAGTGGAGTTTGCAACTGAAAAGAAACTTTGTTTTCCCAACAAGCTATGTGAAGGACGGCTTTCACACACACTTATCTCTCAGAACTGAGCATGTGGAGAGACGTTCATTTATCTAGCACAAAGGGAATGGGTTGCAGGAGAAACTATTACTCTGGTTTCTCAGTTTGTTTCCTAGTGCCGGTTTTAAGTTCCTGCAGTTTTCACTGTAAAACCGAGTTGGAGATAGTACCTCCCCATATATATGTATGGAGTGGAGTTTGCAACTGAAAAGAAACTTTGTGTTCCCAACAAGCTAGTTGACGAACGGCTTTCACACACACTTAACTCTCAGAACTGACATGTGGAGAGACGTTCGTTCATTTGGCACAAAGGGAAAGGGTTGCAGGAAAAATTTTACTCTGGTTTCTCAGTCTGATTACTAGTGCCTGTTGGAAGTTCCTGCAGTTTTCACTGTAAAACCGAGTTGGAGCTTGTACCTACCCATACATATGTATGGAGTGGATTTTGCAACTGAAAAGAAACTTTGTGTTCCCAACAAGCTATGTGAAGGATGGCTTTCACACACACTTATCTCTCAGAACTGACATGTGGAGAGATATTCGTTCATCTAGCACAAAGGGAACGGGTTGCATGAGAAACATTGACTCTTGTTTCTCAGTCTGTTTCCTAGTGCCGGTTTTAAGTTGCTGCAGTTTTCACTGTAAAACCGAGTTGGAGCTAGTACCTCCCGATATATATGTATGGAGAGTTGTTTGCAACTGAAAAGAAACTTTGTGTTCCCAACAAGCAAGGTGAAGTACGGCTTACACACACACCTGTCTCTCAGAACTGAGCATGAGGAGAGACGTTCTTTCATCTAGCACAAAGGGAACGGGTTGCAGGAGAAACTTTTACACTGGTTTCTCAGTCTGTTTCCTAGTGCCGGTTTGAAGTTCCTGCAGTTTTCACTGTAAAACCGAGTTGGAGCTAGTACCTCCCCATATATATGTATGGAGTGGAGTTTGCAACTGAAAAGAATCTTTGTGTTCCCAACAAGCTAGGTGAAGGACGGCTTTCACACACACTAACTCTCAGAATTGAGCATGTGGTGAGACGTTCGTTCATCTAGCACAAACGGAACGGGTTGCAGGAGAAATATTTACACTGGTTTCTCAGTCTGTTTCCTAGTGCCGGTTTGAAGTTCCTGCAGTTTTCAGTGTAAAACCGAGTTGGAGCTGGTACCTCCCCATATATATGTATGGATTGGAGGTTGCAACTGAAAAGAAACTTAGTGTTCCCAACAAGCTAGTTGAAGGACGGCTTTCACACACACTTATCTCTCAGAACTGACATGTGGAGAGACATTCGTTCATCTAGCCCAAAAGGAACGGGTTGCATGAGAAACTTTGACTCTGGTTTCTCAGTCTGTTTCCTAGTGCCGGTTGGAAATTGCTGCAGTTTTCACTCTAAAACCGAATTGGAGCTAGTACCTCCCGATATATATGTATCGAGAGTTGTTTGCAACTGAAAAGAATCTTTGTGTTCCCAACAAGCAAGGTGAAGGACGGCTTTCACACACACCTATCTCTCAGAACTGAGCATGAGGAGAGACGTTCTTTCATCTAGCACAAAGGGAACGGGTTGCAGGAGAAACTTTTACACTGGTTTCTCTGTCTGTTTCCTAGTGCCGGATGAAGTTCCTGCAGTTTTCACTGTAAAACCGAGTTGGGGCTAGTACATCCCCATATATATGTATGGAGTGGAGTTTGCAACAGAAAAGAATCTTTGTGTTCCCAACAAGCTAGGTGAAGGACGGCTTTCACACACACTATCTCTCAGAATTGAGCATGTGGTGAGACGTTCGTTCATCTTGCACAAAGGGATTGGGTTGCAGGGGAAACTTTTACTCTGGTTTCTCAGTCTGTTTCCTAGTGCCGGTTTGAAGTTCCTGCAGTTTTCACTGTAAAACCAAGTTGGAGCTAGTACCTCCCCATATATATATTTGGATTGGAATTTGAAACTGAAAAGAAACTTTGTGTTCCCAACAAGCAAGGTGAAGGACGGCTTTCACACACACTTATCTCTCAGAACTGAGGAAATGAAGAGACTTTCGTTCATCTAACAAAAATGGAAAATTTTGCAGGGGAAACTTTTACTCTGGTTTCTCAGTCTGTTTCCTATTGCCGGTTTGAATTTCCTGCAGTTTTCACTGTAAAACAGATTTGGAGCTAGTACCTGCCCATATTTATGTATGGAGTGGGGTTTGCAACTGAAAAGAAACTTTGTGTTCCCAACAAGCTATGTGAAGGTCGGCTTTCACACACAATTACCTCTCAGAACTGAGCATGTGGAGAGACGTTCGTTTATCCAGCGCAAAAGGAATGGGTTGCAGGGGAAACTATTACTCTTGTTTCTGAGTCTGTTTCCCAGTGCCGGTTGGAATTTCCTGCAGTTTCCACTGTAAAACCGAGTTGGAGCTAGTACCACCCCATATATATGTATGAAGTGGAGTTTGCAACTGAAAAGAAACTTTGTGTTCCCAACAAGCTAGGTGAAGGACGGCTTTCACACACACTATCTCTCAGATTTGAGCATGTGGAGAGACGTTCGTTCATCTAGAAAAAAGGGAACGGTATGCAGGGGAAACTTTTACTCTGGTTTCTCAGTCTGTTTCCTAGTGCCGGTTTGAAGTTCCTGCAGTTTTCACTGTAAAACCGAGTTGGAGCTAGTACCTCCCCATATATATGTATGGAGTGGAGATTGCAACTGAAAAGAATCTTTGTGTTCCCAACAAGTTAGGTGAAGGACGGCTTTCACACACACTATCTCTCAGAATTGAGCATGTGGTGAGACGTTCGTTCATCTAGCACAAAGGGATTGGGTTGCAGGGGAAACTTTTACTCTGGTTTCTCAGTCTGTTTCCTAGTGCCGGTTTGAAGATCCTGCAGTTTTCACTGTAAAACCAAGTTGGAGCTAGTACCTCCCCATATATATTTATGGATTGTAGTTTGAAACTGAAAAGAAACTTTGTGTTCCCAACAAGCAAGGTGAAGGACGGCTTTCACACACACTTATCTCTCAGAACTGAGGAAATGAAGAGACGTTCTTTCATTTAACAAAAATGGAAAATTTTGCAGGGGAAACTTTTACTCTGGTTTCTCAGTCTGTTTCCTATTGCCGGTTTGAATTTCCTGCAGTTTTCACTGTAAAACCGAGTTGGAGCTAGTACCTCCCCATATATATGTATGGAGTGGAGTTTGCAACTGAAAAGAAACATTGTGTTCCCAACAAGCTAGGCGAAATACGGCATTCACACACACTTATCTCTCAGAACTGAGCATGTGGAGAGACGTTCTTTCATCTAGCACAAACGGATCGGGTTGCAGGAGAAACTTTACACTGGTTTCTCAGTCTGTTTCCTAGTGCCGGTATGAAGTTCCTGCAGTTTTCAGTGTAAAACCGAGTTGGAGCTGGTACCTCCCCATATATATGTATGGATTGGAGGTTGCAACTGAAAAGAAACTTAGTGTTCCCAACAAGCTAGGTGAAGGACGGCTTTCACACACACTTATCTCTCAGAACTGACATGTGGAGAGACATTCGTTCATCTAGCCCAAAGGGAAGGGGTTGCATGAGAAATTTTGACTCTGGTTTCTCAGTCTTTTTCCTAGTGCCGGTTGGAAGTTGCTGCAGTTTTCACTGTAAAACCGAATTGGAGCTAGTACCTCCCGATATATATGTATCGAGAGTTGTTTGCAACTGAAAAGAAACTTTGTGTTCCCAACAAGCAAGGTGAAGGACGGCTTTCACACACACCTATCTCTCAGAACTGAGCATGAGGAGAGACGTTCTTTCATCTAGCACAAAGGGAACGGGTTGCAGGAGAAACTTTTACACTGGTTTCTCTGTCTGTTTCCTAGTGCCGGATGAAGTTCCTGCAGTTTTCACTGTAAAACCGAGTTGGAGCTTGTACCTCCCCATATATATGTATGGAGTGGAGTTTGCAACAGAAAAGAATCTTTGTGTTCCCAACAAGCTAGGTGTAGGACGGCTTTCACACACACTATCTCTCAGAATTGAGCATGTGGAGAGACGTTCGTTCATCTTGCACAAAGGGATTGGGTTGCAGGGGAAACTGTTACTCTGGTTTCTCAGTCTGTTTCCTAGTGCCGGTTTGAAGTTCCTGCAGTTTTCACTGTAAAATCAAGTTGGAGCTAGTACCTCCCCATATATATATTTGGATTGGAATTTGAAACTGAAAAGAAAATTTGTGTTCCCAACAAGCTATGTGAAGGTCGCCTTTCACACACTATTATCTCTCAGAACTGAGCATGTGGAGAGACGTTCGTTTATCCAGCGCAAAAGGAATGGGTTGCAGGGGAAACTATTACTCTGGTTTCTGAGTCTGTTTCCCAGTGCCGGTTGGAATTTCCTGCAGTTTTCACTGTAAAACCGAGTTGGAGCTAGTACCACCCCATATATATGTATGGAGTGGAGTTTGCAACTGAAAAGAAACTTTGAGTTCCCAACAAGCTAGGTGAAGGACGGCTTTCACACACACTATCTCTCAGATTTGAGCATGTGGAGAGACGTTCGTTCATCTAGAACAAAGGGAACGGTTTGCAGGGGAAACTTTTACTCTGGTTTCTCAGTCTGTTTCCTAGTGCCGGTTTGAAGTTCCTGCAGTTTTCACTGTAAAACCGAGTTGGAGCTAGTACCTCCCCATATATATGTATGGAGTGGAGTTTGCAACTGAAAAGAAATTTTGTGTTCCCAACAAGCTATGTGAAGGACGGCATTCACACACACATTTCTCTCAGAACTGCGCATGTGGAGAGACGTTCGTTTATCTATCACAAAGGGAATGGGTTGCAGGAGAAACTATTACTCTGGTTTCTCAGTCTGTTTCCTAGTGCCGGTTTGATGTTCCTGCAGTTTTCACTGTAAAACCGTGTAGGAGCTAGTACCTCCCCATATATATGTATGGAGTGGTGTTTGCAACTGAAAAGAAACTTTGTGTTCCCAACAAGCTAGTATAAGGACGGCTTTCACACACACTTATCTCTCAGAACTGAGGAAATGAAGAGACGTTCTTTCATCTAACAAAAATGGAAAATTTTGCAGGGGAAACTTTTACTCTGGTTTCTCAGTCTGATTCCTAGTTCCGGTTTGAAGTTGCTGCAGTTTTCTCTGTAAAACCGAGTTGGGGCTAGTACCTACGCATTTATATGTATGGAGAGTTGTTTGCAACCGTAAAGAAAATTTGTGTTCCCAACAAGCTAGTATAAGGACGGCTTTCACACACACTTATCTCTCAGAACTGAGCATGTGGAGAGACGTTCGTTCATCTAGCACAAAGGGAACGCTTTGCAGGAGAAACTTTTACTCTGCTTTCTCAGTCTGTTTCCTAGTGCCGGTTTGAAGTTCCTGCAGGTTTCACTTTAAAAGAGATTTGGAGCTAGTACCTGCCCATATTTATGTATGGAGTGGGGTTTGCAACTGAAAAGAATCTTTGTATTCCCAACAAGCTATGTGAAGTACGGCTTTCACACACACTTATTTTTTAGATCTGAGCATGTGGAGACACGTTCGTTTATCTAGCACAAACGAAATGGGTGGAAGGAGAAACTATTACTCTGGTTTCTCAGTCTGTTTCCTAGTGCCGGTTTGAAGTTCCTGCAGTTTTCACTGTAAAACCGAGTTGGAACTATTACCTCCCCATATATATGTATGGAGTGGAGTTTGCAACTGAAAAGAAACTTTGTGTTCCCAACAAGCTAGGTGAAGGACGGCTTTCACAAACACTTATGTCTCAAAACTGAGCATGTGGAGAGACGTTCGTTTATCTAGCAAAAAGGGAACGGGTTGCAGGAGATACTTTTACTCTGGATTCTCAGTTTTTTTCCTAGTGCCGGTTTGAAGTTCCTGCAGTTTTCACTGTAAAACAGAGTTGGAGCCAGTACCTCCCCATATATATGTATGGAGAGATGTTTGCAACTGAAAAGAATCTTTGTGTTCCCAACAAGCTATGTGAAGGACGGCTTTCACACACACTTATCTCTCAGAACTGCCATGTGGAAGACGTTCTTTCATCTAGCAGAAAGGGAACGGGTTGCAGGAGAAACTTTTACTCTGGTTTCTCAGTCTGATTCCTAGTGCCGGTTTCAAGTTCCTGCAGTTTTCACTGTAAAACCGAGTTGGAGCTAGTACCTGCCCATATTTATGTATGGAGTGGAGTTTGCAACTGAAAAGAAACTTTGTGTTGCCAACAAGCTAGGTGAAGGATGGCTTTCACACACACTTATACCTCAGAACTGAGCATGTGGATACACGTTCGTTCATTTGCACAAAGGGATCGGGTTGCAGGAGAAACTTTTACTCTGGATTCTCAGTCTGTTTCCTAGTGCCGGTTGGAAGTTCCAGCAGTTTTCACTGTAAAACCGAGTTGGTGCTAGTACCTGCCCATATTTACTTATGGAGTGGGGTTTGCAACTGAAAAGAAACTTTGTGTTCCCAACAAGCTAGGTGAAGGACGGATTACACACACACTATCTCTCAGAATTGAGCATGCGGAGAGACGTTCGTTCATCTAGCACAAAGGGAACGGGTTGCAGGGGAATCATTTACTCGGGTTTCTCAGTCTGTTTCCTAGTGCCGGTTTGACGTTCCTGAAGTTTTCACTATAAAACCGAGTTGGAGCTAGTACCTCCCCATATATATGTATGGAATGGAGTTTGAAACTAAAAGGAAACTTTGTGTTCCCAACAAGCAAGGTGAAGGACGGCTTTCACACACACTTACCTCTCAGAACTGAGCATGTGAAGAGACGTTCGTTCATCTAGCACAAACGGAACGGGTTGCAGGGGAAATTTTACTCTGGTTTCTCAGTCTGTTTCCTAGTGCCGGTTAGAAGTTCCTGCAGTTTTCACTGTAAAATCGAGTTGGAGCTATTACCTCCCCATATATATGTATGGAGTGGAGTTTGCAACTGAAAAGAAACTTTGTGTTCCCAACAAGCTAGTATAAGGACGGCTTTCACCCACACTTATCTCTCCGAACTGAGCATGTGGAGAGACGTTCGTTCATCTAGCACAAAGGGAACGTTTTGTAGGAGAAACTTTTACTCTGGTTTCTCAGTCTGTTTCCTAGTGCCGGTTTGAAGTTCCTGCAGTTTTCTCTGTAAAACCGATTTGGAGCTAGTACCTGCCCATATTTATGTATGCAGTGGGGTTTGAAACTGAAAAGAATCTTTGTATTCCCAACAAGCTATGTGAAGTACGGCTTTCACACACAATTATATTTTAGAACTGAGCATGTGAAGAGACGTTCGTTTATCCAGCACAAAGGGAATGGGTGGCAATAGACACTATTACTCTGGTTTCTCAGTCTGTTTCCTAGTGCCGGTTTGAAGTTCCTGCAGTTTTCACTGTAAAACCGAGTTGGAGCTAGTACCTCCGCATATATATTTATGGAGTGGAGTTTGAAACTGAAAAGAAACTTTGTGTTCCCAACAAGCAAGGTGAAGTACGGCTTTCACACACACTTACCTCTCAGAACTGAGCATGTGAAGAGACGTTCGTTCATCTAGCACAAACGGAACGGGTTGCAGGGGAAATTTTACTCTGGTTTCTCAGTCTGTTTCCTAGTGCCGGTTTGAAGTTCCTGCAGTTTTCACTGTAAAACCGAGTTGGAGCTACTACCTCCCCATAATTTGGTATGGAGTGGAGTTTGCAACTTGAAAGAAACTTTGTGTTCCCAACAAGCAAGTTGAAGGACGCCTTTCACACACACTTATCTCTCAGAACTCAGCATGTGGAGAGACGTTCGTTCATCTAGCAATAAGGGAACGGGTTGAGGAGAAACCCTTACACTGGTTTCTCAGTCTGTTTCCTAGTGCCGGTTTGAAGTTCCTGCAGTTTTCACTGTAAACCGAGTTGGAGCTAGTACCTCCCCTTATATATGTATGGAGTGCAGTTTGCAAATATAATGAAACTTTGTGTTCCCAACAAGCTAGTTTAAGGACGGCTTTCACACACATTTATCTCTCAGAACTGAGCATGTGGAGAGACGTTCGTTCATCTAGCACAAAGGGAACGGGATGCAGGAGAAACTTTTACTTTTGTTTCTCAGTCTGTTTCCTAGTGTCGGTTTGGAGTTCCTGCAGTTTTCACTCTAAAACCGAGTTGGAGCTAATACATCACCATATTTATGTATGGAGTGAAGTTTGTAACTGAAAAGAAACTTTGTGTTCTCAACAAGCTATGTGAAGGTCGGCTTTCACACACACTTATCTCTGAGAACTGACATGTGGAGAGACGTTCGTTCATCTAGCACAAAGGGAACAGGTACAGGAGAAACTATAACTCTCGTTTCTCAGTCTGTTTCCTAGTTCCGGTTTGAAGTTGCTGCAGTTTTCTCTGTAAAATCGAGTTGGAGCTAGTACCTCCCCATATATATGTATGGAGTGGTGTTTGCAACTGAAAAGAAACTTTGTGTTCCCAACAAGCTAGTATAAGGACGGCTTTCACACACAATTATCTCTCAGAACTGAGCATGTGGAGAGACGTTCGTTCATCTAGCACAAAGGGATCTTTTTTAAGGAGAAACTTTTACTCTGGTTTCTCAGTCTGTTTCCTAGTGCCGGTTTGAAGTTCCTGCAGTTTTCTCTGTAAAACAGATTTGGAGCTAGTACCTGCCCATATTTATGTATGCAGTGGGGTTTGCAACTGAAAAGAAACTTTGTATTCCCAACAAGCTATGTGAAGTACGGCTTTCACACACACTTATCTTTTAGAACTGTGCATGTGGAGAGACGTTCGTTTATCCAGCACAAAGGGAATGGGGGCAATAGAAACTATTACTCTGGTTTCTCAGTCTGTTTCCTAGTGCCGGTTTGAAGTTCCTCCAGTTTTCACTGTAAAACCGAGTTGGGGCTAGTAACTCCCCATATATATGTATGGAGTGGAGTTTGAAACTGAAAAGAAACTTGTGTTCCCAACAATCTAGGTGAAGGACGGCTTTCAAACACACTTATCTCTCAGAACTGAGCATGTGGAAAGATGTTTGTTCATCTAGCACAAAGGGACCGGGTTGTAGAGGAAACTTTTTCTCTGGTTTCTCAGTCTGTTTCCTATTGCCGGTTTTAAGTTCCTGCAGTTTTCACTGTAAAACAGAGTTGGAGCTAGTACCTCCCAATATATATGTATGGAGTGGTGTTTGCAACTGAAAAGAAATTTTGTGTTCTCAACAAGCTATGTGAAGGACGGCTTTCACACACACTTATCTCTCAGAACTGCCATGTGGAGAGACGTTCGTTCATATAGCACAAAGGGAAAGGGTTGCAGGAGAAACTTTTACTCTGGTTACTCAGTCTGTTTCCTAGTGCCGGTTGGAAGTTCCTGCAGTTTTCACTGTAAAATCGAGTTGGAGCTAGTACCTGCCCATATATATGTATGGAGTGGGGTTTGCAACTGAAAAGAAACTTTGTGTTCCCAACAAGCTAGGTGAAGGACGGCTTTCACACACACTATCTCTCTGAATTGAGCATGTGGAGAGACGTTCGTTCATCTAGCACAAAGGGAACGGGTTGCAGGAGAAACTTTTACACTGGTTTCTCAGTCTGTTTCCTAGTGCCGGTTTGAAGTTCCTGCAGTTTTCACTGTATAACCGATTTGGAGCTAGTACCTCCCCATATATATGTATGGAGTGGA
Organism: Camelus dromedarius; assembly: GCF_036321535.1. Classification (NCBI taxonomy): domain Eukaryota; kingdom Metazoa; phylum Chordata; class Mammalia; order Artiodactyla; family Camelidae; genus Camelus; species Camelus dromedarius. The sequence goes on from NW_026989774.1 coordinate 413,025, forward strand.
GTTTGCAACTGAAAAGAAACTTTGTATTCCCAACAAGCTATGTGAAGGACTGCTTTCACACACACTTATCTCTCAGAACTGACATTTGGAGAGACGTTCGTTCACCTAGCACAATGGGAACGGGTTGCAGGATGAACTTTTACTCTGGTTTCTCAGTCTGTTTCCAAGTGCCGGTTGGAAGTTCCTGCAGTTTTCACTGTAAAACCGAGTTGGAGCTAGTACATGCCCATAATTGTGTATGGAGTGGGGTTTGCAACTGAAAAGAAACTTTGTGTTCCCAACAAGCTATGTGAAGTACGTCTTTCACACACACTTATCTCTTAGAAGTTAGCATGTGGAGAGACGTTCGTTTATCTAGCACAAAGGGAATGGGTTGCAGGAGAAACTATTACTCTGGTTTCTCAGTCTGTTTCCTAGTGCCGGTTTGAAGTTCCTGCAGTTTTCACTGTAAAACCAAGTTGGAGCTAGTACCTCCCCATATATATTTTTGGATTGGAATTTGAAACTGAAAAGAAACTTTGTGTTCCCAACAAGCAAGTTGATGGACGGCTTTCACACACACTTATCTCTCAGAACTGAGGAAATGAAGAGACTTTCGTTCATCTAACAAAAATGGAAAATTTTGCAGGGGAAACTTTTACTCTGGTTTCTCAGTCTGTTTCCTATTGCCGGTTTGAATTTCCTGCAGTTTTCACTGTAAAACAGATTTGGAGCTAGTACCTGCCCATATTTATGTATGGAGTGGGGTTTGCAACTGAAAAGAAACTTTGTGTTCCCAACAAGCTATGTGAAGGTCGGCTTTCACACACAATTACCTCTCAGAACTGAGCATGTGGAGAGACGTTCGTTTATCCAGCGCAAAAGGAATGGGTTGCAGGGGAAACTATTACTCTGGTTTCTGAGTCTGTTTCCCAGTGCCGGTTGGAATTTCCTGCAGTTTTCACTGTAAAACCATGTTGGAGCTAGTACCTCCCCATATATATGTATGGAGTGGTGTTTGCAACTGAAAAGAAACTTTGTGTTCCCAACAAGCTAGTATAAGGACGGCTTTCACACACACTTATCTCTCAGAACTGAGCATGTGGAGAGACGTTCGTTCATCTAGCACAAAGGGAACGTTTTGAAGGAGAAACTTTTACTCTGGTTTCTCAGTCTGTTTCATTGTGCCGGTTTGAAGTTCCTGCAGTTTTCTCTGTAAAACAGATTTGGAGCTAGTACCTGCCCATATTTATGTATGCAGTGGGGTTTGCAACTGAAAAGAAACTTTGTATTCCCAACAAGCTATGTGAAGTACGGCTTTCACACACACTTATCTTTTAGAACTGAACATGTGGAGAGACGTTCGTTTATCCAGCACAAAGGGAATGGGGGCAATAGAAACTATTACTCTGGTTTCTCAGTCTGTTTCCTAGTGCCGGTTTGAAGTTCCTCCAGTTTTCAGTGTAAAACCGAGTTGGGGCTAGTACCTCCCCATATATATGTATGGAGTGGAGTTTGAAACTGAAAAGAAACTTGTGTTCCCAACAATCTAGGTGAAGGACGGCTTTCAGACACACTTATCTGTCAGAACTGAGCATGTGGAGAGACGTTTGTTCATTTAGCACAAAGGGAACGGTTTGCAGGAGAAATTTTTACTCTGGATTCTCAGTCTGTTTCCTAGTGCCGGTTGGAAGTTCCAGCAGTTTTCACTGTAAAACCGAGTTGGTGCTAGTACCTGCCCATATTTACTTATGGAGTGGGGTTTGCAACTGAAAAGAAACTTTGTGTTCCCAACAAGCTAGGTGAAGGACGGCTTTCACACACACTATCTCTCAGAATTGAGCATGTGGATAGACGTTCGTTCATCTAGCACAAAGGGAACGGGTTGCAGGGGAATCTTTTACTCGGGTTTCTCAGTCTGTTTCCTAGTGCCGGTTTGACGTTCCTGAAGTTTTCACTATAAAACCGAGTTGGAGCTAGTACCTCCCCATATATATGTATGGAATGGAGTTTGAAACTAAAAGGAAACTTTGTGTTCCCAACAAGCAAGGTGAAGGACGGCTTTCACACACACTTACCTCTCAGAACTGAGCATGTGAAGAGGCGTTCGTTCATCTAGCACAAACGGAACGGGTTGCAGGGGAAATTTTACTCTGGTTTCTCAGTCTGTTTCCTAGTGCCGGTTAGAAGTTCCTGCAGTTTTCACTGTAAAACCGAGTTGGAGCTAGTACCTCCCCATATATATGTATGGAGTGGAGTTTGCAACTGAAAAGAAACTTTGTGTTCCCAACAAGCTATGTGAAGGTCGGCTTTCACACACAATTATCTCTGAGAACTGACAGGTGGAGAGACGTTCGTTCATCTAGCACAAAGGGAACAGGTTGCAGGAGAAACTTTTACTCTGGTTTCTCAGTCTGTTTCCTAGTGCCGGTTTGAAGTAGCTGCAGTTTCCTCTGTAAAATCGAGTTGGAGCTAGTACCTCCCCATATATATGTATGGAGTGGAGTTTGCAACTGAAAAGAAACTTTGTGTTCCCCACAAGCTATTATAAGGACGGCTTTCACACACACTTACCTCTCAGAACTGAGCATGTGAAGAGACGTTCGTTCATCTAGCACAAATGGAACGGGTTGCAGGGGAAATTTTACTCTGGTTTCTCAGTCTGTTTCCTAGTGCCGGTTTGAAGTTCCTGCAGTTTTCACTGTAAAACCGAGTTGGAGCTACTACCTCCCCATATTTTGGTATGGAGTGGACTTTGCAACTTAAAAGAAACTTTGTGTTCCCAACAAGCAAGTTGAAGGACGCCTTTCACACACACTTATCTCTCAGAACTCAGCATGTGGAGAGACGTTCGTTCATCTAGCAATAAGGGAACGGGTTGAGGAGAAACCCTTACACTGGTTTCTCAGTCTGTTTCCTAGTGCCGGTTTGAAGTTCCTGCAGTTTTCACTGTAAACCGAGTTGGAGCTAGTACCTCCCCTTATATATGTATGGAGTGCAGTTTGCAAATATAATGAAACTTTGTGTTCCCAACAAGCTAGTTTAAGGACGGCTTTCACACACATTTACCTCTCAGAACTGAGCATGTGGAGAGACGTTCGTTCATCTAGCACAAAGGGAACGGGATGCAGGAGAAACTTTTACTTTTGTTTCTCAGTCTGTTTCCTAGTGTCGGTTTGGAGTTCCTGCAGTTTTCACTCTAAAACCGAGTTGGAGCTAATACATCACCATATTTATGTATGGAGTGAAGTTTGTAACTGAAAAGAAACTTTGTGTTCTCAACAAGCTATGTGAAGGTCGGCATTCACACACACATATCTCTGAGAACTGACATGTGGAGAGACGTTCGTTCATCTAGCACAAAGGGAACAGGTACAGGAGAAACTATAACTCTCGTTTCTCAGTCTGTTTCCTAGTTCCGGTTTGAAGTTGCTGCAGTTTTCTCTGTAAAATCGAGTTGGAGCTAGTACCTCCCCATATATATGTATGGAGTGGTGTTTGCAACTGAAAAGAAAGTTTGTGTTCCCAACAAGCTAGTATAAGGACGGCTTTCACACACAGTTATCTCTCAGAACTGAGCATGTGGAGAGACGTTCGTTCATCTAGCACAAAGGGAACTTTTCGAAGGAGAAACTTTTACTCTGGTTTCTCAGTCTGTTTCCTAGTGCCGGTTTGAAGTTCCTGCAGTTTTCTCTGTAAAACAGATTTGGAGCTAGTACCTGCCCATATTTATGTATGCAGTGGGGTTTGCAACTGAAAAGAAACTTTGTATTCCCAACAAGCTATGTGAAGTACGGCTTTCACACACACTTATCTTTTAGAACTGAGCATGTGGAGAGACGTTCGTTTATCCAGCACAAAGGGAATGGGGGCAATAGAAACTATTACTCTGGTTTCTCAGTCTGTTTCCTAGTGCCGGTTTGAAGTTCCTCCAGTTTTCACTGTAAAACCGAGTTGGGGCTAGTAACTCCCCATATATATGTATGGAGTGGAGTTTGAAACTGAAAAGAAACTTGTGTTCCCAACAATCTAGGTGAAGGACGGCTTTCAAACACACTTATCTCTCAGAACTGAGCATGTGGAGAGACGTTCGTTCATCTAGCACAAAGGGACCGGGTTGCAGAGGAAACTCTTTCTCTGGTTTCTCAGTCTGTTTCCTATTGCCGGTTTTAAGTTCCTGCAGTTTTCACTGTAAAACAGAGTTGGAGCTAGTACCTCCCAATATATATGTATGGAGTGGTGTTTGCAACTGAAAAGAAATTTTGTGTTCCCAACAAGCTATGTGAAGGACGGCTTTCACACACACTTATCTCTCTGAACTGCCATGTGGAGAGACGTTCGTTCATATAGCACAAAGGGAACGGGTTGCAGGATGAACTTTTACTCTGGTTTCTCAGTCTGTTTCCTAGTGCCGGTTGGTAGTTCCTGCAGTTTTCACTGTAAAATCGAGTTGGAGCTAGTACCTGCCCATATATATGTATGGAGTGGGGTTTGCAACTGAAAAGAAACTTTGTGTTCCCAACAAGCTAGGTGAAGGACTGCTGTCACACACACTATCTCTCTGAATTGAGCATGTGGAGAGACGTTCGTTCATCTAGCACAAAGGGAACGGGTTGCAGGAGAAACTTTTACACTGGTTTCTCAGTCTGTTTCCTAGTGCCGGTTTGAAGTTCCAGCAGTTTTCACTGTATAACCGATTTGGAGCTAGTACCTCCCCATATATATGTATGGAGTGGAGTTTGCAACTGAAAAGAAACTTTGTATTCCCAACAAGCTATGTGAAGGACTGCTTTCACACACACTTATCTCTCAGAACTGACATTTGGAGAGACGTTCGTTCATCTAGCACAAAGGGAACGGGTTGCAGGATGAACTTTTACTCTGGTTTCTCAGTCTGTTTCCAAGTGCCGGTTGGAAGTTCCTGCAGTTTTCACTGTAAAACCGAGTTGGAGCTAGTACATGCCCATAATTATGTATGGAGTGGGTTTTGCAACTGAAAAGAAACTTTGTGTTCCCAACAAGCTATGTGAAGTACGTCTTTCACACACAGTTATCTCTTAGAACTGAGCATGTGGAGAGACGTTCGTTTATCTAGCACAAAGGGAATGGGTTGCAGGAGAAACTATTACTCTGGTTTCTCAGTCTGTTTCCTAGTGCCGGTTTGAAGTTCCTGCAGTTTTCACTGTAAAACCAAGTTGGAGCTAGTACCTCCCCATATATATTTTTGGATTGGAATTTGAAACTGAAAAGAAACTTTGTGTTCCCAACAAGCAAAGTGAAGGACGGCTTTCACACACACTTATCTCTCAGAACTGAGGAAATGAAGAGACTTTCGTTCATCTAAAAAAATGGAAAATTTTGCAGGGGAAACTTTTACTCTGGTTTCTCAGTCTGTTTCCTATTGCCGGTTTGAATTTCCTGCAGTTTTCACTGTAAAACAGATTTGGAGCTAGTACCTGCCCATATTTATGTATGGAGTGGGGTTTGCAACTGAAAAGAAACTTTGTGTTCCCAACAAGCTATGTGAAGTTCGGCTTTCACACACAATTATCTCTCAGAACTGAGCATGTGGAGAGACGTTCGTTTATCCAGCGCAAAAGGAATGGGTTGCAGGGGAAACTATTACTCTGGTTTCTGAGTCTGTTTCCCAGTGCCGGTTGGAATTTCCTGCAGTTTTCACTGTAAAACCGAGTTGGAGCTAGTACCTCCCCATATATATATATGGAGTGGTGTTTGCAACTGAAAAGAAACTTTGTGTTCCCAACAAGCTAGTATAAGGACGGCTTTCACACACACTTATTTCTCAGAACTGAGCATGTGGAGAGACGTTCGTTCATCTAGCACAAAGGGAACGTTTTGAAGGAGAAATTTTACTCTGGTTTCTCAGTCTGTTTCCTTGTGCCGGTTTGAAGTTCCTGCAGTTTTCTCTGTAAAACAGATTTGGAGCTAGTACCTGCCCATATTTATGTATGCAGTGGGGTTTGCAACTGAAAAGAAACTTTGTATTCCCAACAAGCTATGTGAAGTCCGGCTTTCACACACACTTATCTTTTAGAACTGAACATGTGGAGAGACGTTCGTTTATCCAGCACAAAGGGAATGGGGGCAATAGAAACTATTACTCTGGTTTCTCAGTCTGTTTCCTAGTGCCGGTTTGAAGTTCCTCCAGTTTTCACTGTAAAACCGAGTTGGGGCTAGTACCTCCCCATATATATGTATGGAGTGGAGTTTGAAACTGAAAATAAACTTGTGTTCCCAACAATCTAGGTGAAGGACGGCTTTCAAACACACTTATCTCTCAGAACTGAGCATGTGGAGAGATGTTCGTTCATCTAGCACAAAGGGAACGGGTTGCAGAGGAAACTTTTACTCTGGTTTCTCAGTCTGTTTCCTAGTGCCGGTATTAAGTTCCTGCATTTTTCACTGTAAAACAGAGTTGGAGCTAGTACCTCCCAATATATATGTATGGAGTGGTGTTTGCAACTGAAAAGAAACTTTCTATTCCCAACAAGCTATGTGAAGGACGGTTTCACACACACTTATCTCTCAGAACTGCCATGTGGAGAGACGTTCGTTCATCTAGCACAACGGGAACGGGTTGCAGGAGAAATTTTTACTCTGGTTTCCCAGTCTGTTTCCTAGTGCCGGTTTGAAGTTCCTGCAGTTTTCCCTGTAAAACAGATTTGGAGCTAGTACCTGCCCATATTTATGTATGAAGTGGGGTTTGCAACTGAAAAGATACTTTGTATTCCCAACAAGCTATGTGAAGTACGGCTTTCACACACACTTATCTTTTAGAACTGAGCATGTGGAGAGACGTTCGTTTATCCAGCACAAAGGGAATGGGGGCAATAGAAACTATTACTCTGGTTTCTCAGTCTGTTTCCTAGTGCCGGTTTGAAGTTCCTCCAGTTTTCACTGTAAAACCGAGTTGGGGCTAGTAACTCCCCATATATATGTATGGAGTGGAGTTTGAAACTGAAAAGAAACTTGTGTTCCCAACAATCTAGGTGAAGGACGGCTTTCAAACACACTTATCTCTCAGAACTGAGCATGTGGAGAGATGTTCGTTCATCTAGCACAAAGGGACCGGGTTGCAGAGAAAACTTTTTCTCTGGTTTCTCAGTCTGTTTCCTATTGCCGGTTTTAAGTTCCTGCAGTTTTCACTGTAAAACAGAGTTGGAGCTAGTACCTCCCAATATATATGTATGGAGTGGTGTTTGCATCTGAAAAGAAATTTTGTGTTCCCAACAAGCTATGTGAAGGACGGCTTTCACACACACTTATCTCTCAGAACTGCCATGTGGAGAGACGTTCGTTCATATAGCACAAAGGGAACGGGTTGCAGGAGAAACTTTTACTCTGGTTTCTCAGTCTGTTTCCTAGAGCCGGTTGGAAGTTCCTGCAGTTTTCTCTGTAAAACAGATTTGGAGCTAGTACCTGCCCATATTTATGTATGAAGTGGGGTTTGCAACTGAAAAGATACTTTGTATTCCCAACAAGCTATGTGAAGTACGGCTTTCACACACACTTATCTTTTAGAACTGAGCATGTGGAGAGACGTTCGTTTATCCAGCACAAAGGGAATGGGGGCAATAGAAACTATTACTCTGGTTTCTCAGTCTGTTTCCTAGTGCCGGTTTGAAGTTCCTCCAGTTTTCACTGTAAAACCGAGTTGGGGCTAGTAACTCCCCATATATATGTATGGAGTGGAGTTTGAAACTGAAAAGAAACTTGTGTTCCCAACAATCTAGGTGAAGGACGGCTTTCAAACACACTTATCTCTCAGAACTGAGCATGTGGAGAGATGTTCGTTCATCTAGCACAAAGGGACCGGGTTGCAGAGAAAACTTTTTCTCTGGTTTCTCAGTCTGTTTCCTATCGCCGGTTTTAAGTTCCTGCAGTTTTCACTGTAAAACAGAGTTGGAGCTAGTACCTCCCAATATATATGTATGGAGTGGTGTTTGCATCTGAAAAGAAATTTTGTGTTCCCAACAAGCTATGTGAAGGACGGCTTTCACACACACTTATCTCTCAGAACTGCCATGTGGAGAGACGTTCGTTCATATAGCACAAAGGGAACGGGTTGCAGGAGAAACTTTTACTCTGGTTTCTCAGTCTGTTTCCTAGAGCCGGTTGGAAGTTCCTGCAGTTTTCACTGTAAAATCGAGTTGGAGCTAGTACCTGCCCATATATATGTATGGAGTGGGGTTTGCAACTGAAAAGAAACTTTGTGTTCCCAACAAGCTAGGTGAAGGACGGCTTTCACACACACTATCTCTCTGAATTGAGCATGTGGAGAGACGTTCGTTCATCTAGCACAAAGGGAACGGGTTGCAGGAGAAACTTTTACACTGGTTTCTCAGTCTGTTTCCTAGTGCCGGTTTGAAGTTCCTGCAGTTTTCACTTTATTACCGATTTGGAGCTAGTACCTCCCCATATATATGTATGGAGTGGAGTTTGCAACTGAAAAGAAACTTTGTATTCCCAACAAGCTATGTGAAGGACTGCTTTCACACACACCTATCTCTCAGAACTGACATTTGGAGAGACGTTCGTTCATCTAGCACAATGGGAACGGGTTGCAGGATGAACTTTTACTCTGGTTTCTCAGTCTGTTTCCAAGTGCCGGTTGGAAGTTCCTGCAGTTTTCACTGTAAAACCGAGTTGGGGCTAGTACCTCCCCATATATATGTATGGAGTGGAGTTTGAAACTGAAAAGAAACTTGTGTTCCCAACAATCTAGTTGAAGGACGGCTTTCAAACACACTTATCTCTCAGAACTGAGCATGTGGAGAGATGTTCGTTCATCTAGCACAAAGGGAACGGGTTGCAGAGGAAACTTTTACTCTGGTTTCTCAGTCTGTTTCCTAGTGCCGGTTTTAAGTTCCTGCAGTTTTCACTGTAAAACAGAGTTGGAGCTAGTACCTCCCAATATATATGTATGGAGTGGTGTTTGCAACTGAAAAGAAACTTTCTGTTCCCAACAAGCTATGTGAAGGACGGTTTCACACACACTTATCTCTCAGAACTGCCATGTGGAAAGAAGTTCGTTCATCTAGCACAAAGGGAATGGGGGCAATAGAAACTATTACTCTGGTTTCTCAGTCTGTTTCCTAGTGCCGGTTGGAAGTTCCTGCAGTTTTCACTGTAAAATCGAGTTGGAGCTAGTACCTGCCCATATATATGTATGGAGTGGGGTTTGCAACTGAAAAGAAACTTTGTGTTCCCAACAAGCTAGGTGAAGGACGGCTTTCACACACACTATCTCTCTGAATTGAGCATGTGGAGAGACGTTCGTTCATCTAGCACAAAGGGAACGGGTTGCAGGAGAAACTTTTACACTGGTTTCTCAGTCTGTTTCCTAGTGCCGGTTTGAAGTTCCTGCAGTTTTCACTTTATAACCGATTTGGAGCTAGTACCTCCCCATATATATGTATGGAGTGGAGTTTGCAACTGAAAAGAAACTTTGTATTCCCAACAAGCTATGTGAAGGACTGCTTTCACACACACTTATCTCTCAGAACTGACATTTGGAGAGACGTTCGTTCATCTAGCACAATGGGAACGGGTTGCAGGATGAACTTTTACTCTGGTTTCTCAGTCTGTTTCCAAGTGCCGGTTGGAAGTTCCTGCAGTTTTCACTGTAAAACCGAGTTGGAGCTAGTACATGCCCATAATTATGTATGGAGTGCGGTTTGCAACTGAAAAGAAACTTTGTGTTCCCAACAAGCTATGTGAAGTACGTCTTTCACACACACTTATCTCTTAGAACTGAGCATGTGGAGAGACGTTCGTTTATCTAGCACAAAGGGAATGGGTTGCAGGAGAAACTATTACTCTAGTTTCTCAGTCTGTTTCCTAGTGCCGGTTTGAAGTTCCTGCAGTTTTCACTGTAAAACCAAGTTGGAGCTAGTACCTCCCCATATATATTTTTGGATTGGAATTTGAAACTGAAAAGAAACTATGTGTTCCCAACAAGCAAGGTGAAGGACGGCTTTCACACACACTTATCTCTCAGAACTGAGGAAATGAAGAGACTTTCGTTCATCTAACAAAAATGGAAAATTTTGCAGGGGAAATTTTACTCTGGTTTCTCAGTCTGTTTCCTATTGCCGGTTTGAATTTCCTGCAGTTTTCACTGTAAAACAGATTTGGAGCTAGTACCTGCCCATATTTATGTATGGAGTGGGGTTTGCAACTGAAAAGAAATTTTGTGTTCCCAACAAGATAGTTGAATACGGCTTCACACACACTTATCTCTCAGAACTGAGCATATGGAGAGACGTTCGTTCATTTAGCACAAAGGGAACGGGTTGCAGGAGAAACTTTTACTCTGGATTCATTTTTTTTCCTAGTGCCGGTTTGAACTTCCTGCAGTTTTCACTGTAAAACAGAGTTGGAGCTAGTACCTACCCATATATATGTATGGAGTGGAGTTTGCAACTGAAAAGAAACTTTGTGTTCCCAACAAGCTAGTTGAATACGGCTTCACACACACTTATCTCTCAGAACTGACATGTGGAGAGACGTTCGTTCATTAAGCACAAATGGAACGGGTTGCAGGAGAAACATTTACTCTGGTTTCTCAGTCTTTTTCCTAGTGCCGGTTTGAAGTTCCTGCAGTTTTCACTGTAAAAACGAGTTGGAGTTTGTACCTGCCCATATTTTTGTATGGAGTTGGGTTTGCAACTGAAAAGAAAATTTGTGTTCCCAACAAGATATGTGTAGGACGGCTTTCACACACACTTATCTCTTAGAACTGAGCATGTGGAGAGACGTTCGTTTATCTAGGACAAAGAAATGGGTTGCAGGAGAAACTATTACTCTAGTTTCTCAGTCTGTTTCCTAAGCCGGTTTGATGTTCCTGCAGTTTTCACTGTAAAACCGAGTTGGAGCTAGTACCTCCCCATATATATGTATGGAGTGGAGTTTGCAACTGAAAAGAAATTTTGTGTTCCCAACAAGCTAGGTGAAGGACGGCTTTCACACACACTATCTCTCAGAACTGAGCATGTGGAGAGACGTTCGTTCATCTAGCACAATGGGAACGGGTTGCAGGGGAAATTTTACTCTGGTTTCTCAGTCTGTTTCCTAGTGCCAGATGAATTTCCTGCAGTTTCACTGTAAAACAGAGTTGGAGCTAGTACCTCCCCATATATATGTATGGAGTGGAGTTTGCAACTGAAAAGAAACTTTGTGTTCCCAACAAGCTAGGTGAAGGACGGCTTTCACACACACTTATCTCTCAGAATTGAGCATGTGGAGAAACGTTCGTTCATGTAGAACAATGGGAACTGTTTGCAGGAGAAACTTTAACTCTGGTTTCTCAGTCTGTTTCCTAGTGCCGGTTGGAAGTTCCTGCAGTTTTCACTGTAAAACCGAGTTGGAGCTAGTACCTCCCCATATATATGTATGGAGTGGATTTTGCAACTAAAAGAAACTTTGTTTTCCAAACAAGCTTTGTGAAGGACGGGTTTCACACACACTTATCTCTCACAACTGAGCATATGGAGAGACGTTCGTTCATCTAGCACAAAGGGAACGGGTTGCAGGAGAAACTTTTACACTGGATTCATTTTTTTTCCTAGTGCCGGTTTGAAGTTCCTGCAGTTTTCACTGTAAAACAGAGTTGGAGCTAGTACCTCCCCATATATATGTATGGAGAGTTGTTTGCAACTGAAAAGAAACTTTGTGTTCCCAACAGGCTAGTTGAAGGACGGCTTTCACACACACGTATCTCTCAGAACTGACATGTGGAGAGACGTTCGTTCATCTAGCAAAAAGGGAACGGGTTGCAGGAGAAACTTTTACTCTGGATTCTCAGTCTGATTCCTAGTGCAGGGTGGATGTTCCTGCAGTTTTCACTGTAAAACCGAGTTGGAGCTAATACCTCCCCATATTTATATATGGAGTGCAGTTTGCAACTGAAAAGAAACTTTGAGTCCCAACAAGCTATGTGAAGGTCGGCTTTCACACACAATTATCTCTCAGAACTGAGCATGTGGAGAGACGTTCGTTTATCCAGCACAAATGGAATGGGTTGCAGGAGAAACTATTACTCTGGTTTCTCAGTCTGTTTCCTAGTGCCGGTTTGATGTTCCTGCAGTTTTCACTGTAAAACCGAGTTGGAGCTAGTACCTCCCCATATATATGTATGGAGTGGAGTTTGAAACTAAAAGAAACTTTGTTTTCCCAACAAGATAGGTGAAGGACAGGTTTCACACACACTTATCTCTCAGAACTGAGCATATGGAGAGACGTTCGTTCATTTAGCACAAAGGGAACGGGTTGCAGGAGAAACTTTTACACTGGATTCATTTTTTTTCCTAGTGCCGGTTTGAACTTCCTGCAGTTTTCACTGTAAAATAGAGTTAGAGCTAGTACCTCCCCATATATATGTATGGAGTGGAGTTTGCAACTGAAAAGAAACTTTGTGTTCCCAACAAGCTAGTTGAAGAACGGCTTCACACACACTTATCTCTCAGAACTGACATGTGGAGAGACGTTCGTTCATTAAGCACAAATGGAACGGGTTGCAGGAGAAACATTTACTCTGGTTTCTCAGTCTTTTTCCTAGTGCCGGTTTGAAGTTCCTGCAGTTTTCACTGTAAAACCGAGTTGGAGCTTGTACCTGCCCATATTTTTGTATGGAGTTGGGTTTGCAACTGAAAAGAAAATTTGTGTTCCCAACAAGATATGTGTAGGACGGCTTTCACACACACTTATCTCTTAGAACTGAGCATGTGGAGAGACGTTCGTTTATCTAGGACAAAGAAATGGGTTGCAGGAGAAACTATTACTCTAGTTTCTCAGTCTGTTTCCTAAGCCGGTTTGATGTTCCTGCAGTTTTCACTGTAAAACCGAGTTGGAGCTAGTACCTCCCCATATATATGTATGGAGTGGAGTTTGCAACTGAAAAGAAATTTTGTGTTCCCAACCAGCTAGGTGAAGGATGGCTTTCACACACACTATCTCTCAGAACTGAGCATGTGGAGAGACGTACGTTCATCTAGCACAATGGTAACGGGTTGCAGGGGAAATTTTACTCTGGTTTCTCAGTCTGTTTCCTAGTGCCGGTTGAATTTCCTGCAGTTTCACTGTAAAACAGAGTTGGAGCTAGTACCTCCCCATATATATGTATGGAGTGGAGTTTGCAACTGAAAAGAAACTTTGTGTTCCCAACAAGCTAGGTGAAGGACGGCTTTCACACACACTTATCTCTCAGAATTGAGCATGTGGAGAGACGTTCGTTCATCTAGCACAAAGGGAACGGGTTGCAGGAGAAACTTTTACTCTCGTTTCTCAGCCTGTTTCCTAGTGCCGGTTGGAAGTTCCTGCAGTTTTCACTGTAAAACCGAGTTGGAGCTAGTACCTCCCCATATATATGTATGGAGAGTTGTTTGCAACTGAAAATAAACTTTGTGTTCCCAACAAGCTTGTTGAAGGACGGCTTTCACACACACTTTTCTCTCAGAACTGACATGTGGAGAGACGATCGTTCATCTAGCACAAAGGGAACGGGTTGCAGGAGAAACTATTTTCTGGTTTCTCAGCCTGTTTCCTAGTGCCGGTTTGAAGTTCCTGCAGTTTTCACTGTAAAAACGAGTTGGAGCTTGTAAATCCCCATTTGTATGTATGGATTGGAGTTTGCAACTGAAAAGAAACTTTGTGTACATCAAGCTAGGTGAAGGACGGCTTTCACACAGAATTATCTCTCAGAACTTAGCATGTGGATAGACGTTCGTTCATCTAGCACAAACGGAACGGGTTACAGGAGAAACTTTTACTCTGGTTTCTCAGTCTGTTTCCTAGTACCGGTTTGAAATTCCTGCAGTTTTCACTGTAAAACAGAGTTGGAGCTAGTACCTCCCCATATATAAGTATGGAGAGTTGTTTGCAACTGAAAAGAAACTTTGTGTTCCCAACAAGCAAGGTGAAGAACGGCTTTAACACACACTTATCTCTCGGAACTGAGCATGTGGAGAGACGTTCGTTCATCTAGCACAAAGGGAACGGGTTGCAGCGGAAAGTTTTACACTGGTTTCTCAGTCTGTTTCCTAGTGCCGGTTTGAATTTCCTGCAGTTTTCACTGTAAAACAGAGTTGGAGCTAGTACCTCCCCATATATATGTATGGAGTGGAGTTTGCAACTGAAAAGAAACTTTGTGTTCCCAACAAGCTATCTGATGGACGGCATTCACACACACATTTCTCTCAGAACTGAGCATGTGGAGAGACGTTCGTTTATCTAGCACAAAGGGAATGGGATGCAGGAGAAACTTTTACTCTGGATTCTCAGTCTGTTTCCTAGTGCCGGTTTGATGTTCCTGCAGTTTTCACTGTAAACCCGAGTTGGAGCTTGAACCTCCCCATATATATGTATGGAGTGGATTTTGCAACTAAAAGAAACTTTGTTTTCCAAACAAGCTTTGTGAAGGACGGGTTTCACACACACTTATCTCTCACAACTGAGCATATGGAGAGACGTTCGTTCATCTAGCACAAAGGGAACGGGTTGCAGGAGAAACTTTTACACTGGATTCATTTTTTTTCCTAGTGCCGGTTTGAAGTTCCTGCAGTTTTCACTGTAAAACAGAGTTGGAGCTAGTACCTCCCCATATATATGTATGGAGAGTTGTTTGCAACTGAAAAGAAACTTTGTGTTCCCAACAGGCTAGTTGAAGGACGGCTTTCACACACACGTATCTCTCAGAACTGACATGTGGAGAGACGTTCATTCATCTAGCAAAAAGGGAACGGGTTGCAGGAGAAACTTTTACTCTGGATTCTCAGTCTGATTCCTAGTGCCGGGTGGATGTTCCTGCAGTTTTCACTGTAAAACCGAGTTGGAGCTAATACCTCCCCATATTTATATATGGAGTGCAGTTTGCAACTGAAAAGAAACTTTGAGTCCCAACAAGCTATGTGAAGGTCGGCTTTCACACACAATTATCTCTCAGAACTGAGCATGTGGAGAGACGTTCGTTTATCCAGCACAAATGGAATGGGTTGCAGGAGAAACTATTACTCTGGTTTCTCAGTCTGTTTCCTAGTGCCGGGTTGATGTTCCTGCAGTTTTCACTGTAAAACCGAGTTGGAGCTAGTACCTCCCCATATATATGTATGGAGTGGAGTTTGAAACTAAAAGAAACTTTGTTTTCCCAACAAGATAGGTGAAGGACAGTTTTCACACACACTTAGCTCTCAGAACTGAGCATATGGAGAGACGTTCGTTCATTTAGCACAAAGGGAACGGGTTGCAGGAGAAACTTTTACACAGGATTCATTTTTTTTCCTAGTGCCGGTTTGAACTTCCTGCAGTTTTCACTGTAAAACAGAGTTAGAGCTAGTACCTCCCCATATATATGTATGGAGTGGAGTTTGCAACTGAAAAGAAACTTTGTGTTCCCAACAAGCTAGTTGAAGAACGGCTTCACACACACTTATCTCTCAGAACTGACATGTGGAGAGACGTTCGTTCATTAAGCACAAATGGAACGGGTTGCAGGAGAAACATTTACTCTGGTTTCTCAGTCTTTTTCCTAGTGCCGGTTTGAAGTTCCTGCAGTTTTCACTGTAAAACCGAGTTGGAGCTTGTACCTGCCCATATTTTTGTATGGAGTTGGGTTTGCAACTGAAAAGAAACTTTGTGTTCCCAACAAGATATGTGTAGGACGGCTTTCACACACACTTATCTCTTAGAACTGAGCATGTGGAGAGACGTTCGTTTATCTAGGACAAAGAAATGGGTTGCAGGAGAAATTATTACTCTAGTTTCTCAGTCTGTTTCCTAAGCCGGTTTGATGTTCCTGCAGTTTTCACTGTAAAACCGAGTTGGAGCTAGTACCTCCCCATATATATGTATGGAGTGGAGTTTGCAACTGAAAAGAAATTTTGTGTTCCCACCCAGCTAGGTGAAGGACGGCTTTCACACACACTATCTCTCAGAACTGAGCATGTGGAGAGACGTACGTTCATCTAGCACAATGGTAACGGGTTGCAGGGGAAATTTTACTCTGGTTTCTCAGTCTGTTTCCTAGTGCCGGTTGAATTTCCTGCAGTTTCACTGTAAAACAGAGTTGGAGCTAGTACCTCCCCATATATATGTATGGAGTGGAGTTTGCAACTGAAAAGAAACTTTGTGTTCCCAACAAGCTAGGTGAAGGACGGCTTTCACACACACTTATCTCTCAGAATTGAGCATGTGGAGAGACGTTCGTTCATCTAGCACAAAGGGAACGGGTTGCAGGAGAAACTTTTACTCTCGTTTCTCAGCCTGTTTCCTAGTGCCGGTTGGAAGTTCCTGCAGTTTTCACTGTAAAACCGAGTTGGAGCTAGTACCTCCCCATATATATGTATGGAGAGTTGTTTGCAACTGAAAATAAACTTTGTGTTCCCAACAAGCTTGTTGAAGGACGGCTTTCACACACACTTTTCTCTCAGAACTGACATGTGGAGAGACGATCGTTCATCTAGCACAAAGGGAACGGGTTGCAGGAGAAACTTTTTTCTGGTTTCTCAGCCTGTTTCCTAGTGCCGGTTTGAAGTTCCTGCAGTTTTCACTGTAAAAACGAGTTGGAGCTTGTACATCCCCATTTGTATGTATGGATTGGAGTTTGCAACTGAAAAGAAACTTTGTGTTCCCAACAAGATAGGTGAAGGACGGCTTTCACACAGAATTATCTCTCAGAACTTAGCATGTGGATAGACGTTCGTTCATCTAGCACAAACGGAACGGGTTACAGGAGAAACTTTTACTCTGGTTTCTCAGTCTGTTTCCTAGTACCGGTTTGAAATTCCTGCAGTTTTCACTGTAAAAGAGAGTTGGAGCTAGTACCTCCCCATATATAAGTATGGAGAGTTGTTTGCAACTGAAAAGAAACTTTGTGTTCCCAACAAGCAAGGTGAAGAACGGCTTTAACACACACTTATCTCTCGGAACTGAGCATGTGGAGAGACGTTCGTTCATCTAGCACAAAGGGAACGGGTTGCAGGGGAAAGTTTTACACTGGTTTCTCAGTCTGTTTCCTAGTTCCGGTTTGAAGTTCCTGCAGTTTTCACTGTAAAACCGAGTTGGAGCTAGTACCTCCCCATATATATTTATGGAGTGGGGTTTGCAACTTTAAAGTACCTTTTTGTTCCCAACAAGCTAGTTTAAGGACGGTTTTAACACACAGTTATCTCTCAGAACTGAGCATGTGGAGAGACGTTCGTTCATCTAGCACAAAAGGAACGGGTTGCAGGAGAAACTTTTACTTTGGTTTTTCAGTCTGTTTCCTAGTGTCGGTTTGGAGTTCCTGCAGTTTTCACTGTAAAACCGAGTTGGAGCTTATACCTCCCCATATTTATGTATGGAGTGGAGTTTGCAACTGAAAAGATACTTTGTGTTCCCAACAAGCTATGTGAAGGTCGGCTTTCACACACACTTATCTCTCAGAACTGACATGTGGACAGACGTTCGTTCATCTAGCACAAAGGGAACGCTGTGCAGGGGAAACTTTTACTCTGGTTTCTCAGTCTGTTTCCTAGTTCCGGTTTGAAGTTGCTGCAGTTTTCTCTGTAAAACCGAGTTGGAGCTAGTACCTACGCATTTATATGTATGGAGAGTTGTTTGCAAACGTAAAGAAAATTTGTGTTCCCAACAAGCTAGTATAAGGACGGCTTTCACACACACTTATCTCTCAGAAGTGAGCATGTTGAGAGACGTTCGTTCATCTAGCACAAAGGGAACATTTTGAAGGAGAAACTTTTATTCTGGTTTCTCAGTCTGTTTCCTAGTGCCGGTTTGAAGTTCCTGCAGGTTTCACTGTAAAACAGATTTGGAGCTAGTACCTGCCCATATTTATGTATGGAGTGGGGTTTGCAACTGAAAAGAATCTTTGTATTGCCAACAAGCTATGTGAAGTACGGCTTTCACACACACTTATTTTTTAGATCTGAGCATGTGGAGAAACGTTCGTTTATCTAGCACAAACGGAATGGGTGGAAGGAGAAACTATTACTCTGGTTTCTCAGTCTGTTTCCTAGTGCCGGTTTGAAGTTCCTGCAGTTTTCACTGTAAAACAGAGTTGGAGCCAGTACCTCCCCATATATATGTATGGAGAGTTGTTTTCAACTGAAAAGAATCTTTGTGTTCCCAACAAGCTATGTGAAGGACGGCTTTCACACACACTTATCTCTCAGAACTGCCATGTGGAAGACGTTCTTTAATCTAGCACAATGGGAACGGGTTGCAGGAGAAACTTTTACTCTGGTTTCTCAGTCTGTTTCCCAGTGCCGGTTTCAAGTTCCTGCAGTTTTCACTGTAAAACCGAGTTGGAGCTAGTACCTGCCCATATTTATGTATGGAGTGGAGTTTGCAACTGAAAAGAAACTTTGTGTTGCCAACAAGCTAGGTGAAGGATGGCTTTCACACACACTTATACCTCAGAACTGAGCATGTGGATAGACGTTCGTTCATTTTCACAAAGGGAACGGGATGCAGGAGAAACTTTTACTCTGGTTTCTCCGTCTGTTTCCTAGTGCCGGTTGGAAGTTCCTGCAGTTTTCACTGTAAAACCGAGTTGGAGGTAGTACCTGCCCATATTTACTTATGGAGTGGGGTTTGCAACTGAAAAGAAACTTTGTGTTCCCAACAAGCTAGGTGAAGGACGGCTTTCACACACACTTATCTTTTAGAACTGAACATGTGGAGAGACGTTCGTTTATCCAGCACAAAGGGAATGGGGGCAATAGAAACTATTACTCTGGTTTCTCAGTCTGTTTCCTAGTGCCGGTTTGAAGTTCCTCCAGTTTTCACTGTAAAACCGAGTTGGGGCTAGTACTTCCCCATATATATGTATGGATTGGAGTTTGAAACTGAAAAGAAACTTGTGTTCCCAACAATCCAGGTGAAGGACAGCTTTCAAACACACTTATCTCTCAGAAATGAGCATGTGGAGAAATGTTCGTTCATCTAGCACAAAGGGAACGCGTTGCAGAGGAAACTTTTACTCTGGTTTCTCAGTCTGTTTCCTAGTGCCGGTTTTAAGTTCCTGCAGTTTTCACTGTAAAACAGAGTTGGAGCTAGTACCTCCCAATATATATGTATGGAGTGGTGTTTGCAACTGAAAAGAAACTTTCTGTTCCCAACAAGCTATGTGAAGGACGGTTTCACACACACTTATCTCTCAGAACTGCCATGTGGAGAGACGTTCGTTCATCTATCACAAAGGGAACGGGTTGCAGGAGAAATTTTTACTCTGGTTTCTCAGTCTGTTTCCTAGTGCCGGTTTGAAGTTCCTGCAGTTTTCTCTGTAAAACAGATTTGGAGCTAGTACCTGCCCATATTTATGTATGCAGTGGGGTTTGCAACTGAAAAGTAACTTTGTATTCCCAACAAGCTATGTGAAGTACGGCTTTCACACACACTTATCTCTCAGAATTGAGCATGTGAAGAGACGTTCGTTCATCTAGCACAAAGGGAACGGGTTGCAGGAGAAACTTTTACTCTCGTTTCTCAGCCTGTTTCCTAGTGCCGGTTGGAAGTTCCTGCAGTTTTCACTGTAAAACCGAGTTGGAGCTAGTACCTCCCCATATATATGTATGGAGAGTTGTTTGCAACTGAAAATAAACTTTGTGTTCCCAACAAGCTTGTTGAAGGACGGCTTTCACACACACTTTTCTCTCAGAACTGACATGTGGAGAGACGATCGTTCATCTAGCCCAAAGGGAACGGGTTGCAGGAGAAACTTTTACTCTGGTTTCTCAGCCTGTTTCCTAGTGCCGGTTTGAAGTTCCTGCAGTTTTCACTGTAAAACCGAGTTGGAGCTTGTACCTCCCCATATATATGTATGGAGTGGAGTTTGAAACTGAAAAGAAACGTGTGTTCCCAACAATCTAGGTGAAGGACGGCTTTCAAACACACTAATCTCTCAGAACTGAGCATGTGGAGAGATGTTCGTTCATCTAGCACAAAGGGAACGGGTTGCAGAGGAAACTTTTACTCTGGTTTCTCAGTCTGTTTCCTAGTGCCGGTTTTAAGTTCCTGCAGTTTTCACTGTAAAACAGCGTTGGAGCTAGTACCTCCCAATATATATGTATGGAGTGGTGTTTGCAACTGAAAAGAAACTTTCTGTTCCCAACAAGCTATGTGAAGGACGGTTTCACACACACTTATCTCTCAGAACTGCCATGTGGAGAGACGTTCGTTCATCTAGCACAAAGGGAACGGTTTGCAGGGGAAACTTTTACTCTGGTTTCTCAGTCTGTTTCCTAGTGCCGGTTTGAATTTCCTGCAGTTTTCACTGTAAAACAGAGTTGGAGCTAGTACCTCCCCATATATATGTATGGAGTGGAGTTTGCAACTGAAAAGAAACTTTGTGTTCCCAACAAGCTATGTGAATGACGGCATTCACACACACATTTCTCTCAGAACTGAGCATGTGGAGAGACGTTCGTTTATCTAGCACAAAGGGAATGGGATGCAGGAGAAACTATTACTCTGGTTTCTCAGTCTGTTTCCTAGTGCCGGTTTGATGTTCCTGCAGTTTTCTCTGTAAACCCGAGCTGGAGCTTGAACCTCCCCATATATATGTATGGAGTGGATTTTGCAACTAAAAGAAACTTTGTTTTCCAAACAAGCTTTGTGAAGGACGGGTTTCACACACACTTATCTCTCACAACTGAGCATATGGAGAGACGTTCGTTCATCTAGCACAAAGGGAACGGGTTGCAGGAGAAACTTTTACACTGGATTCATTTTTTTTCCTAGTGCCGGTTTGAAGTTCCTGCAGTTTTCACTGTAAAACCGAGTTGGAGCTAATACCTCCCCATATTTATATATGGAGTGCAGTTTGCACCTGAAAAGAAACTTTGTGTTCCCAACAAGCTAGTTGAAGGACGGCTTCACACACACTTATCTCTCAGAACTGACATGTGGAGAGACGTTCGTTCATTAAGCACAAATGGAACGGGTTGCAGGAGAAACATTTACTCTGGTTTCTCAGTCTTTTTCCTAGTGCCGGTTTGAAGTTCCTGCAGTTTTCACTGTAAAACCGAGTTGGAGCTTGTACCTGCCCATATTTTTGTATGGAGTTGGGTTTGCAACTGAAAAGAAAATTTGTGTTCCCAACAAGATATGTGTAGGACGGCTTTCACACACACTTATCTCTTAGAACTGAGCATGTGGAGAGACGTTCGTTTATCTAGGACAAAGAAATGGGTTGCAGGAGAAACTATTACTCTAGTTTCTCAGTCTGTTTCCTAGTGCCGGTTTGATGTTCCTGCAGTTTTCACTGTAAAACCGAGTTGGAGCTAGTACCTCCCCTTATATATGCATGGAGTGGAGTTTGCAACTGAAAAGAAACTTTGTGTTCCCAACAAGCTAGGTGAAGGACGGCTTTCACACACAATATCTCTCAGAACTGAGCATGTGGAGAGACGTTCGTTCATCTAGCACAAAGTGAACGGGTTGCAGGGGAAATTTTACTCTGGTTTCTCAGTCTGTTTCCTAGTGCCGGTTGGAATTTCCTGCAGTTTTCACTGTAAAACAGAGTTGGAGCTAGTACCTCCCCATATATATGTATGGAGTGGAGTTTGCAACTGAAAAGAAACTTTGTGTTCCCAACAAGCTAGGTGAAGGACGGCTTTCACACACACTTATCTCTCAGAATTGAGCATGTGGAGAGACGTTCGTTCATCTAGCACAAAGGGAACGGGTTGCAGGAGAAACTTTTACTCTGGTTTCTCAGCCTGTTTCCTAGTGCCGGTTGGAAGTTCCTGCAGTTTTCACTGTAAAACCGAGTTGGAGCTAGTACCTCCCCATATATATGTATGGAGAGTTGTTTGCAACTGAAAATAAACTTTGTGTTCCCAACAAGCTTGTTGAAGGACGGCTTTCACACACAATTTTCTCTCAGAACTGACATGTGGAGAGACGATCGTTCATCTAGCACAAAGGGAACGGGTTGCAGGAGAAACTTTTACTCTGGTTTCTCAGCCTGCTTCCTAGTTCCGGTTTGAAGTTCCTGCAGTTTTCACTGTAAAACTGAGTTGGAGCTAGTACCTCCCCATATATATGTATGGAGAGTTGTTTGCAACTGAAAATAAACTTTGTGTTCCCAACAAGCAAGGTGAAGAACGGCTTTCACACACACTTATCTCTCGGAACTGAGCATGTGGAGAGACGTTCGTTCATCTAGCACAAAGGGAACGGGTTGCAGGGGAAAGTTTTACACTGGTTTCTCAGTCTGTTTCCTAGTTCCGGTTTGAAGTTCCTGCAGTTTTCACTGTAAAACCGAGTTGGAGCTAGTACCTCCCCATATATATTTATGGAGTGGGGTTTGCAACTTTAAAGTACCTTTTTGTTCCCAACAAGCTAGTTTAAGGACGGCTTTCACACACAGTTATCTCTCAGAACTGAGCATGTGGAGAGACGTTCGTTCATCTAGCACAAAAGGAACGGGTTGCAGGGGAAACTTTTACTTTGGTTTTTCAGTCTGTTTCCTAGTGTCGGTTTGGAGTTCCTGCAGTTTTCACTGTAAAACCGATTTGGAGCTTATACCTCCCCATATTTATGTATGGAGTGGAGTTTGCAACTGAAAAGATACTTTGTGTTCCCAACAAGCTATGTGAAGGTCGGCTTTCACACACACTTATCTCTCAGAACTGACATGTGGAGAGACGATCGTTCATCTAGCACAAAGGGAACGGGTTGCAGGAGAAACTTTTACTCTGGTTTCTCAGCCTGCTTCCTAGTGCCGGTTTGAAGTTCCTGCAATTTTCACTGTAAAACCGAGTTGGAGCTTGTACATCCCCATTTGTATTTATGGATTGGAGTTTGCAACTGAAAAGAATCTTTGTGTTCCCAACAAGATAGGTGAAGGACGGCTTTCACACAGAATTATCTCTCAGAACTTAGCATGTGGATAGACGTTCGTTCATCTAGCACAAAGTGAACGGGTTACAGGAGAAACTTTTACTCTGGTTTCTCAGTCTGTTTCCTAGTACCGGTTTGAAGTTCCTGCAGTTTTCACTGTAAAACCGAGTTGGAGCTAGTACCTCCCCATATATATGTATGGAGAGTTGTTTGCAACTGAAAATAAACTTTGTGTTCCCAACAAGCAAGGTGAAGAACGGCTTTCACACACACTTATCTCTCGGAACTGAGCATGTGGAGAGACGTTCGTTCATCTAGCACAAAGGGAACGGGTTGCAGGGGAAAGTTTTACACTGGTTTCTCAGTCTGTTTCCTAGTTCCGGTTTGAAGTTCCTGCAGTTTTCACTGTAAAACCGAGTTGGAGCTAGTACCTCCCCATATATATTTATGGAGTGGGGTTTGCAACTTTAAAGTACCTTTTTGTTCCCAACAAGCTAGTTTAAGGACGGCTTTCACACACAGTTATCTCTCAGAACTGAGCATGTGGAGAGACGTTCGTTCATCTAGCACAAAAGGAACGGGTTGCAGGGGAAACTTTTACTTTGGTTTTTCAGTCTGTTTCCTAGTGTCGGTTTGGAGTTCCTGCAGTTTTCACTGTAAAACCGAGTTGGAGCTTATACCTCCCCATATTTATGTATGGAGTGGAGTTTGCAACTGAAAAGATACTTTGTGTTCCCAACAAGCTATGTGAAGGTCGGCTTTCACACACACTTATCTCTCAGAACTGACATGTGGACAGACGTTCGTTCATCTAGCACAAAGGGAACGCTTTGCAGGAGAAACTTTTACTCTGGTTTCTCAGTCTGTTTCCTAGTTCCGGTTTGAAGTTGCTGCAGTTTTCTCTGTAAAACCGAGTTGGAGCTAGTACCTACGCATTTATATGTATGGAGAGTTGTTTGCAACCGTAAAGAAAATTTGTGTTCCCAACAAGCTAGTATAAGGACGGCTTTCACACACACTTATCTCTCAGAAGTGAGCTTGTGGAGAGACGTTCGTTCATCTAGCACAAAGGGAACATTTTGAAGGAGAAACTTTTATTCTGGTTTCTCAGTCTGTTTCCTAGTGCCAGTTTCAAGTTCCTGCAGTTTTCACTGTAAAACCGATTTGGAGCTAGTACCTGCCCATATTTATGTATGGAGTGGAGTTTGCAACTGAAAAGAAACTTTGTGTTGCCAACAAGCTAGGTGAAGGATGGCTTTCGCACACACTTATACCTCAGAACTAAGCATGTGGATAGACGTTCGTTCATTTGCACAAAGGGATCGGGTTGCAGGAGAAACTTTTACTCTGGTTTCTCGGTCTGTTTCCTAGTGCCGGTTTGAAGTTCCTGCAGTTTTCACTATAAAACCGAGTTGGAACTTGTACCTACCCATATATATGTATGGAGTGGAGTTTGCAACTGAAAAGAAACTTTGTGTTCCCAAGAAGCTAGTTGAAGGACGGCTTTCACACACACTTATCTGTCAGAACTGAGCATGTGGAGAGACGTTCGTTCATTTAGCACAAAAGGAACGTGATGAAGGAGAAAGTTTTACTCTAGATTCTCAGTCTGTTTCCTAGTGCCGGTTGGAAGTTCCAGCAGTTTTCACTTTAAAACCGAGTTGGAGCTAGTACCTGCCCATATTTACTTATGGAGTGGGGTTTGCAACTGAAAAGAAACTTTGTGTTCCCAACAAGCTAGCTGAAGGACGGCTTTCACACACACTATATCTCAGAATTGAGCATGTGGAGAGACGTTCGTTCATCTAGCACAAAGGGAACCGGTTGCAGGGGAATCTTTTACTCGGGTTTCTCAGTCTGTTTCCTAGTGCCGGTTTGACGTTCCTGAAGTTTTCACTATAAACCCGAGTTGGAGCTAGTACCTCCCCATATATATGTATGGAATGGAGTTTGAAACTAAAAGGAAACTTTGTGTTCCCAATAAGCAAGGTGAAGGACGGCTTTCACACACACTTACCTCTCAGAACTGAGCATGTGAAGAGACGTTCGTTCATCTAGCACAAACGGAACGGGTTGCAGGGGAAATTTTACTCTGGTTTCTCAGTCTGTTTCCTAGTGCCGGTTAGAAGTTCCTGCAGTTTTCACTGTAAAACCGAGTTGGAGCTAATACCTCTCCATATTTTGGTATGGAGTGGAGTTTGCAACTTAAAAGAAACTTTGTGTTCCCAACAAGCTAGGTGAAGGACGGCTTTCAAACACACATATCTCTCAGAATTGAGCATGTGGAGAGACGTTCGTTCATCTAGCACAAAGGGAACGGGTTGCAGGAGAAACTTTTACTCTCGTTTCTCAGCCTGTTTCCTAGTGCCGGTTGGAAGTTCCTGCAGTTTTCACTGTAAAACCGAGTTGGAGCTAGTATTTCCCCATATATATATATGGATAGTTGTTTGCAACTGAAAAGAAAATTTGTGTTCCCAACAAGCTAGGTAAAGGACGGCTTCCACATACACTTATCTATCAGAACTGAGCATGTGGAGAGACGTTCGTTCATCTAGCACAAACGGAACGGGTTGCAGGAGAAACTTTTACTCTGCTTTCTCAATATTTTTCCTAGTGCCTGTTTGAAGTTCCTGCAGTTTTCACTGTAAAACCGTGTTGGAGCTAGTACCTCCCCATATATATGTATGGAGAGGTGTTAGCAACTGAAAAGAAACTTTGTGTTCCCAACAAGCAAGGTGAAGAACGGCTTTCACACACACTTATCTCTCGGAACTGAGCATGTGGAGAGACGTTCGTTCATCTAGCACAAGGGAACGGGATGCAGGAGAAACTTTACTCTGGATTCTCAGTCTGTTTCCTAGTGCCGGTTGGAAGTTCCAGCAGTTTTCACTGTAAAACCGAGTTGGAGGTAGTACCTGCCCATATTTACTTATGGAGTGGGGTTTGCAACTGAAAAGAAACTTTGTGTTCCCAACAAGCTTGGTGAAGGACGGCTTTCACACACACTTATCTTTTAGAACTGAACATGTGGAGAGACGTTCGTTTATCCAGCACAAAGGGAATGGGGGCAATAGAAACTATTACTCTGGTTTCTCAGTCTGTTTCCTAGTGCCGGTTTGAAGTTCCTCCAGTTTTCACTGTAAAACCGAGTTGGGGCTAGTACTTCCCCATATATATGTATGGAGTGGAGTTTGAAACTGAAAAGAAACTTGTGTTCCAAACAATCTAGGTTAAGGACGGCTTTCAAACACACTTATCTCTCAGAACTGAGCATGTGGAGAGATGTTCGTTCATCTAGCACAAAGGGAACGCGTTGCAGAGGAAACTTTTACTCTGGTTTCTCAGTCTGTTTCCTAGTGCCGGTTTTAAGTTCCTGCATTTTTCACTGTAAAACAGAGTTGGAGCTAGTACCTCCCAATATATATGTATGGAGTGGTGTTTGCAACTGAAAAGAAACTTTCTGTTCCCAACAAGCTATGTGAAGGACGGTTTCACACACACTTATCTCTCAGAACTGCCATGTGGAGAGACGTTCGTTCATCTAGCACAAAGGGAACGGGTTGCAGGAGAAATTTTTACTCTGGTTTCTCAGTCTGTTTCCTAGTGCCGGTTTGAAGTTCCTGCAGTTTTCTCTGTAAAACAGATTTGGAGCTAGTACCTGCCCATATTTATGTATGCAGTGGGGTTTGCAACTGAAAAGAAACTTTGTATTCCCAACAAGCTATGTGAAGTACGGCTTTCACACACACTTATCTCTCAGAATTGAGCATGTGAAGAGACGTTCGTTCATCTAGCACAAAGGGAACGGGTTGCAGGAGAAACTTTTACTCTCGTTTCTCAGCCTGTTTCCTAGTGCCGGTTGGAAGTTCCTGCAGTTTTCACTGTAAAACCGAGTTGGAGCTAGTACCTCCCCATATATATGTATGGAGAGTTGTTTGCAACTGAAAATAAACTTTGTGTTCCCAACAAGCTTGTTGAAGGACGGCTTTCACACACACTTTTCTCTCAAAACTGACATGTGGAGAGACGATCGTTCATCTAGCACAAAGGGAACGGGTTGCAGGAGAAACTTTTACTCTGGTTTCTCAGCCTGTTTCCTAGTGCCGGTTTGAAGTTCCTGCAGTTTTCACTGTAAAACCGAGTTGGAGCTTGTACCTCCCCATATATATGTATGGAGTGGAGTTTGAAACTGAAAAGAAACTTGTGTTCCCAACAATCTAGGTGAAGGACGGCTTTCAAACACACTAATCTCTCAGAACTGAGCATGTGGAGAGATGTTCGTTCATCTAGCACAAAGGGAACGGGTTGCAGAGGAAACTTTTACTCTGGTTTCTCAGTCTGTTTCCTAGTGCTGGTTTTAAGTTCCTGCAGTTTTCACTGTAAAACAGAGTTGGAGCTAGTACCTCCCAATATATATGTATGGAGTGGTGTTTGCAACTGAAAAGAAACTTTCTGTTCCCAACAAGCTATGTGAAGGACGGTATCACACACACTTATCTCTCAGAACTGCCATGTGGAGAGACGTTCGTTCATCTAGCACAAAGGGAACGGGTTGCAGGAGAAATTTTTACTCTGGTTTCTCAGTCTGTTTCCTAGTGCCGGTTTGAAGTTCCTGCAGTTTTCTCTGTAAAACAGATTTGGAGCTAGTACCTGCCCATATTTATGTATGCAGTGGGGTTTGCAACTGAAAAGAAACTTTGTATTCCCAACAAGCTATGTGAAGTACGGCTTTCACACACACTTATCTCTCAGAATTGAGCATGTGAAGAGACGTTCGTTCATCTAGCACAAAGGGAACGGGTTGCAGGAGAAACTTTTACTCTCGTTTCTCAGCCTGTTTCCTACTGCCGGTTGGAAGTTCCTGCAGTTTTCACTGTAAAACCGAGTTGGAGCTAGTACCTCCCCATATATATTTATGGAGTGGGGTTTGCAACTTTAAAGTACCTTTTTGTTCCCAACAAGCTAGTTTAAGGACGACTTTCACACACAGTTATCTCTCAGAACTGAGCATGTGGAGAGACGTTCGTTCATCAAGCACAAAAGGAACGGGTTGCAGGAGAAACTTTTACTTTGGTTTTTCAGTCTGTTTCCTAGTGTCGGTTTGAAGTTCCTCCAGTTTTCACTGTAAAACCGAGTTGGGGCTAGTAACTCCCCATATATATGTATGGAGTGGAGTTTGAAACTGAAAAGAAACTTGTGTTCCCAACAATCTAGGTGAAGGACGGCTTTCAAACACACTTATCTCTCAGAACTGAGCATGTGGAGAGATGTTCGTTCATCTAGCACAAAGGGACCGGGTTGCAGAGGAAACTTTTTCTCTGGTTTCTCAGTCTTTTTCCTATTGCCGGTTTTAAGTTCCTGCAGTTTTCACTGTAAAACAGAGTTGGAGCTAGTACCTCCCAATATATATGTATGGAGTGGTGTTTGCAACTGAAAAGAAACATTGTGTTCCCAACAAGCTATGTGAAGGACGGCTTTCACACACACTTATCTCTCAGAACTGCAATGTGGAGAGACGTTCGTTCATATAGCACAAAGGGAACGGGTTGCAGGAGAAACTTTTACTCTGGTTTCTCAGTCTGTTTCCTAGAGCCGGTTGGAAGTTCCTGCAGTTTTCACTGTAAAATCGAGTTGGAGCTAGTACCTGCCCATATATATGTATGGAGTGGGGTTTGCAACTGAAAAGAAACTTTGTGTTCCCAACAAGGTAGGTGAAGGACGGCTTTCACACACACTATCTCTCTGAATTGAGCATGTGGAGAGACGTTCGTTCATCTAGCACAAAGGGAACGGGTTGCAGGAGAAACTTTTACACTGGTTTCTCAGTCTGTTTCCTAGTGCCGGTTTGAACTTCCTGCAGTTTTCACTGTATAACCGATTTGGAGCTAGTACCTCCCCATATATATGTATGGAGTGGAGTTTGCAACTGAAAAGAAACTTTGTGTTCCCAACAAGCTAGGTGAAGGACGGCTTTCACACACACTTATCTCTCAGAACTGAGCATGTGGAGAGACGTTCGTTCATCTAGCACAAAGGGAACGGGTTGCAGGAGAAACTTTTACTCTGGTTTCTCAGTCTATTTCCTAGTGCCGGTTTGAAGTTCCTGCAGTTTTCACTGTAAAACGGAGTTGGAGCTAGTACCACCCCATATATATGTATGTAGTGGAGTTTGCAACTGAAAAGAAACTTTGTGTTCCCAAAAAGCTAGGTGAAGGACGGCTTTCACACACACTTATATCTCAGAACTTACCATTTGGAGAGACGTTCGGTCATCTAGCACAAAGGGAACGGGTTGCAGGAGAAACTTTTACTCTGGTTTCTCAGTCTGTTTCCTAGTGCCGGTATGAAGTTCCTGCAGTTTTCACTGTAAAACCGAGTTGGAGCTAGTACCTCCCGTATATATGTATGGAGTGGAGTTTGCAACTGAAAAGAAACTTTGTGTTCCCAACAAGCTATGTGAAGGTCGGCTTTCACACACAATTATCTCTCAGAACTGAGCATGTGGAGAGAAGTTCGTTTATCCAGCACAAATGGAATGGGTTGCAGGAGAAACTATTAATCTGGTTTCTCAGTCTGTTTCCTAGTGCCAGTTTGATGTTCCTGCAGTTTTCACTGTAAAACCGAGTTGGAGCTAGTACCTCCCCATATATATGTATGGAGTGGAGTTTGAAACTAAAAGAAACTTTGTTTTCCCAACAAGCTAGGTGAAGGACAGGTTTCACACACACTTATCTCTCAGAACTGAGCATATGGAGAGACGTTCGTTCATTTAGCACAAAGAGAACGGGTTGCAGGAGAAACTTTTACTCTGGATTCATTTTTTTTCCTAGTGCCGGTTTGAACTTCCTGCAGTTTTCACTGTAAAACAGAGTTGGAGCTAGTACCTCCCCATATATATGTATGGAGTGGAGTTTGCAACTGAAAAGAAACTTTGTGTTCCCAACAAGCTAGTTGAAGGACGGCTTCACACACACTTATCTCTCAGAACTGACATGTGGAGAGACGTTCGTTCATTAAGCACAAATTGAACGGGTTGCAGGAGAAACATTTACTCTGGTTTCTCAGTCTTTTTCCTAGTGCCGGTTTGAAGTTCCTGCAGTTTTCACTGTAAAACCGAGTTGGAGCTTGTACCTGCCCATATTTTTGTATGGAGTTGGGTTTGCAACTGAAAAGAAAATTTGTGTTCCCAGCAAGATATGTGTAGGACGGCTTTCACACACACTTATCTCTTAGAACTGAGCATGTGGAGAGACGTTCGTTTATCTAGGACAAAGAAATGGGTTGCAGGAGAAACTATTACTCTAGTTTCTCAGTCTGTTTCCTAGTGCCGGTTTGATGTTCCTGCAGTTTTCACTGTAAAACCGAGTTGGAGCTAGTACCTCCCCATATATATGCATGGAGTGGAGTTTGCAACTGAAAAGAAACTTTGTGTTCCCAACAAGCTAGGTGAAGGACGGCTTTCACACACAATATCTCTCAGAACTGAGCATGTGGAGAGACGTTCGTTCATCTAGCACAAAGTGAACGGGTTGCAGGGGAAATTTTACTCTGGTTTCTCAGTCTGTTTCCTAGTGCCGGTTGGAATTTCCTGCAGTTTTCACTGTAAAACAGAGTTGGAGCTAGTACCTCCCCATATATATGTATGGAGTGGAGTTTGCAACTGAAAAGAAACTTTGTGTTCCCAACAAGCTAGGTGAAGGACGGCTTTCACACACACTTATCTCTCAGAATTGAGCATGTGGAGAGACGTTCGTTCATCTAGCACAAAGGGAACGGGTTGCAGGAGAAACTTTTACTCTGGTTTCTCAGCCTGTTTCCTTGTGCCGGTTGGAAGTTCCTGCAGTTTTCACTGTAAAACCGAGTTGGAGCTAGTACCTCCCCATATATATGTATGGAGAGTTGTTTGCAACTGAAAATAAACTTTGTGTTCCCAACAAGCTATGTGAAGGACGGTATCACACACACTTATCTCTCAGAACTGCCATGTGGAGAGACGTTCGTTCATCTAGCACAAAGGGAACGGGTTGCAGGAGAAATTTTTACTCTGGTTTCTCAGTCTGTTTCCTAGTGCCGGTTTGAAGTTCCTGCAGTTTTCTCTGTAAAACAGATTTGGAGCTAGTACCTGCCCATATTTATGTATGCAGTGGGGTTTGCAACTGAAAAGAAACTTTGTATTCCCAACAAGCTATGTGAAGTACGGCTTTCACACACACTTATCTCTCAGAATTGAGCATGTGAAGAGACGTTCGTTCATCTAGCACAAAGGGAACGGGTTGCAGGAGAAACTTTTACTCTCGTTTCTCAGCCTGTTTCCTACTGCCGGTTGGAAGTTCCTGCAGTTTTCACTGTAAAACCGAGTTGGAGCTAGTACCTCCCCATATATATTTATGGAGTGGGGTTTGCAACTTTAAAGTACCTTTTTGTTCCCAACAAGCTAGTTTAAGGACGACTTTCACACACAGTTATCTCTCAGAACTGAGCATGTGGAGAGACGTTCGTTCATCAAGCACAAAAGGAACGGGTTGCAGGAGAAACTTTTACTTTGGTTTTTCAGTCTGTTTCCTAGTGTCGGTTTGAAGTTCCTCCAGTTTTCACTGTAAAACCGAGTTGGGGCTAGTAACTCCCCATATATATGTATGGAGTGGAGTTTGAAACTGAAAAGAAACTTGTGTTCCCAACAATCTAGGTGAAGGACGGCTTTCAAACACACTTATCTCTCAGAACTGAGCATGTGGAGAGATGTTCGTTCATCTAGCACAAAGGGACCGGGTTGCAGAGGAAACTTTTTCTCTGGTTTCTCAGTCTTTTTCCTATTGCCGGTTTTAAGTTCCTGCAGTTTTCACTGTAAAACAGAGTTGGAGCTAGTACCTCCCAATATATATGTATGGAGTGGTGTTTGCAACTGAAAAGAAACATTGTGTTCCCAACAAGCTATGTGAAGGACGGCTTTCACACACACTTATCTCTCAGAACTGCAATGTGGAGAGTCGTTCGTTCATATAGCACAAAGGGAACGGGTTGCAAGAGAAACTTTTACTCTGGTTTCTCAGTCTGTTTCCTAGAGCCGGTTGGAAGTTCCTGCAGTTTTCACTGTAAAATCGAGTTGGAGCTAGTACCTGCCCATATATATGTATGGAGTGGGGTTTGCAACTGAAAAGAAACTTTGTGTTCCCAACAAGGTAGGTGAAGGACGGCTTTCACACACACTATCTCTCTGAATTGAGCATGTGGAGAGACGTTCGTTCATCTAGCACAAAGGGAACGGGTTGCAGGAGAAACTTTTACACTGGTTTCTCAGTCTGTTTCCTAGTGCCGGTTTGAACTTCCTGCAGTTTTCACTGTATAACCGATTTGGAGCTAGTACCTCCCCATATATATGTATGGAGTGGAGTTTGCAACTGAAAAGAAACTTTGTGTTCCCAACAAGCTAGGTGAAGGACGGCTTTCACACACACTTATCTCTCAGAACTGAGCATGTGGAGAGACGTTCGTTCATCTAGCACAAAGGGAACGGGTTGCAGGAGAAACTTTTACTCTGGTTTCTCAGTCTATTTCCTAGTGCCGGTTTGAAGTTCCTGCAGTTTTCACTGTAAAACGGAGTTGGAGCTAGTACCACCCCATATATATGTATGTAGTGGAGTTTGCAACTGAAAAGAAACTTTGTGTTCCCAAAAAGCTAGGTGAAGGACGGCTTTCACACACACTTATATCTCAGAACTTACCATTTGGAGAGACGTTCGGTCATCTAGCACAAAGGGAACGGGTTGCAGGAGAAACTTTTACTCTGGTTTCTCAGTCTGTTTCCTAGTGCCGGTATGAAGTTCCTGCAGTTTTCACTGTAAAACCGAGTTGGAGCTAGTACCTCCCGTATATATGTATGGAGTGGAGTTTGCAACTGAAAAGAAACTTTGTGTTCCCAACAAGCTATGTGAAGGTCGGCTTTCACACACAATTATCTCTCAGAACTGAGCATGTGGAGAGAAGTTCGTTTATCCAGCACAAATGGAATGGGTTGCAGGAGAAACTATTAATCTGGTTTCTCAGTCTGTTTCCTAGTGCCGGTTTGATGTTCCTGCAGTTTTCACTGTAAAACCGAGTTGGAGCTAGTACCTCCCCATATATATGTATGGAGTGGAGTTTGAAACTAAAAGAAACTTTGTTTTCCCAACAAGCTAGGTGAAGGACAGGTTTCACACACACTTATCTCTCAGAACTGAGCATATGGAGAGACGTTCGTTCATTTAGCACAAAGAGAACGGGTTGCAGGAGAAACTTTTACTCTGGATTCATTTTTTTTCCTAGTGCCGGTTTGAACTTCCTGCAGTTTTCACTGTAAAACAGAGTTGGAGCTAGTACCTCCCCATATATATGTATGGAGTGGAGTTTGCAACTGAAAAGAAACTTTGTGTTCCCAACAAGCTAGTTGAAGGACGGCTTCACACACACTTATCTCTCAGAACTGACATGTGGAGAGACGTTCGTTCATTAAGCACAAATTGAACGGGTTGCAGGAGAAACATTTACTCTGGTTTCTCAGTCTTTTTCCTAGTGCCGGTTTGAAGTTCCTGCAGTTTTCACTGTAAAACCGAGTTGGAGCTTGTACCTGCCCATATTTTTGTATGGAGTTGGGTTTGCAACTGAAAAGAAAATTTGTGTTCCCAGCAAGATATGTGTAGGACGGCTTTCACACACACTTATCTCTTAGAACTGAGCATGTGGAGAGACGTTCGTTTATCTAGGACAAAGAAATGGGTTGCAGGAGAAACTATTACTCTAGTTTCTCAGTCTGTTTCCTAGTGCCGGTTTGATGTTCCTGCAGTTTTCACTGTAAAACCGAGTTGGAGCTAGTACCTCCCCATATATATGCATGGAGTGGAGTTTGCAACTGAAAAGAAACTTTGTGTTCCCAACAAGCTAGGTGAAGGACGGCTTTCACACACAATATCTCTCAGAACTGAGCATGTGGAGAGACGTTCGTTCATCTAGCACAAAGTGAACGGGTTGCAGGGGAAATTTTACTCTGGTTTCTCAGTCTGTTTCCTAGTGCCGGTTGGAATTTCCTGCAGTTTTCACTGTAAAACAGAGTTGGAGCTAGTACCTCCCCATATATATGTATGGAGTGGAGTTTGCAACTGAAAAGAAACTTTGTGTTCCCAACAAGCTAGGTGAAGGACGGCTTTCACACACACTTATCTCTCAGAATTGAGCATGTGGAGAGACGTTCGTTCATCTAGCACAAAGGGAACGGGTTGCAGGAGAAACTTTTACTCTGGTTTCTCAGCCTGTTTCCTTGTGCCGGTTGGAAGTTCCTGCAGTTTTCACTGTAAAACCGAGTTGGAGCTAGTACCTCCCCATATATATGTATGGAGAGTTGTTTGCAACTGAAAATAAACTTTGTGTTCCCAACAAGCTTGTTGAAGGACGGCTTTCACACACACTTTTCTCTCAGAACTGACATGTGGAGAGACGATCGTTCATCTAGCACAAAGGGAACGGGTTGCAGGAGAAACTTTTACTCTGGTTTCTCAGCCTGCTTCCTAGTGCCGGTTTGAAGTTCCTGCAGTTTTCACTGTAAAACCGAGTTGGAGCTTGTACATCCCCATTTGTATGTATGGATTGGAGTTTGCAACTGAAACGAATCTTTGTGTTCCCAACAAGATAGGTGAAGGACGGCTTTCACACAGAATTATCTCTCAGAACTTAGCATGTGGATAGACGTTCGTTCATCTAGCACAAAGTGAACGGGTTACAGGAGAAACTTTTACTCTGGTTTCTCAGTCTGTTTCCTAGTACCGGTTTGAAGTTCCTGCAGTTTTCACTGTAAAACCGAGTTGGAGCTTGTACCTCCCCATATATATGTATGGAGAGTTGTTTGCAACTGAAAATAAACTTTGTGTTCCCAACAAGCAAGGTGAAGAACGGCTTTCACACACACTTATCTCTCGGAACTGAGCATGTGGAGAGACGTTCGTTCATCTAGCACAAAGGGAACGGGTTGCAGGGGAAAGTTTTACACTGGTTTCTCAGTCTGTTTCCTAGTTCCGGTTTGAAGTTCCTGCAGTTTTCACTGTAAAACCGAGTTGGAGCTATTATCTCCCCATATATATTTATGGAGTGGGGTTTGCAACTTTAAAGTACCTTTTTGTTCCCAACAAGCTAGTTTAAGGACGGCTTTCACACACAGTTATCTCTCAGAACTGAGCATGTGGAGAGACGTTCGTTCATCTAGCACAAAAGGAACGGGTTGCAGGGGAAACTTTTACTTTGGTTTTTCAGTCTGTTTCCTAGTGTCGGTTTGGAGTTCCTGCAGTTTTCACTGTAAAACCGAGTTGGAGCTTATACCTCCCCATATTTATGTATGGAGTGGAGTTTGCAACTGAAAAGATACTTTGTGTTCCCAACAAGCTATGTGAAGGTCGGCTTTCACACACACTTATCTCTCAGAACTGACATGTGGACAGACGTTCGTTCATCTAGCACAAAGGGAACGCTTTGCAGGAGAAACTTTTACTCTGGTTTCTCAGTCTGTTTCCTAGTTCCGGTTTGAAGTTGCTGCAGTTTTCTCTGTAAAACCGAGTTGGAGCTAGTACCTACGCATTTATATGTATGGAGAGTTGTTTGCAACCGTAAAGAAAATTTGTGTTCCCAACAAGCTAGTATAAGGACGGCTTTCACACACACTTATCTCTCAGAAGTGAGCTTGTGGAGAGACGTTCGTTCATCTAGCACAAAGGGAACATTTTGAAGGAGAAACTTTTATTCTGGTTTCTCAGTCTGTTTCCTAGTGCCGGTTTGAAGTTCCTGCAGGTTTCACTGTAAAACAGATTTGGAGCTAGTACCTGCCCATATTTATGTATGGAGTGGTGTTTGCAACCGAAAAGAATCTTTGTATTGCCAACAAGCTATGTGAAGTACGGCTTTCACACACACTTATTTTTTAGATCTGAGCATGTGGAGACACGTTCGTTTATCTAGCACAAACGGAATGGGTGGAAGGAGAAACTATTACTCTGGTTTCTCAGTCTGTTTCCTTGTGCCGGTTAGAAGTTCCTGCAGTTTTCACTGTAAAACCGAGTTGGAACTATTACCTTCCCATATATATGTATGGAGTGGAGTTTGCAACTGAAAAGAAACTCTGTGTTCCCAACAAGCTAGGTGAAGGACGGCTTTCACAAACACTTATGTCTCAAAACTGAGCATGTGGAGAGACGTTCGTTTATCTAGCAAAAAGGGAACGGGTTGCAGGAGAAACTTTTAATCTGGATTCTCAGTTTTTTTCCTAGTGCCGGTTTGAAGTTCCTGCAGTTTTCACTGTAAAACAGAGTTGGAGCCAGTATCTCCCCATATATATGTATGGAGAGTTGTTTGCAACTGAAAACAATCTTTGTGTTCCCAACAAGCTATGTGAAGGACGGCTTTCACACACACTTATCTCTCAGAACTGCCATGTGGAAGACGTTCTTTCATCTAGCACAAAGGGAACGGGTTGCAGGAGAAACTTTTACTCTGGTTTCTCAGTCTGTTTCCTAGTGCCGGTTTCAAGTTCCTGCAGTTTTCACTGTAAAACCGATTTGGAGCTAGTAACTGCCCATATTTATGTATGGAGTGGAGTTTGCAACTGAAAAGAAACTTTGTGTTGCCAACAAGCTAGGTGAAGGATGGCTTTCGCACACACTTATACCTCAGAAATGAGCATGTGGATAGACGTTCGTTCATTTGCACAAAGGGATCGGGTTGCAGGAGAAACTTTTACTCTGGTTTCTCGGTCTGTTTCCTAGTGCCGGTTTGAAGTTCCTGCAGTTTTCACTATAAAACCGAGTTGGAACTTGTACCTACCCATATATATGTATGGAGTGGAGTTTGCAACTGAAAAGAAACTTTGTGTTCCCAAGAAGCTAGTTGAAGGACGGCTTTCACACACACTTATCTGTCAGAACTGAGCATGTGGAGAGACGTTCGTTCATTTAGCACAAAGGGAACGGGATGAAGGAGAAACTTTTACTCTGGATTCTCAGTCTGTTTCCTAGTGCCGGTTGGAAGTTCCAGCAGTTTTCACTTTAAAACCGAGTTGGAGCTAGTACCTGCCCATATTTACTTATGGAGTGGGGTTTGCAACTGAAAAGAAACTTTGTGTTCCCAACAAGCTAGCTGAAGGACGGCTTTCACACACACTATATCTCAGAATTGAGCATGTGGAGAGACGTTCGTTCATCTAGCACAAAGGGAACCGGTTGCAGGGGAATCTTTTACTCGGGTTTCTCAGTCTGTTTCCTAGTGCCGGTTTGACGTTCCTGAAGTTTTCACTATAAACCCGAGTTGGAGCTAGTACCTCCCCATATATATGTATGGAATGGAGTTTGAAACTAAAAGGAAACTTTGTGTTCCCAACAAGCAAGGTGAAGGACGGCTTTCACACACACTTACCTCTCAGAACTGAGCATGTGAAGAGACGTTCGTTCATCTAGCACAAACGGAACGGGTTGCAGGGGAAATTTTACTCTGGTTTCTCAGTCTGTTTCCTAGTGCCGGTTAGAAGTTCCTGCAGTTTTCACTGTAAAACCGAGTTGGAGCTAATACCTCTCCATATTTTGGTATGGAGTGGAGTTTGCAACTTAAAAGAAACTTTGTGTTCCCAACAAGCTAGGTGAAGGACGGCTTTCAAACACACATATCTCTCAGAATTGAGCATGTGGAGAGACGTTCGTTCATCTAGCACAAAGGGAACGGGTTGCAGGAGAAACTTTTACTCTCGTTTCTCAGCCTGTTTCCTAGTGCCGGTTGGAAGTTCCTGCAGTTTTCACTGTAAAACCGAGTTGGAGCTAGTACCTCCCCATATATATATATGGATAGTTGTTTGCAACTGAAAAGAAAATTTGTGTTCCCAACAAGCTAGGTAAAGGACGGCTTCCACATACACTTATCTATCAGAACTGAGCATGTGGAGAGACGTTCGTTCATCTAGCACAAACGGAACGGGTTGCAGGAGAAACTTTTACTCTGCTTTCTCAATATATTTCCTAGTGCCTGTTTGAAGTTCCTGCAGTTTTCACTGTAAAACCGTGTTGGAGCTAGTACCTCCCCATATATATGTATGGAGAGGTGTTAGCAACTGAAAAGAAACTTTGTGTTCCCAACAAGCAAGGTGAAGAACGGCTTTCACACACACTTATCTCTCGGAACTGAGCATGTGGAGAGACGTTCGTTCATCTAGCACAAGGGAACGGGTTGCAGGGGAAAGTTTTACACTGGTTTCTCAGTCTGTTTCCTAGTTCCGGTTTGAAGTTCCTGCAGTTTTCACTGTAAAACCGAGTTGGAGTTAGTACCTCCCCATATATATTTATGGAGTGGAGTTTGCAAATTTAAAGTACCTTTTTGTTCCCAACAAGCTAGTTTAAGGACGGCTTCCACACATACAGTTATCTCTCAGAACTGAGCATGTGGAGAGACGTTCGTTCATCTAGCACAAAAGGAACGGGTTGCAGGAGAAACTTTTACTTTGGTTTTTCAGTCTGTTTCCTAGTGTCGGTTTGGAGTTCCTGCAGTTTTCACTGTAAAACAGAGTTGGAGCTTATACCTCCACATATTTATGTATGGAGTGGAGTTTGCAACTGAAAAGATACTTTGTGTTCCCAACAAGCTATGTGAAGGTCGGCTTTCACACACACTTATCTCTCAGAACTGACATGTGGACAGACGTTCGTTCATCTAGCACAAAGGGAACGCTTTGCAGGAGAAACTTTTACTCTGGTTTCTCAGTCTGTTTCCTAGTTCTGGTTTGAAGTTGCTGCAGTTTTCTCTGTAAAACCGAGTTGGAGCTAGTACCTACGCATTTATATGTATGGAGAGT
Organism: Camelus dromedarius; assembly: GCF_036321535.1. Classification (NCBI taxonomy): domain Eukaryota; kingdom Metazoa; phylum Chordata; class Mammalia; order Artiodactyla; family Camelidae; genus Camelus; species Camelus dromedarius. Next base: position 451,711 of record NW_026989774.1, read on the forward strand.
TGTTTGCAACCGTAAAGAAAATTTGTGTTCCCAACAAGCTAGTATAAGGAAGGCTTTCACAAACACTTATCTCTCAGAAGTGAGCATGTGGAGAGACGTTCGTTCATCTTGCACAAAGGGAACATGTTGAAGGAGAAACTTTTATTCTGGTTTCTCAGTCTGTTTCCTAGTGCCGGTTTGAAGTTCCTGCAGTTTTCACTGTCAAACCGAGTTGGAGCTAGTACCTCCCCATATATATGTATGAAGGGGAGTTTGCAACTGAAAAGAAACTTTGTGTTCCCAACAAGCTAGGTGAAGGACGGCTTTCACACACACTTATCCCTCAGAACTGAGCATTTGGAGAGACGTTCGTTCATCTAGCACAAATGGAACGGTTTGCAGGAGAAACTTTAACTCTGGTTTCTCAGTATGTTTCCTAGTGCCGGTTTGAAGTTCCTGCAGTTTTCACTGTAAAACCGAGTTGGAGCTAGTACCTACCCATATATATGTATGGAGTGGAGTTGGCAAATGAAAAGAAACTTTGTGTTCCCAACAAGCTAGGTGAAGGACGGCTTTCACATACACTTATCTCTCAGAACTGAGCACGTGGAGAGACGTTCGTTCATCTAGCACAAAGGGAACGGGTTGCAGGTGAAACTTTTACTCTGGATTCTCAGTCTGTTTCCTAGTGCCGGTTTGAAGTTCCTGCAGTTTTCACTGTAAAACCGAGTTGGAGCTAGTACATCCCCATATATATGTATGGAGTGAAGTTTGCAACTGAAAAAAAACTTTGTGTTCCAAACAAGCTAGGTGAAGGACGGCTTTCACACACACTTATCTCTCAGAACTGAGCATGTGGAGAGACGTTCGTTCATCTAGCACAAAGGGAACAGGTTGCAGGAGAAACTTTTACTCTGGTTTCTCGGTCTGTTTCCTAGTGCCAATTTGAAGTTCCTGCAGTTTTCACTGTAAAACCGAGTTGGAGCTAGTACCTCCCCATATATATGTATGGAGTGGAGTTTGCAAGTGAAAAGAAACTTTGTGTTCCCAACAAGCTAGGTGATGGACGGCTTTCACACACACTTATCTCTCAGAACAGAGCATGTGGAGAGACGTTCGTTCATCTAGCACAAAGGGAACGGGTTGCAGGAGAAACTTTTACTCTGGATTCTAAGTCTGTTTACTAGTGCCGGATTGAAGTTCCTGCAGTTTTCACTGTAAAAATTTCACTGTAAAATCGAGTTGGAGCTAGTACCTCCCCATATATATGTATGGAGTGGAGTTTGCAACTGAAAAGAAACTTTGTGTTCCCAACAAGCTAGGTGAAGGACGGCTTTCACACACACATATCTCTCAGAACAGAGCATGTGGAGAGACGTTCGTTCATCTAGCACAAAGGGAACGGGTTGCAGGAGAAACTTTTACTCTGGATTCTCAGTCTGTTTACTAGTGCCGGATTGAAGTTCCTGCAGTTTTCACTGTAAAAATTTCACTGTAAACCGAGTTGGAGCTAGTACCTCCCCATATATATGTATGGAGTGGAGTTTGCAACTGAAAAGAAACTTTGTGTTCCCAACAAGCAACTATAAGGACGGCTTTCACACACAATTATCTCTCAGAACTGAGCATGTGGAGAGACGTTCGTTCATCTAGAACAAAGGGAACGGTTTGCAGGAGAAACTTTTACTCTGGTTTCTCAGTCTGTTTCCTAGTGCCGGTTTGAAGTTCCTGCAGTTTTCACTGTCAAACCGAGTTGGAGCTTGTACCTCCCCATATATATGTATGGAGGGGAGTTTGCAACTGAAAAGAAACTTTGTGTTCCCAACAAGCTAGTATAAGGACGGCTTTCACACACACTTATATCTCAGAACTGAGCATTTGGAGAGACGTTCGTTCATCTAGCACAAATGGAACGGGTTGCAGGAGAAACTTTTACTCTGGTTTGTCAGTATGTTTCCATGTGCCGGTTTGAAGTTCCTGCAATGTTCACTGTAAAACCGAGTTGGAGCTAGTACCTCCCTATATATATGTATGGAGTGGAGTTTGCAACTGAAAAGAAACTTTGTGTTCCCAACAAGCTAGGTGAAGGACGGCTTTCACACACAATTATCTCTCAGAACTGAGCACTTGGAGAGACGTTCGTTCATCTAGCACTAAGGGAACGGGTTGCAGGAGAAACTTTTACTCTGGTTTCTCAGCCTGTTTCCTAGTGCCGGTTGGAAGTTCCTGCAGTTTTCACTGTAAAACCGAGTTGGAGCTAGTACCTCCCCATATATATGTATGGAGAGTTGTTTGCAACTGAAAATAAACTTTGTGTTCCCAACAAGCTTGTTGAAGGACGGCTTTCACACACACTTTTCTCTCAGAACTGACATGTGGAGAGACGATCGTTCATCTAGCACAAAGGGAACGAGTTGCAGGAGAAACTTTTACTCTGGTTTCTCAGCCTGCTTCCTAGTGCCGGTTTGAAGTTCCTGCAGTTTTCACTGTAAAACCGAGTTGGAGCTTGTACATCCCCATTTGTATGTATGGATTCGAGTTTGCAACTGAAAAGAATCTTTGTGTTCCCAACAAGATAGGTGAAGGACGGCTTTCACACAGAATTATCTCTCAGAACTTAGCATGTGGATAGACGCTCGTTCATCTAGCACAAAGTGAACGGGTTACAGGAGAAACTTTTACTCTGGTTTCTCAGTCTGTTTCCTAGTACCGGTTTGAAGTTCCTGCAGTTTTCACTGTAAAACAGAGTTGGAGCTAGTACCTCCCCATATATATGTATAGAGAGTTGTTTGCAACTGAAAAGAAACTTTGTGTTCCCAACAAGCAAGATGAAGAACGGCTTTCACACACACTTATCTCTCGGAACTGAGCATGTGGAGAGACGTTCGTTCATCTAGCACAAAGGGAACGGGTTGCAGGGGAAAGTTTTACACTGGTTTCTCAGTCTGTTTCCTAGTTCCGGTATGAAGTTCCTGCAGTTTTCACTGTAAAACCGAGTTGGAGCTAGTACCTCCCCATATATATTTATGGAGTGGGGTTTGCAACTTTAAAGTACCTTTTTGTTCCCAACAAGCTAGTTTAAGGACGGCTTTCACACACAGTTATCTCTCAGAACTGAGCATGTGGAGAGACGTTCGTTCATCTAGCACAAAAGGAACGGGTTGCAGGGGAAACTTTTACTTTGGTTTTTCAGTCTGTTTCCTAGTGTCGGTTTGGAGTTCCTGCAGTTTTCACTGTAAAACCGAGTTGGAGCTTATACCTCCCCATATTTATGTATGGAGTGGAGTTTGCAACTGAAAAGATACTTTGTGTTCCCAACAAGCTATGTGAAGGTCGGCTTTCACACACACTTATCTCTCAGAACTGACATGTGGACAGACGTTCGTTCATCTAGCACAAAGGGAACGCTTTGCAGGAGAAACTTTTACTCTGGTTTCTCAGTCTGTTTCCTAGTTCCGGTTTGAAGTTGCTGCAGTTTTCTCTGTAAAACCGAGTTGGAGCTAGTACCTACGCATTTATATGTATGGAGAGTTGTTTGCAACCGTAAAGAAAATTTGTGTTCCCAACAAGCTAGTATAAGGACGGCTTTCACACACACTTTTCTCTCAGAAGTGAGCATGTGGAGAGACGTTCGTTCATCTAGCACAAAGGGAACATTTTGAAGGAGAAACTTTTATTCTGGTTTCTCAGTCTGTTTCCTAGTGCCGGTTTGAAGTTCCTGCAGGTTTCACTGTAAAACAGATTTGGAGCTAGTACCTGCCCATATTTATGTATGGAGTGGGGTTTGCAACCGAAAAGAATCTTTGTATTGCCAACAAGCTATGTGAAGTACGGCTTTCACACACACTTATTTTTTAGATCTGAGCATGTGGAGACACGTTCGTTTATCTAGCACAAACGGAATGGGTGGAAGGAGAAATTATTACTCTGGTTTCTCAGTCTGTTTCCTTGTGCCGGTTAGAAGTTCCTGCAGTTTTCACTGTAAAACCGAGTTGGAACTATTACCTTCCCATATATATGTATGGAGTGGAGTTTGCAACTGAAAAGAAACTCTGTGTTCCCAACAAGCTAGGTGAAGGACGGCTTTCACACACACTTATGTCTCAAAACTGAGCATGTGGAGAGACGTTCGTTTATCTAGCAAAAAGGGAACGGGTTGCAGGAGAAACTTTTAATCTGGATTCTCAGTTTTTTTCCTAGTGCCGGTTTGAAGTTCCTGCAGTTTTCACTGTAAAACAGAGTTGGAGCCAGTATCTCCCCATATATATGTATGGAGAGTTGTTTGCAACTGAAAACAATCTTTGTGTTCCCAACAAGCTATGTGAAGGACGGCTTTCACACACACTTATCTCTCAGAACTGCCATGTGGAAGACGTTCTTTCATCTAGCACAAAGGGAACGGGTTGCAGGAGAAACTTTTACTCTGGTTTCTCAGTCTGTTTCCTAGTGCCGGTTTCAAGTTCCTGCAGTTTTCACTGTAAAACCGATTTGGAGCTAGTACCTGCCCATATTTATGTATGGAGTGGAGTTTGCAACTGAAAAGAAACTTTGTGTTGCCAACAAGCTAGGTGAAGGATGGCTTTCGCACACACTTATACCTCAGAAATGAGCATGTGGATAGACGTTCGTTCATTTGCACAAAGGGATCGGGTTGCAGGAGAAACTTTTACTCTGGTTTCTCGGTCTCTTTCCTAGTGCCGGTTTGAAGTTCCTGCAGTTTTCACTATAAAACCGAGTTGGAACTTGTACCTACCCATATATATGTATGGAGTGGAGTTTGCAACTGAAAAGAAACTTTGTGTTCCCAAGAAGCTAGTTGAAGGACGGCTTTCACACACACTTATCTGTCAGAACTGAGCATGTGGAGAGACGTTCGTTCATTTAGCACAAAGGGAACGGGATGAAGGAGAAACTTTTACTCTGGATTCTCAGTCTGTTTCCTAGTGCCGGTTGGAAGTTCCAGCAGTTTTCACTTTAAAACCGAGTTGGAGCTAGTACCTGCCCATATTTACTTATGGAGTGGGGTTTGCAACTGAAAAGAAACTTTGTGTTCCCAACAAGCTAGCTGAAGGACGGCTTTCACACACACTATATCTCAGAATTGAGCATGTGGAGAGACGTTCGTTCATCTAGCACAAAGGGAACCGGTTGCAGGGGAATCTTTTACTCGGGTTTCTCAGTCTGTTTCCTAGTGCCGGTTTGACGTTCCTGAAGTTTTCACTATAAACCCGAGTTGGAGCTAGTACCTCCCCATATATATGTATGGAATGGAGTTTGAAACTAAAAGGAAACTTTGTGTTCCCAACAAGCAAGGTGAAGGACGGCTTTCACACACACTTACCTCTCAGAACTGAGCATGTGAAGAGACGTTCGTTCATCTAGCACAAACGGAACGGGTTGCAGGGGAAATTTTACTCTGGTTTCTCAGTCTGTTTAGTAGTGCCGGTTAGAAGTTCCTGCAGTTTTCACTGCAAAACCGAGTTGGAGCTAATACCTCTCCATATTTTGGTATGGATTGGAGTTTGCAACTTAAAAGAAACTTTGTGTTCCCAACAAGCTAGGTGAAGGACGGCTTTCAAACACACATATCTCTCAGAATTGAGCATGTGGAGAGACGTTCGTTCATCTAGCACAAAGGGAACGGGTTGCAGGAGAAACTTTTACTCTCGTTTCTCAGCCTGTTTCCTAGTGCCGGTTGGAAGTTCCTGCAGTTTTCACTGTAAAACCGAGTTGGAGCTAGTACATCCCCATATATTTATATGGATAGTTGTTTGCAACTGAAAAGAAAATTTGTGTTCCCAACAAGCTAGGTAAAGGATGGCTTCCACATACACTTATCTATCAGAACTGAGCATGTGGAGAGACGTTCGTTCATCTAGCACAAACGGAACGGGTTGCAGGAGAAACTTTTACTCTGCTTTCTCAATATTTTTCCTAGTGCCTGTTTGAAGTTCCTGCAGTTTTCACTGTAAAACCGTGTTGGAGCTAGTACCTCCCCATATATATGTATGGAGAGGTGTTAGCAACTGAAAAGAAACTTTGTGTTCCCAACAAGCAAGGTGAAGAACGGCTTTCACACACACTTATCTCTCGGAACTGAGCATGTGGAGAGACGTTCGTTCATCTAGCACAAGGGAACGGGTTGCAGGGGAAAGTTTTACACTGGTTTCTCAGTCTGTTTCCTAGTTCCGGTTTGAAGTTCCTGCAGTTTTCACTGTAAAACCGAGTTGGAGTTAGTACCTCCCCATATATATTTATGGAGTGGAGTTTGCAAATTTAAAGTACCTTTTTGTTCCCAACACGCTAGTTTAAGGACGGCTTCCACACACACAGTTATCTCTCAGAACTGAGCATGTGGAGAGACGTTCGTTCATCTAGCACAAAAGGAACGGGTTGCAGGAGAAACTTTTACTTTGGTTTTTCAGTCTGTTTCCTAGTGTCGGTTTGGAGTTCCTGCAGTTTTCACTGTAAAACAGAGTTGGAGCTTATACCTCCACATATTTATGTATGGAGTGGAGTTTGCAACTGAAAAGATACTTTGTGTTCCCAACAAGCTAAGTGAAGGTCGGCTTTCACACACACTTATCTCTCAGAACTGACATGTGGACAGACGTTCGTTCATCTAGCACAAAGGGAACGCTTTGCAGGAGAAACTTTTACTCTGGTTTCTCAGTCTGTTTCCTAGTTCCGGTTTGAAGTTCCTGCAGTTTTCTCTGTAAAACCGAGTTGGAGCTAGTACCTACGCATTTATATGTATGGAGAGTTGTTTGCAACCGTAAAGAAAATTTGTGTTCCCAACAAGCTAGTATAAGGAAGGCTTTCACACACACTTATCTCTCAGAAGTGAGCATGTGGAGAGACGTTCGTTCATCTTGCACAAAGGGAAAATGTTGAAGGAGAAACTTTTATTCTGGTTTCTCAGTCTGTATCCTAGTGCGGGTTTGAAGTTCCTGCAGTTTTCACTGTCAAACCGAGTTGGAGCTAGTACCTCCCCATATATATGTATGAAGGGGAGTTTGCAACTGAAAAGAAACTTTGTGTTCCCAACAAGCTAGGTGAAGGACGGCTTTCACACACACTTATCCCTCAGAACTGAGCATTTGGAGAGACGTTCGTTCATCTAGCACAAATGGAACGGTTTGCAGGAGAAACTTTAACTCTGGTTTCTCAGTATGTTTCCTAGTGCCGGTTTGAAGTTCCTGCAGTTTTCACTGTAAAACCGAGTTGCAGCTAGTACCTACCCATATATATGTATGGAGTGGAGTTGGCAAATGAAAAGAAACTTTGTGTTCCCAACAAGCTAGGTGAAGGACGGCTTTCACATACACTTATCTCTCAGAACTGAGCACGTGGAGAGACGTTCGTTCATCTAGCACAAAGGGAACGGGTTGCAGGTGAAACTTTTACTCTGGATTCTCAGTCTGTTTCCTAGTGCCGGTTTGAAGTTCCTGCAGTTTTCACTGTAAAACCGAGTTGGAGCTAGTACATCCCCATATATATGTATGGAGTGAAGTTTGCAACTGAAAAGAAACTTTGTGTTCCAAACAAGCTAGGTGAAGGACGGCTTTCACACACACTTATCTCTCAGAACTGAGCATGTGGAGAGACGTTCGTTCATCTAGCACAAAGGGAACAGGTTGCAGGAGAAACTTTTACTCTGGTTTCTCGGTCTGTTTCCTAGTGCCAATTTGAAGTTCCTGCAGTTTTCACTGTAAAACCGAGTTGGAGCTAGTACCTCCCCATATATATGTATGGAGTGGAGTTTGCAACTGAAAAGAAACTTTGTGTTCCCAACAAGCTAGGTGAAGGACGGCTTTCACACACACTTATCTCTCAGAACAGAGCATGTGGAGAGACGTTCGTTCATCTAGCACAAAGGGAACGGGTTGCAGGAGAAACTTTTACTCTGGATTCTAAGTCTGTTTACTAGTGCCGGATTGAAGTTCCTGCAGTTTTCACTGTAAAAATTTCACTGTAAAACCGAGTTGGAGCTAGTACTTCCCCATATATATGTATGGAGTGGAGTTTGCAACTGAAAAGAAACTTTGTGTTCCCAACAAGCTAGGTGAATGACGGCTTTCACACACAATTATCTCTCAGAACTGAGCATGTGGAGAGACGTTCGTTCATCTAGAACAAAGGGAACGGTTTGCAGGAGAAACTTTTACTCTGGTTTCTCAGTCTGTTTCCTAGTGCCGGTTTGAAGTTCCTGCAGTTTTCACTGTCAAACCGAGTTGGAGCTAGTACCTCCCCATATATATGTATGGAGGGGAGTTTGCAACTGAAAAGAAACTTTGTGTTCCCAACAAGCTAGTATAAGGACGGCTTTCACACACACTTATATCTCAGAACTGAGCATTTGGAGAGACGTTCGTTCATCTAGCACAAATGGAACGGGTTGCAGGAGAAACTTTTACTCTGGTTTCTCAGTATGTTTCCATGTGCCGGTTTGAAGTTCCTGCAATGTTCACTGTAAAACCGAGTTGGAGCTAGTACCTCCCCATATATATGTATGGAGTGGAGTTTGCAACTGAAAAGAAACTTTGTGTTCCCAACAAGCTAGGTGAAGGATGGCTTTCACACACACTTATCTCTCAGAACTGAGCATGTGGAGAGACGTTCGTTCATCTAGCACAAAGGGAACAGGTTGCAGGAGAAACTTTTACTCTGGTTTCTCGGTCTGTTTCCTAGTGCCGATTTGAAGTTCCTGCAGTTTTCACTGTAAAACCGAGTTGGAGCTAGTACCTCCCCATATATATGTATGGAGTGGAGTTTGCAACTGAAAAGAAACTTTGTGTTCCCAACAAGCTAGGTGAAGGACGGCTTTCACACACACATATCTCTCAGAACAGAGCATGTGGAGAGACGTTCGTTCATCTAGCACAAAGGGAACGGGTTGCAGGAGAAACTTTTACTCTGGATTCTCAGTCTGTTTACTAGTGCCGGATTGAAGTTCCTGCAGTTTTCACTGTAAAAATTTCACTGTAAACCGAGTTGGAGCTAGTACCTCCCCATATATATGTATGGAGTGGAGTTTGCAACTGAAAAGAAACTTTGTGTTCCCAACAAGCAACTATAAGGACGGCTTTCACACACAATTATCTCTCAGAACTGAGCATGTGGAGAGACGTTCGTTCATCTAGAACAAAGGGAACGGTTTGCAGGAGAAACTTTTACTCTGGTTTCTCAGTCTGTTTCCTAGTGCCGGTTTGAAGTTCCTGCAGTTTTCACTGTCAAACCGAGTTGGAGCTAGTACCTCCCCATATATATGTATGGAGGGGAGTTTGCAACTGAAAAGAAACTTTGTGTTCCCAACAAGCTAGTATAAGGACGGCTTTCACACACACTTATATCTCAGAACTGAGCATTTGGAGAGACGTTCGTTCATCTAGCACAAATGGAACGGGTTGCAGGAGAAACTTTTACTCTGGTTTCTCAGTATGTTTCCATGTGCCGGTTTGAAGTTCCTGCAATGTTCACTGTAAAACCGAGTTGGAGCTAGTACCTCCCCATATATATGTATGGAGTGGAGTTTGCAACTGAAAAGAAACTTTGTGTTCCCAACAAGCTAGGTGAAGGACGGCTTTCACACACAATTATCTCTCAGAACTGAGCACTTGGAGAGACGTTCGTTCATCTAGCACAAAGGGAACGGGTTGCAGGAGAAACTTTTACTCTGGTTTCTCAGTCTGTTTCCTAGTGCCGGTTTGATGTTCCTGCAGTTTTCACTGTAAAACCGAGTTGGAGCTAGTACCTCCCCATATATATGTATGGAGTGGAGTTTGCAACTGAAAAGAAATTTTGTGTTCCCAACAAGCTAGGTGAAGGACGGCTTTCACACACACTATCTCTCAGAACTGAGCATGTGGATAGACGTTCGTTCATCTAGCACAAATGGAACGGGTTGCAGGGGAAATTTTACTCTGGTTTCTCAGTCTGTTTCCTAGTGCCGGTTGGAAGTTCCTGCAGTTTTCACTGTAAAACCGAGTTGGAGCTAGTACCTCCCCATATATATGTATGGAGAGTTGTTTGCAACTGAAAATAAACTTTGTGTTCCCAACAAGATAGGTGAAGGACGGCTTTCACACAGAATTATCTCTCAGAACTTAGCATGTGGATAGACGTTCGTTCATCTAGCACAAACGGAACGGGTTACAGGAGAAACTGTTACTCTGGTTTCTCAGTCTGTTTCCTAGTACCGGTTTGAAGTTCCTGCAGTTTTCACTGTAAAACAGAGTTGGAGCTAATACCTCTCCATATTTTGGTATGGAGTGGAGTTTGCAACTTAAAAGGAACTTTGTGTTCCCAACAAGCTAGGTGAAGGACGGCTTTAACACACACTTATCTCTCAGAATTGAGCATGTATAGAGACGTTCGTTCATCTAGCACAAAGGGAATGGTTTGCAGGAGAAACTTTTACTCTGGTTTCTCAGTCTGTTTCCTCGTGCCGGTTTGAAGTTCCTGCAATTTTCACTGTAAAACCGAGTTGGAGCTAGTACATCCCCATATATATATATGGATAGTTGTTTGCAACTGAAAAGAAAATTTGTGTTCCCAACAAGCTAGGTAAAGGACGGCTTCCACATACACTTATCTCTCAGAACTGAGCATGTGGAGAGACGTTCGTTCATCTAGCACAAACGGAACGGGTTGCAGGAGAAACTTTTACTCTGGTTTCTCAATATTTTACCTAGTGCCTGTTTGAAGTTCCTGCAGTTTTCACTGTAAAACCGTGTTGGAGCTAGTACCTCCCCATATATATGTATGGAGAGGTGTTAGCAACTGAAAAGAAACTTTGTGTTCCCAACAAGCTAGGTGAAGGACGGCTTTCACACACAATTATCTCTGAGAGCTGAGCATGTGGAGAGACGTTCGTTCATCTAGCACAAATGGAACGGGTTGCAGGAGAAACTTTTACTCTGGTTTCTCAGTCTGTTTCCTAGTTCCGGTTTGAAGTTCCTGCAGTTTTCACTGTAAAACCGAGTTGGAGCTAGTACCTCCCCATATATATTTATGGAGTGGGGTTTGCAACTTTAAAGTACCTTTTTGTTCCCAACAAGCTAGTTTAAGGACGGCTTTCACACACAGTTATCTCTCAGAACTGAGCATGTGGAGAGACGTTCGTTCATCTAGCACAAAAGGAACGGGTTGCAGGGGAAACTTTTACTTTGGTTTTTCAGTCTGTTTCCTAGTGTCGGTTTGGAGTTCCTGCAGTTTTCACTGTAAAACCGAGTTGGAGCTTATACCTCCCCATATTTATTTATGGAGTGGAGTTTGCAACTGAAAAGATACTTTGTGTTCCCAACAAGCTATGTGAAGGTCGGCTTTCACACACACTTATCTCTCAGAACTGACATGTGGACAGACGTTCGTTCATCTAGCACAAAGGGAACGCTTTGCAGGAGAAACTTTTACTCTGGTTTCTCAGTCTGTTTCCTAGTTCCGGTTTGAAGTTGCTGCAGTTTTCTCTGTAAAACCGAGTTGGAGCTAGTACCTACGCATTTATATGTATGGAGAGTTGTTTGCAACCGTAAAGAAAATTTGTGTTCCCAACAAGCTAGTATAAGGACGGCTTTCACACAAACTTATCTCTCAGAAGTGAGCTTGTGGAGAGACGTTCGTTCATCTAGCACAAAGGGCACATTTTGAAGGAGAAACTTTTATTCTGGTTTCTCAGTCTGTTTCCTAGTGCCGGTTTGAAGTTCCTGCAGGTTTCACTGTAAAACAGATTTGGAGCTAGTACCTGCCCATATTTATGTATGGAGTGGGGTTTGCAACCGAAAAGAATCTTTGTATTGCCAACAAGCTATGTGAAGTACGGCTTTCACACACACTTATTTTTTAGATCTGAGCATGTGGAGACACGTTCGTTTATCTAGCACAAACGGAATGGGTGGAAGGAGAAACTATTACTCTGATTTCTCAGTCTGTTTCCTTGTGCCGGTTAGAAGTTCCTGCAGTTTTCACTGTAAAACCGAGTTGGAACTATTACCTTCCCATATATATGTATGGAGTGGAGTTTGCAACTGAAAAGAAACTCTGTGTTCCCAACAAGCTAGGTGAAGGACGGCTTTCACAAACACTTATGTCTCAAAACTGAGCATGTGGAGAGACGTTCGTTTATCTAGCAAAAAGGGAACGGGTTGCAGGAGAAACTTTTAATCTGGATTCTCAGTTTTTTTCCTAGTGCCGGTTTGAAGTTCCTGCAGTTTTCACTGTAAAACAGAGTTGGAGCCAGTATCTCCCCATATATATGTATGGAGAGTTGTTTGCAACTGAAAACAATCTTTGTGTTCCCAACAAGCTATGTGAAGGACGGCTTTCACACACACTTATCTCTCAGAACTGCCATGTGGAAGACGTTCTTTCATCTAGCACAAAGGGAACGGGTTGCAGGAGAAACTTTTACTCTGGTTTCTCAGTCTGTTTCCTAGTGCCGGTTTCAAGTTCCTGCAGTTTTCACTGTAAAACCGATTTGGAGCTAGTACCTGCCCATATTTATGTATGGAGTGGAGTTTGCAACTGAAAAGAAACTTTGTGTTGCCAACAAGCTTGGTGAAGGATGGCTTTCGCACACACTTATACCTCAGAACTGAGCATGTGGATAGACGTTCGTTCATTTGCACAAAGGGATCGGGTTGCAGGAGAAACTTTTACTCTGGTTTCTCGGTCTGTTTCCTAGTGCCGGTTTGAAGTTCCTGCAGTTTTCACTATAAAACCGAGTTGGAACTTGTACCTACCCATATATATGTATGGAGTGGAGTTTGCAACTGAAAAGAAACTTTGTGTTCCCAAGAAGCTAGTTGAAGGACGGCTTTCACACACACTTATCTGTCAGAACTGAGCATGTGGAGAGACGTTCGTTCATTTAGCACAAAGGGAACGGGATGAAGGAGAAACTTTTACTCTGGATTCTCAGTCTGTTTCCTAGTGCCGGTTGGAAGTTCCAGCAGTTTTCACTTTAAAACCGAGTTGGAGCTAGTACCTGCCCATATTTACTTATGGAGTGGGGTTTGCAACTGAAAAGAAACTTTGTGTTCCCAACAAGCTAGCTGAAGGACGGCTTTCACACACACTATATCTCAGAATTGAGCATGTGGAGAGACGTTCGTTCATCTAGCACAAAGGGAACCGGTTGCAGGGGAATCTTTTACTCGGGTTTCTCAGTCTGTTTCCTAGTGCCGGTTTGACGTTCCTGAAGTTTTCACTATAAACCCGAGTTGGAGCTAGTACCTCCCCATATATATGTATGGAATGGAGTTTGAAACTAAAAGGAAACTTTGTGTTCCCAACAAGCAAGGTGAAGGACGGCTTTCACACACACTTACCTCTCAGAACTGAGCATGTGAAGAGACGTTCGTTCATCTAGCACAAACGGAACGGGTTGCAGGAGAAACTTTTACTCTCGTTTCTCAGCCTGTTTCCTAGTGCCGGTTGGAAGTTCCTGCAGTTTTCACTGTAAAACCGAGTTGGAGCTAGTACCTACCCATATATATATATGGATAGTTGTTTGCAACTGAAAAGAAAATTTGTGTTCCCAACAAGCTAGGTAAAGGACGGCTTCCACATACACTTATCTATCAGAACTGAGCATGTGGAGAGACGTTCGTTCATCTAGCACAAACGGAACGGGTTGCAGGAGAAACTTTTACTCTGCTTTCTCAATATTTTTCCTAGTGCCTGTTTGAAGTTCCTGCAGTTTTCACTGTAAAACCGTGTTGGAGCTAGTACCTCCCCATATATATGTATGGAGAGGTGTTAGCAACTGAAAAGAAACTTTGTGTTCCCAACAAGCAAGGTGAAGAACGGCTTTCACACACACTTATCTCTCGGAACTGAGCATGTGGAGAGACGTTCGTTCATCTAGCACAAGGGAACGGGTTGCAGGGGAAAGTTTTACACTGGTTTCTCAGTCTGTTTCCTAGTTCCGGTTTGAAGTTCCTGCAGTTTTCACTGTAAAACCGAGTTGGAGTTAGTACCTCCCCATATATATTTATGGAGTGGAGTTTGCAAATTTAAAGTACCTTTTTGTTCCCAACAAGCTAGTTTAAGGACGGCTTCCACACACACAGTTATCTCTCAGAACTGAGCATGTGGAGAGACGTTCGTTCATCTAGCACAAAAGGAACGGGTTGCAGGAGAAACTTTTACTTTGGTTTTTCAGTCTGTTTCCTAGTGTCGGTTTGGAGTTCCTGCAGTTTTCACTGTAAAACAGAGTTGGAGCTTATACCTCCACATATTTATGTATGGAGTGGAGTTTGCAACTGAAAAGATACTTTGTGTTCCCAACAAGCTATGTGAAGGTCGGCTTTCACACACACTTATCTCTCAGAACTGACATGTGGACAGACGTTCGTTCATCTAGCACAAAGGGAACGCTTTGCAGGAGAAACTTTTACTCTGGTTTCTCAGTCTGTTTCCTAGTTCCGGTTTGAAGTTGCTGCAGTTTTCTCTGTAAAACCGAGTTGGAGCTAGTACCTACGCATTTATATGTATGGAGAGTTGTTTGCAACCGTAAAGAAAATTTGTGTTCCCAACAAGCTAGTATAAGGAAGGCTTTCACACACACTTATCTCTCAGAAGTGAGCATGTGGAGAGACGTTCGTTCATCTTGCACAAAGGGAACATGTTGAAGGAGAAACTTTTATTCTGGTTTCTCAGTCTGTTTCCTAGTGCCGGTTTGAAGTTCCTGCAGTTTTCACTGTCAAACCGAGTTGGAGCTAGTACCTCCCCATATATATGTATGAAGGGGAGTTTGCAACTGAAAAGAAACTTTGTGTTCCCAACAAGCTAGGTGAAGGACGGCTTTCACACACACTTATCCCTCAGAACTGAGCATTTGGAGAGACGTTCGTTCATCTAGCACAAATGGAACGGTTTGCAGGAGAAACTTTAACTCTGGTTTCTCAGTATGTTTCCTAGGGCCGGTTTGAAGTTCCTGCAGTTTTCACTGTAAAACCGAGTTGGAGCTAGTACCTACCCATATATATGTATGGAGTGGAGTTGGCAAATGAAAAGAAACTTTGTGTTCCCAACAAGCTAGGTGAAGGACGGCTTTCACATACACTTATCTCTCAGAACTGAGCACGTGGAGAGACGTTCGTTCATCTAGCACAAATGGAACGGGTTGCAGGTGAAAGTTTTACTCTGGATTCTCAGTCTGTTTCCTAGTGCCGGTTTGAAGTTCCTGCAGTTTTCACTGTAAAACCGAGTTGGAGCTAGTACATCCCCATATATATGTATGGAGTGAAGTTTGCAACTGAAAAGAAACTTTGTGTTCCAAACAAGCTAGGTGAAAGACGGCTTTCACACACACTTATCTCTCAGAACTGAGCATGTGGAGAAACGTTCGTTCATCTAGCACAAAGGGAACAGGTTGCAGGAGAAACTTTTACTCTGGTTTCTCGGTCTGTTTCCTAGTGCCAATTTGAAGTTCCTGCAGTTTTCACTGTAAAACCGAGTTGGAGCTAGTACCTCCCCATATATATGTATGGAGTGGAGTTTGCAAGTGAAAAGAAACTTTGTGTTCCCAACATGCTAGGTGAAGGACGGCTTTCACACACACTTATCTCTCAGAACAGAGCATGGGGAGAGACGTTCGTTCATCTAGCACAAAGGGAACGGGTTGCAGGAGAAACTTTTACTCTGGATTCTAAGTCTGTTTACTAGTGCCGGATTGAAGTTCCTGCAGTTTTCACTGTAAAAATTTCACTGTAAAACCGAGTTGGAGCTAGTACCTCCCCATATATATGTATGGAGTGGAGTTTGCAACTGAAAAGAAACTTTGTGTTCCCAACAAGCTAGGTGAATGACGGCTTTCACACACAATTATCTCTCAGAACTGAGCATGTGGAGAGACGTTCGTTCATCTAGAACAAAGGGAACGGTTTGCAGGAGAAACTTTTACTCTGGTTTCTCAGTCTGTTTCCTAGTGCCGGTTTGAAGTTCCTGCAGTTTTCACTGTCAAACCGAGTTGGAGCTAGTACCTCCCCATATATATGTATGGAGGGGAGTTTGCAACTGAAAAGAAACTTTGTGTTCCCAACAAGCTAGTATAAGGACGGCTTTCACACACACTTATATCTCAGAACTGAGCATTTGGAGAGACGTTCGTTCATCTAGCACAAATGGAACGGGTTGCAGGAGAAACTTTTACTCTGGTTTCTCAGTATGTTTCCACGTGCCGGTTTGAAGTTCCTGCAATGTTCACTGTAAAACCGAGTTGGAGCTAGTACCTCCCCATATATATGTATGGAGTGGAGTTTGCAACTGAAAAGAAACTTTGTGTTCCCAACAAGCTAGGTGAAGGACGGCTTTCACACACACATATCTCTCAGAACAGAGCATGTGGAGAGACGTTCGTTCATCTAGCACAAAGGGAACGGGTTGCAGGAGAAACTTTTACTCTGGATTCTCAGTCTGTTTACTAGTGCCGGATTGAAGTTCCTGCAGTTTTCACTGTAAAAATTTCACTGTAAACCGAGTTGGAGCTAGTACCTCCCCATATATATGTATGGAGTGGAGTTTGCAACTGAAAAGAAACTTTGTGTTCCCAACAAGCAACTATAAGGACGGCTTTCACACACAATTATCTCTCAGAACTGAGCATGTGGAGAGACGTTCGTTCATCTAGAACAAAGGGAACGGTTTGCAGGAGAAACTTTTACTCTGGTTTCTCAGTCTGTTTCCTAGTGCCGGTTTGAAGTTCCTGCAGTTTTCACTGTCAAACCGAGTTGGAGCTTGTACCTCCCCATATATATGTATGGAGGGGAGTTTGCAACTGAAAAGAAACTTTGTGTTCCCAACAAGCTAGTATAAGGACGGCTTTCACACACACTTATATCTCAGAACTGAGCATTTGGAGAGACGTTCGTTCATCTAGCACAAATGGAACGGGTTGCAGGAGAAACTTTTACTCTGGTTTCTCAGTATGTTTCCATGTGCCGGTTTGAAGTTCCTGCAATGTTCACTGTAAAACCGAGTTGGAGCTAGTACCTCCCCATATATATGTATGGAGTGGAGTTTGCAACTGAAAAGAAACTTTGTGTTCCCAACAAGCTAGGTGAAGGACGGCTTTCACACACAATTATCTCTCAGAACTGAGCACTTGGAGAGACGTTCGTTCATCTAGCACTAAGGGAACGGGTTGCAGGAGAAACTTTTACTCTGGTTTCTCAGCCTGTTTCCTAGTGCCGGTTGGAAGTTCCTGCAGTTTTCACTGTAAAACCGAGTTGGAGCTAGTACCTCCCCATATATATGTATGGAGAGTTGTTTGCAACTGAAAATAAACTTTGTGTTCCCAACAAGCTTGTTGAAGGACGGCTTTCACACACACTTTTCTCTCAGAACTGACATGTGGAGAGACGATCGTTCATCTAGCACAAAGGGAACGGGTTGCAGGTGAAACTTTTACTCTGGATTCTAAGTCTGTTTACTAGTGCCGGATTGAAGTTCCTGCAGTTTTCACTGTAAAAATTTCACTGTAAAACCGAGTTGGAGCTAGTACCTCCCCATATATATGTATGGAGTGGAGTTTGCAACTGAAAAGAAACTTTGTGTTCCCAACAAGCTAGGTGAATGACGGCTTTCACACACAATTATCTCTCAGAACTGAGCATGTGGAGAGACGTTCGTTCATCTAGAACAAAGGGAACGGTTTGCAGGAGAAACTTTTACTCTGGTTTCTCAGTCTGTTTCCTAGTGCCGGTTTGAAGTTCCTGCAGTTTTCACTGTCAAACCGAGTTGGAGCTAGTACCTCCCCATATATATGTATGGAGGGGAGTTTGCAACTGAAAAGAAACTTTGTGTTCCCAACAAGCTAGTATAAGGACGGCTTTCACACACACTTATATCTCAGAACTGAGCATTTGGAGAGACGTTCGTTCATCTAGCACAAATGGAACGGGTTGCAGGAGAAACTTTTACTCTGGTTTCTCAGTATCTTTCCACGTGCCGGTTTGAAGTTCCTGCAATGTTCACTGTAAAACCGAGTTGGAGCTAGTACCTCCCCATATATATGTATGGAGTGGAGTTTGCAACTGAAAAGAAACTTTGTGTTCCCAACAAGCTAGGTGAAGGACGGCTTTCACACACACATATCTCTCAGAACAGAGCATGTGGAGAGACGTTCGTTCATCTAGCACAAAGGGAACGGGTTGCAGGAGAAACTTTTACTCTGGATTCTCAGTCTGTTTACTAGTGCCGGATTGAAGTTCCTGCAGTTTTCACTGTAAAAATTTCACTGTAAACCGAGTTGGAGCTAGTACCTCCCCATATATATGTATGGAGTGGAGTTTGCAACTGAAAAGAAACTTTGTGTTCCCAACAAGCAACTATAAGGACGGCTTTCACACACAATTATCTCTCAGAACTGAGCATGTGGAGAGACGTTCGTTCATCTAGAACAAAGGGAACGGTTTGCAGGAGAAACTTTTACTCTGGTTTCTCAGTCTGTTTCCTAGTGCCGGTTTGAAGTTCCTGCAGTTTTCACTGTCAAACCGAGTTGGAGCTTGTACCTCCCCATATATATGTATGGAGGGGAGTTTGCAACTGAAAAGAAACTTTGTGTTCCCAACAAGCTAGTATAAGGACGGCTTTCACACACACTTATATCTCAGAACTGAGCATTTGGAGAGACGTTCGTTCATCTAGCACAAATGGAACGGGTTGCAGGAGAAACTTTTACTCTGGTTTCTCAGCCTGTTTCCTAGTGCCGGTTGGAAGTTCCTGCAGTTTTCACTGTAAAACCGAGTTGGAGCTAGTACCTCCCCATATATATGTATGGAGAGTTGTTTGCAACTGAAAATAAACTTTGTGTTCCCAACAAGCTTGTTGAAGGACGGCTTTCACACACACTTTTCTCTCAGAACTGACATGTGGAGAGACGATCGTTCATCTAGCACAAAGGGAACGGGTTGCAGGAGAAACTTTTACTCTGGTTTCTCAGCCTGCTTCCTAGTGCCGGTTTGAAGTTCCTGCAGTTTTCACTGTAAAACCGAGTTGGAGCTTGTACATCCCCATTTGTATGTATGGATAGGAGTTTGCAACTGAAAAGAATCTTTGTGTTCCCAACAAGATAGGTGAAGGACGGCTTTCACACAGAATTATCTCTCAGAACTTAGCATGTGGATAGACGTTCGTTCATCTAGCACAAAGTGAACGGGTTACAGGAGAAACTTTTACTCTGGTTTCTCAGTCTGTTTCCTAGTACCGGTTTGAAGTTCCTGCAGTTTTCACTGTAAAACAGAGTTGGAGCTAGTACCTCCCCATATATATGTATAGAGAGTTGTTTGCAACTGAAAAGAAACTTTGTGTTCCCAACAAGCAAGATGAAGAACGGCTTTCACACACACTTATCTCTCGGAACTGAGCATGTGGAGAGACGTTCGTTCATCTAGCACAAAGGGAACGGGTTGCAGGGGAAAGTTTTACACTGGTTTCTCAGTCTGTTTCCTAGTTCCGGTTTGAAGTTCCTGCAGTTTTCACTGTAAAACCGAGTTGGAGCTAGTACCTCCCCATATATATTTATGGAGTGGGGTTTGCAACTTTAAAGTACCTTTTTGTTCCCAACAAGCTAGTTTAAGGACGGCTTTCACACACAGTTATCTCTCAGAACTGAGCATGTGGAGAGACGTTCGTTCATCTAGCACAAAAGGAACGGGTTGCAGGGGAAACTTTTACTTTGGTTTTTCAGTCTGTTTCCTAGTGTCGGTTTGGGGTTCCTGCAGTTTTCACTGTAAAACCGAGTTGGAGCTTATACCTCCCCATATTTATGTATGGAGTGGAGTTTGCAACTGAAAAGATACTTTGTGTTCCCAACAAGCTATGTGAAGGTCGGCTTTCACACACACTTATCTCTCAGAACTGACATGTGGACAGACGTTCGTTCATCTAGCACAAAGGGAACGCTTTGCAGGAGAAACTTTTACTCTGGTTTCTCAGTCTGTTTCCTAGTTCCGGTTTGAAGTTGCTGCAGTTTTCTCTGTAAAACCGAGTTGGAGCTAGAACCTACGCATTTATATGTATGGAGAGTTGTTTGCAACCGTAAAGAAAATTTGTGTTCCCAACAAGCTAGTATAAGGAAGGCTTTCACACACACTTATCTCTCAGAAGTGAGCATGTGGAGAGACGTTCGTTCATCTAGCACAAAGGGAACATTTTGAAGGAGAAACTTTTATTCTGGTTTCTCAGTCTGTTTCCTAGTGCCGGTTTGAAGTTCCTGCAGGTTTCACTGTAAAACAGATTTGGAGCTAGTACCTGCCCATATTTATGTATGGAGTGGGGTTTGCAACCGAAAAGAATCTTTGTATTGCCAACAAGCTATGTGAAGTACGGCTTTCACACACACTTATTTTTTAGATCTGAGCATGTGGAGACACGTTCGTTTATCTAGCACAAACGGAATGGGTGGAAGGAGAAACTATTACTCTGGTTTCTCAGTCTGTTTCCTTGTGCCGGTTAGAAGTTCCTGCAGTTTTCACTGTAAAACCGAGTTGGAACTATTACCTTCCCATATATATGTATGGAGTGGAGTTTGCAACTGAAAAGAAACTCTGTGTTCCCAACAAGCTAGGTGAAGGACGGCTTTCACAAACACTTATGTCTCAAAACTGAGCATGTGGAGAGACGTTCGTTTATCTAGCAAAAAGGGAACGGGTTGCAGGAGAAACTTTTAATCTGGATTCTCAGTTTTTTTCCTAGTGCCGGTTTGAAGTTCCTGCAGTTTTCACTGTAAAACAGAGTTGGAGCCAGTATCTCCCCATATATATGTATGGAGAGTTGTTTGCAACTGAAAACAATCTTTGTGTTCCCAACAAGCTATGTGAAGGACGGCTTTCACACACACTTATCTCTCAGAACTGCCATGTGGAAGACGTTCTTTCATCTAGCACAAAGGGAACGGGTTGCAGGAGAAACTTTTACTCTGGTTTCTCAGTCTGTTTCCTAGTGCCGGTTTCAAGTTCCTGCAGTTTTCACTGTAAAACCGATTTGGAGCTAGTACCTGCCCATATTTATGTATGGAGTGGAGTTTGCAACTGAAAAGAAACTTTGTGTTGCCAACAAGCTAGGTGAAGGATGGCTTTCGCACACACTTATACCTCAGAAATGAGCATGTGGATAGACGTTCGTTCATTTGCACAAAGGGATCGGGTTGCAGGAGAAACTTTTACTCTGGTTTCTCGGTCTCTTTCCTAGTGCCGGTTTGAAGTTCCTGCAGTTTTCACTATAAAACCGAGTTGGAACTTGTACCTACCCATATATATGTATGGAGTGGAGTTTGCAACTGAAAAGAAACTTTGTGTTCCCAAGAAGCTAGTTGAAGGACGGCTTTCACACACACTTATCTGTCAGAACTGAGCATGTGGAGAGACGTTCGTTCATTTAGCACAAAGGGAACGGGATGAAGGAGAAACTTTTACTCTGGATTCTCAGTCTGTTTCCTAGTGCCGGTTGGAAGTTCCAGCAGTTTTCACTTTAAAACCGAGTTGGAGCTAGTACCTGCCCATATTTACTTATGGAGTGGGGTTTGCAACTGAAAAGAAACTTTGTGTTCCCAACAAGCTAGCTGAAGGACGGCTTTCACACACACTATATCTCAGAATTGAGCATGTGGAGAGACGTTCGTTCATCTAGCACAAAGGGAACCGGTTGCAGGGGAATCTTTTACTCGGGTTTCTCAGTCTGTTTCCTAGTGCCGGTTTGATGTTCCTGAAGTTTTCACTATAAACCCGAGTTGGAGCTAGTACCTCCCCATATATATGTATGGAATGGAGTTTGAAACTAAAAGGAAACTTTGTGTTCCCAACAAGCAAGGTGAAGGACGGCTTTCACACACACTTACCTCTCAGAACTGAGCATGTGAAGAGACGTTCGTTCATCTAGCACAAACGGAACGGGTTGCAGGGGAAATTTTACTCTGGTTTCTCAGTCTGTTTAGTAGTGCCGGTTAGAAGTTCCTGCAGTTTTCACTGTAAAACCGAGTTGGAGCTAATACCTCTCCATATTTTGGTATGGAGTGGAGTTTGCAACTTAAAAGAAACTTTGTGTTCCCAACAAGCTAGGTGAAGGACGGCTTTCAAACACACATATCTCTCAGAATTGAGCATGTGGAGAGACGTTCGTTCATCTAGCACAAAGGGAACGGGTTGCAGGAGAAACTTTTACTCTCGTTTCTCAGCCTGTTTCCTAGTGCCGGTTGGAAGTTCCTGCAGTTTTCACTGTAAAACCGAGTTGGAGCTAGTACCTCCCCATATATTTATATGGATAGTTGTTTGCAACTGAAAAGAAAATTTGTGTTCCCAACAAGCTAGGTAAAGGATGGCTTCCACATACACTTATCTATCAGAACTGAGCATGTGGAGAGACGTTCGTTCATCTAGCACAAACGGAACGGGTTGCAGGAGAAACTTTTACTCTGCTTTCTCAATATTTTTCCTAGTGCCTGTTTGAAGTTCCTGCAGTTTTCACTGTAAAACCGTGTTGGAGCTAGTACCTCCCCATATATATGTATGGAGAGGTGTTAGCAACTGAAAAGAAACTTTGTGTTCCCAAAAAGCAAGGTGAAGAACGGCTTTCACACACACTTATCTCTCGGAACTGAGCATGTGGAGAGACGTTCGTTCATCTAGCACAAGGGAACGGGTTGCAGGGGAAAGTTTTACACTGGTTTCTCAGTCTGTTTCCTAGTTCCGGTTTGAAGTTCCTGCAGTTTTCACTGTAAAACCGAGTTGGAGTTAGTACCTCCCCATATATATTTATGGAGTGGAGTTTGCAAATTTAAAGTACCTTTTTGTTCCCAACAAGCTAGTTTAAGGACGGCTTCCACACACACAGTTATCTCTCAGAACTGAGCATGTGGAGAGACGTTCGTTCATCTAGCACAAAAGGAACGGGTTGCAGGAGAAACTTTTACTTTGGTTTTTCAGTCTGTTTCCTAGTGTCGGTTTGGAGTTCCTGCAGTTTTCACTGTAAAACAGAGTTGGAGCTTATACCTCCACATATTTATGTATGGAGTGGAGTTTGCAACTGAAAAGATACTTTGTGTTCCCAACAAGCTATGTGAAGGTCGGCTTTCACACACACTTATCTCTCAGAACTGACATGTGGACAGACGTTCGTTCATCTAGCACAAAGGGAACGCTTTGCAGGAGAAACTTTTACTCTGGTTTCTCAGTCTGTTTCCTAGTTCCGGTTTGAAGTTGCTGCAGTTTTCTCTGTAAAACCGAGTTGGAGCTAGTACCTACGCATTTATATGTATGGAGAGTTGTTTGCAACCGTAAAGAAAATTTGTGTTCCCAACAAGCTAGTATAAGGAAGGCTTTCACACACAATTATCTCTCAGAAGTGAGCATGTGGAGAGACGTTCGTTCATCTAGCACAAAGGGAACGGGTTGCAGGTGAAACTTTTACTCTGGATTCTCAGTCTGTTTCCTAGTGCCGGTTTGAAGTTCCTGCAGTTTTCACTGTAAAACCGAGTTGGAGCTAGTACATCCCCATATATATGTATGGAGTGAAGTTTGCAACTGAAAAGGAACTTTGTGTTCCAAACAAGCTAGGTGAAGGACGGCTTTCACACACACTTATCTCTCAGAACTGAGCATGTGGAGAGACGTTCGTTCATCTAGCACAAAGGGAACAGGTTGCAGGAGAAACTTTTACTCTGGTTTCTCGGTCTGTTTCCTAGTGCCAATTTGAAGTTCCTGCAGTTTTCACTGTAAAACCGAGTTGGAGCTAGTACCTCCCCATATATATGTATGGAGTGGAGTTTGCAACTGAAAAGAAACTTTGTGTTCCCAACAAGCTAGGTGAAGGACGGCTTTCACACACACTTATCTCTCAGAACAGAGCATGTGGAGAGACGTTCGTTCATCTAGCACAAAGGGAACGGGTTGCAGGAGAAACTTTTACTCTGGATTCTAAGTCTGTTTACTAGTGCCGGATTGAAGTTCCTGCAGTTTTCACTGTAAAAATTTCACTGTAAAACCGAGTTGGAGCTAGTACCTCCCCATATATATGTATGGAGTGGAGTTTGCAACTGAAAAGAAACTTTGTGTTCCCAACAAGCTAGGTGAATGACGGCTTTCACACACAATTATCTCTCAGAACTGAGCATGTGGAGAGACGTTCGTTCATCTAGAACAAAGGGAACGGTTTGCAGGAGAAACTTTTACTCTGGTTTCTCAGTCTGTTTCCTAGTGCCGGTTTGAAGTTCCTGCAGTTTTCACTGTCAAACCGAGTTGGAGCTAGTACCTCCCCATATATATGTATGGAGGGGAGTTTGCAACTGAAAAGAAACTTTGTGTTCCCAACAAGCTAGTATAAGGACGGCTTTCACACACACTTATATCTCAGAACTGAGCATTTGGAGAGACGTTCGTTCATCTAGCACAAATGGAACGGGTTGCAGGAGAAACTTTTACTCTGGTTTCTCAGTATGTTTCCATGTGCCGGTTTGAAGTTCCTGCAATGTTCACTGTAAAACCGAGTTGGAGCTAGTACCTCCCCATATATATGTATGGAGTGGAGTTTGCAACTGAAAAGAAACTTTGTGTTCCCAACAAGCTAGGTGAAGGACGGCTTTCACACACACTTATCTCTCAGAACTGAGCATGTGGAGAGACGTTCGTTCATCTAGCACAAAGGGAACAGGTTGCAGGAGAAACTTTTACTCTGGTTTCTCGGTCTGTTTCCTAGTGCCGATTTGAAGTTCCTGCAGTTTTCACTGTAAAACCGAGTTGGAGCTAGTACCTCCCCATATATATGTATGGAGTGGAGTTTGCTACTGAAAAGAAACTTTGTGTTCCCAACAAGCTAGGTGAAGGACGGCTTTCACACACACATATCTCTCAGAACAGAGCATGTGGAGAGACGTTCGTTCATCTAGCACAAAGGGAACGGGTTGCAGGAGAAACTTTTACTCTGGATTCTCAGTCTGTTTACTAGTGCCGGATTGAAGTTCCTGCAGTTTTCACTGTAAAAATTTCACTGTAAACCGAGTTGGAGCTAGTACCTCCCCATATATATGTATGGAGTGGAGTTTGCAACTGAAAAGGAACTTTGTGTTCCCAACAAGCAACTATAAGGACGGCTTTCACACACAATTATCTCTCAGAACTGAGCATGTGGAGAGACGTTCGTTCATCTAGAACAAAGGGAACGGTTTGCAGGAGAAACTTTTACTCTGGTTTCTCAGTCTGTTTCCTAGTGCCGGTTTGAAGTTCCTGCAGTTTTCACTCTAAAACCGAGTTGGAGCTAGTACCTCCCCATATATATGTATGGAGAGTTGTTTGCAACTGAAAATAAACTTTGTGTTCCCAACAAAATAGGTGAAGGACGGCTTTCACACAGAATTATCTCTCAGAACTTAGCATGTGGATAGACGTTCGTTCATCTAGCACAAACGGAACGGGTTACAGGAGAAACTGTTACTCTGGTTTCTCAGTCTGTTTCCTAGTACCGGTTTGAAGTTCCTGCAGTTTTCACTGTAAAACCGAGTTGGAGCTAATACCTCTCCATATTTTGGTATGGAGTGGAGTTTGCAACTTAAAAGAAACTTTGTGTTCCCAACAAGCTAGGTGAAGGACGGCTTTAACACACACTTATCTCTCAGAATTGAGCATGTATAGAGACGTTCGTTCATCTAGCACAAAGGGAATGGTTTGCAGGAGAAACTTTTACTCTGGTTTCTCAGTCTGTTTTCTCGTGCCGGTTTGAAGTTCCTGCAATTTTCACTGTAAAACCGAGTTGGAGCTAGTACCTCCCCATATATATATATGGATAGTTGTTTGCAACTGAAAAGAAAATTTGTGTTCCCAACAAGCTAGGTAAAGGACGGCTTCCACATAAACTTATCTCTCAGAACTGAGCATGTGGAGAGACGTTCGTTCATCTAGCACAAACGGAACGGGTTGCAGGAGAAACTTTTACTCTGGTTTCTCAATATTTTACCTAGTGCCTGTTTGAAGTTCCTGCAGTTTTCACTGTAAAACCGTGTTGGAGCTAGTACCTCCCCATATATATGTATGGAGAGGTGTTAGCAACTGAAAAGAAACTTTGTGTTCCCAACAAGCTAGGTGAAGGACGGCTTTCACACACAATTTTCTCTGAGAGCTGAGCATGTGGAGAGACGTTCGTTCATCTAGCACAAATGGAACGGGTTGCAGGAGAAACTTTTACACTGGTTTCTCAGTCTGTTTCCTAGTGCCGGTTTGAAGTTCCTGCAGTTTTCACTGTAAAACCGAGTTGGAGCTACTAGCTCCCCATATATATGTATGGAGTGGAGTTTGCAACTGAAAAGAAACTTTGTGTTCCCAACAAGCTAGGTGAAGGACGGCTTTCACACACACTTATCTCTCAGAACTGAGCATTTGGAGAGACGTTCGTTCATCTAGCACAACGGGAACAGGTTGCAGGAGAAACTTTTACTCTGGTTTCTCAGTCTGTTTCCTAGTGCCGGTTTGAAGTTCCTGCAGTTTTCACTGTAAAACCGAGTTTTAGATAGTACCTCCCCATATATATGTATGGAGTGGAGTTTGCAACTGAAAAGAAACTTTGTGTTCTCAACAAGCTAGTATAAGGACGGCTTTCACACACAATTATCTCTCAGAAATGAGCATGTGGAGAGACGTTCGTTCATCTAGCACAAAGGGAACGGTTTGCAGGAGAAACTTTAACTCTGGTTTCTCAGTGTGTTTCCTAGTGCCGGTTTGAAGTTCCTGCAGTTTTCACTGTAAAACCGAGTTGGAGCTAGTACCTACCCATATACATGTATGGAGTGGAGGTGGCAAATGAAAAGAAACTTTGTGTTCCCAACAAGCTAGGTGAAGGACGGCTTTCACATACACTTATCTCTCAGAACTGAGCACGTGGAGAGACGTTCGTTCATCTAGCACAAAGGGAACGGGTTGCAGGTGAAACTTTTACTCTGGATTCTCAGTCTGTTTCCTAGTGCCGGTTTGAAGTTCCTGCAGTTTTCACTGTAAAACCGAGTTGGAGCTAGTACATCCCCATATATATGTATGGAGTGAAGTTTGTAACTGAAAAGAAACTTTGTGTTCCAAACAAGCTAGGTGAATGACGGCTTTCACACACACTTATCTCTCAGAACTGAGCATGTGGAGAGACGTTCGTTCATCTAGCACAAAGGGAACAGGTTGCAGGAGAAACTTTTACTCTGGTTTCTCGGTCTGTTTCCTAGTGCCAATTTGAAGTTCCTGCAGTTTTCACTGTAAAACCGAGTTGGAGCTAGTAACTCCCCATATATATGTATGGAGTGGAGTTTGCAACTGAAAAGAAACTTTGTGTTCCCAACAAGCTAGGTGAAGGACGGCTTTCACACACACTTATCTCTCAGAACAGAGCATGTGGAGAGACGTTCGTTCATCTAGCACAAATGGAACGGGTTGCAGGGGAAACTTTTACTCTGGTTTCTCAGTATGTTTCCATGTGCCGGTTTGAAGTTCCTGCAATGTTCACTGTAAAACCGAGTTGGAGCTAGTACCTCCCCATATATATGTATGGAGTGGAGTTTGCAACTGAAAAGAAACTTTGTGTTCCCAAAAAGCTAGTATAAGGACGGCTTTCACACACACTTATATCTCAGAACTGAGCATTTGGAGAGACGTTCGTTAATCTAGCACAAATGGAACGGGTTGCAGGAGAAACTTTTACTCTGGTTTCTCAGTATGTTTCCATGTGCCGGTTTGAAGTTCCTGCAATGTTCACTGTAAAACCGAGTTGGAGCTAGTACCTCCCCATATATATGTATGGAGTGGAGTTTGCAACTGAAAAGAAACTTTGTGTTCCCAACAAGCTAGGTGAAGGACGGCTTTCACACACACTTATCTCTCGGAACTGAGCATGTGGAGAGACGTTCGTTCATCTAGCACAAAGGGAACAGGTTGCAGGAGAAACTTTTACTCTGGTTTCTCGGTCTGTTTCCTAGTGCCGATTTGAAGTTCCTGCAGTTTTCACTGTAAAACCGAGTTGGAGCTAGTACCTCCCCATATATATGTATGGAGTGGAGTTTGCTACTGAAAAGAAACTTTGTGTTCCCAACAAGCTAGGTGAAGGACGGCTTTCACACACACATATCTCTCAGAACAGAGCATGTGGAGAGACGTTCGTTCATCTAGCACAAAGGGAACGGGTTGCAGGAGAAACTTTTACTCTGGATTCTCAGTCTGTTTACTAGTGCCGGATTGAAGTTCCTGCAGTTTTCACTGTAAAAATTTCACTGTAAAACCGAGTTGGAGCTAGTACCTCCCCATATATATGTATGGAGTGGAGTTTGCAACTGAAAAGAAACTTTGTGTTCCCAACAAGCTAGGTGAAGGACGGCTTTCACACACAATTATCTCTCAGAACTGAGCACTTGGAGAGACGTTCGTTCATCTAGCACAAAGGGAACGGGTTGCAGGAGAAACTTTTACTCTGGTTTCTCAGTCTGTTTCCTAGTGCCGGTTTGATGTTCCTGCAGTTTTCACTGTAAAACCGAGTTGGAGCTAGTACCTCCCCATATATATGTATGGAGTGGAGTTTTCAATTGAAAAGAAATTTTGTGTTCCCAACAAGCTAGGTGAAGGACGGCTTTCACACACACTTATCTCTCAGAACTGAGCATGTGGAGAGACGTTCGTTCATCTAGCACAAAGGGAACAGGTTGCAGGAGAAACTTTTACTCTGGTTTCTCGGTCTGTTTCCTAGTGCCGATTTGAAGTTCCTGCAGTTTTCACTGTAAAACCGAGTTGGAGCTAGTACCTCCCCATATATATGTATGGAGTGGAGTTTGCTACTGAAAAGAAACTTTGTGTTCCCAACAAGCTAGGTGAAGGACGGCTTTCACACACACATATCTCTCAGAACAGAGCATGTGGAGAGACGTTCGTTCATCTA
This sequence comes from Camelus dromedarius, assembly GCF_036321535.1. Lineage (NCBI taxonomy): Eukaryota > Metazoa > Chordata > Mammalia > Artiodactyla > Camelidae > Camelus > Camelus dromedarius. Next base: position 480,583 of record NW_026989774.1, read on the forward strand.
GCACAAAGGGAACGGGTTGCAGGAGAAACTTTTACTCTGGATTCTCAGTCTGTTTACTAGTGCCGGATTGAAGTTCCTGCAGTTTTCACTGTAAAAATTTCACTGTAAAACCGAGTTGGTGCTAGTACCTCCCCATATATATGTATGGAGTGGAGTTTGCAACTGAAAAGAAACTTTGTGTTCCCAACAAGCTAGGTGAAGGACGGCTTTCACACACAATTATCTCTCAGAACTGAGCACTTGGAGAGACGTTCGTTCATCTAGCACAAAGGGAACGGGTTGCTGGAGAAACTTTTACTCTGGTTTCTCAGTATGTTTCCATGTGCCGGTTTGAAGTTCCTGCAATGTTCACTGTAAAACCGAGTTGGAGCTAGTACCTCCCCATATATATGTATGGAGTGGAGTTTGCAACTGAAAAGAAACTTTGTGTTCCCAAAAAGCTAGTATAAGGACGGCTTTCACACACAATTATCTCTCAGAACTGAGCATTTGGAGAGACGTTCGTTCATCTAGCACAAATGGAACGGGTTGCAGGAGAAACTTTTACTCTGGTTTCTCAGTATGTTTCCATGTGCCGGTTTGAAGTTCCTGCAATGTTCACTGTAAAACCGAGTTGGAGCTAGTACCTCCCCATATATATGTATGGAGTGGAGTTTGCAACTGAAAAGAAACTTTGTGTTCCCAACAAGCTAGGTGAAGGACGGCTTTCACACACACTTATCTCTCAGAACTGAGCATGTGGAGAGACGTTCGTTCATCTAGCACAAAGGGAACAGGTTGCAGGAGAAACTTTTACTCTGGTTTCTCGGTCTGTTTCCTAGTGCCGATTTGAAGTTCCTGCAGTTTTCACTGTAAAACCGAGTTGGAGCTAGTACCTCCCCATATATATGTATGGAGTGGAGTTTGCTACTGAAAAGAAACTTTGTGTTCCCAACAAGCTAGGTGAAGGACGGCTTTCACACACACATATCTCTCAGAACAGAGCATGTGGAGAGACGTTCGTTCATCTAGCACAAAGGGAACGGGTTGCAGGAGAAACTTTTACTCTGGATTCTCAGTCTGTTTACTAGTGCCGGATTGAAGTTCCTGCATTTTTCACTGTAAAAATTTCACTGTAAAACCGAGTTGGAGCTAGTACCTCCCCATATATATGTATGGAGTGGAGTTTGCAACTGAAAAGAAACTTTGTGTTCCCAACAAGCTAGGTGAAGGACGGCTTTCACACACAATTATCTCTCAGAACTGAGCACTTGGAGAGACGTTCGTTCATCTAGCACAAAGGGAACGGGTTGCAGGAGAAACTTTTACTCTGGTTTCTCAGTCTGTTTCCTAGTGCCGGTTTGATGTTCCTGCAGTTTTCACTGTAAAACCGAGTTGGAGCTAGTACCTCCCCATATATATGTATGGAGTGGAGTTTTCAATTGAAAAGAAATTTTGTGTTCCCAACAAGCTAGGTGAAGGACGGCTTTCACACACACTTATCTCTCAGAACTGAGCATGTGGAGAGACGTTCGTTCATCTAGCACAAAGGGAAAAGGTTGCAGGAGAAACTTTTACTCTGGTTTCTCGGTCTGTTTCCTAGTGCCGATTTGAAGTTCCTGCAGTTTTCACTGTAAAACCGAGTTGGAGCTAGTATCTCCCCATATATATGTATGGAGTGGAGTTTGCTACTGAAAAGAAACTTTGTGTTCCCAACAAGCTAGGTGAAGGACGGCTTTCACACACACATATCTCTCAGAACAGAGCATGTGGAGAGACGTTCGTTCATCTAGCACAAAGGGAACGGGTTGCAGGAGAAACTTTTACTCTGGATTCTCAGTCTGTTTACTAGTGCCGGATTGAAGTTCCTGCAGTTTTCACTGTAAAAATTTCACTGTAAAACCGAGTTGGAGCTAGTACCTCCCCATATATATGTATGGAGTGGAGTTTGCAACTGAAAAGAAACTTTGTGTTCCCAACAAGCTAGGTGAAGGACGGCTTTCACACACAATTATCTCTCAGAACTGAGCACTTGGAGAGACGTTCGTTCATCTAGCACAAAGGGAACGGGTTGCAGGAGAAACTTTTACTCTGGTTTCTCAGTCTGTTTCCTAGTGCCGGTTTGATGTTCCTGCAGTTTTCACTGTAAAACCGAGTTGGAGCTAGTACCTCCCCATATATATGTATGGAGTGGAGTTTTCAATTGAAAAGAAATTTTGTGTTCCCAACAAGCTAGGTGAAGGACGGCTTTCACACACACTATCTCTCAGAACTGAGCATGTGGAGAGACGTTCGTTCATCTAGCACAAATGGAACGGGTTGCAGGGGAAATTTTACTCTGGTTTCTCAGTCTGTTTCCGAGTGCCGTTTGGATGTTCCTGCAGTTTTCACTGTAAAACCGAGTTGGAGCTAGTACCTCCCCAAATATATGTATGGAGAGTTGTTTGCAACTGAAAATAAACTTTGTGTTCCCAACAAGATAGGTGAAGGACGGCTTTCACACAGAATTATCTCTCAGAACTTAGCATGTGGATAGACGTTCGTTCATCTAGAACAAACGGAACGGGTTACAGGAGAAACTTTTACTCTGGTTTCTCAGTCTGTTTCCTAGTACCGGTTTGAAGTTCCTGCAGTTTTCACTGTAAAACAGAGTTGGAGCTAGTACCTCCCCATATATATGTATGGAGAGTTGTTTGCAACTGAAAAGAAACTTTGTGTTCCCAACAAGCAAGGTGAAGAACGGCTTTCACACACACTTATCTCTCGGAACTGAGCATGTGGAGAGACGTTCGTTCATCTAGCACAAAGGGAACGTGTTGCAGGGGAAAGTTTTACACTGGTTTCTCAGTCTGTTTCCTAGTTCCGGTTTGAAGTTCCTGCAGTTTTCACTGTAAAACCGAGTTGGAGCTTATACCTCCCCATATTTATGTATGGAGTGGAGTTTGCAACTGAAAAGATACTTTGTGTTCCCAACAAGCTATGTGAAAGTCGGCTTTCACACACACTTATCTCTCAGAACTGACATGTGGACAGACGTTCGTTCATCTAGCACAAAGGGAACGCTTTGCAGGAGAAACTTTTACACTGGTTTCTCAGTCTGTTTCCTAGTTCCGGTTTGAAGTTTCTGCATGTTTCACTGTAAAACAGATTTGGAGCTAGTACCTGCCCATATTTATGTATGGAGTGGGGTTTGCAACTGAAAAGAATCTTTGTATTGCCAACAAGCTAGGTGAAGGACGGCTTTCACACACACTTATCTCTCAGAACTGAGCATGTGGAGAGACATTCGTTCATCTAGCACAAAGGGAACGCTTTGCAGGGGAAACTTTTACACTGGTTTCTCAGTCTGTTTCCTAGTTCCGGTTTGAAGTTCCTGCAATGTTCACTGTAAAACCGAGTTGGAGCTAGTACCTCCCCATATATATGTATGGAGTGGAGTTTGCAACTGAAAAGAAACTTTGTGTTCCCAACAAGCTAGGTGAAGGACGGCTTTCACACACACTTATCTCTCAGAACTGAGCATGTGGAGAGACGTTCGTTCATCTAGCACAAAGGGAACAGGTTGCAGGAGAAACTTTTACTCTGGTTTCTCGATCTGTTTCCTAGTGCCGATTTGATGTTCCTGCAGTTTTCACTGTAAAACCGAGTTGGAGCTAGTACCTCCCCATATATATGTATGGAGTGGAGTTTGCTACTGAAAAGAAACTTTGTGTTCCCAACAAGCTAGGTGAAGGACGGCTTTCACACACACATATCTCTCAGAACAGAGCATGTGGAGAGACGTTCGTTCATCTAGCACAAAGGGAACGGGTTGCAGGAGAAACTTTTACTCTGGATTCTCAGTCTGTTTACTAGTGCCGGATTGAAGTTCCTGCAGTTTTCACTGTAAAAATTTCACTGTAAAACCGAGTTGGAGCTAGTACCTCCCCATATATATGTATGGAGTGGAGTTTGCAACTGAAAAGAAACTTTGTGTTCCCAACAAGCTAGGTGAAGGACGGCTTTCACACACAATTATCTCTCAGAACTGAGCACTTGGAGAGACGTTCGTTCATCTAGCACAAAGGAACGGGTTGCAGGAGAAACTTTTACTCTGGTTTCTCAGTCTGTTTCCTAGTGCCGGTTTGATGTTCCTGCAGTTTTCACTGTAAAACCGAGTTGGAGCTAGTACCTCCCCATATATATGTATGGAGTGGAGTTTGCAATTGAAAAGAAATTTTGTGTTCCCAACAAGCTAGGTGAAGGACGGCTTTCACACACACTATCTCTCAGAACTGAGCATGTGGAGAGACGTTCGTTCATCTAGCACAAATGGAACGGGTTGCAGGGGAAATTTTACTCTGGTTTCTCAGTCTGTTTCCGAGTGCCGGTTGGATGTTCCTGCAGTTTTCACTCTAAAACCGATTTGGAGCTAGTACCTCCCCATATATACGTATGGAGAGTTGTTTGCAACTGAAAATAAACTTTGTGTTCCCAACAAGATAGGTGAAGGACGGCATTCACACAGAATTATCTCTCAGAACTTAGCATGTGGATAGACGTTCGTTCATCTAGAACAAACGGAACGGGTAACAGGAGAAACTTTTACTCTGGTTTCTCAGTCTGTTTCCTAGTACCGGTTTGAATTTCCTGCAGTTTTCACTGTAAAACAGAGTTGGAGCTAGTACCTCCCCATATATATGTATGGAGAGTTGTTTGCAACTGAAAAGAAACTTTGTGTTCCCAACAAGCAAGGTGAAGAACGGCTTTCACACACACTTATCTCTCGGAACTGAGCATGTGGAGAGACGTTCGTTCATCTAGCACAAAGGGAACGGGTTGCAGGGGAAAGTTTTACACTGGTTTCTCAGTCTGTTTCCTAGTTCCGGTTTGAAGTTCCTGCAGTTTTCACTGTAAAACCGAGTTGGAGCTAGTACCTCCCCATATTTATGTATGGAGTGGAGTTTGCAACTGAAAAGATACTTTGTGTTCCCAACAAGCTATGTGAAGGTCGGCTTTCACACACACTTATCTCTCAGAACTGACATGTGGACAGACGTTCGTTCATCTAGCACAAAGGGAACGCTTTGCAGGAGAAACTTTTACACTGGTTTCTCAGTCTGTTTCCTAGTTCCGGTTTGAAGTTCCTGCAGTTTTCTCTGTAAAACCGAGTTGGAGCTAGTACCTACGCATTTATATGTATGGAGAGATGTTTGCAACCGTAAAGAAAATTTGTGTTCCCAACAAGCTAGTATAAGGACGGCTTTCACACACACTTATCTCTCAGAAGTGAGCATGTGGAGAGACGTTCGTTCATCTAGCACAAAGGGAACATTTTGAAGGAGAAACTTTTATTCTGGTTTCTCAGTCTGTTTCCTAGTGCCGGTTTGAAGTTCCTGCATGTTTCACTGTAAAACAGATTTGGAGCTAGTACCTGCCCATATTTATGTATGGAGTGGGGTTTGCAACTGAAAAGAAACTTTGTGTTCCCAACAAGCTAGGTGAAGGACGGCTTTCACACACACTTATCTCTCAGAACTGAGCATGTGGAGAGACGTTCGTTCATCTAGCACAAATGGAACGGGTTGCAGGAGAAACTTTTACTCTGGTTTCTCAGTATGTTTCCATGTGCCGGTTTGAAGTTCCTGCAATGTTCACTGTAAAACCGAGTTGGAGCTAGTACCTCCCCATATATATGTATGGAGTGGAGTTTGCAACTGAAAAGAAACTTTGTGTTCCCAACAAGCTAGGTGAATGACGGCTTTCACACACAATTATCTCTCAGAACTGAGCATGTGGAGAGACGTTCGTTCATCTAGAACAAAGGGAACGGTTTGCAGGAGAAACTTTTACTCTGGTTTCTCAGTCTGTTTCCTAGTGCCGGTTTGAAGTTCCTGCAGTTTTCACTGTCAAACCGAGTTGGAGCTAGTACCTCCCCATATATATGTATGGAGGGGAGTTTGCAACTGAAAAGAAACTTTGTGTTCCCAACAAGCTAGTATAAGGACGGCTTTCACACACACTTATATCTCAGAACTGAGCATGTGGAGAGACGTTTGTTCATCTAGCACAAATGGAACGGGTTGCAGGAGAAACTTTTACTCTGGTTTCTCAGTCTGTTTCCTAGTGCCGGTTGGAAGTTCCTGCAGTTTTCACTGTAAAACCGAGTTGGAGCTAGTACCTCCCCATATATATGTAAGGAGAGTTGTTTGCAACTGAAAATAAACTTTGTGTTCCCAACAAGATAGGTGAAGGACGGCTTTCACACAGAATTATCTCTCAGAACTTAGCATGTGGATAGACGTTCGTTCATCTAGCACAAACGGAACGGGTTACAGGAGAAACTTTTACTCTGGTTTCTCAGTCTTTTTCCTAGTACCGGTTTGAAGTTCCTGCAGTTTTCACTGTAAAACCGAGTTGGAGCTAATACCTCTCCATATTTTGGTATGGAGTGGAGTTTGCAACTTAAAAGAAACTTTGTGTTCCCAACAAGCTAGGTGAAGGACGGCTTTCACACACACTTATCTCTCAGAATTGAGCATGTATAGAGACGTTCGTTCTTCTAGCACAAAGGGAATGGTTTGCAGGAGAAACTTTTACTCTGGTTTCTCAGTCTGTTTCCTCATGCCGGTTTGATGTTCCTGCAGTTTTCACTGTAAAACCGAGTTGGAGCTAGTACCTCCCCATATATATGTATGGAGTGGAGTTTGCAACTGAAAAGAAATTTTGTGTTCCCAACAAGCTAGGTGAAGGACGGCTTTCACACACACTTATCTCTCAGAACTGAGCATGTGGAGAGACGTTCGTTCATCTAGCACAAATGGAACGGGTTGCAGGGGAAATTTTACTCTGGTTTCTCAGTCTGTTTCCTAGTGCCGGTTGGAAGTTCCTGCAGTTTTCACTGTAAAACCGAGTTGGAGCTAGTACCTCCCCATATATATGTATGGAGAGTTGTTTGCAACTGAAAATAAACTTTGTGTTCCCAACAAGCTAGGTGAAGGACGGCTTTCACACACACTTATCTCTCAGAACTGAGCATGTGGAGAGACGTTCGTTCATCTAGCACAAAGGGAACAGGTTGCAGGAGAAACTTTTACTCTGGTTTCTCGGTCTGTTTCCTAGTGCCGATTTGAAGTTCCTGCAGTTTTCACTGTAAAACCGAGTTGGAGCTAGTACCTCCCCATATATATGTATGGAGTGGAGTTTGAACTGAAAAGAAACTTTGTGTTCCCAACAAGCTAGGTGAAGGACGGCTTTCACACACACTTATCTCTCAGAACAGAGCATGTGGAGAGACGTTCGTTCATCTAGCACAAAGGGAACGGGTTGCAGGAGAATCTTTTACTCTGGATTCTCAGTCTGTTTACTAGTGCCGGATTGAAGTTCCTGCAGTTTTCACTGTAAAATTTTCACTGTAAAACCGAGTTGGAGCTAGTACCTCCCCATATATATGTATGGAGTGGAGTTTGCAACTGAAAAGAAACTTTGTGTTCCCAACAAGCTTGGTGAATGACGGCTTTCACACACAATTATCTCTCAGAACTGAGCATGTGGAGAGACGTTCGTTCATCTAGAACAAAGGGAACGGTTTGCAGGAGAAACTTTTACTCTGGGTTCTCAGTCTGTTTCCTAGTGCCGGTTTGAAGTTCCTGCAGTTTTCACTGTCAAACCGAGTTGGAGCTAGTACCTCCCCATATATATGTATGGAGGGGAGTTTGCAACTGAAAAGAAACTTTGTGTTCCCAACAAGCTAGTATAAGGACGGCTTTCACACACACTTATATCTCAGAACTGAGCATTTGGAGAGACGTTCGTTCATCTAGCACAAATGGAACGGGTTGCAGGAGAAACTTTTACTCTGGTTTCTCAGTATGTTTCCATGTGCCGATTTGAAGTTCCTGCAATGTTCACTGTAAAACCGAGTTGGAGCTAGTACCTCCACATATATATGTATGGAGTGGAGTTTGCAACTGAAAAGAAACTTTGTGTTCCCAACAAGCTAGGTGAAGGACGGCTTTCACACACACTATCTCTCAGAACTGAGCATGTGGAGAGACGTTCGTTCATCTAGCACAAATGGAACGGGTTGCAGGGGAAATTTTACTCTGGTTTCTCAGTCTGTTTCCTAGTGCCGGTTGGAAGTTCCTGCAGTTTTCACTGTAAAACCGAGTTGGAGCTAGTACCTCCCCATATATATGTAAGGAGAGTTGTTTGCAACTGAAAATAAACTTTGTGTTCCCAACAAGATAGGTGAAGGACGGCTTTCACACAGAATTATCTCTCAGAACTTAGCATGTGGATAGACGTTCGTTCATCTAGCACAAACGGAACGGGTTACAGGAGAAACTTTTACTCTGGTTTCTCAGTCTGTTTCCTAGTACCGGTTTGAAGTTCCTGCAGTTTTCACTGTAAAACCGAGTTGGAGCTAATACCTCTCCATATTTTGGTATGGATTGGAGTTTGCAACTTAAAAGAAACTTTGTGTTCCCAACAAGCTAGGTGAAGGGCGGCTTTCACACACACTTATCTCTCAGAATTGAGCATGTATAGAGACGTTCGTTCATCTAGCACAAAGGGAATGGTTTCCAGTAGAAACTTTTACTCTGGTTTCTCAGTCTGTTTCCTCCTGCCGGTTTGAAGTTCCTGCAGTTTTCACTGTAAAACCGAATTGGAGCTAGTACCTCCCCATATATATATATGGATAGTTGTTTGCAACTGAAAAGAAAATTTGTGTTCCCAACAAGCTAGGTAAAGGACGGCTTCCACATACACTTATATCTCAGAACTGAGCATGTGGAGAGACGTTCGTTCATCTAGCACAAACGGAACGGGTTGCAGGAGAAACTTTTACTCTGGTTTCTCAATATTTTTCCTAGTGCCTGTTTGAAGTTCCTGCAGTTTTCACTGTAAAACCGTGTTGGAGCTAGTACCTCCCCATATATATGTATGGAGAGGTGTTAGCAACTGAAAAGAAACTTTGTGTTCCCAACAAGCTAGGTGAAGGACGGCTTTCACACACACTTATCTCTCAGAATTGAGCATGTGGAGATACGTTCGTTCATCTAGCACAAAGGGAACGGGTTGCAGGAGAAATTTTTACTCTCGTTTCTCAGCCTGTTTCCTAGTGCCGGTTGGAAGTTCCTGCAGTTTTCACTGTAAAACCGAGTTGGAGCTAGTACCTCCCCATATATATGTATGGAGAGTTGTTTTTCAACTGAAAATAAACTTTGTGTTCCCAACAAGCTAGTTGAAGGACGGCTTTCACACACACTTTTCTCTCAGAACTGACATGTGGAGAGACGATCGTTCATCTAGCACAAAGGGAACGGGTTGCAGGAGAAACTTTTACTCTGGTTTCTCAGTCTGTTTCCTAGTGCCGGTTTGAAGTTCCTGCAGTTTTCACTGTAAAACCGAGTTGGAGTTTGTACATCCCCATTTGTATGTATGGATTGGAGTTTGCAACTGAAAAGAAACTTTGTGTTCCCAACAAGCTAGTTGAAGGACGGCTTTCACACAGAGTTATCTCTCAGAACTTAGCATGTGGATAGACGTTCATTCATCTAGCACAAAGAGAACGGGTTACAGGAGAAACTTTTACTCTGGTTTCTCAGTCTGTTTCCTAGTACCGGTTTGAAGTTCCTGCAGTTTTCACTGTAAAACAGAGTTGGAGCTAGTACCTCCCCATATATATGTATGGAGAGTTGTTTGCAACTGAAAAGAAACTTTGTGTTCCCAACAAGCAAGGTGAAGAACGGCTTTCACACACACTTATCTCTCGGAACTGAGCATGTGGAGAGACGTTCGTTAATCTAGCACAAACGGAACGGGTTGCAGGGGAAAGTTTTACACTGGTTTCTCAGTCTGTTTCCTAGTTCCGGTTTGAAGTTCCTGCAGTTTTCACTGTAAAACAGTGTTGGAGCTAGTACCTCCCCATATATATTTATGGAGTGGAGTTTGCAACTTTAAAGTACCTTTTTGTTCCCAACAAGCTAGTTTAAGGACGGCTTTCACACACAGTTATCTCTCAGAACTGAGCATGTGGAGAGACGTTCGTTCATCTAGCACAAAAGGAACGGGTTGCAGGAGAAACTTTTACTTTGGTTTTTCAGTCTGTTTCCTAGTGTCGGTTTGGAGTTCCTGCAGTTTTCACTGTAAAACCGAGTTGGAGCTGGTAACTCCCCATATATATGTATGGAGTGAAGTTTGCAACTTAAAAGAAACTTTGTGTTCCAAACAAGCTAGGTGAAGGACGGTTTCACACACAATTATCTCTCAGAACTGAGCATGTGGAGAGACGTTCGTTCATCTAGCACAAATGGAACGGGTTGCAGGAGAAACTTTTACTCTGGTTTCTCAGTCTGTTTCCTAGTGCCGGTTTGAAGTTCCTGCAGTTTTCCCTGTAAAACAGAGTTGGAGCTAGTACCTCCCCATATATATGTATGGAGTGGAGTTTGAAACTGAAAAGTAACTTTGGGTTCCCAACAAGCTAGGTGAAGGACGGCTTTCACACACACTTATCTCTCAGAACTGAGCATGTGGAGAGACGTTCGTTCATCTAGCACAAAGGGAACGGGTTGCAGGAGAAACTTTTACTTTGGTTTCTCAGTCTGTTTCCTAGTGCCGGTTTGAAGTTCCTGCAGTTTTAACTGTAAAACCGATTTGGAGCTAGTACCTCCCCATATATATGTATGGAGTGGAGTTTGCAACTGAAAAGAAACTTTGTTTTCCCAACAAGCAACTATAAGGACGGCTTTCACACACACTTATCTCTCAGAACTGAGCATGTGGAGAGACGTTCGTTCATCTAGCACAAAGGGATCGGGTTGCAGGAGAAACTTATACTCTGGTTTCTCAGTCTGTTTCCTAGTGCCGGTTTGAAGTTCCTGCAGTTTTCACTGTAAAACCGAGTTGGAGCTAGTACCTCCCCATATATATGTATGGAGTGGAGTTTGCAACTGAAAAGAAACTTTGTGTTCCCAACAAGCTAGTATAAGGACGGCTTTCACACACAATTATCTCTCAGAAATGAGCATGTGGAGAGACGTTCGTTCATCTAGCACAAAGGGAACGGGTTGCAGGAGAATCTTTTACTCTGGTTTCTCGGTCTGTTTCCTAGTGCCGATTTGAAGTTCCTGCAGTTTTCACTGTAAAATCGATTTGGAGCTGGTACCTCCCCATATATATGTATGGAGTGGAATTTGCAACTGAAAAGAAACTTAGTGTTCCTAACAAGCTAGGTGAAGGACGGCTTTCACACACACTTATCTCTCAGAACTGTGCATGTGGAGAGACGTTCGTTCATCTAGCACAAAGGGAACGGGTTACAGGAGTAACTTTTACTCTGGTTTCTCAGTCTGGTTCCTAGTGCCGGTTTGAAGTTCCTGCAGTTTTCACTGTAAAACCGATTTGGATCTAGTACCTCCCCATATATATTTATGGAGGGGAGTTTGCAACTGAAAAGTAACTTTGTGTTGCCAAAAAGCTAGTATAAGGACGGCTTTCACACACACTTATCCCTCAGAACTTAGCATGTGGAGAGACGTTCGTTCATCTAGCACAAAAGGAACGGGATGCAGGAGAAACTTTTACTTTGGTTTTTCAGTCTGTTTCCTAGTGTCGGTTTGGAGTTCCTGCAGTTTTCACTGTAAAATGGAGTTGGAGCTTATACCTCCCCATATTTATGTATGGAGTGGGGTTTGCAACTGAAAAGATACTTTGTGTTCCCAACAAGCTATGTGAAGGTCGGCTTTCACACACACTTATCTCTCAGAACTGACATGTGGACAGACGTTCGTTCATCTAGCACAAAGGGAACGCTTTGCAGGAGAAACTTTTACTCTGGTTTCTCACTCTGTTTCCTAGTTCCGGTTTGAAGTTCCTGCAGTTTTCACTGTAAAACCGAGTTGGAGCTAGTACCTCCCCATATATATGTATGGAGTGGAGTTTGCAACTGAAAAGTAACTTTGGGTTCCCAACAAGCTAGGTGAAGGACGGCTTTCACACACACTTATCTCTCAGAACTGAGCATGTGGAGAGACGTTCGTTCATCTAGCACAAAGGGAACGGGTTGCAGGAGAAACTTTTACTTTGGTTTCTCAGTCTGTTTCCTAGTGCCGGTTTGAAGTTCCTGCAGTTTTAACTGTAAAACCGATTTGGAGCTAGTACCTCCCCATATATATGTATGGAGTGGAGTTTGCAACTGAAAAGAAACTTTGTTTTCCCAACAAGCAACTATAAGGACGGCTTTCACACACACTTATCTCTCAGAACTGAGCATGTGGAGAGACGTTCGTTCATCTAGCACAAACGGAACGGGTTGCAGGAGAAACTTTTACTCTGGTTTCTCAATATTTTTCCTAGTGCCTGTTTGAAGTTCCTGCAGTTTTCACTGTAAAACCGTGTTGGAGCTAGTACCTCCCCATATATATGTATGGAGAGGTGTTAGCAACTGAAAAGAAACTTTGTGTTCCCAACAAGCTAGGTGAAGGACGGCTTTCACACACACTTATCTCTCAGAATTGAGCATGTGGAGATACGTTCGTTCATCTAGCACAAAGGGAACGGGTTGCAGGAGAAATTTTTACTCTCGTTTCTCAGCCTGTTTCCTAGTGCCGGTTGGAAGTTCCTGCAGTTTTCACTGTAAAACCGAGTTGGAGCTAGTACCTCCCCATATATATGTATGGAGAGTTGTTTGCAACTGAAAATAAACTTTGTGTTCCCAACAAGCTAGTTGAAGGACGGCTTCCACACACACTTTTCTCTCAGAACTGACATGTGGAGAGACGATCGTTCATCTAGCACAAAGGGAACGGGTTGCAGGAGAAACTTTTACTCTGGTTTCTCAGTCTGTTTCCTAGTGCCGGTTTGAAGTTCCTGCAGTTTTCACTGTAAAACCGAGTTGGAGTTTGTACATCCCCATTTGTATGTATGGATTGGAGTTTGCAACTGAAAAGAAACTTTGTGTTCCCAACAAGCTAGGTGAAGGACGGCTTTCACACAGAGTTATCTCTCAGAACTTAGCATGTGGATAGACGTTCATTCATCTAGCACAAAGAGAACGGGTTACAGGAGAAACTTTTACTCTGGTTTCTCAGTCTGTTTCCTAGTACCGGTTTGAAGTTCCTGCAGTTTTCACTGTAAAACAGAGTTGGAGCTAGTACCTCCCCATATATATTTATGGAGAGTTGTTTGCAACTGAAAAGAAACTTTGTGTTCCCAACAAGCAAGGTGAAGAACGGCTTTCACACACACTTATCTCTCGGAACTGAGCATGTGGAGAGACGTTCGTTCATCTAGCACAAACGGAACGGGTTGCAGGGGAAAGTTTTACACTGGTTTCTCAGTCTGTTTCCTAGTTCCGGTTTGAAGTTCCTGCAGTTTTCACTGTAAAACCGAGTTGGAGCTAGTACCTCCCCATATATATTTATGGAGTGGAGTTTGCAACTTTAAAGTACCTTTTTGTTCCCAACAAGCTAGTTTAAGGACGGCTTTCACACACAGTTATCTCTCAGAACTGAGCATGTGGAGAGACGTTCGTTCATCTAGCACAAAAGGAACGGGTTCCAGGAGAAACTTTTACTTTGGTTTTTCAGTCTGTTTCCTAGTGTCGGTTTGGAGTTCCTGCAGTTTTCACTGTAAAACCGAGTTGGAGCTGGTACCTCCCCATATATATGTATGGAGTGAAGTTTGCAACTTAAAAGAAACTTTGTGTTCCAAACAAGCTAGGTGAAGGACGGTTTCACACACAATTATCTCTCAGAACTGAGCATGTGGAGAGACGTTCGTTCATCTAGCACAAATGGAACGGGTTGCAGGAGAAACTTTTACTCTGGTTTCTCAGTCTGTTTCCTAGTGCCGGTTTGAAGTTCCTGCAGTTTTCACTGTAAAACCGAGTTGGAGCTAGTACCTCCCCATATATATGTATGGAGTGGAGTTTGCAACTGAAAAGTAACTTTGGGTTCCCAACAAGCTAGGTGAAGGACGGCTTTCACACACACTTATCTCTCAGAACTGAGCATGTGGAGAGACGTTCGTTCATCTAGCACAAAGGGAACGGGTTGCAGGAGAAACTTTTACTTTGGTTTCTCAGTCTGTTTCCTAGTGCCGGTTTGAAGTTCCTGCAGTTTTAACTGTAAAACCGAGTTGGAGCTAGTACCTCCCCATATATATGTATGGAGTGGAGTTTGCAACTGAAAAGAAACTTTGTTTTCCCAACAAGCAACTATAAGGACGGCTTTCACACACACTTATCTCTCAGAACTGAGCATGTGGAGAGACGTTCGTTCATCTAGCACAAAGGGATCGGGTTGCAGGAGAAACTTTTACTCTGGTTTCTCAGTCTGTTTCCTAGTGCCGGTTTGAAGTTCCTGCAGTTTTCACTGTAAAACCGAGTTGGAGCTAGTACCTCCCCATATATATGTATGGAGTGGAGTTTGCAACTGAAAAGAAACTTTGTGTTCCCAACAAGCTAGTATAAGGACGGCTTTCACACACAATTATCTCTCAGAAATGAGCATGTGGAGAGACGTTCGTTCATCTAGCATAAAGGGAACGGGTTGCAGGAGAATCTTTTACTCTGGTTTCTCGGTCTGTTTCCTAGTGCCGATTTGAAGTTCCTGCAGTTTTCACTGTAAAACCGATTTGGAGCTGGTACCTCCCCATATATATATATGGAGTGGAATTTGCAACTGAAAAGAAACTTAGTGTTCCTAACAAGCTAGGTGAAGTACGGCTTTCACACACACTTATCTCTCAGAACTGAGCATGTGGAGACACGTTCGTTCATCTAGCACAAAGGGAACGGGTTGCAGGAGTAACTTTTACTCTGGTTTCTCAGTCTGGTTCCTAGTGCCGGTTTGAAGTTCCTGCAGTTTTCACTGTAAAACCGATTTGGATCTAGTACCTCCCCATATATATTTATGGAGGGGAGTTTGCAACTGAAAAGAAACTTTGTGTTGCCAAAAAGCTAGTATAAGGACGGCTTTCACACACACTTATCCCTCAGAACTGAGCATGTGGAGAGACGTTCGTTCATCTAGCACAAAAGGAACGGGATGCAGGAGAAACTTTTACTTTTCAGTCTGTTTCCTAGTGTCGGTTTGGAGTTCCTGCAGTTTTCACTGTAAAATGGAGTTGGAGCTTATACCTCCCCATATTTATGTATGGAGTGGGGTTTGCAACTGAAAAGATACTTTGTGTTCCCAACAAGCTATGTGAAGGTCGGCTTTCACACACACTTATCTCTCAGAACTGACATGTGGACAGACGTTCGTTCATCTAGCACAAAGGGAACGCTTTGCAGGAGAAACTTTTACTCTGGTTTCTCACTCTGTTTCCTAGTTCCGGTTTGAAGTTGCTGCAGTTTTCTCTGTAAAACCGAGTTGGAGCTAGTACCTACGCATTTATATGTATGGAGAGTTGTCTGTAACCATAAAGAAAATTTGTGTTCCCAACAAGCTAGTATAAGGACGGCTTTCACACACACTTATCTCTCAGAAGTGAGCATGTGGAGAGACGTTCGTTCATCTAGCACAAAGGGAACATTTTGAAGGAGAATCTTTTATTCTGGTTTCTCAGTCTGTTTCCTAGTGCCGGTTTGAAGTTCCTGCAGTTTTCACTGTCAAACCGAGTTGGAGCTAGTACCTCCCCATATATATGTATGGAGGGGAGTTTGCAACTGAAAAGAAACTTTGTGCTCCCAACAAGCTAGGTGAAGGACGGCTTTCACACACACTTATCTCTCAGAACTGAGCACTTGGAGAGACGTTCGTTCATCTAGCACAAAGGGAACGGGTTGCAGGAGAAACTTTTACTCTGGTTTCTCAGTCTGTTTCCTAGTGCCGGTTTGAAGTTCCTGCAGTTTTCACTGTAAAACCGAGTTGGAGCTGGTACCTCCCCATATATATGTATGGAGTGAAATTTGCCACTGAAAAGAAACTTTGTGTTCCAAACAAGCTAGGTGAAGGACGGTTTCACACACAATTATCTCTCAGAACTGAGCATGTGGAGAGACGTTCGTTCATCTAGCACAAATGGAACGGGTTGCAGGAGAAACTTTTACTCTGGTTTCTCAGTCTGTTTCCTAGTGCCGGTTTGAAGTTCCTGCAGTTTTCACTGTAAAACCGAGTTTTAGCTAGTACCTCCCCATATATATGTATGGAGTGGAGTTTGCAACTGAAAAGAAACTTTGTGCTCCCAACAAGCTAGGTGAAGGACGGCTTTCACACACACTTATCTCTCAGAACTGAGCATGTGGAGAGACGTTCGTTCATCTAGCACAAAGGGAACGGGTTGCAGGAGAAACTTTTACTTTGGTTTCTCAGTCTGTTTCCTAGTGCCGGTTTGAAGTTCCTGCAGTTT
Source organism: Camelus dromedarius (assembly GCF_036321535.1). Classification (NCBI taxonomy): domain Eukaryota; kingdom Metazoa; phylum Chordata; class Mammalia; order Artiodactyla; family Camelidae; genus Camelus; species Camelus dromedarius. Next base: position 496,900 of record NW_026989774.1, read on the forward strand.
TAACTGTAAAACCGAGTTGGAGCTAGTACCTCCCCATATATATGTATGGAGTGGAGTTTGCAACTGAAAAGAAACTTTGTTTTCCCAACAAGCAACTATAAGGACGGCTTTCACACACACTTATCTCTCAGAACTGAGCATGTGGAGAGACGTTCGTTCATCTAGCACAAAGGGATCGGGTTGCAGGAGAAACTTTTACTCTGGTTTCTCAGTCTGTTTCCTAGTGCCGGTTTGAAGTTCCTGCAGTTTTCACTGTAAAACCGAGTTGGAGCTAGTACCTCCCCATATATATGTATGGAGTGGAGTTTGCAACTGAAAAGAAACTTTGTGTTCCCAACAAGCTAGTATAAGGACGGCTTTCACACACAATTATCTCTCAGAAATGAGCATGTGGAGAGACGTTCGTTCATCTAGCACAAAGGGAACGGGTTGCAGGAGAATCTTTTACTCTGGTTTTTCGGTCTGTTTCCTAGTGCCGATTTGAAGTTCCTGCAGTTTTCACTGTAAAACCGATTTGGAGCTGGTACCTCCCCATATATATGTATGGAGTGGAGTTTGCAACTGAAAAGAAACTTAGTGTTCCTAACAAGCTAGGTGAAGGACGGCTTTCACACACACTTATCTCTCAGAACTGAGCATGTGGAGAGACGTTCGTTCATCTAGCACAAAGGGAACAGGTTGCAGGAGAAACTTTTACTCTGGTTTCTCAGTCTGTTTCCTAGTGCCGGTTTGAAGTTCCTGCAGTTTTCACTGTAAAACCGAGTTGGAGCTGGTACCACCCCATATATATGTATGGAGTGAAGTTTGCAACTTAAAAGAAACTTTGTGTTCCAAACAAGCTAGGTGAAAGACGGTTTCACACACAATTATCTCTCAGAACTGAGCATGTGGAGAGACGTTCGTTCATCTAGCACAAATGGAACGGGTTGCAGGAGAAACTTTTACTCTGGTTTCTCAGTCTGTTTCCTAGTGCCGGTTTGAAGTTCCTGCAGTTTTCACTGTAAAACCGAGTTGGAGCTAGTACCTCCCCATATATATGTATGGAGTGGAGTTTGCAACTGAAAAGAAACTTTGTGTTCCCAACAAGCTAGGTGAAGGACGGCTTTCACACACACTTATCTCTCAGAACTGAGCATGTGGAGAGACGTTCGTTCATCTAGCACAAAGGGAACGGGTTGCAGGAGAAACTTTTACTTTGGTTTCTCAGTCTGTTTCCTAGTGCCGGTTAGAAGTTCCTGCAGTTTTAACTGTAAAACCGAGTTGGAGCTAGTACCTCCCCATATATATGTATGGAGTGGAGTTTGCAACTGAAAAGAAACTTTGTTTTCCCAACAAGCAACTATAAGGACGGCTTTCACACACACTTATCTCTCAGAACTGAGCATGTGGAGAGACGTTCGTTCATCTAGCACAAAGGGATCGGGTTGCAGGAGAAACTTTTACTCTTTTTTCTCAGTCTGTTTCCTAGTGCCGGTTTGAAGTTCCTGCAGTTTTCACTGTAAAACCGAGTTGGAGCTAGTACCTCCCCATATATATGTATGGAGTGGAGTTTGCAACTGAAAAGAAACTTTGTGTTCCCAACAAGCTAGTATAAGGACGGCTTTCACACACAATTATCTCTCAGAAATGAGCATGTGGAGAGACGTTCGTTCATCTAGCACAAAGGGAACGGGTTTCAGGAGAATCTTTTACTCTGGTTTCTCGGTCTGTTTCCTAGTGCCGATTTGAAGTTCCTGCAGTTTTCACTGTAAAACCGATTTGGAGCTGGTACCTCCCCATATATATGTATGGAGTGGAGTTTGCAACTGAAAATAAACTTAGTGTTCCTAACAAGCTAGGTGAAGGACGGCTTTCACACACACTTATCTCTCAGAACTGAGCATGTGGAGAGACGTTCGTTCATCTAGCACAAAGGGAACGGGTTGCAGGAGAAACTTTTACTCTGGTTTCTCAGTCTGGTTCCTAGTGCCGGTTTGAAGTTCCTGCAGTTTTCACTGTAAAACCGAGTTGGAGCTAGTACCTCCCCATATATATGTATGGAGTGGAGTTTGCAACTGAAAAGAAACTTTGTGTTCCCAACAAGCTAGTATAAATACGGCTTTCACACACAATTATCTCTCAGAAATGAGCATGTGGAGAGACGTTCGTTCATCTAGCACAAAGGGAACGGGTTGCAGGAGAATCTTTTACTCTGGTTTCTCGGTCTGTTTCCTAGTGCCGATTTGAAGTTCCTGCAGTTTTCACTGTAAAACCGATTTGGAGCTGGTACCTCCCCATATATATGTATGGAGTGGAGTTTGCAACTGAAAAGAAACTTAGTGTTCCTAACAAGCTAGGTGAAGGACGGCTTTCACACACACTTATCTCTCAGAACTGAGCATGTGGAGAGACGTTCGTTCATCTAGCACAAAGGGAACGGGTTGCAGGAGAAACTTTTACTCTGGTTTCTCAGTCTGGTTCCTAGTGCCGGTTTGAAGTTCCTGCAGTTTTCACTGTAAAACCGATTTGGATCTAGTACCTCCCCATATATATGTATGGAGGGGAGTTTGCAACTGAAAAGAAACTTTGTGTTGCCAAAAAGCTAGTATAAGGACGGCTTTCACACACACTTATCCCTCAGAACTGAGCATGTGGAGAGACGTTCGTTCATCTAGCACAAAGGGAACAGGTTGCAGGAGAAACTTTTACTCTGGTTTCTCGGTCTGTTTCCTAGTGCCGATTTGAAGTTCCTGCAGTTTTCACTGTAAAACCGAGTTGGAGCTAGTACCTCCCCATATATATGTATGGAGTGGAGTTTGCAACTGAAAAGAAACTTTGTGTTCCCAACAAGCTAGGTGAAGGACGGCTTTCACACACACTTATTTCTCAGAACTGAGCATGTGGAGAGACGTTCGTTCATCTAGCACAAAGGGAACGGGTTGCAGGAGAAACTTTTACTCTGGATTCTCAGTCTGTTTACTAGTGCCGGATTGAAGTTCCTGCAGTTTTCACTGTAAAAATTTCACTGTAAAAACAAGTTGAAGCTAGTACCTCCCCATATATATGTATGGAGTGGATTTTGCAACTGAATAGAAACTTTGTGTTCCCAACAAGCTAGGTGAATGACGGCTTTCACACACAATTATCTCTCAGAACTGAGCATGTGGAGAGACGTTCGTTCATCTAGCACAAAGGGAACGGGTTGCAGGAGAATCTTTTACTCTGGTTTCTCGGTCTGTTTCCTAGTGCCGATTTGAAGTTCCTGCAGTTTTCACTGTAAAACCGATTTGGAGCTGGTACCTCCCCATATATATGTATGGAGTGGAGTTTGCAACTGAAAAGAAACTTAGTGTTCCTAACAAGCTAGGTGAAGGACGGCTTTCACACACACTTATCTCTCAGAACTGAGCATGTGGAGAGACGTTCGTTCATCTAGCACAAAGGGAACGGGTTGCAGGAGAAACTTTTACTCTGGTTTCTCAGTCTGGTTCCTAGTGCCGGTTTGAAGTTCCTGCAGTTTTCACTGTAAAACCGATTTGGATCTAGTACCTCCCCATATATATGTATGGAGGGGAGTTTGCAACTGAAAAGAAACTTTGAGTTGCCAAAAAGCTAGTATAAGGACGGCTTTCACACACACTTATCCCTCAGAACTGAGCATGTGGAGAGACGTTCGTTCATCTAGCACAAAGGGAACAGGTTGCAGGAGAAACTTTTACTCTGGTTTCTCAGTCTGTTTCCTAGTGCCGGTTTGAAGTTCCTGCAGTTTTCACTGTAAAACCGAGTTGGAGCTGGTACCACCCCATATATATGTATGGAGTGAAGTTTGCAACTTAAAAGAAACTTTGTGTTCCAAACAAGCTAGGTGAAAGACGGTTTCACACACAATTATCTCTCAGAACTGAGCATGTGGAGAGACGTTCGTTCATCTAGCACAAATGGAACGGGTTGCAGGAGAAACTTTTACTCTGGTTTCTCAGTCTGTTTCCTAGTGCCGGTTTGAAGTTCCTGCAGTTTTCACTGTAAAACCGAGTTGGAGCTAGTACCTCCCCATATATATGTATGGAGTGGAGTTTGCAACTGAAAAGAAACTTTGTGTTCCCAACAAGCTAGGTGAAGGACGGCTTTCACACACACTTATCTCTCAGAACTGAGCATGTGGAGAGACGTTCGTTCATCTAGCACAAAGGGAACGGGTTGCAGGAGAAACTTTTACTTTGGTTTCTCAGTCTGTTTCCTAGTGCCGGTTAGAAGTTCCTGCAGTTTTAACTGTAAAACCGAGTTGGAGCTAGTACCTCCCCATATATATGTATGGAGTGGAGTTTGCAACTGAAAAGAAACTTTGTTTTCCCAACAAGCAACTATAAGGACGGCTTTCACACACACTTATCTCTCAGAACTGAGCATGTGGAGAGAAGTTCGTTCATCTAGCACAAAGGGATCGGGTTGCAGGAGAAACTTTTACTCTTTTTTCTCAGTCTGTTTCCTAGTGCCGGTTTGAAGTTCCTGCAGTTTTCACTGTAAAACCGAGTTGGAGCTAGTACCTCCCCATATATATGTATGGAGTGGAGTTTGCAACTGAAAAGAAACTTTGTGTTCCCAACAAGCTAGTATAAGGACGGCTTTCACACACAATTATCTCTCAGAAATGAGCATGTGGAGAGACGTTCGTTCATCTAGCACAAAGGGAACGGGTTTCAGGAGAATCTTTTACTCTGGTTTCTCGGTCTGTTTCCTAGTGCCGATTTGAAGTTCCTGCAGTTTTCACTGTAAAACCGATTTGGAGCTGGTACCTCCCCATATATATGTATGGAGTGGAGTTTGCAACTGAAAAGAAACTTAGTGTTCCTAACAAGCTAGGTGAAGGACGGCTTTCACACACACTTATCTCTCAGAACTGAGCATGTGGAGAGACGTTCGTTCATCTAGCACAAAGGGAACGGGTTGCAGGAGAAACTTTTACTCTGGTTTCTCAGTCTGGTTCCTAGTGCCGGTTTGAAGTTCCTGCAGTTTTCACTGTAAAACCGAGTTGGAGCTAGTACCTCCCCATATATATGTATGGAGTGGAGTTTGCAACTGAAAAGAAACTTTGTGTTCCCAACAAGCTAGTATAAGGACGGCTTTCACACACAATTATCTCTCAGAAATGAGCATGTGGAGAGACGTTCGTTCATCTAGCACAAAGGGAACGGGTTGCAGGAGAATCTTTTACTCTGGTTTCTCGGTCTGTTTCCTAGTGCCGATTTGAAGTTCCTGCAGTTTTCACTGTAAAACCGATTTGGAGCTGGTACCTCCCCATATATATGTATGGAGTGGAGTTTGCAACTGAAAAGAAACTTAGTGTTCCTAACAAGCTAGGTGAAGGACGGCTTTCACACACACTTATCTCTCAGAACTGAGCATGTGGAGAGAAGTTCGTTCATCTAGCACAAAGGGAACGGGTTGCAGGAGAAACTTTTACTCTGGTTTCTCAGTCTGGTTCCTAGTGCCGGTTTGAAGTTCCTGCAGTTTTCACTGTAAAACCGATTTGGATCTAGTACCTCCCCATATATATGTATGGAGGGGAGTTTGCAACTGAAAAGAAACTTTGTGTTGCCAAAAAGCTAGTATAAGGACGGCTTTCACACACACTTATCCCTCAGAACTGAGCATGTGGAGAGACGTTCGTTCATCTAGCACAAAGGGAACAGGTTGCAGGAGAAACTTTTACTCTGGTTTCTCGGTCTGTTTCCTAGTGCCGATTTGAAGTTCCTGCAGTTTTCACTGTAAAACCGAGTTGGAGCTAGTACCTCCCCATATATATGTATGGAGTGGAGTTTGCAACTGAAAAGAAACTTTGTGTTCCCAACAAGCTAGGTGAAGGACGGCTTTCACACACACTTATTTCTCAGAACTGAGCATGTGGAGAGACGTTCGTTCATCTAGCACAAAGGGAACGGGTTGCAGGAGAAACTTTTACTCTGGATTCTCAGTCTGTTTACTAGTGCCGGATTGAAGTTCCTGCAGTTTTCACTGTAAAAATTTCACTGTAAAAACAAGTTGAAGCTAGTACCTCCCCATATATATGTATGGTGTGGATTTTGCAACTGAATAGAAACTTTGTGTTCCCAACAAGCTAGGTGAATGACGGCTTTCACACACAATTATCTCTCAGAACTGAGCATGTGGAGAGACGTTCGTTCATCTAGAACAAAGGGAACGGTTTGCAGGAGAAACTTTTACTCTGGTTTCTCAGTCTGTTTCCTAGTGCCTGTTTGAAGTTCCTGCAGTTTTCACTGTCAAACCGAGTTGGAGCTAGTACCTCCCCGTATATATGTATGGAGGGGAGTTTGCAACTGAAAAGAAACTTTGTGTTCCCAACAAGCTAGTATAAGGACGGCTTTCACACACACTTATCTCTCAGAACTGAGCATGTGGAGAGACGTTCGTTCATCTAGCACAAAGGGAACGTGTTGCAAGAGAAACTTTTACTCTTTTGTCTCAGTCTGTTTCCTAGTGCCGGTTTGAAGTTCCTGCAGTTTTCACTGTAATACCGAGTTGGAGCTAGTACCTCCCCATATATATGTATGGAGTGGAGTTTGCAACTGAAAAGAAACTTTGTGTTCTCAACAAGCTAGGTGAAGGACGGCTTTCACACACACTTATCTCTCAGAACTGAGCATGAGGAGAGACGTTCGTTCATCTAGCACAAAGGAACGGGTGGCAGGAGAAATTTTTACTCTGGTTTCTCAGTCTGTTTCCTAGTGCCGGTTTGAAGTTCCTGCAGTTTTCACTGTAATACCGAGTTGGAGCTAGTACCTCACTATATATATGTATGGAGTGGAGTTTGCAACTCAAAAGAAACTTTGTGTTCCCAACAAGCTAGGTGAAGGACGGCTTTCACACACACTTATCTCTCAGAAGTGAGCATGTGGAGAGAAGTTCGTTCATCTAGCACAAAGGGAACGGGTTGCAAGAGAAACTTTTACTCTTTTGTCTCAGTGTGTTTCCTAGTGCCGGTTTGATGTTCCTGCAGTTTTCACTGTAATACCGAGTTGGAGCTAGTACCTCCCCATATATATGTATGGAGTGGAGTTTGCTACTGAAAAGAAACTTTGTGTTCTCAACAAGCTAGATGAAGGGCGGCTTTCACACACACTTATCTATCAGAACTGAGCATGTGGAGAGACGTTCGTTCATCTAGCACAAAATGAACGGGTGGCAGGAGAAACTTTTACTCTGGATTCTCAGTCTGTTTCCTAGTGCCGGTTTGAAGTTCCTGCAGTTTTCACTGTAAAACCGATTTGGAGCTAGTACCTCCCCATATATATGTATGGAGTGGAGTTTGCAAATGAAAAGAAACTTTGTGTTCCCAACAAGCTAGGTGAAGGACGGCTTTCACACACACTTATCTCTCAGAACTGAGCATGTGGAGAGACGTTCGTTCATCTAGCACAAATGGAACGGGTTGCAGGAGAAACTTTTACTCTGGTTTCTCAGTCTGTTTCCTAGTGCCGGTTTGATGTTCCTGCAGTTTTCACTGTAAAACCGAGTTGGAGCTAGTACCTCCCCATATATATGTATGGAGTGGAGTTTGCAACTAAAAATAAACTTTGTGTTCCCAACATGCTAGGTGAAGGACGGTTTTCACACACACTTATCTCTCAGAACTAAGCATGTGGAGAAACGTTCGTTCATCTAGAACAATGGGAACGGTTTGCAGGAGAAACTATAACTCTGGTTACTCAGTCTGTTTCCTAGTGCCGGTTTGAAATTCCTGCAGGTTTCACTGTAAAACCGAGTTGGAGCTAGTACCTCCCCATATATATGTATGGAGTGGAGTTTGCAACGGAAAAGAAACTTTGTGTTCCCAACAAGCTGGGTGAAGGACGGCTTTCACACACACTTATCTCTCAGAACTGAGCATGTGGAGAGAGGTTCGTTTATCAAGCACAAAGGGAACGGGTTGCAGGAGAAACTTTTACTCTGGATTCTCAGTCTGTTTCCTAGTGCCGGTTTGAATTTCCTGCAGTTATCACTGTAAAACCGAGTTCTAGATAGTACCTCCCCATATATATGTATGGAGTGGAGTTTGCAACTGAAAAGAAACTTTGTGTTCCCAACAAGCTAGGTGAAGGACGGCTTTCACACACACTTATCTCTCAGAACTGAGCATGTGGAGAGACGTTCGTTCATCTAGCACAAAGGAAACGGGTTGCAGGAGAAACTTTTACTCTGGTTTCTCAGTCTGTTTCCTAGTGTCGGTTTGAAGTTCCTGCAGTTTTCACTGTAAAACGGAGTTGGAGCTAGTACCTCCCCATATATATGTATGGAGTGGAGTTTGCAACTGAAAAGAAACTTTGTGTTCCCAACATGCTAGGTGAAGGACGGCGTTCACACACACTTATCTCTCAGAACTGAGCATGTGGAGAAACGTTCGTTCATGTAGAACAATGGGAACTGTTTGCAGGAGAAACTTTAACTCTGGTTTCTCAGTCTGTTTCCTAGTGCCGGTTTGAAGTTCCTGCAGTTTTCACTGTAAAACCGAGTTGGAGCTAGTACCTCCCCATATATATGTATGGAGTGGAGTTTGCAACTGAAAAGAAACTTTGTGTTCCCAACAAGCTGGGTGAAGGACGGCTTTCACACACACTTATCTCTCAGAACTGAGCATGTGGAGAGACGATCGTTTATCAAGCACAAAGGGAACGGGTTGCAGGAGAAACTTTTACTCTGGTTTCTCAGTCTGTTTCCTAGTGCCGGTTTGAAGTTCCTGCAGTTTTCACTGTAAAACCGAGTTGGAGATAGTACCTCCCCATATATATGTATGGAGTGGAGTTTGCAACTGAAAAGAAACTTTGTGTTCCCAACAAGCTAGGTGAAGGACGGCTTTCACACACACTTATCTATCAGAACTGAGCATGTGGAGAGACGTTCGTTCATCTAGCACAAAATGAACGGGTGGCAGGAGAAACTTTTACTCTGGATTCTCAGTCTGTTTCCTAGTGCCGGTTTGAAGTTCCTGCAGTTTTCACTGTAAAACCGATTTGGAGCTAGTACCTCCCCATATATATGTATGGAGTGGAGTTTGCAAATGAAAAGAAACTTTCTGTTCCCAACAAGCTAGGTGAAGGACGGCTTTCACACACACTTATCTCTCAGAACTGAGCATGTGGAGAGACGTTCGTTCATCTAGCACAAATGGAACGGGTTGCAGGAGAAACTTTTACTCTGGTTTCTCAGTCTGTTTCCTAGTGCCGGTTTGATGTTCCTGCAGTTTTCACTGTAAAACCGAGTTGGAGCTAGTACCTCCCCATATATATGTATGGAGTGGAGTTTGCAACTGAAAAGAAACTTTGTGTTCCCAACAAGCTGGGTGAAGGACGGCTTTCACACACACTTATCTCTCAGAACTGAGCATGTGGAGAGACGATCGTTTATCAAGCACAAAGGGAACGGGTTGCAGGAGAAACTTTTACTCTGGTTTCTCAGTCTGTTTCCTAGTGCCGGTTTGAAGTTCCTGCAGTTTTCACTGTAAAACCGAGTTGGATATAGTACCTCCCCATATATATGTATGGAGTGGAGTTTGCAACTGAAAAGAAACTTTGTGTTCCCAACAAGCTAAGTGAAGGACGGCTTTCACACACACTTATCTATCAGAACTGAGCATGTGGAGAGACGTTCGTTCATCTAGCACAAAATGAACGGGTGGCAGGAGAAACTTTTACTCTGGATTCTCAGTCTGTTTCCTAGTGCCGGTTTGAAGTTCCTGCAGTTTTCACTGTAAAACCGATTTGGAGCTAGTACCTCCCCATATATATGTATGGAGTGGAGTTTGCAAATGAAAAGAAACTTTGTGTTCCCAACAAGCTAGGTGAAGGACGGCTTTCACACACACTTATCTCTCAGAACTGAGCATGTGGAGAGACGTTCGTTCATCTAGCACAAATGGAACGGGTTGCAGGAGAAACTTTTACTCTGGTTTCTCAGTCTGTTTCCTAGTGCCGGTTTGATGTTCCTGCAGTTTTCACTGTAAAACCGAGTTGGAGCTAGTACCTCCCCATATATATGTATGGAGTGGAGTTTGCAACTAAAAATAAACTTTGTGTTCCCAACATGCTAGGTGAAGGACGGTTTTCACACACACTTATCTCTCAGAACTGAGCATGTGGAGAAACGTTCGTTCATCTAGAACAATGGGAACGGTTTGCAGGAGAAACTTTAACTCTGGTTACTCAGTCTGTTTCCTAGTGCCGGTTTGAAATTCCTGCAGGTTTCACTGTAAAACCGAGTTGGAGCTAGTACCTCCCCATATATATGTATGGAGTGGAGTTTGCAACGGAAAAGAAAATTTGTGTTCCCAACAAGCTGGGTGAAGGACGGCTTTCACACACACTTATCTCTCAGAACTGAGCATGTGGAGAGAGGTTCGTTTATCAAGCACAAAGGGAACGGGTTGCAGGAGAAACTTTTACTCTGGTTTCTCAGTCTGTTTCCTAGTGCCGGTTTGAAGTTCCTGCAGTTTTCACTGTAAAACCGAGTTGGAGATAGTACCTCCCCATATATATGTATGGAGTGGAGTTTGCAACTGAAAAGAAACTTTGTGTTCCCAACAAGCTAGGTGAAGGACGGCTTTCACACACACTTATCTATCAGAACTGAGCATGTGGAGAGACGTTCGTTCATCTAGCACAAAATGAACGGGTGGCAGGAGAAACTTTTACTCTGGATTCTCAGTCTGTTTCCTAGTGCCGGTTTGAAGTTCCTGCAGTTTTCACTGTAAAACCGATTTGGAGCTAGTACCTCCCCATATATATGTATGGAGTGGAGTTTGCAAATGAAAAGAAACTTTCTGTTCCCAACAAGCTAGGTGAAGGACGGCTTTCACACACACTTATCTCTCAGAACTGAGCATGTGGAGAGACGTTCGTTCATCTAGCACAAATGGAACGGGTTGCAGGAGAAACTTTTACTCTGGTTTCTCAGTCTGTTTCCTAGTGCCGGTTTGATGTTCCTGCAGTTTTCACTGTAAAACCGAGTTGGAGCTAGTACCTCCCCATATATATGTATGGAGTGGAGTTTGCAACTGAAAGAAACTTTGTGTTCCCAACAAGCTGGGTGAAGGACGGCTTTCACACACACTTATCTCTCAGAACTGAGCATGTGGAGAGACGATCGTTTATCAAGCACAAAGGGAACGGGTTGCAGGAGAAACTTTTACTCTGGTTTCTCAGTCTGTTTCCTAGTGCCGGTTTGAAGTTCCTGCAGTTTTCACTGTAAAACCGAGTTGGATATAGTACCTCCCCATATATATGTATGGAGTGGAGTTTGCAACTGAAAAGAAACTTTGTGTTCCCAACAAGCTAAGTGAAGGACGGCTTTCACACACACTTATCTATCAGAACTGAGCATGTGGAGAGACGTTCGTTCATCTAGCACAAAATGAACGGGTGGCAGGAGAAACTTTTACTCTGGATTCTCAGTCTGTTTCCTAGTGCCGGTTTGAAGTTCCTGCAGTTTTCACTGTAAAACCGATTTGGAGCTAGTACCTCCCCATATATATGTATGGAGTGGAGTTTGCAAATGAAAAGAAACTTTGTGTTCCCAACAAGCTAGGTGAAGGACGGCTTTCACACACACTTATCTCTCAGAACTGAGCATGTGGAGAGACGTTCGTTCATCTAGCACAAATGGAACGGGTTGCAGGAGAAACTTTTACTCTGGTTTCTCAGTCTGTTTCCTAGTGCCGGTTTGATGTTCCTGCAGTTTTCACTGTAAAACCGAGTTGGAGCTAGTACCTCCCCATATATATGTATGGAGTGGAGTTTGCAACTAAAAATAAACTTTGTGTTCCCAACATGCTAGGTGAAGGACGGTTTTCACACACACTTATCTCTCAGAACTGAGCATGTGGAGAAACGTTCGTTCATCTAGAACAATGGGAACGGTTTGCAGGAGAAACTTTAACTCTGGTTACTCAGTCTGTTTCCTAGTGCCGGTTTGAAATTCCTGCAGGTTTCACTGTAAAACCGAGTTGGAGCTAGTACCTCCCCATATATATGTATGGAGTGGAGTTTGCAACGGAAAAGAAAATTTGTGTTCCCAACAAGCTGGGTGAAGGACGGCTTTCACACACACTTATCTCTCAGAACTGAGCATGTGGAGAGAGGTTCGTTTATCAAGCACAAAGGGAACGGGTTGCAGGAGAAACTTTTACTCTGGTTTCTCAGTCTGTTTCCTAGTGCCGGTTTGAATTTCCTGCAGTTATCACTGTAAAACCGAGTTGGAGATAGTACCTCCCCATATATATGTATGGAGTGGAGTTTGCAAATGAAAAGAAACTTTGTGTTCCCAACAAGCTAGGTGAAGGACGGCTTTCACACACACTTATCTCTCAGAACTGAGCATGTGGAGAGACGTTCGTTCATCTAGCACAAAGGAAACGGGTTGCAGGAGAAACTTTTACTCTGGTTTCTCAGTCTGTTTCCTAGGTTCGGTTTGAAGTTCCTGCAGTTTTCACTGTAAAACGGAGTTGGAGCTAGTACCTCCCCATATATATGTATGGAGTGGAGTTTGCAACTGAAAAGAAACTTTGTGTTCCCAACATGCTAGGTGAAGGACGGCTTTCACACACACTTATCTCTCAGAACTGAGCATGTGGAGAGACGTTCGTTCATCTAGCACAAAGGAAACGGGTTGCAGGAGAAACTTTTACTCTGGTTTCTCAGTCTGTTTCCTAGTGTCGGTTTGAAGTTCCTGCAGTTTTCACTGTAAAACGGAGTTGGAGCTAGTACCTCCCCATATATATGTATGGAGTGGAGTTTGCAACTGAAAAGAAACTTTGTGTTCCCAACATGCTAGGTGAAGGACGGCTTTCACACACACTTATCTCTCAGAACTGAGCATGTGGAGAAACGTTCGTTCATGTAGAACAATGGGAACTGTTTGCAGGAGAAACTTTAACTCTGGTTTCTCAGTCTGTTTCCTAGTGCCGGTTTGAAGTTCCTGCAGTTTTCACTGTAAAACCGAGTTGGAGCTAGTACCTCCCCATATATATGTATGGAGTGGAGTTTGCAACTGAAAAGAAACTTTGTGTTCCCAACAAGCTTGGTGAAGGACGGCTTTCACACACACTTATCTCTCAGAACTGAGCATGTGGAGAGACGTTCGTTTATCAAGCACAAAGGGAACGGGTTGCAGGAGAAACTTTTACTCTGGTTTCTCAGTCTGTTTCCTAGTGCCGGTTTGAAGTTCCTGCAGTTTTCACTGTAAAACCGAGTTGGAGATAGTACCTCCCCATATATATGTATGGAGTGGAGTTTGCAACTGAAAAGAAACTTTGTGTTCCCAACAAGCTAGGTGAAGGACGGCTTTCACACACACTTATCTCTCAGAACTGAGCATGTGGAGAGACGTTCGTTCATCTAGCACAAATGGAACGGGTTGCAGGAGAAACTTTTACTCTGGTTTCTCAGTCTGTTTACTAGTGCCGGATTAAAGTTCCTGCAGTTTTCACTGTAAAAATTTCACTGTAAAACCGAGTTGGAGCTAGTACCTCCCCATATATATGTATGGAGTGGAGTTTGCAACTGAAAAGAAACTTTGTGTTCCCAACAAGCTAGGTGAATGACGGCTTTCACACACAATTTTCTCTCAGAACTGAGCATGTGGAGAGACGTTCTTTCATCTAGAACAAAGGGAACGGTTTGCAGGAGAAACTTTTACTCTGGATTCTCAGTCTGTTTCCTAGTGCCGGTTTGAAGTTCCTGCAGTTTTCACTGTCAAACCGAGTTGGAGCTAGTACCTCCCCATATATATGTATGGAGTGGAGTTTGCAACTAAAAATAAACTTTGTGTTCCCAACATGCTAGGTGAAGGACGGTTTTCACACACACTTATCTCTCAGAACTGAGCATGTGGAGAAACGTTCGTTCATCTAGAACAATGGGAACGGTTTGCAGGAGAAACTTTAACTCTGGTTACTCAGTCTGTTTCCTAGTGCCGGTTTGAAGTTCCTGCAGGTTTCACTGTAAAACCGAGTTGGAGCTAGTACCTCCCCATATATATGTATGGAGTGGAGTTTGCAACTGAATAGAAACTTTGTGTTCCCAACAAGCTAGGTGAAGGACGGCTTTCACACACACTTATCTCTCAGAACTGAGCATGTGGAGAGAGGTTCGTTTATCAAGCACAAAGGGAACGGGTTGCAGGAGAAACTTTTACTCTGGTTTCTCAGTCTGTTTCCTAGTGCCGGTTTAAATTTCCTGCAGTTATCACTGTAAAACCGAGTTGGAGATAGTACCTCCCCATATATATGTATGGAGTGGAGTTTGCAACTGAAAAGAAACTTTGTGTTCCCAACAAGCTAGATGAAGGACGGTTTTCACACACACTTGTCTTTCAGAACTGAGCATGTGGAGAGACGTTCGTTCATCTAGCACAAAGGAAACGGGTTGCAGGAGAAACTTTTACTCTGGTTTCTCAGTCTGTTTCCTAGTTTCGGTTTGAAGTTCCTGCAGTTTTCACTGTAAAACGGAGTTGGAGCTAGTACCTCCCCATATATATATATGGAGTGGATTTTGCAACTGAAAAGAAACTTTGTGTTCACAACATGCTAGGTGAAGGACGGCTTTCACACACACTTATCTCTCAGAACTGAGCATGTGGAGAAACTTTCGTTCATGTAGAACAATGGGAACTGTTTGCAGGAGAAACTTTAACTCTGGTTTCTCAGTCTGTTTCCTAGTGCCGGTTTGAAGTTCCTGCAGTTTTCACTGTAAAACCGAGTTGGAGCTAGTACCTCCCCATATATATGTATGGAGTGGAGTTTGCAACTGAAAAGAAACTTTGTGTTCCCAACAAGCTGGGTGAAGGACGGCTTTCACACACACTTATCTCTCAGAACTGAGCATGTGGAGAGACGTTCGTTTATCAAGCACAAAGGGAACGGGTTGCAGGAGAAACTTTTACTCTGGTTTCTCAGTCTGTTTCCTAGTGCCGGTTTGAAGTTCCTGCAGTTTTCACTGTAAAACCGAGTTTTAGATAGTACCTCCCCATATATATGTATGGAGTGGAATTTGCAACTGAAAAGAAACTTTGTGTTCCCAACAAGCTAGGTGAAGGACGGCTTTCACACACACTTATCTCTCAGAACTGAGCATGTGGAGAGACGTTCGTTCATCTAGCACAAATGGAACGGGTTGCAGGAGAAACTTTTACTCTGGTTTCTCAGTCTGTTTACTAGTGCCGGATTAAAGTTCCTGCAGTTTTCACTGTAAAAATTTCACTGTAAAACCGAGTTGGAGCTAGTACCTCCACATATATATGTATGGAGTGGAGTTTGCAACTGAAAAGAAACTTTGTGTTCCCAACAAGCTAGGTGAATGACGGCTTTCACACACAATTTTCTCTCAGAACTGAGCATGTGGTGAGACGTTCTTTCATCTAGAACAAAGGGAACGGTTTGCAGGAGAAACTTTTACTCTGGTTTCTCAGTCTGTTTCCTAGTGCCGGTTTGAAGTTCCTGCAGTTTTCACTGTCAAACCGAGTTGGAGCTAGTACCTCCCCATATATATGTATGGAGTGGAGTTTGCATCTGAAAAGAAACTTTGTGTTCCCAACAAGCTAGGTGAAGGACGGCTTTCACACACACTTATCTCTCAGAACTGAGCATGAGGAGAGACGTTCGTTCATCTAGCAAAAAGGAACGGGTTGCAGGAGAAACTTTTACTCTGGTTTCTCAGTCTGTTTCCTTGTGCCGGTTTGAAGTTCCTGCAGTTTTCACTGTAAAACCGAGTTGGAGCTAGTACCACCCTATATATATGTATGGAGTGGAGTTTGCAACTCAAAAGAAACTTTGTGTTCCCAACAAGCTAGGTGAAGGACGGCTTTCACACACACTTATCTCTCAGAAGTGAGCATGTGGAGAGACGTTCGTTCATCTAGCACAAAGGGAACGGGTTGCAGGAGAAACTTTTACTCTTTTGTCTCAGTCTGTTTCCTAGTGCCGGTTTGAAGTTCCTGCAGTTTTCACTGTAATACCGAGTTGGAGCTAGTGCCTCCCCATATATATGTATGGAGTGGAGTTTGCAACTGAAAAGAAACTTTGTGTTCTCAACAAGCTAGGTGAAGGACGGCTTTCACACACACTTATCTCTCAGAACTGAGCATGAGGAGAGACGTTCGTTCATCTAGCACAAAGGAACGGGTGGCAGGAGAAACTTTTACTCTGGTTTCTTAGTCTGTTTCCTAGTGCCGGTTTGAAGTTTCTGCAGTTTTCACTGTAAAACCGAGTTGGAGCTAGTACCTCCCCATATATATGTATGGAGTGGAGTTTGCAAATGAAAAGAAACTTTGTGTTCCCAACAAGCTAGGTGAAGGACGGCTTTCACACACACTTATCTCTCAGAACTGAGCATGTGGAGAGACGTTCGTTTATCAAGCACAAAGGGAACGGGTTGCAGGAGAAACTTTTACTCTGGTTTCTCAGTCTGTTTCCTAGTGCCGGTTTGAATTTCCTGCAGTTATCACTGTAAAACCGAGTTGGAGATAGTACCTCCCCATATATATGTATGGAGTGGAGTTTGCAACTGAAAAGAAACTTTGTGTTCCCAACAAGCTAGGTGAAGGACGGCTTTCACACACACATATCTCTCAGAACTGAGCATGTGGAGAGACGTTCGTTCATCTAGCACAAAGGGAACGGGTTGCAGGAGAAACTTTTACTCTGGTTTCTCAGTCTGTTCCTAGTGCCGGTTTGAAGTTCCTGCAGTTTTCACTGTAAAACGGAGTTGGAGCTAGTACCTCCCCATATATATGTATGGAGTGGAGTTTGCAACTGAAAAGAAACTTTGTGTTCCCAACATGCTAGGTGAAGGACGTCTTTCACACACACTTATCTCTCAAAACTGAGCATGTGGAGAAACGTTCGTTCATGTAGAACAATGGGAACTGTTTGCAGGAGAAACTTTAACTCTGGTTTCTCAGTCTGTTTCCTAGTGCCAGTTTGAAGTTCCTGCAGTTTTCACTGTAAAACCGAGTTGGAGCTAGTACCTCCCCATATATATGTATGGAGTGGAGTTTGCAACTGAAAAGAAACTTTGTGTTCCCAACAAGCTGGGTGAAGGACGGCTTTCACACACACTTATCTCTCAGAACTGAGCATGTGGAGAGACATTCGTTCATCTAGCACAAATGGAACGGGTTGCAGGAGAAATTATACTCTGGTTTCTCAGTCTGTTTACTAGTGCCGGATTAAAGTTCCTGCAGTTTTCACTGTAAAAATTTCACTGTAAAACCGAGTTGGAACTAGTACCTCCCCATATATATGTATGGAGTGGAGTTTGCAACTGAAAAGAAACTTTGTGTTCCCAACAAGCTGGGTGAAGGACGGCTTTCACACACACTTATCTCTCAGAACTGAGCATGTGGAGAGACGTTCGTTTATCAAGCACAAAGGGAACGGTTTGCAGGAGAAACTTTTACTCTGGTTTCTCAGTCTGTTTCCTAGTGCCGGTTTGAAGTTCCTGCAGTTTTCACTGTCAAACCGAGTTGGAGCTAGTACCTCCCCATATATATGTATGGAGTGGAGTTTGCATCTGAAAAGAAACTTTGTGTTCCCAACAAGCTAGGTGAAGGACGGCTTTCACACACACTTATCTCTCAGAACTGAGCATGAGGAGAGACGTTCGTTCATCTAGCAAAAAGGAACGGGTGGCAGGAGAAACTTTTACTCTGGTTTCTCAGTCTGTTTCCTAGTGCCGGTTTGAAGTTCCTGCAGTTTTCACTGTAAAACCGAGTTGGAGCTAGTACCTCCCCATATATATGTATGGAGTGGAGTTTGCAACTCAAAAGAAACTTTGTGTTCCCAACAAGCTAGGTGAAGGACGGCTTTCACACACACTTATCTCTCAGAACTGAGCATGTGGAGAGACGTTCGTTCATCTAGCACAAAGGGAACGGGTTGCAGGAGAAACTTTTACTCTTTTGTCTCAGTCTGTTTCCTAGTGCCGGTTTGATGTTCCTGCAGTTTTCACTGTAATACCGAGTTGGAGCTAGTACCTCCCCATATATATGTATGGATTGGAGTTTGCAACTGAAAAGAAACTTTGTGTTCTCAACAAGCTAGGTGAAGGACGGCTTTCACACACACTTATCTCTCAGAACTGAGCATGTGGAGAGACGTTCGTTCATTTAGCACAAAATGAACGGGTGGAAGGAGAAACTTTTACTCTGGTTTCTCAGTCTGTTTCCTATTGCCGGTTTGAAGTTCCTGCAGTTTTCACTGTAAAACCGATTTGGAGCTAGTACCTCCCCATATATATGTATGGAGTGGAGTTTGCAACTGAAAAGAAACTTTGTGTTCCCAACAAGCTAGGTGAAGGACGGCTTTCACACACACTTATCTCTCAGAACTGAGCATTTGGAGAGACGTTCGTTCATCTAGCACAAATGGAACGGGTTGCAGGAGAAACTTTTACTCTGGTTTCTCAGTCGGTTTCCTAGTGCCGGTTTGAAGTTCCTGCAGTTTTCACTGTAAAATCGAGTTGGAGCTAGTACCTCCCTATATATATGTATGGAGTGGAGCTTGCAACTCAAAAGAAACTTTGTGTTCCCAACAAGCTAGGTGAAGGACGGCTTTCACACACACTTATCTCTCAGAACTGAGCATGTGGAGAGACGTTCGTTCATCTAGCACAAAGGGAACGGGTTGCAGGAGAAACTTTTACTCTTTTGTCTCAGTCTGTTTCCTAATGCCGGTTTGAAGTTCCTGCAGTTTTCACTGTAATACAGAGTTGGAGCTAGTACCTCCCCATATATATGTATGGAGTGAAGTTTGCAACTGAAAAGAAACTTTGTGTTCTCAACAAGCTAGGTGAAGGACGGCTTTCTCACACACTTATCTCTCAGAACTGAGCATGTGGAGAGACGTTCGTTCATCTAGCAGAAAATGAACGGGTGGCAGGAGAAACTTTTACTCTGGTTTCTCAGTCTGTTTTCTAGTGCCGGTATGAAGTTCTTGCAGTTTTCGCTGTAAAACCGATTTGGAGCTAGTACCTCCCCATATATATGTATGGAGTGGAGTTTGCAACTGAAAAGAAACTTTGTGTTCTCAACAAGTTGGTGAAGGACGGCTTTCACACACACTTATCTCTCAGAACTGAGCATGTGGAGAGACGTTCGTTCATCTAGCACAAAATGAACGGGTGGCAGGAGAAACTTTTACTCTGGTTTCTCAGTCTGTTTCCTAGTGCCGGTTTGATGTTCCTGCAGTTTTCACTGTAAAACCGAGTTCGAGCTAGTACCTCCCCATATATATGTATGGAGTGGAGTTTGCAACTAAAAATAAACTTTGTATTCCCAACATGCTAGGTGAAGGACGGCTTTCACACACAATTATCTCTCAGAACTGAGCATGTGGAGAAACGTTCGTTCATCTAGAACAATGGGAACGGTTTGCAGGAGAAATTTTATCTCTGGTTTCTCAGTCTGTTTCCTAGTGCCGGTTTGAAGTTCCTGCAGGTTTCACTGTAAAACCGAGTTGGAGCTAGTACCTCCCCATATATATGTATGGAGTGGAGTTTGCAACTGAAAAGAAACTTTGTGTTCCCAACAAGCTAGGTGAAGGACGGTTTTCACACACACTTATCTCTCAGAACTGAGCATGTGGAGAGAGGTTCGTTTATCAAGCACAAAGGGAACGGGTTGCAGGAGAAACTTTTACTCTGGTTTCTCAGTCTGTTTCCTTGTGCCGGTTTGAAGTTCCTGCAGTTATCACTGTAAAACCGAATTGGAGATAGTACCTCCCCATATATATGTATGGAGTGGAGTTTGCAACTGAAAAGAAACTTTGTGTTCCCAACAAGCTAGGCGAAGGACGGCTTTCACACACACTTATCTCTCAGAACTGAGCATGTGGAGAGACGTTCGTTCATCTAGCACAAAGGGAACGGGTTGCAGGAGAAACTTTTACTTTGGTTTCTCAGTCTGTTTCCTAGTGCCGGTTTGAAGTTCCTGCAGTTTTCACTGTCAAACCGAGTTGTAGCTAGTACCTCCCCATATATATGTATGGAGGGGAGATTGCAACTGAAAAGAAACTTTGTGTTCCCAACAACCTAGTATAAGGACGGCTTTCACACACACTTATATCTCAGAACTGAGCATTTGGAGAGACGTTCGTTCATCTAGCACAAAGGGAACGGGTAGCAGGAGAAACTTTTACTCTGGTTTCTCAGTCTGTTTCCTAGTGCCGCTTTGAAGTTCCTGCAGTTTTCACTGTAAAACCGAGTTGGAGCTAGTACTTCCCCTTATATATGTATGGAGTGAAGTTTGCAACTGAAAAGAAACTTTGTGTTCCAAACAAGCTAGGTGAAGGACGGCTTTCACACACAATTATCTCTCAGAACTGAGCATGTGGAGAGACGTTCGTTCATCTAGCACAAATGGAACGAGTTGCAGGAGAAACTTTTAATCTGGTTTCTCAGTCTGTTTCCTAGTGCCGGTTTGAAGTTCCTGCAGTTTTCACTGTAAAACCGAGTTGGAGCTTGTACCTCCCCATATATATGTATGGAGTGGAGTTTGCAACTGAAAAGAAACTTTGTGTTCCCAACAAGCTAGGTGAAGGACGGCTTTCACACACACTTATCTCTCAGAACTGAGCATGTGGAGAGACGTTCGTTCATCTAGCACAAAGGGAACGGGTTGCAGGAGAAACTTTTACTCTGGTTTCTCAGTCTGTTTCCTAGTGCCGGTTTGAAGTTCCTGCAGTTTTAACTGTAAAACCGAGTTGGAGCTAGTACCTCCCAATATATATTTATGGAGTGGAGTTTGCAACTGAAAAGAAACTTTGTGTTCCCAACAAGCTACTATAAGGACGGCTTTCACACACACTTATCTCTCAGAACTGAGCATGAGGAGAGACGTTCGTTCATCTAGCAAAAAGGAACGGGTGGCAGGAGAAACTTTTACTCTGGTTTCTCAGTCTGTTTCCTAGTGCCGCTTTGAAGTTCCTGCAGTTTTCACTGTAAAACCGAGTTGGAGCTAGTACCTCCCTATATATATGTATGGAGTGGAGTTTGCAACTCAAAAGAAACTTTGTGTTCCCAACAAGCTAGGTGAAGGACGGCTTTCACACACACTTATCTCTCAGAACTGAGCATGTGGAGAGACGTTCGTTCATCTAGCACAAAGGGAACGGGTTGCAGGAGAAACTTTTACTCTGGATTCTCAGTCTGTTTCCTAGTGCCGGTTTGAAGTTCCTGCAGTTTTCACTGTAAAACCGATTTGGAGCTAGTACCTCCCCATATATATGTATGGAGTGGAGTTTGCAAATGAAAAGAAACTTTGTGTTCCCAACAAGCTAGGTGAAGGGCGGCTTTCACACACACTTATATCTCAGAACTGAGCATGTGGAGAGAAGTTCGTTCATCTAGCACAAATGGAACGGGTTGCAGGAGAAACTTTTACTCTGGTTTCTCAGTCTGTTTCCTAGTGCCGGTTTGATGTTCCTGCAGTTTTCACTGTAAAACCGAGTTGGAGCTAGTACCTCCCCATATATATGTATGGAGTGGAGTTTGCAACTAAAAATAAACTTTGTGTTCCCAACATGCTAGTTGAAGGACGGTTTTCACACACACTTATCTCTCAGAACTGAGCATGTGGAGAAACGTTCGTTCATCTAGAACAATGGGAACGGTTTGCAGGAGAAAATTTAACTCTGGTTTCTCAGTCTGTTTCCTAGTGCCGGTTTGAAGTTCCTGCATGTTTCACTGTAAAACCGATTTGGAGCTAGTACCTACCCATATATATGTATGGAGTGGAGTTTGCAACTGAAAAGAAAATTTGTGTTCCCAACAAGGTAGGTGAAGTACGGCTTTCACACACACTTATCTCTCTGAACTGAGCATGTGGAGAGACGTTCGTTTATCAAGCACAAATGGAACGGGTTGCAGGAGAAACTTTTATTCTGGTTTCTCAGTCTGTTTCCTAGTGCCGGTTTGAAGTTCCTGCAGTTTTCACTGTAAAACCGAGTTGGAGATAGTACCTCCCCATATATATGTATGGAGTGGAGTTTGCAACTGAAAAGAAACTTTCTGTTCCCAACAAGCTAGGTGAACGACGGCTTTCACACACACTTATCTCTCAGAACTGAGCATGTGGAGAGACGTTCGTTCATCTAGCAAAAATGGAACGGGTTGCAGGAGAAACTTTTACTCTGGTTTCTCAGTCTGTTTACTAGTGCCGGATTAAAGTTCCTGCAGTTTTCACTGTAAAAATTTCACTGTAAAACCGAGTTGGAGCTAGTACCTCCCCATATATATGTATGGAGTGGAGTTTGCAACTGAAAAGAGACTTTGTGTTCCCAACAAGCTTGGTGAAGGACGGCTTTCACACACACTTATCTCTCAGAAGTGTACATATGGAGAGACGTTCGTTCATCTAGCACAAAGGGAACGGGTGGCAGGAGAAACTTTTACTCTTTTGTCTCAGTCTGTTTCCTAGTGCCGGTTTGAAGTTCCTGCAGTTTTCACTGTAATACCGAGTTGGAGCTAGTACCTCCCCATATATATGTATGGAGTGGAGTTTGCAACTGAAAAGAAACTTTGTGTTCTCAACAAGCTAGGTGAAGGACGGCTTTCACACACACTTATCTCTCATAACTGAGCATGAGGAGAGACGTTCGTTCATCTAGCACAAAGGAACGGGTGGCAGGAGAAACTTTTACTCTGGTTTCTCAGTCTGTTTCCTAGTGCCGGTTTGAAGTTCCTGCAGTTTTCACTGTAATACCGAGTTGGAGCTAGTACCTCCCTATATATATGTATGGAGTGGAGTTTGCAACTCAAAAGAAACTTTGTGTTCTCAACAAGCTAGGTGAAGGACGGCTTTCACACACACTTATCTCTCAGAAGTGAGCATGTGGAGAGACGTTCGTTCATCTAGCACAAAGGGAACGGGTTGCAGGAGAAACTTTTACTCTTTTCTCTCAGTGTGTTTCCTAGTGCCGGTTTGATGTTCCTGCAGTTTTCACTGTAATACCGTGTTGGAGCTAGTACCTCCCCATATATATGTATGGAGTGGAGTTTGCAACTGAAAAGAAACTTTGTGTTCTCAACAAGCTAGGTGAAGGGCGGCTTTCACACACACTTATCTCTCAGAACTGAGCATGTGGAGAGACGTTCGTTCATCTAGCACAAAATGAACGGGTGGCAGGAGATACTTTTACTCTGGATTCTCAGTCTGTTTCCTAGTGCCGGTTTGAAGTTCCTGCAGTTTTCACTGTAAAACCGAT
This sequence comes from Camelus dromedarius, assembly GCF_036321535.1. Lineage (NCBI taxonomy): Eukaryota > Metazoa > Chordata > Mammalia > Artiodactyla > Camelidae > Camelus > Camelus dromedarius. The sequence continues at coordinate 520,145 of NW_026989774.1, forward strand.
TTGGAGCTAGTACCTCCCCATATATATGTATGGAGTGGAGTTTGCAAATGAAAAGAAACTTTGTGTTCCCAACAAGATAGGTGAAGGACGGCTTTCACACACACTTATCTCTCAGAACTGAGCATGTGGAGAGACGTTCGTTCATCTAGCACAAATGGAACGGGTTGCAGGAGAAACTTTTACTCTGGTTTCTCAGTCTGTTTCCTAGTGCCGGTTTGATGTTCCTGCAGTTTTCACTGTAAAACCGAGTTGGAGCTAGTACCTCCCCATATATATGTATGGAGTGGAGTTTGCAACTAAAAATAAACTTTGTGTTCCCAACATGCTAGGTGAAGGACGGTTTTCACACACACTTATCTCTCAGAACTGAGCATGTGGAGAAACGTTCGTTCATCTAGAACAATGGGAACGGTTTGCAGGAGAAACTTTAACTCTGGTTTCTCAGTTTCCTAGTGCCGGTTTGAAGTTCCTGCAGGTTTCACTGTAAAACCGAGTTGGAGCTAGTACCTCCCCATATATATGTATGGAGTGGAGTTTGCAACTGAAAAGAAAATTTGTGTTCCCAACAAGCTAGGTGAAGGAAGGCTTTCACACACACGTATCTCTCAGAACTGAGCATGTGGAGAGACGTTCGTTTATCAAGCACAAACGGAACGGGTTGCAGGAGAAACTTTTACTCTGGTTTCTCAGTCTGTTTCCTAGTGCCGGTTTGAAGTTCCTGCAGTTTTCACTGTAAAACCGAGTTGGAGATAGTACCTCCCCATATATATGTATGGAGTGGATTTTGCATCTGAAAAGAAACTTTGTGTTCCCAACAAGCTAGGTGAAGGACGGCTTTCACACACACTTATCTCTCAGAACTGAGCATGTGGAGAGACGTTCGTTCATCTAGCAAAAATGGAACGGGTTGCAGGAGAAACTTTTACTCTGGTTTCTCAGTCTGTTTACTAGTGCCGGATTAAAGTTCCTGCAGTTTTCACTGTAAAAATTTCACTGTAAAACCGAGTTGGAGCTAGTACCTCCCCATATATATGTATGGAGTGGAGTTTGCTACTGAAAAGAAACTTTGTGTTCCCAACAAGCTAGATGAATGACGGCTTTCACACACAATTTTCTCTCAGAACTGAGCATGTGGAGAGACGTTCGTTCATCTAGAACAAAGGGAACGGTTTGCAGGAGAAACTTTTACTCTGGTTACTCAGTCTGTTTCCTAGTGCCGGTTTGAAGTTCCTGCAGTTTTCACTGTCAAACCGAGTTGGAGCTAGTACCTCCCCATATATATGTATGGAGTGGAGTTTGCATCTGAAAAGAAACTTTGTGTTCCCAACAAGCTAGGTGAAGGACGGCTTTCACACACACTTATCTCTCAGAACTGAGCATGAGGAGAGACGTTCGGTCATTTAGCAAAAAGGAACGGGTGGCAGGAGAAACATTTACTCTGGTTTCTCAGTCTGTTTCCTAGTGCCGGTTTGAAGTTCCTGCAGTTTTCACTGTAAAACAGTGTTGGAGCTAGTACCTCCCTGTATATATGTATGGAGTGGAGTTTGCAACTCAAAAGAAACATTGTGTTCCCAACAAGCTAGGTGAAGGACGGCTTTCACACACACTTATCTCTCAGAACTGAGCATGTGGAGAGACGTTCGTTCATCTAGCACAAAGGGAACGGGTTGCAGGAGAAACTTTTACTCTTTTGTCTCAGTCTGTTTCCTAGTGCCGGTTTGAGGTTCCTGCAGTTTTCACTGTAATACCGAGTTGGAGATAGTACCTCCCCATATATATGTATGGAGTGGAGTTTGCAACTGAAAAGAAACTTTGTGTTCTCAACAAGCTAGGTGAAGGACGGCTTTCTCACACACTTATCTCTCAGAACTGAGCATGTGGAGAGACGTTCGTTCATCTAGCAGAAAATGAACGGGTGGCAGGAGAAACTTTTACTCTGGTTTCTCAGTCTGTTTCCTAGTGCCGGTTTGAAGTTCCTGCAGTTTTCACTGTAAAACCGATTTAGAGCTAGTACCTCCCCATATATATGTATGGAGTGGAGTTTGCAAATGAAAAGAAACTTTGTGTTCCCAACAAGCTAAGTGAAGGACGGCTTTCACACACACTTATCTCTCATAACTGTGCGTGAGGAGAGACGTTCGTTCATCTAGCACAAAGGAACGGGTGGCAGGAGAAACTTTTACTCTGGTTTCTCAGTCTGTTTCCTAGTGCCGGTTTGATGTTCCTGCAGTTTTCACTGTAATACCGAGTTGGAGCTAGTACCTCCCCATATATATGTATGGATTGGAGTTTGCAACTGAAAAGAAACTTTGTGTTCTCAACAAGCTAGGTGAAGGACGGCTTTCACACACACTTATCTCTCAGAACTGAGCATGTGGAGAGACGTTCGTTCATCTAGCACAAAATGAACGGGTGGAAGGAGAAACTTTTACTCTGGTTTCTCAGTCTGTTTCCTAGTGCCGGTTTGAAGTTCCTGCAGTTTTCACTGTAAAACCGATTTGGAGCTAGTACCTCCCCATATATATGTATGGAGTGGAGTTTGCAACTGAAAAGAAACTTTGTGTTCCCAACAAGCAAGGTGAAGGACGGCTTTCACACACACTTATCTCTCAGAACTGAGCATTTGGAGAGACGTTCGTTCATCTAGCACAAATGGAACGGGTTGCAGGAGAAACTTTTACTCTGGTTTCTCAGTCTGTTTCCTAGTGCCGGTTTGATGTTCCTGCAGTTTTCACTGTAAAACCGAGTTGGAGCTAGTACCTCCCCATATATATGTATGGAGTGGAGTTTGCAACTAAAAATAAACTTTGTGTTCCCAACATGCTAGGTGAAGGACGGCTTTTACACACAATTATCTCTCAGAACTGAGCATGTGGAGAAACGTTCGTTCATCTAGAACAATGGGAACGGTTTTGCAGGAGAAACTTTAACTCTGGTTTCTCAGTCTGTTTCCTAGTGCCGGTTTGAAGTTCCTGCAGTTTTCACTGTAAAACCGAGTTGGAGCTAGTACCTCCCCATATATATGTATGGAGTGGAATTTGCAACTGAAAAGAAACTTTGTGTTCCAAACAAGCTAGGTGAAGGACGGCTTTCACACACACTTATCTCTCAGAACTGAGCATGTGGAGAGAGGTTCGTTCATCTAGCACAAAGGGAAAGGGATGCAGGAGAAACTTTTACTCTGGTTTCTCAGTCTGTTTCCTAGTGCCGGTTTGAAGTTCCTGCAGTTATCACTGTAAAAACGAGTTGGAGATAGTACCTCCCCATATATATGTATGGAGTGGAGTTTGCAACTGAAAAGAAACTTTGTGTTCCCAACAAGCTAGGTGAAGGACGGCTTTCACACACACTTATCTCTCAGAACTGAGCATGTGGAGAGACGTTCGTTCATCTAGCACAAAGGGAACGGGTTGCAGGAGAAACTTTTACTCTGGTTTCTCAGTCTGTTTCCTAGTGCCGGTTTGAAGTTCCTGCAGTTTTCACTGTAAAACGGAGTTGGAGCTAGTACCTCCCCATATATATGTATGGAGTGGAGTTTGCAACTGAAAAGAAACTTTGTGTTCCCAACATGCTAGGTGAAGGACGGCTTTCACACACACTTATCTCTCAGAACTGAGCATGTGGAGAAACGTTCGTTCATGTAGAACAATGGGAACTGTTTGCAGGAGAAACTTTAACTCTGGTTTCTCAGTCTGTTTCCTAGTGCCGGTTTGAAGTTCCTGCAGTTTTCACTGTAAAACGGAGTTGGAGCTAGTACCTCCCCATATATATGTATGGATTGGAGTTTGCAACTGAAAAGAAACTTTGTGTTCCCAACAAGCTGGGTGAAGGACGGCTTTCACACACACTTATCTCTCAGAACTGAGCATGTGGAGAGACGTTCGTTTATCAAGTACAAAGGGAACGGGTTGCAGGAGAAACTTTTACTCTGGTTTCTCAGTCTGTTTCCTAGTGCCGGTTTGAAGTTCCTGCAGTTTTCACTGTAAACCCGAGTTGGAGATAGTACCTCCCCATATATATGTATGGAGTGGAGTTTGCAACTGAAAAGAAACTTTGTGTTCCCAACAAGCTAGGTGAAGGACAGCTTTCACACACAATTATCTCTCAGAACTGAGCATGTGGAGAGACGTTCGTTCATCTAGCACAAAGGGAACGGGTTGCAGGAGAAACTTTTACTCTGGTTTCTCAGTCTGTTTACTAGTGCCGGATTAAAGTTCCTGCAGTTTTCACTGTAAAAATTTCACTGTAAAACCGAGTTGGAGCTAGTACCTCCCCATATATATGTATGGAGTGGAGTTTGCAACTGAAAAGAAACTTTGTGTTCCCAACAAGCTAGGTGAATGACGGCTTTCACACACAATTTTCTCTCAGAACTGAGCATGTGGAGAGACGTTCTTTCATCTAGAACAAAGGGAACGGTTTGCAGGAGAAACTTTTACTCTGGTTTCTCAGTCTGTTTCCTAGTGCCGGTTTGAAGTTCCTGCAGTTTTCACTGTCAAACCGAGTTGGAGCTTGTACCTCCCCATATATATGTATGGAGTGGAGTTTGCAAATGAAAAGAAACTTTGTGTTCCCAACAAGCTAGGTGAAGGACGGCTTTCACACACACATATCTCTCATAACTGAGCATGAGGAGAGACGTTCGTTCATCTAGCACCAAGGAACGGGTGGCAGGAGAAACTTTTACTCTGGTTTCTCAGTCTGTTTCCTAGTGCCGGTTTGAAGTTCCTGCAGTTTTCACTGTAAAACCGAGTTGGAGCTAGTACCTCCCCATATATATGTATGGAGTGGAGTTTGCAACTGAAAAGAAACTTTGTGTTCCCAACATGCTAGGTGAAGGACGGCTTTCACACACACTTATCTCTCAGAATTGAGCATGTGGAGAAACGTTCGTTCATCTAGAACAATGGGAACGGTTTGCAGGAGAAACTTTAACTCTGGTTTCTCAGTTTGTTTCCTAGTGCCGGTTTGAAGTTCCTGCAGTTTTCACTGTAAAACCGAGTTGGAGCTAGTACCTCCCCATATATATGTATGGAGTGGAGTTTGCAACAGAAAAGAAACTTTGTGTTCCCAACAAGCTAGGTGAAGGACGGCTTTCACACACACTTATCTCTCAGACCTGAGCATGTGGAGAGACGTTCGTTCATCTAGCACAAAGGGAACGGTTTGCAGGAGAAACTTTAACTCTGGTTTCTCAGTCTGTTTCCTAGTGCCGGTTTGAAGTTCCTGCAGGTTTCACTGTAAAACCGAGTTGGAGCTAGTACCTCCCCATATATATGTATGGAGTGGAGTTTGCAACTGAAAAGAAACTTTGTGTTCCCAACAAGCTAGGTGAAGGACGGCTTTCACACACACTTATCTCTCAGAACTGAGCATGTGGAGAGAGGTTCGTTTATCAAGCACAAAGGGAACGGGTTGCAGGAGAAACTATTACTCTGGTTTCTCAGTCTGTTTCCTTGTGCCGGTTTGAAGTTCCTGCAGTTATCACTGTAAAACCGAATTGGAGATAGTACCTCCCCATATATATGTATGGAGTGGAGTTTGCAACTGAAAAGAAACTTTGTGTTCCCAACAAGCAAGGTGAAGGACGGCTTTCACACACATTTATCTCTCAGAACTGAGCATGTGGAGAGACGTTCGTTCATCTAGCACAAAGGGAACGGGTTGCAGGAGAAACTTTTACTCTGGTTTCTCAGTCTGTTTACTAGTGCCGGATTAAAGTTCCTGCAGTTTTCACTGTAAAAATTTCACTGTAAAACCGAGTTGGAGCTAGTACCTCCCCATATATATGTATGGAGTGGAGTTTGCAACTGAAAAGAAACTTTGTGTTCCCAACAAGCTAGGTGAATGACGGCTTTCACACACAATTTTCTCTCAGAACTGAGCATGTGGAGAGACGTTCTTTCATCTAGAACAAAGGGAACGGTTTGCAGGAGAAACTTTTACTCTGGTTTCTCAGTCTGTTTCCTAGTGCCGGTTTGAAGTTCCTGCAGTTTTCACTGTCAAACCGAGTTGGAGCTTGTACCTCCCCATATATATGTATGGAGTGGAGTTTGCAAATGAAAAGAAACTTTGTGTTCCCAACAAGCTAGGTGAAGGACGGCTTTCACACACACATATCTCTCATAACTGAGCATGAGGAGAGACGTTCGTTCATCTAGCACCAAGGAACGGGTGGCAGGAGAAACTTTTACTCTGGTTTCTCAGTCTGTTTCCTAGTGCCGGTTTGAAGTTCCTGCAGTTTTCACTGTAAAACCGAGTTGGAGCTAGTACCTCCCCATATATATGTATGGAGTGGAGTTTGCAACTGAAAAGAAACTTTGTGTTCCCAACATGCTAGGTGAAGGACGGCTTTCACACACACTTATCTCTCAGAATTGAGCATGTGGAGAAACGTTCGTTCATCTAGAACAATGGGAACGGTTTGCAGGAGAAACTTTAACTCTGGTTTCTCAGTTTGTTTCCTAGTGCCGGTTTGAAGTTCCTGCAGTTTTCACTGTAAAACCGAGTTGGAGCTAGTACCTCCCCATATATATGTATGGAGTGGAGTTTGCAACAGAAAAGAAACTTTGTGTTCCCAACAAGCTAGGTGAAGGACGGCTTTCACACACACTTATCTCTCAGACCTGAGCATGTGGAGAGACGTTCGTTCATCTAGCACAAAGGGAACGGTTTGCAGGAGAAACTTTAACTCTGGTTTCTCAGTCTGTTTCCTAGTGCCGGTTTGAAGTTCCTGCAGGTTTCACTGTAAAACCGAGTTGGAGCTAGTACCTCCCCATATATATGTATGGAGTGGAGTTTGCAACTGAAAAGAAACTTTGTGTTCCCAACAAGCTAGGTGAAGGACGGCTTTCACACACACTTATCTCTCAGAACTGAGCATGTGGAGAGAGGTTCGTTTATCAAGCACAAAGGGAACGGGTTGCAGGAGAAACTATTACTCTGGTTTCTCAGTCTGTTTCCTTGTGCCGGTTTGAAGTTCCTGCAGTTATCACTGTAAAACCGAATTGGAGATAGTACCTCCCCATATATATGTATGGAGTGGAGTTTGCAACTGAAAAGAAACTTTGTGTTCCCAACAAGCAAGGTGAAGAACGGCTTTCACACACATTTATCTCTCAGAACTGAGCATGTGGAGAGACGTTCGTTCATCTAGCACAAAGGGAACGGGTTGCAGGTGAAACGTTTACTTTGGTTTCTCAGTCTGTTTCCTAGTGCCGGTTTGAAGTTCCTGCAGTTTTCACTGTAAAACGGAGTTGGAGCTAGTACCTCCCCATATATATGTATGGAGTGGAGTTTGCAACTGAAAAGAAACTTTGTGTTCCCAACATGCTAGGTGAAGGACGGCTTCCACACACAGTTATCTCTCAGAACTGAGCATGTGGAGAAACGTTAGTTCATGTAGGACAATGGGAAATGTTTGCAGGAGAAACTTTAACTCTGGTTTCTCAGTCTGTTTCCTAGTGCCGGTTTGAAGTTCCTGCAGTTTTCACTGTAAAACCGAGTTGGAGCTAGTACCTCCCCATATATATGTATGGAGTGGAGTTTGCAACTGAAAAGAAACTTTGTGTTCCCAACAAGCTGGGTGAAGGACGGCTTTCACACACACTTATCTCACAGAACTGAGCATGTGGAGAGACGTTCGTTTATCAAGCACAAAGGGAACGGGTTGCAGGAGAAACTTTTACTCTGGTTTCTCAGTGTGTTTCCTAGTGCCGGTTTGAAGTTCCTGCAGTTATCACTGTAAAACCGAGTTGGAGATAGTACCTCCCCATATATATGTATGGAGTGGAGTTTGCAACTGAAAAGAAACTTTGTGTTCCCAACAAGCTAGGTGAAGGACGGCTTTCACACACAATTATCTCTCAGAACTGAGCATGTGGAGAGACGTTCGTTCATCTAGCACAAAGGGAACGAGTTGCAGGAGAAACTTTTACTCTGGTTTCTCAGTCTGTTTCCTAGTGCCGGTTTGAAGTTCCTGCAGTTTTCACTGTAAAACCGAGTTGGAGCTAGTACCTCCCCATATATATGTATGGAGTAGAGTTTGCAACTGAAAAGAATCTTTGTGTTCCCAACAAGCTAGGTGAAGGACGGCTTTCACACACACTTATCTCTCAGAACTGAGCATGTGGAGAGACGTTCGTTCATCTAGCACAAAGGGAAAGGGTTGCAGGAGAAACTTCTACTCTGGTGTCTCAGTCTGTTTCCTAGTGCCGGTTTGAAGTTCCTGCAGTTTTCACTGTAAAAACGAGTTGGAGCTAGTACCTCCCCATATATATTTATGGAGTGGAGTTTGCAACTGAAAAGAAACTTTGTGTTCCCAACAAGCTAGGTGAAGGACGGCTTTCACACACACTTATCTCTCAGAACTGAGCATGTGGAGAGACGTTCGTTCATCTAGCACAAATGGAACGGGTTGCAGGAGAAACTTTTACTCTGGTTTCTCAGTCTGTTTCCTAGTGCCGGTTTGAAGTTCCTGCAGTTTTCACTGTAAAACCGATTTGGAGCTAGTACCTCCCCATATATATGTATGGAGTGGAGTTTGCAAATGAAAAGAAACTTTGTGTTCCCAACAAGCTAGGTGAAGGACGGCTTTCACACACACTTATCTCTCAGATCTGAGCATGTGGAGAGACGTTCGTTCATCTAGCACAAATGGAACGGGTTGCAGGAGAAACTTTTACTCTGGTTTCTCAGTCTGTTTCCTAGTGCCGGTTTGAAGTTCCTGCAGTTTAAACTGTAAAACCGTGTTGGAGCTAGTACCTCCCCATATATATGTATGGAGTGGAGTTTGCAACTGAAAAGAAACTTTGTGTTCCCAACATGCTAGGTGAATGACGGCTTTCACACACACTTATCTCTCATAATTGAGCATGTGGAGAAACGTTCGTTCATCTAGAACAATGGGAACGGTTTGCAGGAGAAACTTTAACTCTGGTTTCTCAGTCTGTTTCCTAGTGCCGGTTTGAAGTTCCTGCAGTTTTCACTGTAAAACCGAGTTGGAGCTAGTACCTCCCCATATATATGTATGGAGTGGAGTTTGCAACTGAAAAGAAACTTTGTGTTCCCAACAAGCTAAGTGAAGGACGGCTTTCACACACACTTATCTCTCAGAACTGAGCATGTGGAGAGACGTTCGTTCATCTAGCACAAAGGGAACGGGTTGCAGGAGAAACATTTACTCTGGTTTTTCAGTCTGTTTCCTAGTGCCGGTTTGAATTTCCTGCAGTTTTCACTGTAAAACCGAGTTGGAGCTAGTACCTCCCCATATATATGTATGGAGTGGAGTTTGCAACTGAAAAGAAACTTTGTGTTCCCAACAAGCTAGGTGAACGACGGCTTTCACACACACTTATCTCTCAGAACTGAGCATGTGGAGAGACTTTCGTTCATCTAGCACAAAGGGAACGGGTTGCAGGAGAAACTTTTACTCTGGTTTCTCAGTCTGTTTCCTAGTGCCGGTTTGAAAATCCTGCAGTTTTCACTTTGAAACAGAGTTGGAGCTAGTACCTCCCCATATATATGTATGGAGTGGAATTTGCAACTGAAAAGTAACTTTGTGTTCCCAACAAGCTAGGTGAAGGACGGCTTTCACACACACTTATCTCTCAGAATTGAGCATGTGGAGAGACGTTCCTTCATGTAGCACAAGGGGAACGGGTTGCAGGAGAAAATTATACTCTGGTTTCTCAGTCTGTTTCCTAGTGCCGGTTTGAAGTTCTTGCAGTTTTCACTGTAAAACCGAGTTGGAGCTAGTACCTCCCCATATATATGTATGGAGTGGAGTTTGCAACTGAAAAGAAACTTTGTGTTCCCAACAAGCTAGGTGAAGGACGGCTTTCACACACACTTATCTCTCAGAACTGAGTATGTGCAGAGACGTTCGTTCATCTAGCACAAAGGGAACGGGTGGCAGGAGAAACTTTTACTCTGGTTTCTCAGTCTGTTTCCTAGTGCCGGTTTGAAGTTCCTGCAATTTTCACTGTAAAACCGAGTTGGAGCTTGTATCTCCCCATATATATGTATGGAGTGGAGTTTGCAACTGTAAAGAAACTTTGTGTTCCCAACAAGCTAGGTGAAGGACGGCTTTCACACACACTTATCTCTCAGAACTGAGCATGTGGAGAGACGTTCGTTCATCTAGCACAAAGGGAACGGGTTGCAGGAGAAACTTTTACTCTGGTTTATCAGTCTGTTTCCTAGTGCCGGTTTGAAGTTCCTGCAGTTTTCACTGTAAAACGGATTTGGAGCTTGTACCTCCCCATATATATGTATGGAATGGAGTTTGCATCTGAAAAGAATCTTTGTTTTCCCAACAAGCTAGGTGAAGGACGGCTTTCACACACACTTATCTCTCAGAACTGAGCATGTGGAGAGACGTTCGTTCATCTATCACAAAGGGAACGAGTTGCAGCAGAAACTTTTACTCTGGTTTCTCAGTCTGTTTCCTAGTGCCGGTTTGAAGTTCCTGCAGTTTTCACTGTAAAACCGAGTTGGAGCTAGTACCTCCCCATATATATGTATGGAGTGGAGTTTGCAAATGAAAAGAAACTTTGTTTTCCCAACAAGCTAGGTGAACGACGGCTTTCACACACACTTATCTCTCAGAACTGAGCATGTGGAGAGACGTTCGTTCATCTAGCACAAAGGGAACGGGTTGCAGGAGAAACTTTTTCTCTGGTTTCTCAGTCTATTTCTTAGTGCCGGTTTGAAGTTCCTGCAGTTTTCACTGTAAAACCGAGTTGGAGCTAGTACCTCCCCATATATATGTATGGAGTGGAGTTTGCAACTGAAAAGAAACTTTGTGTTCCCAACAAGCTAGGTGAAGGACGGCTTTCACACACACTTATCTCTCAGAACTGAGCATGTGGAGAGACGTTCGTTCATCTAGCACAAAGGGAACGGGTTGCAGGAGAAACTTTTACTCTGGTTTCTCAGTCTGTTTCCTAGTGCCGGTTTGAAGTTCCTGCAGTTTTCACTGTAAACCCGAGTTGGAGATAGTACCTCCCCATATATATGTATGGAGTGGAGTTTGCAACTGAAAAGAAACTTCGTGTTCCCAACAAGCTAGGTGAAGGACGGCTTTCACACACACTTATCTCTCAGAACTGAGCATGTGGAGATACGTTCGTTCATCTAGCACAAAGGGAACGGGTTGCAGGAGACACTTTTACTCTGGTTTCTCAGTCTGTTTACTAGTGCCGGATTAAAGTTCCTGCAGTTTCACTGTAAAAATTTCACTGTAAAACCGAGTTGGAGCTAGTAACTCCCCATATATATGTATGGAGTGGAGTTTGCAACTGAAAAGAAACTTTGTGTTCCCAACAAGCTAGGTGAATGACGGCTTTCACACACAATTTTCTCTCAGAACTGAGCATGTGGAGAGACGTTCTTTCATCTAGAACAAAGGGAACGGTTTGCAGAAGAAACTTTTACTCTGGTTTCTCAGTCTGTTTCCTAGTGCCGGTTTGAAGTTCCTGCAGTTTTCACTGTCAAACCGAGTTGGAGCTTGTACCTCCCCATATATATGTATGGAGTGGAGTTTGCAAATGAAAAGAAACTTTGTGTTCCCAACAAGCTAGGTGAAGGACGGCTTTCACACACACTTATCTCTCATAACTGAGCATGAGGAGAGACGTTCGTTCATCTAGCACCAAGGAACGTGTGGCAGGAGAAACTTTTACTCTGGTTTCTCAGTCTGTTTCCTAGTGCCGGTTTGAAGATCCTGCAGTTTTCACTGTAAAACCGAGTTGGAGCTAGTACCTCCCTATATATATGTATGGAGTGGAGTTTGCAACTCAAAAGAAACTTTGTGTTCCCAACAAGCTAGGTGAAGGACGGCTTTCACACACACTTATCTCTCAGAACTGAGCATGTGGAGACACGTTCGTTCATCTAGCACAAAGGGAACGGGTTGCACGAGAAACTTTTACTCTTTTGTCTCAGTCTGTTTCCTAGTGCCGGTTTGATGTTCCTGCAGTTTTCACTGTAATACCGAGTTGGAGCTAGTACCACCCCATATATATGTATGGAGTGGAGTTTGCAACTGAAAAGAAACTTTGTGTTCTCAACAAGCTAGGTGAAGGACGGCTTTCACACACACTTATCTCTCAGAACTGAGCATGTGGAGAGACGTTCGTTCATCTAGCACAAAATGAACGGGTGGCAGGAGAAACTTTTACTCTGGTTTCTCAGTCTGTTTCCTAGTGCCGGTTTGATGTTCCTGCAGTTTTCACTGTAAAACCGAGTTGGAGCTAGTACCTCCCCTTATATATGTATAGAGTGGAGTTTGCAACTAAAAATAAACTTTGTGTTCCCAACATGCTAGGTGAAGGACGGCTTTGACACACACTTATCCCTCAGAACTGAGCATGTGGAGAGACGTTCGTTCATCTAGCACAAAGGGAAAGGGTTGCAGGAGAAACTTCTACTCTGGTGTCTCAGTCTGTTTCCTAGTGCCGGTTTGAAGTTCCTGCAGTTTTCACTGTAAAACCGAGTTGGAGCTAGTACCTCCCCATATATATTTATGGAGTGGAGTTTGCAACTGAAAAGAAACTTTGTGTTCCCAACAAGCTAGGTGAAGGACGGCTTTCACACACACTTATCTCTCTGAACTGAGCATGTGGAGAGACGTTCGTTCATCTAGCACAAATGGAACGGGTTGCAGGAGAAACTTTTACTCTGGTTTCTCAGTCTGTTTCCTAGTGCCGGATTGAAGTTCCTGCAGTTTTCACTGTAAAACCGATTTGGAGCTAGTACCTCCCCATATATATGTATGGAGTGGAGTTTGCAACTGAAAAGAAACTTTGTGTTCCCAACAAGCTAGGTGAAGGACGGCTTTCACACACACTTATCTCTCAGAACTGAGCATGTGGAGAGACGTTCGTTCATCTAGCACAAATGGAACGGTTTGCAGCAGAAACTTTAACTCTGGTTTCTCAGTCTGTTTCCTAGTGCCGGTTTGAAGTTCCTGCAGTTTTCACTGTAAAACCGAGTTGGAGCTAGTACCTCCCCATATATATGTATGGAGTGGAATTTGCAACTGAAAAGAAACTTTGTGTTCCCAACAAGCTAGGTGAAGGACGGCTTTCACACACACTTATCTCTCAGAATTGAGCATGTGGAGAGACGTTCCTTCATGTAGCACAAGGGGAACGGGTTGCAGGAGAAAATTATACTCTGGTTTCTCAGTCTGTTTCCTAGTGCCGGTTTGAAGTTCTTGCAGTTTTCACTGTAAAACCGAGTTGGAGCTAGTACCTCCCCATATATATGTATGGAGTGGAGTTTGCAACTGAAAAGAAACTTTGTGTTCCCAACAAGCTAGGTGAAGGACGGCTTTCACACACACTTATCTCTCAGAACTGAGTATGTGCAGAGACGTTCGTTCATCTAGCACAAAGGGAACGGGTGGCAGGAGAAACTTTTACTCTGGTTTCTCAGTCTGTTTCCTAGTGCCGGTTTGAATTTCCTGCAGTTTTCACTGTAAAACCGAGTTGGAGCTTGTATCTCCCCATATATATGTATGGAGAGGAGTTTGCAACTGTAAAGAAACTTTGTGTTCCCAACAAGCTAGGTGAAGGACGGCTTTCACACACACTTATCTCTCAGAACTGAGCATGTGGAGAGACGTTCGTTCATCTAGCACAAAGGGAACGGGTTGCAGGAGAAACTTTTACTCTGGTTTATCAGTCTGTTTCCTAGTGCCGGTTTGAAGTTCCTGCAGTTTTCACTGTAAAACGGATTTGGAGCTTGTACCTCCCCATATATATGTATGGAATGGAGTTTGCATCTGAAAAGAATCTTTGTGTTCCCAACAAGCTAGGTGAAGGACGGCTTTCACACACACTTATCTCTCAGAACTGAGCATGTGGAGAGACGTTCGTTCATCTAGCACAAAGGGAACGGGTTGCAGCAGAAACTTTTACTCTGGTTTCTCAGTCTGTTTCCTAGTGCCGGTTTGAAGTTCCTGCAGTTTTCACTGTAAAACCGAGTTGGAGCTAGTACCTCCCCATATATATGTATGGAGTGGAGTTTGCAACTGAAAAGAAACTTTGTTTTCCCAACAAGCTAGGTGAACGACGGCTTTCACACACACTTATCTCTCAGAACTGAGCATGTGGAGAGACGTTCGTTCATCTAGCACAAAGGGAACGGGTTGCAGGAGAAACTTTTACTCTGGTTTCTCAGTCTGTTTCCTAGTGCCGGTTTGAAGTTCCTGCAGTTTTCACTGTAAAACCGAGTTGGAGCTAGTACCTCCCCATATATATGTATGGAGTGGAGTTTGCAACTGAAAAGAAACTTTGTGTTCCCAACAAGCTAGGTGAAGGACGGCTTTCACACACACTTATCTCTCAGAACTGAGCATGTGGAGAGACGTTCGTTCATCTAGCACAAAGGGAACGGGTTGCAGGAGAAACTTTTACTCTGGTTTCTCAGTCTGTTTCCTAGTGCCGGTTTGAAGTTCCTGCAGTTTTCACTGTAAAACGGAGTTGGAGCTAGTACCTCCCCATATATATGTATGGAGTGGAGTTTGCAACTGAAAAGAAACTTTGTGTTCCCAACATGCTAGGTGAAGGACGGCTTTCACACACACTTATCTCTCAGAACTGAGCATGTGGAGAAACGTTCATTCATGTAGAACAATGGGAACTGTTTGCAGGAGAAACTTTAACTCTGGTTTCTCAGTCTGTTTCCTAGTGCCGGTTTGAAGTTCCTGCAGTTTTCACTGTAAAACCGAGTTGGAGCTAGTACCTCCCCATATATATGTATGGATTGGAGTTTGCAACTGAAAAGAAACTTTGTGTTCCCAACAAGCTGGGTGAAGGACGGCTTTCACACACACTTATCTCTCAGAACTGAGCATGTGGAGAGACGTTCGTTTATCAAGCACAAAGGGAACGGGTTGCAGGAGAAACTTTTACTCTGGTTTCTCAGTCTGTTTCCTAGTGCCGGTTTGAAGTTCCTGCAGTTTTCACTGTAAACCCGAGTTGGAGATAGTACCTCCCCATATATATGTATGGAGTGGAGTTTGCAACTGAAAAGAAACTTTGTGTTCCCAACAAGCTAGGTGAAGGACGGCTTTCACACACACTTATCTCTCAGAACTGAGCATGTGGAGAGACGTTCGTTCATCTAGCACAAAGGGAACGGGTTGCAGGAGAAACTTTTACTCTGGTTTCTCAGTCTGTTTACTAGTGCCGGATTAAAGTTCCTGCTGTTTTCACTGTAAAAATTTCACTGTAAAACCGAGTTGGAGCTAGTACCTCCCCATATATATGTATGGAGTGGAGTTTGCAACTGAAAAGAAACTTTGTGTTCCCAACAAGCTAGGTGAATGACGGCTTTCACACACAATTTTCTCTCAGAACTGAGCATGTGGAGAGACGTTCTTTCATCTAGAACAAAGGGAACGGTTTGCAGAAGAAACTTTTACTCTGGTTTCTCAGTCTGTTTCCTAGTGCCGGTTTGAAGTTCCTGCAGTTTTCACTGTCAAACCGAGTTGGAGCTAGTACCTCCCCATATATATGTATGGAGTGGAGTTTGCAAATGAAAAGAAACTTTGTGTTCCCAACAAGCTAGGTTAAGGACGGCTTTCACACACACTTATCTCTCATAACTGAGCATGAGGAGAGACGTTCATTCATCTAGCACCAAGGAACGGGTGGCAGGAGAAACTTTTACTCTGGTTTCTCAGTCTGTTTCCTAGTGCCGGTTTGAAGATCCTGCAGTTTTCACTGTAAAACCGAGTTGGAGCTAGTACCTCCCTATATATATGTATGGAGTGGAGTTTGCAACTCAAAAGAATCTTTGTGTTCCCAACAAGCTAGGTGAAGGACGGCTTTCACACACACTTATCTCTCAGAACTGAGCATGTGGAGACACGTTCGTTCATCTAGCACAAAGGGAACGGGTTGCACGAGAAACTTTTACTCTTTTGTCTCAGTCTGTTTCCTAGTGCCGGTTTGATGTTCCTGCAGTTTTCACTGTAATACCGAGTTGGAGCTAGTACCACCCCATATATATGTATGGAGTGGAGTTTGCAACTGAAAAGAAACTTTGTGTTCTCAACAAGCTAGGTGAAGGACGGCTTTCACACACACTTATCTCTCAGAACTGAGCTTGTGGAGAGACGTTCGTTCATCTAGCACAAAATGAACGGGTGGCAGGAGAAACTTTTACTCTGGTTTCTCAGTCTGTTTCCTAGTGCCGGTTTGATGTTCCTGCAGTTTTCACTGTAAAACCGAGTTGGAGCTAGTACCTCCCCTTATATATGTATGGAGTGGAGTTTGCAACTAAAAATAAACTTTGTGTTCCCAACATGCTAGGTGAAGGACGGCTTTGACACACACTTATCCCTCAGAACTGAGCATGTGGAGAGACGTTCGTTCATCTAGCACAAAGGGAAAGGGTTGCAGGAGAAACTTCTACTCTGGTGTCTCAGTCTGTTTCCTAGTGCCGGTTTGAAGTTCCTGCAGTTTTCACTGTAAAACCGAGTTGGAGCTAGTACCTCCCCATATATATTTATGGAGTGGAGTTTGCAACTGAAAAGAAACTTTGTGTTCCCAACAAGCTAGGTGAAGGACGGCTTTCACACACACTTATCTCTCTGAACTGAGCATGTGGAGAGACGTTCGTTCATCTAGCACAAATGGAACGGGTTGCAGGAGAAACTTTTACTCTGGTTTCTCAGTCTGTTTCCTAGTGCCGGTTTGAAGTTCCTGCAGTTTTCACTGTAAAACCGATTTGGAGCTAGTACCTCCCCATATATATGTATGGAGTGGAGTTTGCAACTGAAAAGAAACTTTGTGTTCCCAACAAGCTAGGTGAAGGACGGCTTTCACACACACTTTTCTCTCAGAACTGAGCATGTGGAGAGACGTTCGTTCATCTAGCACAAATGGAACGGTTTGCAGGAGAAACTTTAACTCTGGTTTCTCAGTCTGTTTCCTAGTGCCGGTTTGAAGTTCCTGCAGTTTTCACTGTAAAACCGAGTTGGAGCTAGTACCTCCCCATATATATGTATGGAGTGGAGTTTGCAACTGAAAAGAAACTTTGTGTTCCCAACAAGCTAGGTGAAGGACGGCTTTCACACACACTTATCTCTCAGAACTGAGCATGTGGAGAGACGTTCGTTCATCTAGCACAAATGGAACGGGTTGCAGGAGAAACTTTTA
Organism: Camelus dromedarius; assembly: GCF_036321535.1. Classification (NCBI taxonomy): domain Eukaryota; kingdom Metazoa; phylum Chordata; class Mammalia; order Artiodactyla; family Camelidae; genus Camelus; species Camelus dromedarius. Next base: position 537,319 of record NW_026989774.1, read on the forward strand.
CTCTGGTTTCTCAGTCTGTTTACTAGTGCCGGATTAAAGTTCCTGCAGTTTTCACTGTAAAAATTTCACTGTAAAACCGAGTTGGAGCTAGTACCTCCCCATATATATGTATGGACTGGAGTTTGCAACTGAAAAGAAACTTTGTGTTCCCAACAAGCTAGGTGAATGACGGCTTTCACACACAATTTTCTCTCAGAACTGAGCATGTGGAGAGACGTTCTTTCATCTAGAACAAAGGGAACGGTTTGCAGAAGAAACTTTTACTCTGGTTTCTCAGTCTGTTTCCTAGTGCCGGTTTGAAGTTCCTGCAGTTTTCACTGTCAAACCGAGTTGGAGCTAGTACCTCCCCATATATATGTATGGAGTGGAGTTTGCAAATGAAAAGAAACTTTGTGTTCCCAACAAGCTAGGTGAAGGGCGGCTTTCACACACACTTATCTCTCATAACTGAGCATGAGGAGAGACGTTCGTTCATCTAGCACCAAGGAACGGGTGGCAGGAGAAACTTTTACTCTGGTTTCTCAGTCTGTTTCCTAGTGCCGGTTTGAAGTTCCTGCAGTTTTCACTGTAAAACCGAGTTGGAGCTAGTACCTCCCTATATATATGTATGGAGTGGAGTTTGCAACTCAAAAGAAACTTTGTGTTCCCAACAAGCTAGGTGAAGGACGGCTTTCACACACACTTATCTCTCAGAACTGAGCATGTGGAGACACGTTCGTTCATCTAGCACAAAGGGAACGGGTTGCACGAGAAACTTTTACTCTTTTGTCTCAGTCTGTTTCCTAGTGCCGGTTTGATGTTCCTGCAGTTTTCACTGTAATACCGAGTTGGAGCTAGTACCACCCCATATATATGTATGGAGTGGAGTTTGCAACTGAAAAGAAACTTTGTGTTCTCAACAAGCTAGGTGAAGGACGGCTTTCACACACACTTATCTCTCAGAACTGAGCATGTGGAGAGACGTTCGTTCATCTAGCACAAAATGAACGGGTGGCAGGAGAAACTTTTACTCTGGTTTCTCAGTCTGTTTCCTAGTGCCAGTTTGATGTTCCTGCAGTTTTCACTGTAAAACCGAGTTGGAGCTAGTACCTCCCCTTATATATGTATGGAGTGGAGTTTGCAACTAAAAATAAACTTTGTGTTCCCAACATGCTAGGTGAAGGACGGCTTTGACACACACTTATCCCTCAGAACTGAGCATGTGGAGAGACGTTCGTTCATCTAGCACAAAGGGAAAGGGTTGCAGGAGAAACTTCTACTCTGGTGTCTCAGTCTGTTTCCTAGTGCCGGTTTGAAGTTCCTGCAGTTTTCACTGTAAAACCGAGTTGGAGCTAGTACCTCCCCATATATATTTATGGAGTGGAGTTTGCAACTGAAAAGAAACTTTGTGTTCCCAACAAGCTAGGTGAAGGACGGCTTTCACACACACTTATCTCTCTGAACTGAGCATGTGGAGAGACGTTCGTTCATCTAGCACAAATGGAACGGGTTGCAGGAGAAACTTTTACTCTGGTTTCTCAGTCTGTTTCCTAGTGCCGGTTTGAAGTTCCTGCAGTTTTCACTGTAAAACCGAGTTGGAGCTAGTACCTCCCCATATATATGTATGGAGTGGAGTTTGCAACTGAAAAGAAACTTTGTGTTCCCAACAAGCTAGGTGAAGGACGGCTTTCACACACACTTATCTCTCAGAACTGAGCATGTGGAGAGAGGTTCGTTTATCAAGCACAAAGGGAACGGGTTGCAGGAGAAACTTTTACTCTGGTTTCTCAGTCTGTTTCCTTGTGCCGGTTTGAAGTTCCTGCAGTTATCACTGTAAAACCGAATTGGAGATAGTACCTCCCCATATATATGTATGGAGTGGAGTTTGCAACTGAAAAGAAACTTTGTGTTCCCAACAAGCAAGGTGAAGGACGGCTTTCACACACATATATCTCTCAGAACTGAGCATGTGGAGAGACGTTCGTTCATCTAGCACAAAGGGAACGGGTTGCAGGAGAAACTTTTACTTTGGTTTCTCAGTCTGTTTCCTAGTGCCGGTTTGAAGTTCCTGCAGTTTTCACTGTAAAACGTAGTTGGAGCTAGTACCTCCCCATATATATGTATGGAGTGGAGTTTGCAACTGAAAAGAAACTTTGTGTTCCCAACAAGCTGGGTGAAGGACGGCTTTCACACACACTTATCTCTCAGAACTGAGCATGTGGAGAGACGTTCGTTTATCAAGCACAAAGGGAACGGGTTGCAGGAGAAACTTTTACTCTGGTTTCTTAGTCTGTTTCCTAGTGCCGGTTTGAAGTTCCTGCATTTTTCACTGTAAAACCGAGTTGGAGATAGTACCTCCCCATATATATGCATGGAGTGGAGTTTGCAACTGAAAAGAAACTTTGTGTTCCCAACAAGCTAGGTGAAGGACGGCTTTCACACACACTTATCTCTCAGAACTGAGCATGTGGAGAGACGTTCGTTCATCTAGCACAAAGGGAACGGGTTGCAGGAGAAACTTTTACTCTGGTTTCTCAGTCTGTTTCCTAGTGCCGGTTTGAAGTTCCTGCAGTTTTCACTGTAAAACCGAGTTGGAGCTAGTACCTCCCCATATATATGTATGGAATAGAGTTTGCAACTGAAAAGAATCTTTGTGTTCCCAACAAGCTAGGTGAAGAACGGCTTTAACACACACTTATCTCTCAGAACTGAGCATGTGGTGAGACGTTCGTTCATCTAGCACAAAGGGAAAGGGTTGCAGGAGAAACTTCTACTCTGGTGTCTCAGTCTGTTTCCTAGTGCCGGTTTGAAGTTCCTGCAGTTTTCACTGTAAAACCGAGTTGGAGCTAGTACCTCCCCATATATATTTATGGAGTGGAGTTTGCAACTGAAAAGAAACTTCGTGTTCCCAACAAGCTAGGTGAAGGACGGCTTTCACACACACTTATCTCTCAGAACTGAGCATGTGGAGAGACCTTCGTTCATCTAGCACAAATGGAACGGGTTGCAGGAGAAACTTTTACTCTGGTTTCTCAGTCTGTTTCCTAGTGCCGGTTTGAAGTTCCTGCAGTTTTCAATGTAAAACCGATTTGGAGCTAGTACCTCCCCATATATATGTATGGAGTGGAGTTTGCAACTGAAAAGAATCTTTGTGTTCCCAACAAGCTAGGTGAAGGACGGCTTTCACACACACTTATCTCTCAGAACTGAGCATGTGGAGAGACGTTCGTTCATCTAGCACAAAGGGAACGGTTTGCAGGAGAAACTTTAACTCTGCTTTCTCAGTCTGTTTCCTAGTGCCGGTTTGAAGTTCCTGCAGTTTTCACTGTAAAACCGAGTTGGAGCTAGTACCTCCCCATATATATGTATGGAGTGGAGTTTGCAACTGAAAAGAAACTTTGTGTTCCCAACAAGCTAGGTGAAGGACGGCTTTCACACACACTTATCTCTCAGAACTGAGCATGTGGAGAGAGGTTCGTTTATCAAGCACAAAGGGAACGGGTTGCAGGAGAAACTTTTACTCTGGTTTCTCAGTCTGTTTCCTAGTGCCGGTTTGAAGTTCCTGCAGTTATCACTGTAAAACCGAATTGGAGATAGTACCTCCCCATATATATGTATGGAGTGGAGTTTGCAACTGAAAAGAAACTTTGTGTTCCCAACAAGCAAGGTGAAGGACGGCTTTCACACACATTTATCTCTCAGAACTGAGCATGTGGAGAGACGTTCGTTCATCTAGCACAAAGGGAACGGGTTGCAGGAGAAACTTTTACTTTGGTTTCTCAGTCTGTTTCCTAGTGCCGGTTTGAAGTTCCTGCAGTTTTCACTGTAAAACGGAGTTGGAGCTAGTACCTCCCCATATATATGTATGAAGTGGAGTTTGCAACTGAAAAGAAACTTTGTGTTCCCAACATGCTAGGTGAAGGACGGCTTTCACACACAGTTATCTCTCAGAACTGAGCATGTGGAGAAACGTTAGTTCATGTAGGACAATTGGAAATGTTTGCAGGAGAAACTTTAACTCTGGTTTCTCAGTCTGTTTCCTAGTGCCGGTTTGATGTTCCTGCAGTTTTCACTGTAAAACCGAGTTGGAGCTAGTACCTCCCCATATATATGTATGGAGTGGAGTTTGCAACTGTAAAGAAACTTTGTGTTCCCAACAAGCTAGGTGAAGGACGTCTTTCACACACACTTATCTCTCAGAAATTAGCATGTGGAGAGACGTTCGTTTATCAAGCACAAAGGGAACGGGTTGCAGGAGAAACTTTTACTCTGGTTTCTCAGTCTGTTTCCTAGTGCCGGTTTGAAGTTCCTGCAGTTTTCACTGTAAAACCGAGTTGGAGATAGTACCTCCCCATATATATGTATGGAGTGGAGTTTGCAACTGAAAAGAAACTTTGTGTTCCCAACAAGCTAGGTGAAGGACGGCTTTCACACACACTTATCTCTCAGAACTGAGCATGTGGAGAGACGTTCGTTCATCTAGCACAAAGGGAAAGGGTTGCAGGAGAAACTTCTACTCTGGTGTCTCAGTCTGTTTCCTAGTGCCGGTTTGAAGTTCCTGCAGTTTTCACTGTAAAACCGAGTTGGAGCTAGTACCTCCCCATATATATTTATGGAGTGGAGTTTGCAACTGAAAAGAAACTTTGTGTTCCCAACAAGCTAGGTGAAGGACGGCTTTCACACACACTTATCTCTCAGATCTGAGCATGTGGAGAGACGTTCGTTCATCTAGCACAAATGGAACGGGTTGCAGGAGAAACTTTTACTCTGGTTTCTCAGTCTGTTTCCTAGTGCCGGTTTGAAGTTCCTGCAGTTTGCACTGTAAAACCGTGTTGGAGCTAGTACCTCCCAATATATATGTATGGAGTGGAGTTTGCAACTGAAAAGAAACTTTGTGTTCCCAACATGCTAGGTGAAGGACGGCTTTCACACACACTTATCTCTCATAATTGAGCATGTGGAGAAACGTTCGTTCATCTAGAACAATGGGAACGGTTTGCAGGAGAAACTTAACTCTGGTTTCTCAGTCTGTTTCCTAGTGCCGGTTTGAAGTTCCTGCAGTTTTCACTATAAAAGCGAGTTGGAGCTAGTACCTCCCCATATATATGTATGGAGTGGAGTTTGCAACTGAAAAGAAACTTTGTGTTCCCAACAAGCTAGGTGAAGGACGTCTTTCACACACACTTATCTCTCAGAAATTAGCATGTGGAGAGACGTTCGTTTATCAAGCACAAAAGGAACGGGTTGCAGGAGAAACTTTTACTCTGGTTTCTCAGTCTGTTTCCTAGTGCCGGTTTGAAGTTCCTGCAGTTTTCACTGTAAAACCGAGTTGGAGATAGTACCTCCCCATATATATGTATGGAGTGGAGTTTGCAACTGAAAAGAAACTTTGTGTTCCCAACAAGCTAGGTGAAGGACGGCTTTCACACACACTTATCTCTCAGAACTGAGCATGTGGAGAGACGTTCGTTCATCTAGCACAAATGGAACGGGTTGCAGGAGAAACATTTACTCTGGTTTTTCAGTCTGTTTCCTAGTGCCGGTTTGAATTTCCTGCAGTTTTCACTGTAAAACCGAGTTGGAGATAGTACCTCCCCATATATATGTATGGAGTGGAGTTTGCAACTGAAAATAAACTTTGTGTTCCCAACAAGCTAGGTGAAGGACGGCTTTCACACACACTTATCTCTCAGAACTGAGCATGTGGAGAAACGTTCGTTCATCTAGCACAAAGGGAACGGGTTGCAGGAGAAACATTTACTCTGGTTTTTCAGTCTGTTTCCTAGTGCCGGTTTGAATTTCCTGCAGTTTTCACTGTAAAACCGAGTTGGAGCTAGTACCTCCCCATATATATGTATGGAGTGGAGTTTGCAACTGAAAAGAAACTTTGTGTTCCCAACAAGCTAGGTGAACGACGGCTTTCACACACACTTATCTCTCAGAACTGAGCATGTGGAGAGACGTTCATTCATCTAGCACAATGGGAACGGTTTGCAGGAGAAACTTTTACTCTGGTTTCTCAGTCTGTTTCCTAGTGCCGGTTTGAAGTTCCTGCAGTTTTCACTGTAAAACCGAGTTGGAGCTAGTACCTCCCCATATATATGTATGGAGTGGAATTTGCAACTGAAAAGAAACTTTGTGTTCCCAACAAGCTAGGTGAAGGACGGCTTTCACACACACTTATCTCTCAGATCTGAGCATGTGGAGAGACGTTCGTTAATCTAGCACAAATGGAACGGGTTGCATGAGAAACTTTTACTCTGGTTTCTCAGTCTGTTTCCTAGTGCCGGTTTGAAGTTCCTGCAGTTTTCACTGTAAAACCGAGTTGGAGCTACTACCTCCCCATATATATGTATGGAGTGGAGTTTGCAACTGAAAAGAAACTTTGTGTTCCCAACATGCTAGGTGAAGGACGGCTTTCACACACACTTATCTCTCATAATTGAGCATGTGGAGAAACGTTCGTTCATCTAGAACAATGGGAACGGTTTGCAGGAGAAACTTTAACTCTGGTTTCTCAGTCTGTTTCCTAGTGCCGGTTTGAAGTTCCTGCAGTTTTCACTGTAAAACCGATTTGGAGCTAGTACCTCCCCATATATATGTATGGAGTGGAGTTTGCAACTGAAAAGAAACTTTGTGTTCCCAACAAGCTAGGTGAAGGACGTCTTTCACACACACTTATCTCTCAGAAATTAGCATGTGGAGAGACGTTCGTTTATCAAGCACAAAGGGAACGGGTTGCAGGAGAAAATTTTACTCTGGTTTCTCAGTCTGTTTCCTAGTGCCGGTTTGAAGTTCTTGCAGTTTTCACTGTAAAACCGAGTTGGAGCTAGTACCTCCCCATATATATGTATGGAGTGGAGTTTGCAACTGAAAAGAAACTTTGTGTTCCCAACAAGCTAGGTGAAGGACGGCTTTCACACACACTTATCTCTCAGAACTGAGCATGTGCAGAGACGTTCGTTCATCTAGCACAAAGGGAACGGGTGGCAGGAGAAACTTTTACTCTGGTTTCTCAGTCTGTTTCCTAGTGCCGGTTTGAAGTTCCTGCAGTTTTCACTGTAAAACCGAGTTGGAGCTTGTATCTCCCCATATATATGTATGGAGTGGAGTTTGCAACTGAAAAGAAACTTTGTGTTCCCAACAAGCTAGGTGAACGACGGCTTTCACACACACTTATCTCTCAGAACTGAGCATGTGGAGAGACGTTCATTCATCTAGCACAATGGGAACGGTTTGCAGGAGAAACTTTTACTCTGGTTTCTCAGTCTGTTTCCTAGTGCCGGTTTGAAGTTCCTGCAGTTTTCACTGTAAAACCGAGTTGGAGCTAGTACCTCCCCATATATATGTATGGAGTGGAATTTGCAACTGAAAAGAAACTTTGTGTTCCCAACAAGCTAGGTGAAGGACGGCTTTCACACACACTTATCTCTCAGAATTGAGCATGAGGAGAGACGTTCCTTCATCTAGCACAAGGGGAACGGGTTGCAGGAGAAAATTTTACTCTGGTTTCTCAGTCTGTTTCCTAGTGCCGGTTTGAAGTTCTTGCAGTTTTCACTGTAAAACCGAGTTGGAGCTAGTACCTCCCCATATATATGTATGGAGTGGAGTTTGCAACTGAAAAGAAACTTTGTGTTCCCAACAAGCTAGGTGAAGGACGGCTTTCACACACACTTATCTCTCAGAACTGAGCATGTGGAGAGATGTTCGTTCATCTAGCACAAAAGGAACGGGTTGCAGCAGAAACTTTTACTCTGGTTTCTCAGTCTGTTTCCTAGTGCCGGTTTGAAGTTCCTGCAGTTTTAACTGTAAAACCGAGTTGGAGCTAGTACCTCCCCATATATATGTATGGAGTGGAGTTTGCAACTGAAAAGAAACTTTGTTTTCCCAACAAGCTAGGTGAACGACGGCTTTCACACACACTTATCTCTCAGAACTGAGCATGTGGAGAGACGTTCGTTCATCTAGCACAAAGGGAACGGGTTGCAGGAGAAACTTTTACTCTGGTTTCTCAGTCTGTTTCCTAGTGCCGGTTTGAAGTTCCTGCAATTTTCACTGTAAAACCGAGTTGGAGCTAGTACCTCCCCATATATATGTATGGAGTGGAGTTTGCAACTGAAAAGAAACTTTGTGTTCCCAACAAGCTAGGTGAAGGACGGCTTTCACACACACTTATCTCTCAGAACTGAGCATGTGGAGAGACGTTCGTTCATCTAGCACAAAGGGAACGGGTTGCAGGAGAAACTTTTACTCTGGTTTATCAGTCTGTTTCCTAGTGCCGGTTTGAAGTTCCTGCAGTTATCACTGTAAAACGGATTTGGAGCTTGTACCTCCCCATATATATGTATGGAGTGGAGTTTGCAACTGAAAAGAATCTTTGTGTTCCCAACAAGCTAGGTGAAGGACGGCTTTCACACACACTTATCTCTCAGAACTGAGCATGTGGAGAGACGTTCGTTCATCTAGCACAAAGGGAACGGGTTGCAGGAGAAACTTTTACTCTGGTTTCTCAGTCTGTTTCCTAGTGCCGGTTTGAAGTTCCTGCAGTTTTCACTGTAAAACCGAGTTGGAGCTAGTACCTCCCCATATATATGTATGGAGTGGAGTTTGCAACTGAAAACAATCTTTGTGTTCCCAACAAGCTAGGTGAAGGACGGCTTTCACACACACTTATCTCTCAGAACTGAGCCTGTGGAGAGATGTTCGTTCATCTAGCACAAAAGGAACGGGTTGCAGCAGAAACTTTTACTCTGGTTTCTCAGTCTGTTTCCTAGTGCCGGTTTGAAGTTCCTGCAGTTTTCACTGTAAAACCGAGTTGGAGCTAGTACCTCCCCATATATAAGTATGGAGTGGAGTTTGCAACTGAAAAGAAACTTTGTTTTCCCAACAAGCTAGGTGAACGACGGCTTTCACACACAATTATCTCTCAGAACTGAGCATGTGGGGAGACGTTCGTTCATCTAGCACAAAGGGAACGGGTTGCAGGAGAAACTTTTACTCTGGTTTCTCAGTCTGTTTCCTAGTGCCGGTTTGAAGTTCCTGCAGTTTTCACTGTAAAACCGAGTTGGAGCTAGTACCTCCCCATATATATGTATGGAGTGGAGTTTGCAACTGAAAAGAAACTTTGTGTTCCCAACAAGCTAGGTGAAGGACGGCTTTCACACACACTTATCTCTCAGAACTGAGCATGTGGAGAGACGTTCGTTCATCTAGCACAAAGGGAACGGGTTGCAGCAGAAACTTTTACACTGGTTTATCAGTCTGTTTCCTAGTGCCGGTTTGAAGTTCCTGCAGTTTTCACTGTAAAACCGAGTTGGAGCTAGTACCTCCCCATATATATGTATGGAGTGGAGTTTGCAACTGAAAAGAAACTTTGTGTTCCCAACAAGCTAGGTGAAGGACGGCTTTCACACACACTTATCTCTCAGAACTGAGCCTGTGGAGAGATGTTCGTTCATCTAGCACAAAAGGAACGGGTTGCAGCAGAAACTTTTACTCTGGTTTCTCAGTCTGTTTCCTAGTGCCGGTTTGAAGTTCCTGCAGTTTTCACTGTAAAACCGAGTTGGAGCTAGTACCTCCCCATATATAAGTATGGAGTGGAGTTTGCAACTGAAAAGAAACTTTGTTTTCCCAACAAGCTAGGTGAACGACGGCTTTCACACACAATTATCTCTCAGAACTGAGCATGTGGGGAGACGTTCGTTCATCTAGCACAAAGGGAACGGGTTGCAGGAGAAACTTTTACTCTGGTTTCTCAGTCTGTTTCCTAGTGCCGGTTTGAAGTTCCTGCAGTTTTCACTGTAAAACCGAGTTGGAGCTAGTACCTCCCCATATATATGTATGGAGTGGAGTTTGCAACTGAAAAGAAACTTTGTGTTCCCAACAAGCTAGGTGAAGGACGGCTTTCACACACACTTATCTCTCAGAACTGAGCATGTGGAGAGACGTTCGTTCATCTAGCACAAAGGGAACGGGTTGCAGCAGAAACTTTTACACTGGTTTATCAGTCTGTTTCCTAGTGCCGGTTTGAAGTTCCTGCAGTTTTCACTGTAAAACCGAGTTGGAGCTAGTACCTCCCCATATATATGTATGGAGTGGAGTTTGCAGTTGAAAAGAAACTTTGTGTTCCCAACATGCTAGGTGAAGGACGGCTTTCACACACAATTATCTCTCAGAACTGAGCATGTGGAGAGACGTTCGTTCATCTAGCAGAAAATGAACGGGTTGCAGGAGAAACTTTTACTCTGGTTTCTCAGTCTGTTTCCTAGTGCCGGTTTGAAGTTCCTGCAGTTTTCACTGTAAAACCGATTTGGAGCTAGTACCTCCCCATATATATGTATGGATTGGAGTTTGCAAATGAAAAGAAACTTTGTGTTCCCAACAAGCTATGTGAAGGACGGTTTTCACACACACTTATCTCTCATAACTGAGCATGAGGAGAGACGTTCGTTCATCTAGCACAAAGGGAACGGGTTGCAGGATAAACTTTTACTCTGGTTTATCAGTCTGTTTCCTAGTGCCGGTTTGAAGTTCCTGCAGTTTTCACTGTAAAACGCATTTGGAGCTTGTACCTCCCCATATATATGTATGGAGTGGAGTTTGCAACTGAAAAGAATCTTTGTGTTCCCAACAAGCTAGGTGAAGGACGGCTTTCACACACACTTATCTCTCAGAACTGAGCATGTGGAGAGACGTTCGTTCATCTAGCACAAAGGGAACGGGTTGCAGCAGAAACTTTTACTCTGGTGTCTCAGTCTGTTTCCTAGTGCCGGTTTGAAGTTCCTGCAGTTTTCACTGTAAAACCGAGTTGGAGCTAGTACCTCCCCATATATATGTATGGAGTGGAGTTTGCAACTGAAAAGAAACTTTGTTTTCCCAACAAGCTAGGTGAACGACGGCTTTCACACACACTTATCTCTCAGAACTGAGCATGTGGAGAGACGTTCGTTCATCTAGCACAAAGGGAACGGGTTGCAGGAGAAACTTTTACTCTGGTTTATCAGTCTGTTTCCTAGTGCCGGTTTGAAGTTCCTGCAGTTTTCACTGTAAAACCGAGTTGGAGCTAGTACCTCCCCATATATATGTATGGAGTGGAGTTTGCAACTGAAAAGAAATTTTGTGTTCCCAACAAGCTAGGTGAAGGACGGCTTTCACACACACTTATCTCTCAGAACTGAGCATGTGGAGAGAAGTTCGTTCATCTAGCACAAAGGGAACGGGTTGCAGGAGAAACTTTTACTCTGGTTTATCAGTCTGTTTCCTAGTGCCGGTTTGAAGTTCCTGCAGTTTTCACTGTAAAACGGATTTGGAGCTTGTACCTCCCCATATATTTGTATGGAGTGGAGTTTGCAACTGAAAAGAATCTTGGTGTTCCCAACAAGCTAGGTGAAGGACGGCTTTCACACACAATTATCTCTCAGAACTGAGCATGTGGAGAGACGTTCGTTCATCTAGCACAAAGGGAACGGGTTGCAGCAGAAACTTTTACTCTAGTTTCTCAGTCTGTTTCCTAGTGCCGGTTTGAAGTTCCTGCAGTTTTCACTGTAAAACCGAGTTGGAGCTAGTACCTCCCCATAGATATGTATGGAGTGGAGTTTGCACCTGAAAAGAAACTTTGTGTTCCCAACATGCTAGGTGAAGGACGGCTTTCACACACAATTATCTCTCAGAACTGAGCATGTGGAGAGACGTTCGTTCATCTAGCAGAAAATGAACGGGTTGCAGGAGAAACTTTTACTCTGGTTTCTCAGTCTGTTTCCTAGTGCCGGTTTGAAGTTCCTGCAGTTTTCACTGTAAAACCGATTTGGAGCTAGTACCACCCCATATATATGTATCAATTGGAGTTTGCAAATGAAAAGAAACTTTGTGTTCCCAACAAGCTATGTGAAGGACGGTTTTCACACACACTTATCTCTCATAACTGAGCATGAGGAGAGACGTTCGTTCATCTAGCACAAAGGAACGGGTGGCAGGAGAAACTTTTACTCTGGTTTCTCAGTCTGTTTCCTAGTGCCGGTTTGAAGTTCCTGCAGTTTTCACTGTAAAACCGAGTTGGAGCTAGTACCTCCCTATATATATGTATGGAGTGGAGTTTGCAACTGAAAAGAAACTTTGTTTTCCCAACAAGCTAGGTGAACGACGGCTTTCAAACACACTTATCTCTCAGAACTGAGCATGTGGAGAGACATTCGTTCATCTAGCACAAAGGGAACGGGTTGCAGGAGAAACTTTTACTCTGGTTTCTCAGTCTGTTTCCTAGTGCCGGTTTGAAGTTCCTGCAGTTTTCACTGTAAAACCGAGTTGGAGCTAGTACCTCCCCATATATATGTATGGAGTGGAGTTTGCAACTGAAAAGAAACTTTGTGTTCCCAACAAGCTAGGTGAAGGACGGCTTTCACACACACTTATCTCTCAGAACTGAGCATGTGGAGAGACGTTCGTTCATCTAGCACAAAGGGAACGGGTGGCAGGAGAAACTTTTACTCTGGTTTCTCAGTCTGTTTCCTAGTGCCGGTTTGAAGTTCCTGCAGTTTTCACTGTAAAACCGAGTTGGAGCTATTACCTCCTCATATATATGTATGGAGTGGAATTTGCAACTGAAAAGAAACTTTGTGTTCTCAACAAGCTAGGTGAAGGACGGCTTTCTCACACAATTATCTCTCAGAACTGAGCATGTGGAGAGACGTTCGTTCATCTAGCAGAAAATGAACGGGTGGCAGGTGAAACTTTTACTCTGGTTTCTCAGTCTGTTTCCTAGTGCCGGTTTGAAGTTCCTTCACTTTTCACTGTAAAAACGATTTGGAGCTAGTACCTCCCCATATATATGTATGGAGTGGAGTTTGCAAATGAAAAGAAACTTTGTGTTCCCAACAAGCTAGGTGAAGGACGGCTTTCACACACACTTATCTCTCATAACTGAGCATGAGGAGAGACGTTCGTTCATCTATCACAAAGGAACGGGTGGCAGGAGAAACTTTTACTCTGGTTTCTCAGTCTGTTTCCTAGTGCCGGTTTGAAGTTCCTGCAGTTTTCACTGTAAAACCGAGTTGGAGCTAGTACCTCCCTATATATATGTATGGAGTGGAGTTTGCAACTCAAAAGAAACTTTGTGTTCCCAACAAGCTAGGTGAAGGACGGCTTTCACACACACTTATCTCTCAGAACTGAGCATGTGGAGAGACGTTCGTTCATCTAGCACAAAGGGAACGGGTTGCAGGAGAAACTTTTACTGTTTTGTCTCAGTCTGTTTCCTAGTGCCGGTTTGATGTTCCTGCAGTTTTCACTGCAATACCAATTTGGAGCTAGTACCTCCCCATATATATGTATGGAGTGGAGTTTGCAACTGAAAACAAACTTTGTGTTCCCAACAAGCTAGGTGAAGGACGGCTTTCACACACACTTATCTCTCAGATCTGAGCATGTGGAGAGACGTTCGTTCATCTAGCACAAAATGAACGGGTGGCAGGAGAAACTTTTACTCTGGTTTCTCAGTCTGTTTCCTAGTGCCGGTTTGAAGTTCCTGCAGTTTTCACTGTAAAACCGAGTTGGAGCTAGTACCTCCCCATATATATGTATGGAGTGGAGTTTGCAACTGAAAAGAAACTTTGTGTTCCCAACAAGCTAGGTGAAGGACGGCTTTCACACACACTTATCTCTCAGAACTGAGCATGTGGAGAGACGTTCGTTCATCTAGCACAAAGGGAACGGGTTGCAGCAGAAACTTTTACACTGGTTTATCAGTCTGTTTCCTAGTGCCGGTTTGAAGTTCCTGCAGTTTTCACTGTAAAACCGAGTTGGAGCTAGTACCTCCCCATATATATGTATGGAGTGGAGTTTGCAGTTGAAAAGAAACTTTGTGTTCCCAACATGCTAGGTGAAGGACGGCTTTCACACACAATTATCTCTCAGAACTGAGCATGTGGAGAGACGTTCGTTCATCTAGCAGAAAATGAACGGGTTGCAGGAGAAACTTTTACTCTGGTTTCTCAGTCTGTTTCCTAGTGCCGGTTTGAAGTTCCTGCAGTTTTCACTGTAAAACCGATTTGGAGCTAGTACCTCCCCATATATATGTATGGATTGGAGTTTGCAAATGAAAAGAAACTTTGTGTTCCCAACAAGCTATGTGAAGGACGGTTTTCACACACACTTATCTCTCATAACTGAGCATGAGGAGAGACGTTCGTTCATCTAGCACAAAGGGAACGGGTTGCAGGATAAACTTTTACTCTGGTTTATCAGTCTGTTTCCTAGTGCCGGTTTGAAGTTCCTGCAGTTTTCACTGTAAAACGCATTTGGAGCTTGTACCTCCCCATATATATGTATGGAGTGGAGTTTGCAACTGAAAAGAATCTTTGTGTTCCCAACAAGCTAGGTGAAGGACGGCTTTCACACACACTTATCTCTCAGAACTGAGCATGTGGAGAGACGTTCGTTCATCTAGCACAAAGGGAACGGGTTGCAGCAGAAACTTTTACTCTGGTGTCTCAGTCTGTTTCCTAGTGCCGGTTTGAAGTTCCTGCAGTTTTCACTGTAAAACCGAGTTGGAGCTAGTACCTCCCCATATATATGTATGGAGTGGAGTTTGCAACTGAAAAGAAACTTTGTTTTCCCAACAAGCTAGGTGAACGACGGCTTTCACACACACTTATCTCTCAGAACTGAGCATGTGGAGAGACGTTCGTTCATCTAGCACAAAGGGAACGGGTTGCAGGAGAAACTTTTACTCTGGTTTATCAGTCTGTTTCCTAGTGCCGGTTTGAAGTTCCTGCAGTTTTCACTGTAAAACCGAGTTGGAGCTAGTACCTCCCCATATATATGTATGGAGTGGAGTTTGCAACTGAAAAGAAATTTTGTGTTCCCAACAAGCTAGGTGAAGGACGGCTTTCACACACACTTATCTCTCAGAACTGAGCATGTGGAGAGAAGTTCGTTCATCTAGCACAAAGGGAACGGGTTGCAGGAGAAACTTTTACTCTGGTTTATCAGTCTGTTTCCTAGTGCCGGTTTGAAGTTCCTGCAGTTTTCACTGTAAAACGGATTTGGAGCTTGTACCTCCCCATATATTTGTATGGAGTGGAGTTTGCAACTGAAAAGAATCTTGGTGTTCCCAACAAGCTAGGTGAAGGACGGCTTTCACACACAATTATCTCTCAGAACTGAGCATGTGGAGAGACGTTCGTTCATCTAGCACAAAGGGAACGGGTTGCAGCAGAAACTTTTACTCTAGTTTCTCAGTCTGTTTCCTAGTGCCGGTTTGAAGTTCCTGCAGTTTTCACTGTAAAACCGAGTTGGAGCTAGTACCTCCCCATAGATATGTATGGAGTGGAGTTTGCACCTGAAAAGAAACTTTGTGTTCCCAACATGCTAGGTGAAGGACGGCTTTCACACACAATTATCTCTCAGAACTGAGCATGTGGAGAGACGTTCGTTCATCTAGCAGAAAATGAACGGGTTGCAGGAGAAACTTTTACTCTGGTTTCTCAGTCTGTTTCCTAGTGCCGGTTTGAAGTTCCTGCAGTTTTCACTGTAAAACCGATTTGGAGCTAGTACCACCCCATATATATGTATCAATTGGAGTTTGCAAATGAAAAGAAACTTTGTGTTCCCAACAAGCTATGTGAAGGACGGTTTTCACACACACTTATCTCTCATAACTGAGCATGAGGAGAGACGTTCGTTCATCTAGCACAAAGGAACGGGTGGCAGGAGAAACTTTTACTCTGGTTTCTCAGTCTGTTTCCTAGTGCCGGTTTGAAGTTCCTGCAGTTTTCACTGTAAAACCGAGTTGGAGCTAGTACCTCCCTATATATATGTATGGAGTGGAGTTTGCAACTGAAAAGAAACTTTGTTTTCCCAACAAGCTAGGTGAACGACGGCTTTCAAACACACTTATCTCTCAGAACTGAGCATGTGGAGAGACATTCGTTCATCTAGCACAAAGGGAACGGGTTGCAGGAGAAACTTTTACTCTGGTTTCTCAGTCTGTTTCCTAGTGCCGGTTTGAAGTTCCTGCAGTTTTCACTGTAAAACCGAGTTGGAGCTAGTACCTCCCCATATATATGTATGGAGTGGAGTTTGCAACTGAAAAGAAACTTTGTGTTCCCAACAAGCTAGGTGAAGGACGGCTTTCACACACACTTATCTCTCAGAACTGAGCATGTGGAGAGACGTTCGTTCATCTAGCACAAAGGGAACGGGTGGCAGGAGAAACTTTTACTCTGGTTTCTCAGTCTGTTTCCTAGTGCCGGTTTGAAGTTCCTGCAGTTTTCACTGTAAAACCGAGTTGGAGCTATTACCTCCTCATATATATGTATGGAGTGGAGTTTGCAACTGAAAAGAAACTTTGTGTTCTCAACAAGCTAGGTGAAGGACGGCTTTCTCACACAATTATCTCTCAGAACTGAGCATGTGGAGAGACGTTCGTTCATCTAGCAGAAAATGAACGGGTGGCAGGTGAAACTTTTACTCTGGTTTCTCAGTCTGTTTCCTAGTGCCGGTTTGAAGTTCCTTCACTTTTCACTGTAAAAACGATTTGGAGCTAGTACCTCCCCATATATATGTATGGAGTGGAGTTTGCAAATGAAAAGAAACTTTGTGTTCCCAACAAGCTAGGTGAAGGACGGCTTTCACACACACTTATCTCTCATAACTGAGCATGAGGAGAGACGTTCGTTCATCTATCACAAAGGAACGGGTGGCAGGAGAAACTTTTACTCTGGTTTCTCAGTCTGTTTCCTAGTGCCGGTTTGAAGTTCCTGCAGTTTTCACTGTAAAACCGAGTTGGAGCTAGTACCTCCCTATATATATGTATGGAGTGGAGTTTGCAACTCAAAAGAAACTTTGTGTTCCCAACAAGCTAGGTGAAGGACGGCTTTCACACACACTTATCTCTCAGAACTGAGCATGTGGAGAGACGTTCGTTCATCTAGCACAAAGGGAACGGGTTGCAGGAGAAACTTTTACTGTTTTGTCTCAGTCTGTTTCCTAGTGCCGGTTTGATGTTCCTGCAGTTTTCACTGCAATACCAATTTGGAGCTAGTACCTCCCCATATATATGTATGGAGTGGAGTTTGCAACTGAAAACAAACTTTGTGTTCCCAACAAGCTAGGTGAAGGACGGCTTTCACACACACTTATCTCTCAGATCTGAGCATGTGGAGAGACGTTCGTTCATCTAGCACAAAATGAACGGGTGGCAGGAGAAACTTTTACTCTGGTTTCTCAGTCTGTTTCCTAGTGCCGGTTTGAAGTTCCTGCAGTTTTCACTGTAAAACCGATATGGAGCTAGTTCCTCCCCATATATATGTATGGAGTGGAGTTTGCAACTGAAAAGAAACTTTGTGTTCCCAACAAGCTAGGTGAAGGACGGCTTTCACACACACTTATCTCTCAGAACTGAGCATGTGGAGAGACGTTCGTTCATCTAGCACAAATGGAACGGTTTGCAGGAGAAACTTTTACTCTGGTTTCTCAGTCTGTTTCCTAGTGCCGGTTTGATGTTCCTGCAGTTTTCACTGTAAAACCGAGTTGGAGATAGTACCTCCCCATATATATGTATGGAGTGGAGTTTGCAACTAAAAATAAACTTTGTGTTTCCAACATGCTAGGTGAAGGACGGCTTTCACACACAATTATCTCTCAGAACTGAGCATGTGGAGAAACGTTCGTTCATGTAGATCAATGGGAACTGTTTGCAGGAGAAACTTTAACTCTGGTTTCTCAGTCTGTTTCCTAGTGCCGGTTTGAAGTTCCTGCAGTTTTCACTGTAAAAACGAGTTGGAGCTAGTACCTCCCTATATATATGTATGGAGTGGAGTTTGCAACTCAAAAGAAACTTTGTGTTCCCAACAAGCTAGGTGAAGGAC
The DNA here is from genome assembly GCF_036321535.1 of Camelus dromedarius. Classification (NCBI taxonomy): domain Eukaryota; kingdom Metazoa; phylum Chordata; class Mammalia; order Artiodactyla; family Camelidae; genus Camelus; species Camelus dromedarius. Next base: position 555,162 of record NW_026989774.1, read on the forward strand.
GGCTTTCACACACACTTATCTCTCAGAACTGAGCATGTGGAGAGACGTTCGTTCATCTAGCACAAAGGGAACGGGTTGCAGGAGAAACTTTTACTGTTTTGTCTCAGTCTGTTTCCTAGTGCCGGTTTGATGTTCCTGCAGTTTTCACTGCAATACCAATTTGGAGCTAGTACCTCCCCATATATATGTATGGAGTGGAGTTTGCAACTGAAAACAAACTTTGTGTTCCCAACAAGCTAGGTGAAGGACGGCTTTCACACACACTTATCTCTCAGATCTGAGCATGTGGAGAGACGTTCGTTCATCTAGCACAAAATGAACGGGTGGCAGGAGAAACTTTTACTCTGGTTTCTCAGTCTGTTTCCTAGTGCCGGTTTGAAGTTCCTGCAGTTTTCACTGTAAAACCGATATGGAGCTAGTTCCTCCCCATATATATGTATGGAGTGGAGTTTGCAACTGAAAAGAAACTTTGTGTTCCCAACAAGCTAGGTGAAGGACGGCTTTCACACACACTTATCTCTCAGAACTGAGCATGTGGAGAGACGTTCGTTCATCTAGCACAAATGGAACGGTTTGCAGGAGAAACTTTTACTCTGGTTTCTCAGTCTGTTTCCTAGTGCCGGTTTGATGTTCCTGCAGTTTTCACTGTAAAACCGAGTTGGAGATAGTACCTCCCCATATATATGTATGGAGTGGAGTTTGCAACTAAAAATAAACTTTGTGTTCCCAACATGCTAGGTGAAGGACGGCTTTCACACACAATTATCTCTCAGAACTGAGCATGTGGAGAAACGTTCGTTCATGTAGATCAATGGGAACTGTTTGCAGGAGAAACTTTAACTCTGGTTTCTCAGTCTGTTTCCTAGTGCCGGTTTGAAGTTCCTGCAGTTTTCACTGTAAAAACGAGTTGGAGCTAGTACCTCCCTATATATATGTATGGAGTGGAGTTTGCAACTCAAAAGAAACTTTGTGTTCCCAACAAGCTAGGTGAAGGACGGCTTTCACACACACTTATCTCTCAGAACTGAGCATGTGGAGAGACGTTCGTTCATCTAGCACAAAGGGAACGGGTTGCAGGAGAAACTTTTACTGTTTTGTCTCAGTCTGTTTCCTAGTGCCGGTTTGATGTTCCTGCAGTTTTCACTGCAATACCGAGTTGGAGCTAGTACCTCCCCATATATATGTATGGAGTGGAGTTTGCAACTGTAAAGAAACTTTGTGTTCTCAACAAGCTAGGTGAAGGACGGCTTTCACACACACTTATCTCTCAGATCTGAGCATGTGGAGAGACGTTCGTTCATCTAGCACAAAATGAACGGGTGGCAGGAGAAACTTTTACTCTGGTTTCTCAGTCTGTTTCCTAGTGCCGGTTTGAAATTCCTGCAGTTTTCACTGTAAAACCGATTTGGAGCTAGTACCTCCCCATATATATGTATGGAGTGGAGTTTGCAACTGAAAAGAAACTTTGTGTTCCCAACAAGCTAGGTGAAGGACGGCTTTCACACACACATATCTCTCAGAACTGAGCATGTGGAGAGACGTTCGTTCATCTAGCACAAATGGAACGGTTTGCAGGAGAAACTTTTACTCTGGTTTCTCAGTCTGTTTCCTAGTGCCGGTTTGATGTTCCTGCAGTTTTCACTGTAAAACCGAGTTGGAGCTAGTACCTCCCCATATATATGTATGGAGTGGAGTTTGCAACTAAAAATAAACTTTGTGTTCCCAACATGCTAGGTGAAGGACGGCTTTCACACACAATTATCTCTCAGAACTGAGCATGTGGAGAAACGTTCGTTCATGTAGAACAATGGGAACTGTTTGCAGGAGAAACTTTAACTCTGGTTTCTCAGTCTGTTTCCTAGTGCCGGTTTGAAGTTCCTGCAGTTTTCACTGTAAAAACGAGTTGGAGCTAGTACCTCCCTATATATATGTATGGAGTGGAGTTTGCAACTCAAAAGAAACTTTGTGTTCCCAACAAGCTAGGTGAAGGACGGCTTTCACACACACTTATCTCTCAGAACTGAGCATGTGGAGAGACGTTCGTTCATCTAGCACAAAGGGAACGGGTTGCAGGAGAAACTTTTACTGTTTTGTCTCAGTCTGTTTCCTAGTGCCGGTTTGATGTTCCTGCAGTTTTCACTGCAATACCGAGTTGGAGCTAGTACCTCCCCATATATATGTATGGAGTGGAGTTTGCAACTGTAAAGAAACTTTGTGTTCTCAACAAGCTAGGTGAAGGACGGCTTTCACACACACTTATCTCTCAGATCTGAGCATGTGGAGAGACGTTCGTTCATCTAGCACAAAATGAACGGGTGGCAGGAGAAACTTTTACTCTGGTTTCTCAGTCTGTTTCCTAGTGCCGGTTTGAAATTCCTGCAGTTTTCACTGTAAAACCGATTTGGAGCTAGTACCTCCCCATATATATGTATGGAGTGGAGTTTGCAACTGAAAAGAAACTTTGTGTTCCCAACAAGCTAGGTGAAGGACGGCTTTCACACACACATATCTCTCAGAACTGAGCATGTGGAGAGACGTTCGTTCATCTAGCACAAATGGAACGGTTTGCAGGAGAAACTTTTACTCTGGTTTCTCAGTCTGTTTCCTAGTGCCGGTTTGATGTTCCTGCAGTTTTCACTGTAAAACCGAGTTGGAGCTAGTACCTCCCCATATATATGTATGGAGTGGAGTTTGCAACTAAAAATAAACTTTGTGTTCCCAACATGCTAGGTGAAGGACGGCTTTCACACACAATTATCTCTCAGAACTGAGCATGTGGAGAAACGTTCGTTCATGTAGAACAATGGGAACTGTTTGCAGGAGAAACTTTAACTCTGGTTTCTCAGTCTGTTTCCTAGTGCCGGTTTGAAGTTCCTGCAGTTTTCACTGTAAAACCGAGTTGGAGCTAGTACCTCCCCATATATATGTATGGAGTGGAGTTTGCAACTGTAAAGAAACTTTGTGTTCCCAACAAGCTGGGTGAAGGACGGCTTTCACACACACTTATCTCTCAGAACTGAGCATGTGGAGAGACGTTCGTTTATCAAGCACAAAGGGAACGGGTTGCAGGAGAAACTTTTACTCTGGTTTCTCAGTCTGTTTCCTAGTGCCGGTTTGAAGTTCCTGCAGTTTTCACTGTAAAACCGAGTTGGAGCTAGTACCTCCCCATATATATGTATGGAGTGGAGTTTGCAACTGAAAAGAAACTTTGTGTTCCCAACAAGCTAGGTGAAGGACGGCTTTCACACACACTTATCTCTCAGAACTGAGCATGTGGAGAGACGTTCGTTCATCTAGCACAAAGGGAACGGGTGGCAGGAGAAACTTTTACTCTGGTTTCTCAGTCTGTTTCCTAGTGCCGGTTTGAAGTTCCTGCAGTTTTCACTGTAAAACCGAGTTGGAGCTATTACCTCCTCATATATATGTATGGAGTGGAGTTTGCAACTGAAAAGAAACTTTGTGTTCTCAACAAGCTAGGTGAAGGACGGCTTTCTCACACACTTATCTCTCAGAACTGAGCATGTGGAGAGACGTTCGTTCATCTAGCAGAAAATGAACGGGTGGCAGGTGAAACTTTTACTCTGGTTTCTCAGTCTGTTTCCTAGTGCCGGTTTGAAGTTCCTTCACTTTTCACTGTAAAAACGATTTGGAGCTAGTACCTCCCCATATATATGTATGGAGTGGAGTTTGCAAATGAAAAGAAACTTTGTGTTCCCAACAAGCTAGGTGAAGGACGGCTTTCACACACACTTATCTCTCAGATCTGAGCATGTGGAGAGACGTTCGTTCATCTAGCACAAAATGAACGGGTGGCAGGAGAAACTTTTACTCTGGTTTCTCAGTCTGTTTCCTAGTGCCGGTTTGAAGTTCCTGCAGTTTTCACTGTAAAACCGATATGGAGCTTGTACCTCCCCATATATATGTATGGAGTGGAGTTTGCAACTGAAAAGAAACTTTGTGTTCCCAACAAGCTAGGTGAAGGACGGCTTTCACACACACTTATCTCTCAGAACTGAGCATGTGGAGAGACGTTCGTTCATCTAGCACAAATGGAACGGTTTTCAGGAGAAACTTTTACTCTGGTTTCTCAGTCTGTTTCCTAGTGCCGGTTTGATGTTCCTGCAGTTTTCACTGTAAAACCGAGTTGGAGATAGTACCTCCCCATATATATGTATGGAGTGGAGTTTGCAACTAAAAATAAACTTTGTGTTCCCAACATGCTAGGTGAAGGACGGCTTTCACACACAATTATCTCTCAGAACTGAGCATGTGGAGAAACGTTCGTTCATGTAGATCAATGGGAACTGTTTGCAGGAGAAACTTTAACTCTGGTTTCTCAGTCTGTTTCCTAGTGCCGGTTTGAAGTTCCTGCAGTTTTCACTGTAAAACCGAGTTGGAGCTAGTACCTCCCTATATATATGTATGGAGTGGAGTTTGCAACTCAAAAGAAACTTTGTGTTCCCAACAAGCTAGGTGAAGGACGGCTTTCACACACACTTATCTCTCAGAACTGAGCATGTGGAGAGACGTTCGTTCATCTAGCACAAAGGGAACGGGTTGCAGGAGAAACTTTTACTGTTTTGTCTCAGTCTGTTTCCTAGTGCCGGTTTGATGTTCCTGCAGTTTTCACTGCAATACCGAGTTGGAGCTAGTACCTCCCCATATATATGTATGGAGTGGAGTTTGCAACTGTAAAGAAACTTTGTGTTCTCAACAAGCTAGGTGAAGGACGGCTTTCACACACACTTATCTCTCAGATCTGAGCATGTGGAGAGACGTTCGTTCATCTAGCACAAAATGAACGGGTGGCAGGAGAAACTTTTACTCTGGTTTCTCAGTCTGTTTCCTAGTGCCGGTTTGAAATTCCTGCAGTTTTCACTGTAAAACAGATTTGGAGCTAGTACCTCCCCATATATATGTATGGAGTGGAGTTTGCAACTGAAAAGAAACTTTGTGTTCCCAACAAGCTAGGTGAAGGACGGCTTTCACACACACTTATCTCTCAGAACTGAGCATGTGGAGAGACGTTCGTTCATCTAGCACAAATGGAACGGTTTGCAGGAGAAACTTTTACTCTGGTTTCTCAGTCTGTTTCCTAGTGCCGGTTTGATGTTCCTGCAGTTTTCACTGTAAAACCGAGTTGGAGCTAGTACCTCCCCATATATATGTATGGAGTGGAGTTTGCAACTAAAAATAAACTTTGTGTTCCCAACATGCTAGGTGAAGGACGGCTTTCACACACAATTATCTCTCAGAACTGAGCATGTGGAGAAACGTTCGTTCATGTAGAACAATGGGAACTGTTTGCAGGAGAAACTTTAACTCTGGTTTCTCAGTCTGTTTCCTAGTGCCGGTTTGAAGTTCCTGCAGTTTTCACTGTAAAACCGAGTTGGAGCTAGTACCTCCCCATATATATGTATGGAGTGGTGTTTGCAACTGTAAAGAAACTTTGTGTTCCCAACAAGCTGGGTGAAGGACGGCTTTCACACACACTTATCTCTCAGAACTGAGCATGTGGAGAGACGTTCGTTTATCAAGCACAAAGGGAACGGGTTGCAGGAGAAACTTTTACTCTGGTTTCTCAGTCTGTTTCCTAGTGCCGGTTTGAAGTTCCTGCAGTTTTCACTGTAAAACCGAGTTGGAGCTAGTACCTCCCCATATATATGTATGGAGTGGAGTTTGCAACTGAAAAGAAACTTTGTGTTCCCAACAAGCTAGGTGAAGGACGGCTTTCACACACACTTATCTCTCAGAACTGAGCATGTGGAGAGACGTTCGTTCATCTAGCACAAAGGGAACGGGTTGCAGGAGAAACTTTTACTCTGGTTTCTCAGTCTGTTTCCTAGTGCCGGTTTGAAGTTCCTGCAGTTTTCACTGTAAAACCGAGTTGGAGCTAGTACCTCCCCATATATATGTATGGAGTGGAGTTTGCAACTGAAAAGAATCTTTGTGTTCCCAACAAGCTAGGTGAAGGACGGCTTTGACACACACTTATCGCTCAGAACTGAGCATGTGGAGAGACGTTCGTTCATCTAGCACAAAGGGAAAGGGTTGCAGGAGAAACTTCTACTCTGGTGTCTCAGTCTGTTTCCTAGTGCCGGTTTGAAGTTCCTGCAGTTTTCACTGTAAAACCGAGTTGGAGCTAGTACCTCCCCATATATATGTATGGAGTGGAGTTTGCAACTGAAAAGAAACTTTGTGTTCCCAACAAGCTAGGTGAAGTACGGCTTTCACACACACTTATCTCTCAGAACTGAGCATGTGGAGAGACGTTCGTTCATCTAGCACAAAGGGAACGGGTTGCAGGAGAAACTTTTACTCTGGTTTCTCAGTCTGTTTCCTAGTTCCGGTTTGAAGTTCCTGCAGTTTTCACTGTAAAACCGAGTTGGAGCTAGTACCTCCCCATATATATGTATGGAGTGGAGTTTGCAACTGAAAAGAATCTTTGTGTTCCCAACAAGCTAGGTGAAGGACGGCTTTGACACACACTTATAGCTCAGAACTGAGCATGTGGAGAGACGTTCGTTCATCTAGCACAAAGGGAAAGGGTTGCAGGAGAAACTTCTACTCTGGTGTCTCAGTCTGTTTCCTAGTGCCGGTTTGAAGTTCCTGCAGTTTTCACTGTAAAACCGAGTTGGAGCTAGTACCTCCCCATATATATTTATGGAGTGGAGTTTGCAACTGAAAAGAAACTTTGTGTTCCCAACAAGCTAGTTGAAGGACGGCTTTCACACACACTTATTTCTCAGAACTGAGCATGTGGAGAGACGTTCGTTCATCTGGCTCAAATGGAACGGGTTGCAGGAGAAACTTTTACTCTGGTTTCTCAGTCTGTTTCCTAGTGCCGGTTTGAAGTTCCTGCAGTTTTCACTGTAAAACCGATTTGGAGCTAGTACCTCCCCATATATATGTATGGAGTGCAGTTTGAAACTGAAAAGAAACTTTGTGTTCCCAACAAGCTAGTTGAAGGACGGCTTTCACACACACTTATCTCTCAGAACTGAGCATGTGGATAGACGTTCTTTCATCTAGCACAAATGGAACGGGTTGCAGGAGAAACTTTAACTCTGGTTTCTCAGTCTGTTTCCTAGTGCCGGTTTGAAGTTCCTGCAGTTTTCACTGTCAAACCGAGTTGGAGCTAGTACCTCCCCATATATATGTATGGAGTGGAGTTTGCAACTGAAAAGAAACTTTGTGTTCCCAACAAGCTAGGTGAAGGACGGCTTTCACACACACTTATCTCTCAGAAATTAGCATGTGGTGAGACGTTCGTTTATCAAGCACAAAGGGAACGGGTTGCAGGAGAAACTTTTACTCTGGTTTCTCAGTCTGTTTCCTAGTGCCGGTTTGAAGTTCCTGCAGTTTTCACTGTAAAACCGAGTTGGAGCTAGTACCTCCCCATATATATGTATGGAGTGGAGTTTGCAACTGAAAAGAAACTTTGTGTTCCCAACAAGCTAGGTGAAGGACGGCTTTCACACACACTTATCTCTCAGAACTGAGCATGTGGAGAGACGTTCGTTCATCTAGCACAAAGGGAACGAGTTGCAGGAGAAACTTTTACTGTGGTTTCTCAGTCTGTTTCCTAGTGCCGGTTTGAAATTCCTGCAGTTTTCACTGTAAAACCGAGTTGGAGATAGTACCTCCCCATATATATGTATGGAGTGGAGTTTGCAACTGAAAAGAAACTTTGTGTTCCCAACAAGCTAGGTGAAGGACGGCTTTCACACACACTTATCTCTCAGAACTGAGCATGTGGAGAGACGTTCGTTCATCTAGCACAAAGGGAACGGGTTGCAGGAGAAACTTTTACTCTGGTTTCTCAGTCTGTTTCCTAGTGCCGGTTTGAAGTTCCTGCAGTTTTCACTGTAAAACCGAGTTGGAGCTAGTACCTCCCTATATATATGTATGGAGTGGAGTTTGCAACTCAAAAGAAACTTTGTGTTCCCAACAAGCTAGGTGAAGGACGGCTTTCACACACACTTATCTCTCAGAACTGAGCATGTGGAGAGACGTTCGTTCATCTAGCACAAAGGGAACGGGTTGCAGGAGAAACTTTTACTGTTTTGTCTCAGTCTGTTTCCTAGTGCCGGTTTGATGTTCCTGCAGTTTTCACTGCAATACCGAGTTGGAGCTAGTACCTCCCCATATATATGTATGGAGTGGAGTTTGCAACTGTAAAGAAACTTTGTGTTCTCAACAAGCTAGGTGAAGGACGGCTTTCACACACACTTATCTCTCAGATCTGAGCATGTGAAGAGACGTTCGTTCATCTAGCACAAAATGAACGGGTGGCAGGAGAAACTTTTACTCTGGTTTCTCAGTCTGTTTCCTAGTGCCGGTTTGAAATTCCTGCAGTTTTCACTGTAAAACCGATTTGGAGCTAGTACCTCCCCATATATATGTATGGAGTGGAGTTTGCAACTGAAAAGAAACTTTGTGTTCCCAACAAGCTAGGTGAAGGACGGCTTTCACACACACTTATCTCTCAGAACTGAGCATGTGGAGAGACGTTCGTTCATCTAGCACAAATGGAACGATTTGCAGGAGAAACTTTTACTCTGGTTTCTCAGTCTGTTTCCTAGTGCCGGTTTGATGTTCCTGCAGTTTTCACTGTAAAACCGAGTTGGAGCTAATACCTCCCCATATATATGTATGGAGTGGAGTTTGCAACTAAAAATAAACTTTGTGTTCCCAACATGCTAGGTGAAGGACGGCTTTCACACACAATTATCTCTCAGAACTGAGCATGTGGAGAAACGTTCGTTCATGTAGAACAATGGGAACTGTTTGCAGGAGAAACTTTAACTCTGGTTTCTCAGTCTGTTTCCTAGTGCCGGTTTGAATTTCCTGCAGTTTTCACTGTAAAACCGAGTTGGAGCTAGTACCTCCCCATATATATGTATGGAGTGGAGTTTGCAACTGTAAAGAAACTTTGTGTTCCCAACAAGCTGGGTGAAGGACGGCTTTCACACACACTTATCTCTCAGAACTGAGCATGTGGAGAGACGTTCGTTTATCAAGCACAAAGGGAACGGGTTGCAGGAGAAACTTTTACTCTGGTTTCTCAGTCTGTTTCCTAGTGCCGGTTTGAAGTTCCTGCAGTTTTCACTGTAAAACCGAGTTGGAGCTAGTACCTCCCCATATATATGTATGGAGTGGAGTTTGCAACTGAAAAGAATCTTTGTGTTCCCAACAAGCTAGGTGAAGGACGGCTTTCACACACACTTATCTCTCAGAACTGAGCATGTGGAGAGACGTTCGTTCATCTAGCACAAAGGGAACGGGTTGCAGGAGAAACTTTTACTCTGGTTTCTCAGTCTGTTTCCTAGTGCCGGTTTGAAGTTCCTGCAGTTTTCACTGTAAAACCGAGTTGGAGCTAGTACCTCCCCATATATATGTATGGAGTGGAGTTTGCAACTGAAAAGAATCTTTGTGTTCCCAACAAGCTAGGTGAAGGACGGCTTTGACACACACTTATCGCTCAGAACTGAGCATGTGGAGAGACGTTCGTTCATCTAGCACAAAGGGAAAGGGTTGCAGGAGAAACTTCTACTCTGGTGTCTCAGTCTGTTTCCTAGTGCCGGTTTGAAGTTCCTGCAGTTTTCACTGTAAAACCGAGTTGGAGCTAGTACCTCCCCATATATATGTATGGAGTGGAGTTTGCAACTGAAAAGAAACTTTGTGTTCCCAACAAGCTAGGTGAAGGACGGCTTTCACACACACTTATCTCTCAGAACTGAGCATGTGGAGAGACGTTCGTTCATCTAGCACAAAGGGAACGGGTTGCAGGAGAAACTTTTACTCTGGTTTCTCAGTCTGTTTCCTAGTGCCGGTTTGAAGTTCCTGCAGTTTTCACTGTAAAACCGAGTTGGAGCTAGTACCTCCCCATATATATGTATGGAGTGGAGTTTGCAACTGAAAAGAATCTTTGTGTTCCCAAAAAGCTAGGTGAAGGACGGCTTTGACACACACTTATCGCTCAGAACTGAGCATGTGGAGAGACGTTCGTTCATCTAGCACAAAGGGAAAGGGTTGCAGGAGAAACTTCTACTCTGGTGTCTCAGTCTGTTTCCTAGTGCCGGTTTGAAGTTCCTGCAGTTTTCACTGTAAAACCGAGTTGGAGCTAGTACCTCCCCATATATATTTATGGAGTGGAGTTTGCAACTGAAAAGAAACTTTGTGTTCCCAACAAGCTAGTTGAAGGACGGCTTTCACACACACTTATCTCTCAGAACTGAGCATGTGGAGAGACGTTCGTTCATCTAGCTCAAATGGAACGGGTTGCAGGAGAAACTTTTACTCTGGTTTCTCAGTCTGTTTCCTAGTGCCGGTTTGAAGTTCCTGCAGTTTTCACTGTAAAACCGATTTGGAGCTAGTACCTCCCCATATATATGTATGGAGTGCAGTTTGAAATTGAAAAGAAACTTTGTGTTCCCAACAAGCTAGGTGAAGGACGGCTTTCACACACACTTATCTCTCAGAACTGAGCATGTGGATAGACGTTCGTTCATCTAGCACAAATGGAACGGGTTGCAGGAGAAACTTTAACTCTGGTTTCTCAGTCTGTTTCCTAGTGCCGGTTTGAAGTTCCTGCAGTTTTCACTGTAAAACCGAGTTGGAGCTAGTACCTCCCCATATATATGTATGGAGTGGAGTTTGCAACTGAAAAGAAACTTTGTGTTCCCAACAAGCTAGGTGAAGGACGGCTTTCACACACACTTATCTCTCAGAAATTAGCATGTGGAGAGACGTTCGTTTATCAAGCACAAAGGGAACGGGTTGCAGGAGAAACTTTTACTCTGGTTTCTCAGTCTGTTTCCTAGTGCCGGTTTGAAGTTCCTGCAGTTTTCACTGTAAAACCGAGTTGGAGCTAGTACCTCCCCATATATATGTATGGAGTGGAGTTTGCAACTGAAAAGAAACTTTGTGTTCCCAACAAGCTAGGTGAAGAACGGCTTTCACACACACTTATCTCTCAGAACTGAGCATGTGGAGAGACGTTCGTTCATCTAGCACAAAGGGAACGAGTTGCAGGAGAAACTTTTACTGTGGTTTCTCAGTCTGTTTCCTAGTGCCGGTTTGAAATTCCTGCAGTTTTCACTGTAAAACCGAGTTGGAGATAGTACCTCCCCATATATATGTATGGAGTGGAGTTTGCAACTGAAAAGAAACTTTGTGTTCCCAACAAGCTAGGTGAAGGACGGCTTTCACACACACTTATCTCTCAGAACTGAGCATGTGGAGAGACGTTCGTTCATCTAGCACAAAGGGAACGGGTTGCAGGAGAAACTTTTACTCTGGTTTCTCAGTCTGTTTCCTAGTGCCGGTTTGAAGTTCCTGCAGTTTTCACTGTAAAACCGAGTTTGAGCTAGTATCTCCCCATATATATGTATGGAGTAGAGTTTGCAACTGAAAAGAATCTTTGTGTTCCCAACAAGTTAGGTGAAGGACGGCTTTGACACACACTTATCGCTCAGAACTGAGCATGTGGAGAGACGTTCGTTCATCTAGCACAAAGGGAAAGGGTTGCAGGAGAAACTTCTACTCTGGTGTCTCACTCTGTTTCCTAGTGCCGGTTTGAAGTTTCTGCAGTTTTCACTGTAAAACCGAGTTGGAGCTAGTACCTCCCCATATATATTTATGGAGTGGAGTTTGCAACTGAAAAGAAACTTTGTGTTCCCAACAAGCTAGGTGAAGGACGGCTTTCACACACACTTATCTCTCAGAACTGAGCATGTGGAGAGACGTTCGTTCATCTAGCACAAATGGAACGGGTTGCAGGAGAAACTTTTACTCTGGTTTCTCAGTCTGTTTCCTAGTGCCGGTTTGAAGTTCCTGCAGTTTTCACTGTAAAACCGATTTGGAGCTAGTACCTCAACATATATATGTATGGAGTGGAGTTTGCAACTGAAAAGAAACTTTGTGTTCCCAACAAGCTAGGGGAAGGACGGCTTTCACACACACTTATCTCTCAGAACTGAGCATGTGGAGAGACGTTCGTTCATCTAGCACAAATGGAACGGGTTGCAGGAGAAACTTTAACTCTGGTTTCTCAGTCTGTTTCCTAGTGCCGGTTTGAAGTTCCTGCAGTTTTCACTGTAAAACCGAGTTGGAGCTAGTACCTCCCCATATATATGTATGGAGTGGAGTTTGCAACTGAAAAGAAACTTTGTGTTCCCAACAAGCTAGGTGAAGGACGGCTATCACACACACTTATCTCTCAGACCTGAGCATGTGGAGAGACTTTCGTTCATCTAGCACAAAGGGAATGGGTTGCAGGAGAAACTTTTACTCTGGTTTCTCAGTCTGTTTCCTAGTGCCGGTTTGAAATTCCTGCAGTTTTCATTTTAAAACCGAGTTGGAGCCTGTACCTCCCCATATATATGTATGGAGTGGCGTTTGCAACTGAAAAGAAACTTTGTGTTCCCAACAAGCTAGGTGAAGGACGGCTTTCACACACACTTATCTCTCAGAATTGAGCATGTGGAGAGACGTTCCTTCATCTAGCACAAGGGGAACGGGTTGCAGGAGAAACTTTTACTCTGGTTTCTCAGACTGTTTCCTATTGCCGGTTTGAAGTTCTTGCAGTTATCACTGTTAAAAAAGGTGGAGCTAGTACCTCCCCATATATATGTATGGAGTGGAGTTTGCAACTGAAAAGAAACTTTGTGTTCCCAACAAGCTAGGTGAAGTACGGCTTTCACACACACTTATCTCTCAGAAATGAGCATGTGGAGAGACGTTCGTTCATCTAGCACAAAGGGAACGGGTGGCAGGAGAAACTTTTACTCTGGTTTCTCAGTCTGTTTCCTAGTGCCGGTTTGAAGTTCCTGCAGTTTTCACTGTAAAACGGAGTTGGAGCTAGTACCTCCCCATATATATGTATGGAGTGGAGTTTGCAACTGAAAAGAAACTTTGTGTTCCCAACAAGCTAGGTGAAGGACGGCTTTCACACACACTTATCTCTCAGAACTGAGCATGTGGAGAGACGTTTGTTCATCTAGCACAAAGGGAACGGGTTGCAGGAGAAAATTTTACTCTGGTTTCTCAGTCTGTTTCCTAGTGCCGGTTTGAAGTTCCTGCAGTTTTCACTGTAAAACCGAGTTGGAGCTAGTACCTCCCCATATATATGTATGGAGTGGAGTTTGTAACTGAAAAGAAACTTTGTGTTCCCAACAAGCTAGGTGAACGACGGCTTTCACACACACTTATCTCTCAGAACTGAGCATGTGGAGAGACGTTCGTTCATCTAGCACAAAGGGAACGGGTTGCAGGAGAAACTTTTACTCTGGTTTCTCAGTCTGTTTCCTAGTGCCGGTTTGAAGTTCCTGCAGTTTTCACTGTAAAACCGAGTTGGAGCTAGTACCTCCCCATATATTTGTATGGAGTGGAGTTTGCAACTGAAAAGAAACTTTGTGTTCCAAACAAGCTAGGTGAAGGACGGCTTTGACACACACTTATCTCTCAGAACTGAGCATGTGGAGAGACGTTCGTTCATCTAGCACAAAGGGAACGGGTTGGAGGAGAAACTTCTACTCTGGTGTCTCAGTCTGTTTCCCAGTGCCGGTTTGAAGTTCCTGCAGTTTTCACTGTAAAACCGAGTTGGAGCTAGTACCTACCCATATATATGTATGGAATAGAGTTTGCAACTGAAAAGAAACTTTGTGTTCCCAACAAGCTAGGTGAAGGACGGCTTTCACACACACTTATCTCTCAGAACTTACCATTTGGAGAGCCGTACGTTCATCTAGCACAAAGGGAACGGGTTGCAGGAGAAACATTTACTCTGGTTTCTCAGTCTGTTTCCTAGTGCCGTTTGAATTTCCTGCAGTTTTCACTGTAAAACCGAGTTGGAGCTAGTACCCCCCATATATATGTATGGAGTGGAGTTTGCAACTGGAAAGAAACTTTGTGTTCCCCACAAGCTAGGTGAAGGACGGCTTTCACACACACTTATCTCTCAGAACTGAGCATGTGGAGAGACGTTCGTTCATCTAGCACAAAGGGAACGGTTGCAGGAGAAACTTTTACTCTGGTTTCTCAGTCTGTTTCCTAGTGCCGGTTTGAAATTCCTGCAGTTTTCACTTTAAAACCGAGTTGGAGCCTGTACCTCCCCATATATATGTATGGAGTGGAGTTTGCAACTGAAAAGAAACTTTGTGTTCCCAACAAGCTAGTTGAAGGACGGCTTTCACACACACTTATCTCTCAGAATTGAGCATGTGGAGAGACGTTCCTTCATCTAGCACAAGGGGAACGGGTTGCAGGAGAAACTTTTACTCTGGTTTCTCAGTCTGTTTCCTACTGCCGGTTTGAAGTTCTTGCAGTTTTCACTGTAAAACCGAGTTGGAGATAGTACCTCCCCATAGATATTTATGGAGTGGAGTTTGCAACTGAAAAGAAACTTTGTCTTTCCAACAAGCTAGGTGAAGGACGGCATTCACACACACTTATCTCTCAGAACTGAGCATGTGGAGAGACGTTCGTTCATCTAGCACAAAGGGAACGGGTGGCAGGAGAAACTTTTACTCTGGTTTCTCAGTCTGTTTCCTAGTGCCGGTTTGAAGTTCCTGCAGTTTTCACTGTAAAACGGAGTTGGAGCTAGTACCTCCCCATATATATGTATGTAGTGGAGTTTGCAACTGAAAAGAAACTTTGTGTTCCCAAAAAGCTAGGTGAAGGACGGCTTTCACACACACTTATCCCTCAGAACTTACCATTTGGAGAGACGTTCGTTCATCTAGCACAAAGGGAACGGGTTGCAGGAGAAACATTTACTCTGGTTTCTCAGTCTGTTTCCTAGTGCCGGTTTGTGTTTCCTGCAGTTTTCACTGTAAAACCGAGTTGGAGCTAGTACCTCCCCATATATATGTATGGAGTGGAGTTTGCAACTGAAAAGAAACTTTGTGTTCCCAACAAGCTAGGTGAAGGACGGCTTTCACACACACTTATTTCTCAGAACTGAGCATGTGGAGAGACGTTCGTTCATCTAGCACAAAGGGAACGGTTTGCAGGAGAAACTTTTACTCTGGTTTCTCAGTCTGTTTCCTAGTGCCGGTTTGAAGTTCCTGCAGTTTTCACTGTAAAACCGAGTTGGAGCTAGTACCTCCCCATATATATGTATGGAGTGGAGTTTGCAACTGAAAAGAATCTTTGTGTTCCCAACAAGCTAGGTGAAGGACGGCTTTGACACACACTTATCGCTCAGAACTGAGCATGTGGAGAGACGTTCGTTCATCTATCACAAAGGGAAAGGGTTGCAGGAGAAACTTCTACTCTGGTGTCTCAGTCTGTTACCTAGTGCCGGTTTGAAGTTCCTGCAGTTTTCACTGTAAAACCGAGTTGGAGCTAGTACCTCCCCATATATATTTATGGAGTGGAGTTTGCAACTGAAAAGAAACTTTGTGTTCCCAACAAGCTAGTTGAAGGACGGCTTTCACACACACTTATCTCTCAGAACTGAGCATGTGGAGAGACGTTCGTTCATCTAGCTCAAATGGAACGGGTTGCAGGAGAAACTTTTACTCTGGTTTCTCAGTCTGTTTCCTAGTGCCGGTTTGAAGTTCCTGCAGTTTTCACTGTAAAACCGATTTGGAGCTAGTACCTCCCCATATATATGTATGGAGTGCAGTTTGAAACTGAAAAGAAACTTTGTGTTCCCAACAAGCTAGGTGAAGGACGGCTTTCACACACACTTATCTTTCAGAACTGAGCATGTGGATAGACGTTCGTTCATCTAGCACAAATGGAACGGGTTGCAGGAGAAACTTTAACTCTGGTTTCTCAGTCTGTTTCCTAGTGCCGGTTTGAAGTTCCTGCAGTTTTCACTGTAAAACCGAGTTGGAGCTAGTACCTCCCCATATATATGTATGGAGTGGAGTTTGCAACTGAAAAGAAACTTTGTGCTCCCAACAAGCTAGGTGAAGGACGGCTTTCACACACACTTATCTCTCAGAAATTAGCATGTGGAGAGACGTTCGTTTATCAAGCACAAAGGGTACGGGTTGCAGGAGAAACTTTTACTCTGGTTTCTCAGTCTGTTTCCTAGTGCCGGTTTGAAGTTCCTGCAGTTTTCACTGTAAAACCGAGTTGGAGCTAGTACCTCCCCATATATATGTATGGAGTGGAGTTTGCAACTGAAAAGAAACTTTGTGTTCCCAACAAGCTATGTGAAGGACGGCTTTCACACACACTTATCTCTCAGAACTGAGCATGTGGAGAGACGTTCGTTCATCTAGCACAAAGGGAACGAGTTGCAGGAGAAACTTTTACTGTGGTTTCTCAGTCTGTTTCCTAGTGCCGGTTTGAAATTCCTGCAGTTTTCACTGTAAAACCGAGTTGGAGATAGTACCTCCCCATATATATGTATGGAGTGGAGTTTGCAACTGAAAAGAAACTTTGTGTTCCCAACAAGCTAGGTGAAGGACGGCTTTCACACACACTTATCTCTCAGAACTGAGCATGTGGAGAGACGTTCGTTCATCTAGCACAAAGGGAACGGGTTGCAGGAGAAACTTTTACTCTGGTTTCTCAGTCTGTTTCCTAGTGCCGGTTTGAAGTTCCTGCAGTTTTCACTGTAAAACCGAGTTTGAGCTAGTATCTCCCCATATATATGTATGGAGTAGAGTTTGCAACTGAAAAGAATCTTTGTGTTCCCAACAAGCTAGGTGAAGGACGGCTTTGACACACACTTATCGCTCAGAACTGAGCATGTGGAGAGACGTTCGTTCATCTAGCACAAAGGGAAAGGGTTGCAGGAGAAACTTCTACTCTGGTGTCTCAGTCTGTTTCCTAGTGCCGGTTTGAAGTTTCTGCAGTTTTCACTGTAAAACCGAGTTGGAGCTAGTACCTCCCCATATATATTTATGGAGTGGAGTTTGCAACTGAAAAGAAACTTTGTGTTCCCAACAAGCTAGGTGAAGGACGGCTTTCACACACACTTATCTCTCAGAACTGAGCATGTGGAGAGACGTTCGTTCATCTAGCACAAATGGAACGGGTTGCAGGAGAAACTTTTACTCTGGTTTCTCAGTCTGTTTCCTAGTGCCGGTTTGAAGTTCCTGCAGTTTTCACTGTAAAACCGATTTGGAGCTAGTACCTCCCCATATATATGTATGGAGTGGAGTTTGCAACTGAAAAGAAACTTTGTGTTCCCAACAAGCTAGGTGAAGGACGGCTTTCACACACACTTATCTCTCAGAACTGAGCATGTGGAGAGACGTTCGTTCATCTAGCACAAATGGAACGGGTTGCAGGAGAAACTTTAACTCTGGTTTCTCAGTCTGTTTCCTAGTGCCGGTTTGAAGTTCCTGCAGTTTTCACTGTAAAACCGATTTGGAGCTAGTACCTCCCCATATATATGTATGGAGTGGAGTTTGCAACTGAAAAGAAACTTTGTGTTCCCAACAAGCTAGGTGAAGGGCGGCTATCACACACACTTATCTCTCAGACCTGAGCATGTGGAGAGACGTTCGTTCATCTAGCACAAAGGGAACGGGTTGCAGGAGAAACTTTTACTCTGGTTTCTCAGTCTGTTTCCTAGTGCCGGTTTGAAGTTCCTGCAGTTTTCACTGTAAAACCGAGTTGGAGCTAGTACCTCCCCATATATATGTATGGAGTGGAGTTTGCAACTTAAAAGAAACTTTGTGTTCCAAACAAGCTAGGTGAAGGACGGCTTTGACACACACTTATCTCTCAGAACTGAGCATGTGGAGAGACGTTCGTTCATCTAGCACAAAGGGAACGGGTTGCAGGAGAAACTTTTACTCTGGTGTCTCAGTCTGTTTCCCAGTGCCAGTTTGAAGTTCCTGCAGTTTTCACTGTAAAACCGAGTTGGAGCTAGTACCTACCCATATATATGTATGGAATAGAGTTTGCAACTGAAAAGAAACTTTGTGTTCCCAACAAGCTAGGTGAAGGACGGCTTTCACACACACTTATCTCTCAGAACTTACCATTTGGAGAGCCGTACGTTCATCTAGCACAAAGGGAACGGGTTGCAGGAGAAACATTTACTCTGGTTTCTCAGTCTGTTTCCTAGTGCCGTTTGAATTTCCTGCAGTTTTCACTGTAAAACCGAGTTGGAGCTAGTACCCCCCATATATATGTATGGAGTGGAGTTTGCAACTGGAAAGAAACTTTGTGTTCCCCACAAGCTAGGTGAAGGACGGCTTTCACACACACTTATCTCTCAGAACTGAGCATGTGGAGAGACGTTCGTTCATCTAGCACAAAGGGAACGGGTTGCAGGAGAAACTTTTACTCTGGTTTCTCAGTCTGTTTCCTAGTGCCGGTTTGAAATTCCTGCAGTTTTCACTGTCAAACCGAGTTGGAGCCTGTACCTCCCCATATATATGTATGGAGTGGAGTTTGCAACTGAAAAGAAACTTTGTGTTCCCAACAAGCTAGTTGAAGGACGGCTTTCACACACACTTATCTCTCAGAATTGAGCATGTGGAGAGACGTTCCTTCATCTAGCACAAGGGGAACGGGTTGCAGGAGAAACTTTTACTCTGGTTTCTCAGTCTGTTTCCTACTGCCGGTTTGAAGTTCTTGCAGTTTTCACTGTAAAACCGAGTTGGAGATAGTACCTCCCCATATATATTTATGGAGTGGAGTTTGCAACTGAAAAGAAACTTTGTCTTTCCAACAAGCTAGGTGAAGGACGGCATTCACACACACTTATCTCTCAGAACTGAGCATGTGGAGAGACGTTCGTTCATCTAGCACAAAGGGAACGGGTGGCAGGAGAAACATTTACTCTGGTTTCTCAGTCTGTTTCCTAGTGCCGGTTTGAAGTTCCTGCAGTTTTCACTGTAAAACCGATATGGAGCTAGTTCCTCCCCATATATATGTATGGAGTGGAGTTTGCAACTGAAAAGAAACTTTGTGTTCCCAACAAGCTAGGTGAAGGACGGCTTTCACACACACTTATCTCTCAGAACTGAGCATGTGGAGAGACGTTCGTTCATCTAGCACAAAGGGAACGGGTTGCAGGAGAAACATTTACTCTGGTTTCTCAGTCTGTTTCCTAGTGCCGGTTTGTGTTTCCTGCAGTTTTCACTGTAAAACCGAGTTGGAGCTAGTACCTCCCCATATATATGTATGGAGTGGAGTTTGCAACTGAAAAGAAACTTTGTGTTCCCAACAAGCTAGGTGAAGGACGGCTTTCACACACACTTATTTCTCAGAACTGAGCATGTGGAGAGACGTTCGTTCATCTAGCACAAAGGGAACGGTTTGCAGGAGAAACTTTTACTCTGGTTTCTCAGTCTGTTTCCTAGTGCCGGTTTGAAGTTCCTGCAGTTTTCACTTTAAAACCGAGTTGGAGCCTGTACCTCCCCATATATATGTATGGAG
The DNA here is from genome assembly GCF_036321535.1 of Camelus dromedarius. Taxonomy (NCBI): domain Eukaryota; kingdom Metazoa; phylum Chordata; class Mammalia; order Artiodactyla; family Camelidae; genus Camelus; species Camelus dromedarius. The sequence continues at coordinate 574,524 of NW_026989774.1, forward strand.
TGGAGTTTGCAACTGAAAAGAAACTTTGTGTTCCCAACAAGCTAGGTGAAGGACGGCTTTCACACACACTTATCTCTCAGAATTGAGCATGTGGAGAGACGTTCCTTCATCTAGCACAAGGGGAACGGTTTGCAGGAGAAACTTTTACTCTGGTTTCTCAGTCTGTTTCCTATTGCCTGTTTGAAGTTCTTGCAGTTTTCACTGTAAAACCGAGTTGGAGCTTGTACCACCCCATATATATGTATGGAGTGGAGTTTACAACTGAAAAGAAACTTTGTGTTCCCAACAAGCTAGGTGAAGGACGGCTTTCACACACACTTATCTCTCAGAAATGAGCATGTGGAGAGACGTTCGTTCATCTAGCACAAAGGGAACGGGTGGCAGGAGAAACTTTTACTCTGGTTTCTCAGTCTGTTTCCTAGTGCCGGTTTGAAGTTCCTGCAGTTTTCACTGTAAAACCGTGTTGGAGCTAGTACCTCCCCATATATATGTATGGAGTGGAGTTTGCAACTGAAAAGAAACTTTGTGTTCCCAACAAGCTAGGTGAAGGACGGCTTTCACACACACTTATCTCTCAGAACTGAGCATGTGGAGAGACGTTTGTTCATCTAGCACAAAGGGAACGGGTTGCAGGAGAAACTTTTACTCTGGTTTCTCAGTCTGTTTCCTAGTGCCGGTTTGAAGTTCCTGCAGTTTTCACTGTAAAACCGAGTTGGAGCTAGTACCTCCCCATATATATGTATGGAGTTGAGTTTGCAACTGAAAAGAAACTTTGAGTTCCCAACAAGCTAGGTGAACGACGGCTTTCACACACACTTATCTCTCAGAACTGAGCATGTGGAGAGACGTTCGTTCATCTAGCACAAAGGGAACGGGTTGCAGGAGAAACTTTTACTCTGGTTTCTCAGTCTGTTTCCTAGTGCCGGTTTGAAGTTCCTGCAGTTTTCACTGTAAAACCGAGTTGGAGCTAGTACCTCCCCATATATATGTATGTAGTGGAGTTTGCAACTGAAAAGAAACTTTGTGATCCTAAAAAGCTAGGTGAAGGACGGCTTTCACACACACTTATCTCTCAGAACTTACCATTTGGAGAGACGTTCGTTCATCTAGCACAAAGGGAACGGGTTACAGGAGAAACATTTACTCTGGTTTCTCAGTCTGTTTCCTAGTGCCGGTTTGAAGTTCCTGCAGTTTTCACTGTAAAACCGAGTTGGAGCTAGTACCTCCCCATATATATGTATGGAGTGGAGTTTGCAACTGAAAAGAAACTTTGTGTTCCCAACAAGCTAGGTGAAGGACGGCTTTCACACACACTTATCTCTCAGACCTGAGCATGTGGAGAGACTTTCGTTCATCTAGCACAAAGGGAATGGGTTCAGGAGAAACTTTTACTCTGGTTTCTCAGTCTGTTTCCTAGTGCCGGTTTGAAATTCCTGCAGTTTTCATTTTAAAACCGAGTTGGAGCCTGTACCTCCCCATATATATGTATGGAGTGGCGTTTGCAACTGAAAAGAAACTTTGTGTTCCCAACAAGCTAGGTGAAGGACGGCTTTCACACACACTTATCTCTCAGAATTGAGCATGTGGAGAGACGTTCCTTCATCTAGCACAAGGGGAACGGGTTGCAGGAGAAACTTTTACTCTGGTTTCTCAGACTGTTTCCTATTTCCGGTTTGAAGTTCTTGCAGTTATCACTGTTAAACCGAGGTGGAGCTAGTACCTCCCCATATATATGTATGGATTGGAGTTTGCAACTGAAAAGAAACTTTGTGTTCCCAACAAGCTAGGTGAAGGACGGGTTTCACACACACTTATCTCTCAGAAATGAGCATGTGGAGAGACGTTAGTTCATCTAGCACAAAGGGAACGGGTGGCAGGAGAAACTTTTACTCTGGTTTCTCAGTCTGTTTCCTAGTGCCGGTTTGAAGTTCCTGCAGTTTTCACTGTAAAACCGAGTTGGAGCTAGAACCTACCCATATATATGTATGGAGTGGAGTTTGCAACTGAAAAGAAACTTTGTGTTCCCAACAAGCTAGGTGAAGGACGGCTTTCACACACACTTATCTCTCAGAACTGAGCATGTGGAGAGACGTTTGTTCATCTAGCACAAAGGGAACGGGTTGCAGGAGAAAATTTTACTCTGGTTTCTCAGTCTGTTTCCTAGTGCCGGTTTGAAGTTCCTGCAGTTTTCACTTTAAAACCGAGTTGGAGCCTGTACCTCCCCATATATATGTATGGAGTGGAGTTTGCAACTGAAAAGAAACTTTGTGTTCCCAACAAGCTAGGTGAAGGACGGCTTTCACACACACTTATCTCTCAGAATTGAGCATGTGGAGAGACGTTCCTTCATCTAGCACAAGGGGAACGGTTTGCAGGAGAAACTTTTACTCTGGTTTCTCAGTCTGTTTCCTATTGCCTGTTTGAAGTTCTTGCAGTTTTCACTGTAAAACCGAGTTGGAGCTTGTACCACCCCATATATATGTATGGAGTGGAGTTTACAACTGAAAAGAAACTTTGTGTTCCCAACAAGCTAGGTGAAGGACGGCTTTCACACACACTTATCTCTCAGAAATGAGCATGTGGAGAGACGTTCGTTCATCTAGCACAAAGGGAACGGGTGGCAGGAGAAACTTTTACTCTGGTTTCTCAGTCTGTTTCCTAGTGCCGGTTTGAAGTTCCTGCAGTTTTCACTGTAAAACCGTGTTGGAGCTAGTACCTCCCCATATATATGTATGGAGTGGAGTTTGCAACTGAAAAGAAACTTTGTGTTCCCAACAAGCTAGGTGAAGGACGGCTTTCACACACACTTATCTCTCAGAACTGAGCATGTGGAGAGACGTTTGTTCATCTAGCACAAAGGGAACGGGTTGCAGGAGAAACTTTTACTCTGGTTTCTCAGTCTGTTTCCTAGTGCCGGTTTGAAGTTCCTGCAGTTTTCACTGTAAAACCGAGTTGGAGCTAGTACCTCCCCATATATATGTATGGAGTTGAGTTTGCAACTGAAAAGAAACTTTGAGTTCCCAACAAGCTAGGTGAACGACGGCTTTCACACACACTTATCTCTCAGAACTGAGCATGTGGAGAGACGTTCGTTCATCTAGCACAAAGGGAACGGGTTGCAGGAGAAACTTTTACTCTGGTTTCTCAGTCTGTTTCCTAGTGCCGGTTTGAAGTTCCTGCAGTTTTCACTGTAAAACCGAGTTGGAGCTAGTACCTCCCCATATATATGTATGTAGTGGAGTTTGCAACTGAAAAGAAACTTTGTGATCCTAAAAAGCTAGGTGAAGGACGGCTTTCACACACACTTATCTCTCAGAACTTACCATTTGGAGAGACGTTCGTTCATCTAGCACAAAGGGAACGGGTTACAGGAGAAACATTTACTCTGGTTTCTCAGTCTGTTTCCTAGTGCCGGTTTGAAGTTCCTGCAGTTTTCACTGTAAAACCGAGTTGGAGCTAGTACCTCCCCATATATATGTATGGAGTGGAGTTTGCAACTGAAAAGAAACTTTGTGTTCCCAACAAGCTAGGTGAAGGACGGCTTTCACACACACTTATCTCTCAGACCTGAGCATGTGGAGAGACTTTCGTTCATCTAGCACAAAGGGAATGGGTTCAGGAGAAACTTTTACTCTGGTTTCTCAGTCTGTTTCCTAGTGCCGGTTTGAAATTCCTGCAGTTTTCATTTTAAAACCGAGTTGGAGCCTGTACCTCCCCATATATATGTATGGAGTGGCGTTTGCAACTGAAAAGAAACTTTGTGTTCCCAACAAGCTAGGTGAAGGACGGCTTTCACACACACTTATCTCTCAGAATTGAGCATGTGGAGAGACGTTCCTTCATCTAGCACAAGGGGAACGGGTTGCAGGAGAAACTTTTACTCTGGTTTCTCAGACTGTTTCCTATTTCCGGTTTGAAGTTCTTGCAGTTATCACTGTTAAACCGAGGTGGAGCTAGTACCTCCCCATATATATGTATGGATTGGAGTTTGCAACTGAAAAGAAACTTTGTGTTCCCAACAAGCTAGGTGAAGGACGGGTTTCACACACACTTATCTCTCAGAAATGAGCATGTGGAGAGACGTTAGTTCATCTAGCACAAAGGGAACGGGTGGCAGGAGAAACTTTTACTCTGGTTTCTCAGTCTGTTTCCTAGTGCCGGTTTGAAGTTCCTGCAGTTTTCACTGTAAAACCGAGTTGGAGCTAGAACCTACCCATATATATGTATGGAGTGGAGTTTGCAACTGAAAAGAAACTTTGTGTTCCCAACAAGCTAGGTGAAGGACGGCTTTCACACACACTTATCTCTCAGAACTGAGCATGTGGAGAGACGTTTGTTCATCTAGCACAAAGGGAACGGGTTGCAGGAGAAAATTTTACTCTGGTTTCTCAGTCTGTTTCCTAGTGCCGGTTTGAAGTTCCTGCAGTTTTCACTGTAAAACCGAGTTGGAGCTAGTACCTCCCCATATATATGTATGGATTGGAGTTTGTAACTGAAAAGAAACTTTGTGTTCCCAACAAGCTAGGTGAACGACGGCTTTCACACACACTTATCTCTCAGAACTGAGCATGTGGAGAGACGTTCGTTCATCTAGCACAAAGGGAACGGGTTGCAGGAGAAACTTTTACTCTGGTTTCTCAGTCTGTTTCCTATTACCGGTTTGAAGTTCTTGCAGTTTTCACTGTTAAACCGAGTTGGAGCTAGTACCTCCCCATATATATGTATGGAGTGGAGTTTGCAACTGAAAAGAAACTTTGTGTTCCGAACAAGCTAGGTGAAGGACGGCTTTCACACACACTTATCTCTCAGAACTGAGCATGTGGAGAGACGTTTGTTCATCTAGCACAAAGGGAACGGGTTGCAGGAGAAACTTTTACTCTGGGTTCTCAGTCTGTTTCCTAGTGCCGGTTTGAAGTTCCTGCAGTTTTCACTGTAAAACCGAGTTGGAGCTAGTACCTCCCCATATATATGTATGTAGTGGAGTTTGCAACTGAAAAGAAACTTTGTGTTCCCAACAAGCTAGGTGAAGGACGGCTTTCACACACACTTATCTCTCAGAACTGAGCATGTGGAGAGACGTTTGTTCATCTAGCACAAAGGGAACGGGTTGCAGGAGAAACTTTTACTCTGGTTTCTCAGTCTGTTTCCTAGTGCCGGTTTGAAGTTCCTGCAGTTTTCACTGTAAAACCGAGTTGGAGCTAGTACCTCCCCATATATATGTATGGAGTGGAGTTTGCAACTGAAAAGAAACTTTGTGTTCCCAACAAGCTAGGTGAAGGACGGCTTTCACACACACTTATCTCTCAGAAATGAGCAAGTGGAGAGACGTTCGTTCATCTAGCACAAAGGGAACGGGTTGCAGGAGAAACTTTTACTCTGGTTTCTCAGTCTGTTTCCTAGTGCCGGTTTGAAGTTCCTGCAGTTTTCACTGTAAAACGGAGTTGGAGCTTGTACCTCCCCATATATATGTATGTAGTGGAGTTTGCAACTGAAAAGAAACTTTGTGTTCCCAAAAAGTTAGGTGAAGGACGGCTTTCACACACACTTATCTCTCAGAACTTACCATTTGGAGAGACGTTCTTTCATCTAGCACAAAGGGAACGGGTTGCAGGAGAAACATTTACTCTGGTTTCTCAGTCTGTTTCCTAGTGCCGGTTTGAATTTCCTGCAGTTTTCACTGTAAAACCGAGTTGGAGCTAGTACCTCCCCATATATATGTATGTAGTGGAGTTTGCAACTGAAAAGAAACTTTGTGTTCCCAACAAGCTAGGTGAAGTACGGCTTTCACACACACATATCTCTCAGAACTGAGCATGTGGAGAGACTTTCGTTCATCTAGCACAAAGGGAACGGGTTGCAGGAGAAACTTTTACTCTGGTTTCTCAGTCTGTTTCCTAGTGCCGGTTTGAAATTCCTTTAGTTTTCACTTTAAAATCGAGTTGGAGCCTGTACCTCCCCATATATAAGTATGGAGTGGAGTTTGCAACTGAAAAGAAACTTTGTGTTCCCAACAAGATAGGTGAAGGATGGATTTCACACACACTTATCTCTCAGAATTGAGCATGTGGAGAGACGTTCCTTCATCTAGCACAAAGGGAACGGGTGGCAGGAGAAACTTTTACTCTGGTTTCTCAGTCTGTTTCCTAGTGCCGGTTTGAAGTTCCTGCAGTTTTCACTGTAAAACCGAGTTGGAGCTAGTACCTCCCCATATATATGTATGGAGTGGAGTTTGCAACTGAAAAGAAACTTTGTGTTCCCAACAAGCTAGGTGAAGGATGGATTTCACACACACTTATCTCTCAGAACTGAGCATGTGGAGAGACGTTCGTTCATCTAGAACAAAGGGAACGGATTGCAGAAGAAACTTTTCCTCTGGTTTCTCAGTCTGTTTCCTAGTGCCGGTTTGAAGTTCCTGCAGTTTTCACCGTAAAAAGGAGTTGGAGCTAGTACCTCCCCATATATATGTATGGAGTGGAGTTTGCAACTGAAAAGAAACTTTGTGTTCCCAACAAGCTAGGTGAAGGACGGCTTTCACACCCACTTATCTCTCAGAATTGAGCATGTGGAGAGACGTTCCTTCATCTAGCACAAGGGGAACGGGTTGCAGGAGAAACTTTTACTCTGGTTTCTCAGTCTGTTTCCTAGTGCCGGTTTGAAATTCCTTTAGTTTTCACTTTAAAATCGAGTTGGAGCCTGTACCTCCCCATATATATGTATGGAGTGGAGTTTGCAACTGAAAAGAAACTTTGTGTTCCCAACAATCTAGGTGAAGGGTGGATTTCACACACACTTATCTCTCAGAACTGAGCATGTGGAGAGACGTTCCTTCATCTAGCACAAAGGGAACGGGTGGCAGGAGAAACTTTTACTCTGGTTTCTCAGTCTGTTTCCTAGTGCCGGTTTGAAGTTCCTGCAGTATTCACTGTAAAACCAAGTTGGAGCTAGTACCTCCCCATATATATGTATGGAGTGGAGTTTGCAACTGAAAAGAAACTTTGTGTTCCCAACAAGCTAGGTGAAGGACGGCTTTCACACACACTTATCTCTCAGAACTGAGCATGTGGAGAGACGTTTGTTCATCTAGCACAAAGGGAACGGGTTGCAGGAGAAACTTTTACTCTGGTTTCTCAGTCTGTTTCCTAGTGCCGGTTTGATGTTCCTGCAGTTTTCACTGTAAAACCGAGTTGGAGCTAGTACCTCCCCATATATATGTATGGAGTGGAGTTTGCAACTGAAAAGAAACTTTGTGTTCCCAACAAGCTAGGTGAAGGACGGCTTTCACACACACATATCTCTCAGAACTGAGCATGTGGAGAGACGTTCGTTCATCTAGCACAAAGGGAACGGGTTGCAGGAGAAACTTTTACTCTGGTTTCTCAGTCTGTTTCCAAGTGCCGGTTTGAAATTCCTTTAGATTTCACTTTAAAATCGAGTTGGAGCCTGTACCTCCCCATGTATACGTATGGAGTGGAGTTTGCAACTGAAAAGAAACTTTGTGTTCCCAACAAGCTAGGTGAAGGATGGATTTCACACACACTTATCTCTCAGAACTGAGCATGTGGAGAGACTTTCGTTCATCTAGAACAAAGGGAACGGATTGCAGGAGAAACTTTTACTCTGGTTTCTCAGTCTGTTTCCTAGTGCCGGTTTGAAGTTCCTGCAGTTTTCACTGTAAAACGGAGTTGGAGCTAGTACCTCCCCATATATATGTATGGAGTGGAGTTTGCAACTGAAAAGAAACTTTGTGTTCCCAACAAGCTAGGTGAAGGACGGCTTTCACACCCACTTATCTCTCAGAATTGAGTATGTGGAGAGACGTTCCTTCATCTAGCACAAGGGGAACGGGTTGCAGGAGAAACTTTTACTCTGGTTTCTCAGTCTGTTTCCTAGTGCCGGTTTGAAATTCCTTTAGTTTTCACTTTAAAATCGAGTTGGAGCCTGTACCTCCCCATATATATGTATGGAGTGGAGTTTGCAACTGAAAAGAAACTTTGTGTTCCCAACAAGCTAGGTGAAGGATGGATTTCACACACACTTATCTCTCAGAACTGAGCATGTGGAGAGACTTTCCTTCATCTAGCACAAAGGGAACGGGTGGCAGGAGAAACTTTTACTCTGGTTTCTCAGTCTGTTTCCTAGTGCCGGTTTGAAGTTCCTGCAGTTTTCACTGTAAAACCGAGTTGGAGCTAGTACCTCCCCATATATATGTATGGAGTGGAGTTTGCAACTGAAAAGAAACTTTGTGTTCCCAACAAGCTAGGTGAAGGACGGCTTTCACACACACTTATCTCTCAGAACTGAGCATGTGGAGAGACGTTTGTTCATCTAGCACAAAGGGAACGGGTTGCAGGAGAAACTTTTACTCAGGTTTCTCAGCCTGTTTCCTAGTGCCGGTTTGAAGTTCCTGCAGTTTTCAGTGTAAAACCGAGTTGGAGCTAGTACCTCCCCATATATATGTATGGAGTGGTGTTTGAAACTGAAAAGAAACTTTGTGTTCCCAACAAGCTAGGTGAACGACGGCTTTCACACACACTTATCTCTCAGAACTGAGCATGTGGAGAGACGTTCCTTCATCTAGCACAAAGGGAACGGGTTGCAGGAGAAACTTTTACTCTGGTTTCTCAGTCTGTTTCCTAGTGCCGGTTTGAAGTTCCTGCAGTTTTCACTGTAAAACCGAGTTGGAGCTAGTACCTCCCCATATATATGTATGGAGTGGAGTTTGCAACTGAAAAGAAACTTTGTGTTCCCAACAAGCTAGGTGAAGGACGGCTTTCACACACACTTATCGCTCAGAACTGAGCATGTGGAGAGACGTTCGTTTATCAAGCACAAAGGGAACGGGTTGCAGGAGAAACTATTACTCTGGTTTCTCAGTCTGTTTCCTTGTGCCGGTTTGAAGTTCCTGCAGTTATCACTGTAAAACCGAATTGGAGATAGTACCTCCCCATATATATGTATGGAGTGGAGTTTGCAACTGAAAAGAAACTTTGTGTTCCCAACAAGCAAGGTGAAGGACGGCTTTCACACACATTTATCTCTCAGAACTGAGCATGTGGAGAGACGTTCGTTCATCTAGCACAAAGGGAACGGGTTGCAGGAGAAACGTTTACTTTGGTTTCTCAGTCTGTTTCCTAGTGCCGGTTTGAAGTTCCTGCAGTTTTCACTGTAAAACCGAGTTGGAGCTAGTACCTTCCCATATATATGTATGGAGTGGAGTTTGCAACTGAAAAGAAACTTTGTGTTCCCAACAAGCTAGGTGAAGGACGGCTTTCACACACACTTATCTCTCAGAACTGAGCATGTGGAGAGACGTTTGTTCATCTAGCACAAAGGGAACGGGTTGCAGGAGAAACTTTTACTCTGGTTTCTCAGTCTGTTTCCTAGTGCCGGTTTGAAGTTCCTGCAGTTTTCACTGTAAAACCGAGTTGGAGCTAGTACCTCCCCATATATATGTATGGAGTGGAGTTTGCAACTGAAAAGAAACTTTGTGTTCCCAACAAGCTAGGTGAAGGACGGCTTTCACACAAACTTATCTCTCAGAAATGAGCATGTGGAGAGACGTTCGTTCATCTAGCACAAAGGGAACGGGTTGCAGGAGAAACTTTTACTCTGGTTTCTCAGTCTGTTTCCTAGTGCCGGTTTGAAGTTCCTGCAGTTTTCACTGTAAAACGGAGTTGGAGCTAGTACCTCCCCATATATATGTATGTAGTGGAGTTTGCAACTGAAAAGAAACTTTGTGTTCCCAACAAGCTAGGTGAAGGACGGCTTTCACACACACATATCTCTCAGAACTGAGCATGTGGAGAGACGTTCGTTCATCTAGCACAAAGGGAACGGGTTGCAGGAGAAACTTTTACTCTGGTTTCTCAGTCTGTTTCCAAGTGCCGGTTTGAAATTCCTTTAGATTTCACTTTAAAATCGAGTTGGAGCCTGTACCTCCCCATGTATACGTATGGAGTGGAGTTTGCAACTGAAAAGAAACTTTGTGTTCCCAACAAGCTAGGTGAAGGATGGATTTCACACACACTTATCTCTCAGAACTGAGCATGTGGAGAGACGTTCCTTCATCTAGCACAAAGGGAACGGGTGGCAGGAGAAACTTTTACTCTGGTTTCTCAGTCTGTTTCCTAGTGCCGGTTTGAAGTTCCTGCAGTTTTCACTGTAAAACCGAGTTGGAGCTAGTACCTCCCCATATATATGTATGGAGTGGAGTTTGCAACTGAAAAGAAACTTTGTGTTCCCAACAAGCTAGGTGAAGGATGGATTTCACACACACTTATCTCTCAGAACTGAGCATGTGGAGAGACTTTCGTTCATCTAGAACAAAGGGAACGGATTGCAGGAGAAACTTTTACTCTGGTTTCTCAGTCTGTTTCCTAGTGCCGGTTTGAAGTTCCTGCAGTTTTCACTGTAAAACGGAGTTGGAGCTAGTACCTCCCCATATATATGTATGGAGTGGAGTTTGCAACTGAAAAGAAACTTTGTGTTCCCAACAAGCTAGGTGAAGGACGGCTTTCACACCCACTTATCTCTCAGAATTGAGTATGTGGAGAGACTTTCCTTCATCTAGCACAAGGGGAACGGGTTGCAGGAGAAACTTTTACTCTGGTTTCTCAGTCTGTTTCCTAGTGCCGGTTTGAAATTCCTTTAGTTTTCACTTTAAAATCGAGTTGGAGCCTGTACCTCCCCATATATATGTATGGAGTGGAGTTTGCAACTGAAAAGAAACTTTGTGTTCCCAACAAGCTAGGTGAAGGATGGATTTCACACACACTTATCTCTCAGAACTGAGCATGTGGAGAGACTTTCCTTCATCTAGCACAAAGGGAACGGGTGGCAGGAGAAACTTTTACTCTGGTTTCTCAGTCTGTTTCCTAGTGCCGGTTTGAAGTTCCTGCAGTTTTCACTGTAAAACCGAGTTGGAGCTAGTACCTCCCCATATATATGTATGGAGTGGAGTTTGCAACTGAAAAGAAACTTTGTGTTCCCAACAAGCTAGGTGAAGGACGGCTTTCACACACACTTATCTCTCAGAACTGAGCATGTGGAGAGACGTTTGTTCATCTAGCACAAAGGGAACGGGTTGCAGGAGAAACTTTTACTCAGGTTTCTCAGCCTGTTTCCTAGTGCCGGTTTGAAGTTCCTGCAGTTTTCAGTGTAAAACCGAGTTGGAGCTAGTACCTCCCCATATATATGTATGGAGTGGTGTTTGAAACTGAAAAGAAACTTTGTGTTCCCAACAAGCTAGGTGAACGACGGCTTTCACACACACTTATCTCTCAGAACTGAGCATGTGGAGAGACGTTCCTTCATCTAGCACAAAGGGAACGGGTTGCAGGAGAAACTTTTACTCTGGTTTCTCAGTCTGTTTCCTAGTGCCGGTTTGAAGTTCCTGCAGTTTTCACTGTAAAACCGAGTTGGAGCTAGTACCTCCCCATATATATGTATGGAGTGGAGTTTGCAACTGAAAAGAAACTTTGTGTTCCCAACAAGCTAGGTGAAGGACGGCTTTCACACACACTTATCGCTCAGAACTGAGCATGTGGAGAGACGTTCGTTTATCAAGCACAAAGGGAACGGGTTGCAGGAGAAACTATTACTCTGGTTTCTCAGTCTGTTTCCTTGTGCCGGTTTGAAGTTCCTGCAGTTATCACTGTAAAACCGAATTGGAGATAGTACCTCCCCATATATATGTATGGAGTGGAGTTTGCAACTGAAAAGAAACTTTGTGTTCCCAACAAGCAAGGTGAAGGACGGCTTTCACACACATTTATCTCTCAGAACTGAGCATGTGGAGAGACGTTCGTTCATCTAGCACAAAGGGAACGGGTTGCAGGAGAAACGTTTACTTTGGTTTCTCAGTCTGTTTCCTAGTGCCGGTTTGAAGTTCCTGCAGTTTTCACTGTAAAACCGAGTTGGAGCTAGTACCTTCCCATATATATGTATGGAGTGGAGTTTGCAACTGAAAAGAAACTTTGTGTTCCCAACAAGCTAGGTGAAGGACGGCTTTAACACACACTTATCTCTCAGAACTGAGCATGTGGAGAGACGTTCGTTCATCTAGCACAAAGGGAAAGGGTTGCAGGAGAAACTTCTACTCTGGTGTCTCAGTCTGTTTCCTAGTGCCGGTTTGAAGTTCCTGCAGTTTTCACTGTAAAACCGAGTTGGAGCTAGTACCTCCCCATATATATTTATGGAGTGGAGTTTGCAACTGAAAAGAAACTTTGTGTTCCCAACAAGCTAGGTGAAGGACGGCTTTCACACACACTTATCTCTCAGAACTGAGCATGTGGAGAGACGTTCGTTCATCTAGCACAAATGGAACGGGTTGCAGGAGAAACTTTTACTCTGGTTTCTCAGTCTGTTTCCTAGTGCCGGTTTGAAGTTCCTGCAGTTTTCACTGTAAAACCGATTTGGAGCTAGTACCTCCCCATATATATGTATGGAGTGGAGTTTGCAACTGAAAAGAAACTTTGTGTTCCCAACAAGCTAGGTGAAGGACGGCTTTCACACACACTTATCTCTCAGATCTGAGCATGTGGAGAGACGTTCGTTCATCTAGCACAAATGGAACGGGTTGCAGGAGAAACTTTTACTCTGGTTTCTCAGTCTGTTTCCTAGTGCCGGTTTGAAGTTCCTGCAGTTTTCACTGTAAAACCGTGTTGGAGCTAGTACCTCCCCATATATATGTATGGAGTGGAGTTTGCAACTGAAAAGAAACTTTGTGTTCCCAACATGCTAGGTGAATGACGGCTTTCACACACACTTATCTCTCATAATTGAGCATGTGGAGAAACGTTCGTTCATCTAGAACAATGGGAACGGTTTGCAGGAGAAACTTTAACTCTGGTTTCTCAGTCTGTTTCCTAGTGCCGGTTTGAAGTTCCTGCAGTTTTCACTGTAAAACCGAGTTGGAGCTAGTACCTCCCCATATATATGTATGGAGTGGAGTTTGCAACTGAAAAGAAACTTTGTGTTCCCAACAAGCTAGGTGAAGGACGGCTTTCACACACACTTATCTCTCAGAACTGAGCATGTGGAGAGACGTTCGTTCATCTAGCACAAAGGGAACGGGTTGCAGGAGAAACATTTACTCTGGTTTTTCAGTCTGTTTCCTAGTGCCGGTTTGAATTTCCTGCAGTTTTCACTGTAAAACCGAGTTGGAGCTAGTACCTCCCCATATATATGTATGGAGTGGAGTTTGCAACTGAAAAGAAACTTTGTGTTCCCAACAAGCTAGGTGAACGACGGCTTTCACACACACTTATCTCTCAGAACTGAGCATGTGGAGAGACGTTCGTTCATCTAGCACAAAGGGAACGGGTTGCAGGAGAAACTTTTACTCTGGTTTCTCAGTCTGTTTCCTAGTGCCGGTTTGAAAATCCTGCAGTTTTCACTTTGAAACCGAGTTGGAGCTAGTACCTCCCCATATATATGTATGGAGTGGAGTTTGCAACTGAAAAGAAACTTTGTGTTCCCAATAAGCTAGGTGAAGAATGGCTTTCACACACACTTATCTCTCAGAACTGAGCATGTGGAGAGACGTTCATTCATCTAGCACAATGGGAACGGTTTGCAGGAGAAACTTTTACTCTGGTTTCTCAGTCTGTTTCCTAGTGCCGGTTTGAAGTTCCTGCAGTTTTCACTGTAAAACCGAGTTGGAGCTAGTACCTCCCCATATATATGTATGGAGTGGAATTTGCAACTGAAAAGAAACTTTGTGTTCCCAACAAGCTAGGTGAAGGACGGCTTTCACACACACTTATCTCTCAGAATTGAGCATGTGGAGAGACGTTCCTTCATGTAGCACAAGGGGAACGGGTTGCAGGAGAAAATTATACTCTGGTTTCTCAGTCTGTTTCCTAGTGCCGGTTTGAAGTTCTTGCAGTTTTCACTGTAAAACCGAGTTGGAGCTAGTACCTCCCCATATATATGTATGGAGTGGAGTTTGCAACTGAAAAGAAACTTTGTGTTCCCAACAAGCTAGGTGAAGGACGGCTTTCACACACACTTATCTCTCAGAACTGAGTATGTGCAGAGACGTTCGTTCATCTAGCACAAAGGGAACGGGTGGCAGGAGAAACTTTTACTCTGGTTTCTCAGTCTGTTTCCTAGTGCCGGTTTGAAGTTCCTGCAGTTTTCACTGTAAAACCGAGTTGGAGCTTGTATCTCCCCATATATATGTATGGAGTGGAGTTTGCAACTGTAAAGAAACTTTGTGTTCCCAACAAGCTAGGTGAAGGACGGCTTTCACACACACTTATCTCTCAGAACTGAGCATGTGGAGAGACGTTCGTTCATCTAGCACAAAGGGAACGGGTTGCAGGGAAACTTTTACTCTGGTTTCTCAATCTGTTTCCTAGTGCCGGTTTGAAGTTCCTGCAGTTTTCACTGTAAAACCGAGTTGGAGATAGTACCTCCCCATATATATGTATGGAGTGGAGTTTGCAACTGAAAAGAAACTTTGTGTTCCCAACAAGCTAGGTGAAGGACGGCTTTCACACACACTTATCTCTCAGAACTGAGCATGTGGAGAGACGTTCGTTCATCTAGCACAAAGGGAACGGGTTGCAGGAGAAACATTTACTCTGGTTTTTCAGTCTGTTTCCTAGTGCCGGTTTGAATTTCCTGCAGTTTTCACTGTAAAACCGAGTTGGAGCTAGTACCTCCCCATATATATGTATGGAGTGGAGTTTGCAACTGAAAAGAAACTTTGTGTTCCCAACAAGCTAGGTGAACGACGGCTTTCACACACACTTATCTCTCAGAACTGAGCATGTGGAGAGACGTTCGTTCATCTAGCACAAAGGGAACGGGTTGCAGGAGAAACTTTTACTCTGGTTTCTCAGTCTGTTTCCTAGTGCCGGTTTGAAAATCCTGCAGTTTTCACTTTGAAACCGAGTTGGAGCTAGTACCTCCCCATATATATGTATGGAGTGGAGTTTGCAACTGAAAAGAAACTTTGTGTTCCCAATAAGCTAGGTGAAGAATGGCTTTCACACACACTTATCTCTCAGAACTGAGCATGTGGAGAGACGTTCATTCATCTAGCACAATGGGAACGGTTTGCAGGAGAAACTTTTACTCTGGTTTCTCAGTCTGTTTCCTAGTGCCGGTTTGAAGTTCCTGCAGTTTTCACTGTAAAACCGAGTTGGAGCTAGTACCTCCCCATATATATGTATGGAGTGGAATTTGCAACTGAAAAGAAACTTTGTGTTCCCAACAAGCTAGGTGAAGGACGGCTTTCACACACACTTATCTCTCAGAATTGAGCATGTGGAGAGAAGTTCCTTCATGTAGCACAAGGGGAACGGGTTGCAGGAGAAAATTATACTCTGGTTTCTCAGTCTGTTTCCTAGTGCCGGTTTGAAGTTCTTGCAATTTTCACTGTAAAACCGAGTTGGAGCTAGTACCTCCCCATATATATGTATGGAGTGGAGTTTGCAACTGAAAAGAAACTTTGTGTTCCCAACAAGCTAGGTGAAGGACGGCTTTCACACACACTTATCTCTCAGAACTGAGTATGTGCAGAGACGTTCGTTCATCTAGCACAAAGGGAACGGGTGGCAGGAGAAACTTTTACTCTGGTTTCTCAGTCTGTTTCCTAGTGCCGGTTTGAAGTTCCTGCAGTTTTCACTGTAAAACCGAGTTGGAGCTTGTATCTCCCCATATATATGTATGGAGTGGAGTTTGCAACTGTAAAGAAACTTTGTGTTCCCAACAAGCTAGGTGAAGGACGGCTTTCACACACACTTATCTCTCAGAACTGAGCATGTGGAGAGACGTTCGTTCATCTAGCACAAAGGGAACGGGTTGCAGGGAAACTTTTACTCTGGTTTCTCAATCTGTTTCCTAGTGCCGGTTTGAAGTTCCTGCAGTTTTCACTGTAAAACCGAGTTGGAGATAGTACCTCCCCATATATATGTATGGAGTGGAGTTTGCAACTGAAAAGAAACTTTGTGTTCCCAACAAGCTAGGTGAAGGACGGCTTTCACACACACTTATCTCTCAGAACTGAGCATGTGGAGAGACGTTCGTTCATCTAGCACAAAGGGAACGGGTTGCAGGAGAAACATTTACTCTGGTTTTTCAGTCTGTTTCCTAGTGCCGGTTTGAATTTCCTGCAGTTTTCACTGTAAAACCGAGTTGGAGCTAGTACCTCCCCATATATATGTATGGAGTGGAGTTTGCAACTGAAAAGAAACTTTGTGTTCCCAACAAGCTAGGTGAACGACGGCTTTCACACACACTTATCTCTCAGAACTGAGCATGTGGAGAGACGTTCGTTCATCTAGCACAAAGGGAACGGGTTGCAGGAGAAACTTTTACTCTGGTTTCTCAGTCTGTTTCCTAGTGCCGGTTTGAAAATCCTGCAGTTTTCACTTTGAAACCGAGTTGGAGCTAGTACCTCCCCATATATATGTATGGAGTGGAGTTTGCAACTGAAAAGAAACTTTGTGTTCCCAACAAGCTAGGTGAAGAATGGCTTTCACACACACTTATCTCTCAGAACTGAGCATGTGGAGAGACGTTCATTCATCTAGCACAATGGGAACGGTTTGCAGGAGAAACTTTTACTCTGGTTTCTCAGTCTGTTTCCTAGTGCCGGTTTGAAATTCCTGCAGTTTTCACTGTAAAAATTTCACTGTAATACCGAGTTGGAGCTAGTACCTCCCCATATATATGTATGGAGTGGAGTTTGCAACTGAAAAGAAACTTTGTGTTCCCAACAAGCTAGGTGAATGACGGCTTTCACACACAATTTTCTCTCAGAACTGAGCATGTGGAGAGACGTTCTTTCATCTAGAACAAAGGGAACGGTTTGCAGAAGAAACTTTTACTCTGGTTTCTCAGTCTGTTTCCTAGTGCCGGTTTGAAGTTCCTGCAGTTTTCACTGTCAAACCGAGTTGGAGCTAGTACCTCCCCATATATATGTATGGAGTGGAGTTTGCAAATGAAAAGAAACTTTGTGTTCCCAACAAGCTAGGTGAAGGACGGCTTTCACACACACTTATCTCTCATAACTGAGCATGAGGAGAGACGTTCGTTCATCTAGCACCAAGGAACGGGTGGCAGGAGAAACTTTTACTCTGGTTTCTCAGTCTGTTTCCTAGTGCCGGTTTGAAGATCCTGCAGTTTTCACTGTAAAACCGAGTTGGAGCTAGTACCTCCCTATATATATGTATGGAGTGGAGTTTGCAACTCAAAAGAAACTTTGTGTTCCCAACAAGCTAGGTGAAGGACGGCTTTCACACACACTTATCTCTCAGAACTGAGCATGTGGAGACACGTTCGTTCATCTAGCACAAAGGGAACGGGTTGCACGAGAAACTTTTACTCTTTTGTCTCAGTCTGTTTCCTAGTGCCGGTTTGATGTTCCTGCAGTTTTCACTGTAATACCGAGTTGGAGCTAGTACCACCCCATATATATGTATGGAGTGGAGTTTGCAAGTGAAAAGAAACTTTGTGTTCTCAACAAGCTAGGTGAAGGACGGCTTTCACACACACTTATCTCTCAGAACTGAGCATGTGGAGAAACGTTAGTTCATGTAGGACAATGGGAAATGTTTGCAGGAGAAACTTTAACTCTGGTTTCTCAGTCTGTTTCCTAGTGCCGGTTTGAAGTTCCTGCAGTTTTCACTGTAAAACCGAGTTGGAGCTAGTACCTCCCCATATATATGTATGGAGTGGAGTTTGCAACTGAAAAGAAACTTTGTGTTCCCAACAAGCTGGGTGAAGGACGGCTTTCACACACACTTATCTCTCAGAACTGAGCATGTGGAGAGACGTTCGTTTATCAAGCACAAAGGGAACGGGTTGCAGGAGAAACTTTTACTCTGGTTTCTTAGTCTGTTTCCTAGTGCCGGTTTGAAGTTCCTGCAGTTTTCACTGTAAAACCGAGTTGGAGATAGTACCTCCCCATATATATGCATGGAGTGGAGTTTGCAACTGAAAAGAAACTTTGTGTTCCCAACAAGCTAGGTGAAGGACGGCTTTCACACACACTTATCTCTCAGAACTGAGCATGTGGAGAGACGTTCGTTCATCTAGCACAAAGGGAACGGGTTGCAGGAGAAACTTTTACTCTGGTTTCTCAGTCTGTTTCCTAGTGCCGGTTTGAAGTTCCTGCAGTTTTCACTGTAAAACCGAGTTGGAGCTAGTACCTCCCCATATATATGTATGGAGTAGAGTTTGCAACTGAAAAGAATCTTTGTGTCCCCAACAAGCTAGGTGAAGAACGGCTTTAACACACACTTATCTCTCAGAACTGAGCATGTGGTGAGACGTTCGTTCATCTAGCACAAAGTGAAAGGGTTGCAGGAGAAACTTCTACTCTGGTGTCTCAGTCTGTTTCCTAGTGCCGGTTTGAAGTTCCTGCAGTTTTCACTGTAAAACCGAGTTGGAGCTAGTACCTCCCCATATATATTTATGGAGTGGAGTTTGCAACTGAAAAGAAACTTCGTGTTCCCAACAAGCTAGGTGAAGGACGGCTTTCACACACACTTATCTCTCAGAACTGAGCATGTGGAGAGACCTTCGTTCATCTAGCACAAATGGAACGGGTTGCAGGAGAAACTTTTACTCTGGTTTCTCAGTCTGTTTCCTAGTGCCGGTTTGAAGTTCCTGCAGTTTTCAATGTAAAACCGATTTGGAGCTAGTACCTCCCCATATATATGTATGGAGTGGAGTTTGCAACTGAAAAGAATCTTTGTGTTCCCAACAAGCTAGGTGAAGGACGGCTTTCACACACACTTATCTCTCAGAACTGAGCATGTGGAGAGAGGTTCGTTTATCAAGCACAAAGGGAACGGGTTGCAGGAGAAACTTTTACTCTGGTTTCTCAGTCTGTTTCCTAGTGCCGGTTTGAAGTTCCTGCAGTTATCACTGTAAAACCGAATTGGAGATAGTACCTCCCCATATATATGTATGGAGTGGAGTTTGCAAATGAAAAGAAACTTTGTGTTCCCAACAAGCAAGGTGAAGGACGGCTTTCACACACATTTATCTCTCAGAACTGAGCATGTGGAGAGACGTTCGTTCATCTAGCACAAAGGGAACGGGTTGCAGGAGAAACTTTTACTTTGGTTTCTCAGTCTGTTTCCTAGTGCCGGTTTGAAGTTCCTGCAGTTTTCACTGTAAAACGGAGTTGGAGCTAGTACCTCCCCATATATATGTATGGAGTGGAGTTTGCAACTGAAAAGAAACTTTGTGTTCCCAACATGCTAGGTGAAGGACGGCTTTCACACACAGTTATCTCTCAGAACTGAGCATGTGGAGAAACGTTAGTTCATGTAGGACAATGGGAAATGTTTGCAGGAGAAACTTTAACTCTGGTTTCTCAGTCTGTTTCCTAGTGCCGGTTTGAAGTTCCTGCAGTTTTCACTGTAAAACCGAGTTGGAGCTAGTACCTCCCCATATATATGTATGGAGTGGAGTTTGCAACTGAAAAGAAACTTTGTGTTCCCAACAAGCTAGGTGAAGGACGTCTTTCACACACACTTATCTCTCAGAAATTAGCATGTGGAGAGACGTTCGTTTATCAAGCACAAAGGGAACGGGTTGCAGGAGAAACTTTTACTCTGATTTCTCAGTCTGTTTCCTAGTGCCGGTTTGAAGTTCCTGCAGTTTTCACTGTAAAACCGAGTTGGAGATAGTACCTCCCCATATATATGTATGGAGTGGAGTTTGCAACTGAAAAGAAACTTTGTGTTCCCAACAAGCTAGGTGAAGGACGGCTTTCACAGACACTTATCTCTCAAAACTGAGCATGTGGAGAGACGTTCGTTCATCTAGCACAAAGGGAAAGGTTTGCAGGAGAAACTTCTACTCTGGTGTCTCAGTCTGTTTCCTAGTGCCGGTTTGAAGTTCCTGCAGTTTTCACTGTAAAACCGAGTTGGAGCTAGTACCTCCCCATATATATTTATGGAGTGGAGTTTGCAACTGAAAAGAAACTTTGTGTTCCCAACAAGCTAGGTGAAGGACGGCTTTCACACACACTTATCTCTCAGATCTGAGCATGTGGAGAGACGTTCGTTCATCTAGCACAAATGGAACGGGTTGCAGGAGAAACTTTTACTCTGGTTCCTCAGTCTGTTTCCTAGTGCCGGTTTGAAGTTCCTGCAGTTTGCACTGTAAAACCGTGTTGGAGCTAGTACCTCCCCATATATATGTATGGAGTGGAGTTTGCAACTGAAAAGAAACTTTGTGTTCCCAACATGCTAGGTGAAGGACGGGTTTCACACACACTTATCTCTCATAATTGAGCATGTGGAGAAACGTTCGTTCATCTAGAACAATGGGAACGGTTTGCAGGAGAAACTTAACTCTGGTTTCTCAGTCTGTTTCCTAGTGCCGGTTTGAAGTTCCTGCAGTTTTCACTATAAAACCGAGTTGGAGCTAGTACCTCCCCATATATATGTATGGAGTGGAGTTTGCAACTGAAAAGAAACTTTGTGTTCCCAACAAGCTAGGTGAAGGACGTCTTTCACACACACTTATCTCTCAGAAATTAGCATGTGGAGAGACGTTCGTTTATCAAGCACAAAGGGAACGGGTTGCAGGAGAAACTTTTACTCTGGTTTCTCAGTCTGTTTCCTAGTGCCGGTTTGAAGTTCCTGCAGTTTTCACTGTAAAACCGAGTTGGAGATAGTACCTCCCCATATATATGTATGGAGTGGAGTTTGCAACTGAAAAGAAACTTTGTGTTCCCAACAAGCTAGGTGAAGGACGGCTTTCACACACACTTATCTCTCAGAACTGAGCATGTGGAGAGACGTTCATTCATCTAGCACAAGGGGAACGGGTTGCAGGAGAAACTTTTACTCTGGTTTCTCAGTCTGTTTCCTAGTGCCGGTTTGAAATTCCTTTAGTTTTCACTTTAAAATCGAGTTGGAGCCTGTACCTCCCCATATATATGTATGGAGTGGAGTTTGCAACTGAAAAGAAACTTTGTGTTCCCAACAATCTAGGTGAAGGGTGGATTTCACACACACTTATCTCTCAGAACTGAGCATGTGGAGAGACGTTCCTTCATCTAGCACAAAGGGAACGGGTGGCAGGAGAAACTTTTACTCTGGTTTCTCAGTCTGTTTCCTAGTGCCGGTTTGAAGTTCCTGCAGTTTTCACTGTAAAACCGAGTTGGAGCTAGTACCTCCCCATATATATGTATGGAGTGGAGTTTGCAACTGAAAAGAAACTTTGTGTTCCCAACAAGCTAGGTGAAGGACGGCTTTCACACACACTTATCTCTCAGAACTGAGCATGTGGAGAGACGTTTGTTCATCTAGCACAAAGGGAACGGGTTGCAGGAGAAACTTTTACTCTGGTTTCTCAGTCTGTTTCCTAGTGCCGGTTTGAAGTTCCTGCAGTTTTCACTGTAAAACCGAGTTGGAGCTAGTACCTCCCCATATATATGTATGGAGTGGAGTTTGCAACTGAAAAGAAACTTTGTGTTCCCAACAAGCTAGGTGAAGGACGGCTTTCACACACACTTATCTCTCAGAACTGAGCATGTGGAGAGACGTTTGTTCATCTAGCACAAAGGGAACGGGTTGCAGGAGAAACTTTTACACTGGTTTCTCAGTCTGTTTCCTAGTGCCGGTTTGAAGTTCCTGCAGTTTTCACTGTAAAACTGAGTTGGAGCTAGTACCTCCCCATATATATGTATGGATTGGAGTTTGCAACTGAAAAGAAACTTTGTGTTCCCAACAAGCTAGGTGAAGGACGGCTTTCACACACACTTATCTCTCAGAAATGAGCATGTGGAGAGACGTTCGTTCATCTAGCACAAAGGGAACGGGTTGCAGGAGAAACTTTTACTCTGGTTTCTCAGTCTGTTTCCTAGTGCCGGTTTGAAGTTCCTGCAGTTTTCACTGTAAAACGGAGTTGGAGCTAGTACCTCCCCATATATATGTATGTAGTGGAGTTTGCAACTGAAAAGAAACTTTGTGTTCCCAACAAGCTAGGTGAACGACGGCTTTCACACACACATATCTCTCAGAACTGAGCATGTGGAGAGACGTTCGTTCATCTAGCACAAAGGTAACGGGTTGCAGGAGAAACTTTTACTCTGGTTTCTCAGACTGTTTCCTAGTGCCGGTTTGAAATTCCTTTAGTTTTCACTTTAAAATCGAGTTGGAGCCTGTACCTCCCCATATATACGTATGGAGTGGAGTTTGCAACTGAAAAGAAACTTTGTGTTCCCAACAAGCTAGGTGAAGGATGGATTTCACACACACTTATCTCTCAGAACTGAGCATGTGGAGAGACGTTCCTTCATCTAGCACAAAGGGAACGGGTGGCAGGAGAAACTTTTACTCTGGTTTCTCAGTCTGTTTCCTAGTGCCGGTTTGAAGTTCCTGCAGTTTTCACTGTAAAACCGAGTTGGAGCTAGTACCTCCCCATATATATGTATGGAGTGGAGTTTGCAACTGAAAAGAAACTTTGTGTTCCCAACAAGCTAGGTGAAGGATGGATTTCACACACACTTATCTCTCAGAACTGAGCATGTGGAGAGACTTTCGTTCATCTAGAACAAAGGGAACGGATTGCAGGAGAAACTTTTACTCTGGTTTCTCAGTCTGTTTCCTAGTGCCGGTTTGAAGTTCCTGCAGTTTTCACTGTAAAACGGAGTTGGAGCTAGTACCTCCCCATATATATGTATGGAGTGGAGTTTGCAACTGAAAAGAAACTTTGTGTTCCCAACAAGCTAGGTGAAGGACGGCTTTCACACCCACTTATCTCTCAGAATTGAGCATGTGGAGAGACGTTCCTTCATCTAGCACAAGGGGAACGGGTTGCAGGAGAAACTTTTACTCTGGTTTCTCAGTCTGTTTCCTAGTGCCGGTTTGAAATTCCTTTAGTTTTCACTTTAAAATCGAGTTGGAGCCTGTACCTCCCCATATATATGTATGGAGTGGAGTTTGCAACTGAAAAGAAACTTTGTGTTCCCAACAAGCTAGGTGAAGGATGGATTTCACACACACTTATCTCTCAGAACTGAGCATGTGGAGAGACTTTCCTTCATCTAGCACAAAGGGAACGGGTGGCAGGAGAAACTTTTACTCTGGTTTCTCAGTCTGTTTCCTAGTGCCGGTTTGAAGTTCCTGCAGTTTTCACTGTAAAACCGAGTTGGAGCTAGTACCTCCCCATATATATGTATGGAGTGGAGTTTGCAACTGAAAAGAAACTTTGTGTTCCCAACAAGCTAATTGAACGACGGCTTTCACACACACTTATCTCTCAGAACTGAGCATGTGGAGAGACTTTCGTTCATCTAGCACAAAGGGAACGGTTGCAGGAGAAACTTTTACTCTGGTTTCTCAGTCTGTTTCCAAGTGCCGGTTTGAAGTTCCTGCAGTTTTCACTGTAAAACCGAGTTGGAGCTAGTACCTCCCCATATATATGTATGGAGTGGAGTTTGCAACTGAAAAGAAACTTTGTGTTCCCAACAAGCTAGGTGAAGGACGGCTTTCACACACACTTATCTCTCAGAACTGAGCATGTGGAGAGACGTTAGTTCATCTAGCACAAAGGGAACGGGTTGCAGGAGAAACTTTTACTCAGGTTTCTCAGCCTGTTTCCTAGTGCCGGTTTGAAGTTCCTGCAGTTTTCAGTGTAAAACCGAGTTGGAGCTAGTACCTCCCCATATATATGTATGGAGTGGTGTTTGCAACTGAAAAGAAACTTTGTGTTCCCAACAAGCTAGGTGAACGACGGCTTTCACACACACTTATCTCTCAGAACTGAGCATGTGGAGAGACGTTCCTTCATCTAGCACAAAGGGAACGGGTTGCAGGAGAAACTTTTACTCTGGTTTCTCAGTCTGTTTCCTAGTGCCGGTTTGAAGTTCCTGCAGTTTTCACTGTAAAACCGAGTTGGAGCTAGTACCTCCCCATATATATGTATGGAGTGGAGTTTGCAACTGAAAAGAAACTTTGTGTTCCCAACAAGCTAGGTGAAGGACGGCTTTCACACACACTTATCTCTCAGAACTGAGCATGTGGAGAGAGGTTCGTTTATCAAGCACAAAGGGAACGGGTTGCAGGAGAAACTATTACTCTGGTTTCTCAGTCTGTTTCCTTGTGCCGGTTTGAAGTTCCTGCAGTTATCACTGTAAAACCGAATTGGAGATAGTACCTCCCCATATATATGTATGGAGTGGAGTTTGCAACTGAAAAGAAACTTTGTGTTCCCAACAAGCAAGGTGAAGGACGGCTTTCACACACATTTATCTCTCAGAACTGAGCATGTGGAGAGACGTTCGTTCATCTAGCACAAAGGGAACGGGTTGCAGGAGAAACGTTTACTTTGGTTTCTCAGTCTGTTTCCTAGTGCCGGTTTGAAGTTCCTGCAGTTTTCACTGTAAAACCGAGTTGGAGCTAGTACCTTCCCATATATATGTATGGAGTGGAGTTTGCAACTGAAAAGAAACTTTGTGTTCCCAACATGCTAGGTGAAGGACGGCTTCCACACACAGTTATCTCTCAGAACTGAGCATGTGGAGAAACGTTAGTTCATGTAGGACAATGGGAAATGTTTGCAGGAGAAACTTTAACTCTGGTTTCTCAGTCTGTTTCCTAGTGCCGGTTTGAAGTTCCTGCAGTTTTCACTGTAAAACCGAGTTGGAGCTAGTACCTCCCCATATATATGTATGGAGTGGAGTTTGCAACTGAAAAGAAACTTTGTGTTCCCAACAAGCTGGGTGAAGGACGGCTTTCACACACACTTATCTCACAGAACTGAGCATGTGGAGAGACGTTCGTTTATCAAGCACAAAGGGAACGGGTTGCAGGAGAAACTTTTACTCTGGTTTCTCAGTGTGTTTCCTAGTGCCGGTTTGAAGTTCCTGCAGTTATCACTGTAAAACCGAGTTGGAGATAGTACCTCCCCATATATATGTATGGAGTGGAGTTTGCAACTGAAAAGAAACTTTGTGTTCCCAACAAGCTAGGTGAAGGACGGATTTCACACACACTTATCTCTCAGAACTGAGCATGTGGAGAGACGTTCGTTCATCTAGCACAAAGGGAACGAGTTGCAGGAGAAACTTTTACTCTGGTTTCTCAGTCTGTTTCCTAGTGCCGGTTTGAAGTTCCTGCAGTTTTCACTGTAAAACCGAGTTGGAGCTAGTACCTCTCCATATATATGTATGGAGTAGAGTTTGCAACTGAAAAGAATCTTTGTGTTCCCAACAAGCTAGGTGAAGGACGGCTTTAACACACACTTATCTCTCAGAACTGAGCATGTGGAGAGACGTTCGTTCATCTAGCACAAAGGGAAAGGGTTGCAGGAGAAACTTCTACTCTGGTGTCTCAGTCTGTTTCCTAGTGCCGGTTTGAAGTTCCTGCAGTTTTCACTGTAAAACCGAGTTGGAGCTAGTACCTCCCCATATATATTTATGGAGTGGAGTTTGCAACTGAAAAGAAACTTTGTGTTCCCAACAAGCTAGGTGAAGGACGGCTTTCACACACACTTATCTCTCAGAACTGAGCATGTGGAGAGACGTTCGTTCATCTAGCACAAATGGAACGGGTTGCAGGAGAAACTTTTACTCTGGTTTCTCAGTCTGTTTCCTAGAGCCGGTTTGAAGTTCCTGCAGTTTTCACTGTAAAACCGATTTGGAGCTAGTACCTCCCCATATATATGTATGGAGTGGAGTTTGCAACTGAAAAGAAACTTTGTGTTCCCAACAAGCTAGGTGAAGGACGGCTTTCACACACACTTTTCTCTCAGATCTGAGCATGTGGAGAGACGTTCGTTCATCTAGCACAAATGGAACGGGTTGCAGGAGAAACTTTTACTCTGGTTTCTCAGTCTGTTTCCTAGTGCCGGTTTGAAGTTCCTGCAGTTTTCACTGTAAAACCGTGTTGGAGCTAGTACCTCCCCATATATATGTATGGAGTGGAGTTTGCAACTGAAAAGAAACTTTGTGTTCCCAACATGCTAGGTGAATGACGGCTTTCACACACACTTATCTCTCATAATTGAGCATGTGGAGAAACGTTCGTTCATCTAGAACAATGGGAACGGTTTGCAGGAGAAACTTTAACTCTGGTTTCTCAGTCTGTTTCCTAGTGCCGGTTTGAAGTTCCTGCAGTTTTCACTGTAAAACCGAGTTGGAGCTAGTACCTCCCCATATATATGTATGGAGTGGAGTTTGCAACTGAAAAGAAACTTTGTGTTCCCAACAAGCTAGGTGAAGGACGGCTTTCACACACACTTATCTCTCAGAACTGAGCATGTGGAGAGACGTTCGTTCATCTAGCACAAAGGGAACGGGTTGCAGGAGAAACATTTACTCTGGTTTTTCAGTCTGTTTCCTAGTGCCGGTTTGAATTTCCTGCAGTTTTCACTGTAAAACCGAGTTGGAGCTAGTACCTCCCCATATATATGTATGGAGTGGAGTTTGCAACTGAAAAGAAACTTTGTGTTCCCAACAAGCTAGGTGAACGACGGCTTTCACACACACTTATCTCTCAGAACTGAGCATGTGGAGAGACGTTCGTTCATCTAGCACAAAGGGAACGGGTTGCAGGAGAAACTTTTACTCTGGTTTCTCAGTCTGTTTCCTAGTGCCGGTTTGAAAATCCTGCAGTTTTCACTTTGAAACCGAGTTGGAGCTAGTACCTCCCCATATATATGTATGGAGTGGAGTTTGCAACTGAAAAGAAACATTGTGTTCCCAACAAGCTAGGTGAAGAATGGCTTTCACACACACTTATCTCTCAGAACTGAGCATGTGGAGAGACGTTCATTCATCTAGCACAATGGGAACGGTTTGCAGGAGAAACTTTTACTCTGGTTTCTCAGTCTGTTTCCTAGTGCCGGTTTGAAGTTCCTGCAGTTTTCACTGTAAAACCGAGTTGGAGCTAGTACCTCCCCATATATATGTATGGAGTGGAATTTGCAACTGAAAAGAAACTTTGTGTTCCCAACAAGCTAGGTGAAGGACGGCTTTCACACACACTTATCTCTCAGAATTGAGCATGTGGAGAGACGTTCCTTCATGTAGCACAAGGGGAACGGGTTGCAGGAGAAAATTATACTCTGGTTTCTCAGTCTGTTTCCTAGTGCCGGTTTGAAGTTCTTGCAGTTTTCACTGTAAAACCGAGTTGGAGCTAGTACCTCCCCATATATATGTATGGAGTGGAGTTTGCAACTGAAAAGAAACTTTGTGTTCCCAACAAGCTAGGTGAAGGACGGCTTTCACACACACTTATCTCTCAGAACTGAGTATGTGCAGAGACGTTCGTTCATCTAGCACAAAGGGAACGGGTGGCAGGAGAAACTTTTACTCTGGTTTCTCAGTCTGTTTCCTAGTGCCGGTTTGAAGTTCCTGCAGTTTTCACTGTAAAACCGAGTTGGAGCTAGTATCTCCCCATATATATGTATGGAGTGGAGTTTGCAACTGTAAAGAAACTTTGTGTTCCCAACAAGCTAGGTGAAGGACGGCTTTCACACACACTTATCTCTCAGAACTGAGCATGTGGAGAGACGTTCGTTCATCTAGCACAAAGGGAACGGGTTGCAGGGGAAACTTTTACTCTGGTTTCTCAATCTGTTTCCTAGTGCCGGTTTGAAGTTCCTGCAGTTTTCACTGTAAAACCGAGTTGGAGATAGTACCTCCCCATATATATGTATGGAGTGGAGTTTGCAACTGAAAAGAAACTTTGTGTTCCCAACAAGCTAGGTGAAGGACGGCTTTCACACACACTTATCTCTCAGAACTGAGCATGTGGAGAGACGTTCGTTCATCTAGCACAAAGGGAACGGGTTGCAGGAGAAACATTTACTCTGGTTTTTCAGTCTGTTTCCTAGTGCCGGTTTGAATTTCCTGCAGTTTTCACTGTAAAACCGAGTTGGAGCTAGTACCTCCCCATATATATGTATGGAGTGGAGTTTGCAACTGAAAAGAAACTTTGTGTTCCCAACAAGCTAGGTGAACGACGGCTTTCACACACACTTATCTCTCAGAACTGAGCATGTGGAGAGACGTTCGTTCATCTAGCACAAAGGGAACGGGTTGCAGGAGAAACTTTTACTCTGGTTTCTCAGTCTGTTTCCTAGTGCCGGTTTGAAAATCCTGCAGTTTTCACTTTGAAACCGAGTTGGAGCTAGTACCTCCCCATATATATGTATGGAGTGGAGTTTGCAACTGAAAAGAAACTTTGTGTTCCCAACAAGCTAGGTGAAGAATGGCTTTCACACACACTTATCTCTCAGAACTGAGCATGTGGAGAGACGTTCATTCATCTAGCACAATGGGAACGGTTTGCAGGAGAAACTTTTACTCTGGTTTCTCAGTCTGTTTCCTAGTGCCGGTTTGAAGTTCCTGCAGTTTTCACTGTAAAAATTTCACTGTAATACCGAGTTGGAGCTAGTACCTCCCCATATATATGTATGGAGTGGAGTTTGCAACTGAAAAGAAACTTTGTGTTCCCAACAAGCTAGGTGAATGAAGGCTTTCACACACAATTTTCTCTCAGAACTGAGCATGTGGAGAGACGTTCTTTCATCTAGAACAAAGGGAACGGTTTGCAGAAGAAACTTTTACTCTGGTTTCTCAGTCTGTTTCCTAGTGCCGGTTTGAAGTTCCTGCAGTTTTCACTGTCAAACCGAGTTGGAGCTAGTACCTCCCCATATATATGTATGGAGTGGAGTTTGCAAATGAAAAGAAACTTTGTGTTCCCAACAAGCTAGGTGAAGGACGGCTTTCACACACACTTATCTCTCATAACTGAGCATGAGGAGAGACGTTCGTTCATCTAGCACCAAGGAACGGGTGGCAGGAGAAACTTTTACTCTGGTTTCTCAGTCTGTTTCCTAGTGCCGGTTTGAAGATCCTGCAGTTTTCACTGTAAAACCGAGTTGGAGCTAGTACCTCCCTATATATATGTATGGAGTGGAGTTTGCAACTCAAAAGAAACTTTGTGTTCCCAACAAGCTAGGTGAAGGACGGCTTTCACACACACTTATCTCTCAGAACTGAGCATGTGGAGACACGTTCGTTCATCTAGCACAAAGAGAACGGGTTGCACGAGAAACTTTTACTCTTTTGTCTCAGTCTGTTTCCTAGTGCCGGTTTGATGTTCCTGCAGTTTTCACTGTAATACCGAGTTGGAGCTAGTACCACCCCATATATATGTATGGAGTGGAGTTTGCAACTGAAAAGAAACTTTGTGTTCTCAACAAGCTAGGTGAAGGACGGCTTTCACACACACTTATCTCTCAGAACTGAGCATGTGGAGAAACGTTAGTTCATGTAGGACAATGGGAAATGTTTGCAGGAGAAACTTTAACTCTGGTTTCTCAGTCTGTTTCCTAGTGCCGGTTTGAAGTTCCTGCAGTTTTCACTGTAAAACCGAGTTGGAGCTAGTACCTCCCCATATATATGTATGGAGTGGAGTTTGCAACTGAAAAGAAACTTTGTGTTCCCAACAAGCTGGGTGAAGGACGGCTTTCACACACACTTATCTCTCAGAACTGAGCATGTGGAGAGACGTTCGTTTATCAAGCACAAAGGGAACGGGTTGCAGGAGAAACTTTTACTCTGGTTTCTTAGTCTGTTTCCTAGTGCCGGTTTGATGTTCCTGCAGTTTTCACTGTAAAACCGAGTTGGAGATAGTACCTCCCCATATATATGCATGGAGTGGAGTTTGCAACTGAAAAGAAACTTTGTGTTCCCAACAAGCTAGGTGAAGGACGGCTTTCACACACACTTATCTCTCAGAACTGAGCATGTGGAGAGACGTTCGTTCATCTAGCACAAAGGGAACGGGTTGCAGGAGAAACTTTTACTCTGGTTTCTCAGTCTGTTTCCTAGTGCCGGTTTGAAGTTCCTGCAGTTTTCACTGTAAAACCGAGTTGGAGCTAGTACCTCCCCATATATATGTATGGAGTAGAGTTTGCAACTGAAAAGAATCTTTGTGTTCCCAACAAGCTAGGTGAAGAACGGCTTTAACACACACTTATCTCTCAGAACTGAGCATGTGGAGAGACGTTCGTTCATCTAGCACAAAGGGAACGGGTTGCAGGAGAAACTTTTACTCTGGTTTCTCAGTCTGTTTCCTAGTGCCGGTTTGAAAATCCTGCAGTTTTCACTTTGAAACCGAGTTGGAGCTAGTACCTCCCCATATATATGTATGGAGTGGAGTTTGCAACTGAAAAGAAACTTTGTGTTCCCAACAAGCTGGGTGAAGGACGGCTTTCACACACACTTATCTCTCAGAACTGAGCATGTGGAGAGACGTTCGTTTATCAAGCACAAAGGGAACGGGTTGCAGGAGAAACTTTTACTCTGGTTTCTTAGTCTGTTTCCTAGTGCCGGTTTGATGTTCCTGCAGTTTTCACTGTAAAACCGAGTTGGAGATAGTACCTCCCCATATATATGCATGGAGTGGAGTTTGCAACTGAAAAGAAACTTTGTGTTCCCAACAAGCTAGGTGAAGGACGGCTTTCACACACACTTATCTCTCAGAACTGAGCATGTGGAGAGACGTTCGTTCATCTAGCACAAAGGGAACGGGTTGCAGGAGAAACTTTTACTCTGGTTTCTCAGTCTGTTTCCTAGTGCCGGTTTGAAGTTCCTGCAGTTTTCACTGTAAAACCGAGTTGGAGCTAGTACCTCCCCATATATATGTATGGAGTAGAGTTTGCAACTGAAAAGAATCTTTGTGTTCCCAACAAGCTAGGTGAAGAACGGCTTTAACACACACTTATCTCTCAGAACTGAGCATGTGGAGAGACGTTCGTTCATCTAGCACAAAGGGAACGGGTTGCAGGAGAAACTTTTACTCTGGTTTCTCAGTCTGTTTCCTAGTGCCGGTTTGAAAATCCTGCAGTTTTCACTTTTAAACCGAGTTGGAGCTAGTACCTCCCCATATATATGTATGGAGTGGAGTTTGCAACTGAAAAGAAACTTTGTGTTCCCAACAAGCTAGGTGAAGAATGGCTTTCACACACACTTATCTCTCAGAACTGAGCATGTGGAGAGACGTTCATTCATCTAGCACAATGGGAACGGTTTGCAGGAGAAACTTTTACTCTGGTTTCTCAGTCTGTTTCCTAGTGCCGGTTTGAAGTTCCTGCAGTTTTCACTGTAAAAATTTCACTGTAATACCGAGTTGGAGCTAGTACCTCCCCATATATATGTATGGAGTGGAGTTTGCAACTGAAAAGAAACTTTGTGTTCCCAACAAGCTAGGTGAATGACGGCTTTCACACACAATTTTCTCTCAGAACTGAGCATGTGGAGAGACGTTCTTTCATCTAGAACAAAGGGAACGGTTTGCAGAAGAAACTTTTACTCTGGTTTCTCAGTCTGTTTCCTAGTGCCGGTTTGAAGTTCCTGCAGTTTTCACTGTCAAACCGAGTTGGAGCTAGTACCTCCCCATATATATGTATGGAGTGGAGTTTGCAAATGAAAAGAAACTTTGTGTTCCCAACAAGCTAGGTGAAGGACGGCTTTCACACACACTTATCTCTCATAACTGAGCATGAGGAGAGACGTTCGTTCATCTAGCACCAAGGAACGGGTGGCAGGAGAAACTTTTACTCTGGTTTCTCAGTCTGTTTCCTAGTGCCGGTTTGAAGATCCTGCAGTTTTCACTGTAAAACCGAGTTGGAGCTAGTACCTCCCTATATATATGTATGGAGTGGAGTTTGCAACTCAAAAGAAACTTTGTGTTCCCAACAAGCTAGGTGAAGGACGGCTTTCACACAC
This sequence comes from Camelus dromedarius, assembly GCF_036321535.1. Lineage (NCBI taxonomy): Eukaryota > Metazoa > Chordata > Mammalia > Artiodactyla > Camelidae > Camelus > Camelus dromedarius. The sequence goes on from NW_026989774.1 coordinate 606,247, forward strand.
ACTTATCTCTCAGAACTGAGCATGTGGAGACACGTTCGTTCATCTAGCACAAAGAGAACGGGTTGCACGAGAAACTTTTACTCTTTTGTCTCAGTCTGTTTCCTAGTGCCGGTTTGATGTTCCTGCAGTTTTCACTGTAATACCGAGTTGGAGCTAGTACCACCCCATATATATGTATGGAGTGGAGTTTGCAACTGAAAAGAAACTTTGTGTTCTCAACAAGCTAGGTGAAGGACGGCTTTCACACACACTTATCTCTCAGAACTGAGCATGTGGAGAAACGTTAGTTCATGTAGGACAATGGGAAATGTTTGCAGGAGAAACTTTAACTCTGGTTTCTCAGTCTGTTTCCTAGTGCCGGTTTGAAGTTCCTGCAGTTTTCACTGTAAAACCGAGTTGGAGCTAGTACCTCCCCATATATATGTATGGAGTGGAGTTTGCAACTGAAAAGAAACTTTGTGTTCCCAACAAGCTGGGTGAAGGACGGCTTTCACACACACTTATCTCTCAGAACTGAGCATGTGGAGAGACGTTCGTTTATCAAGCACAAAGGGAACGGGTTGCAGGAGAAACTTTTACTCTGGTTTCTTAGTCTGTTTCCTAGTGCCGGTTTGATGTTCCTGCAGTTTTCACTGTAAAACCGAGTTGGAGATAGTACCTCCCCATATATATGCATGGAGTGGAGTTTGCAACTGAAAAGAAACTTTGTGTTCCCAACAAGCTAGGTGAAGGACGGCTTTCACACACACTTATCTCTCAGAACTGAGCATGTGGAGAGACGTTCGTTCATCTAGCACAAAGGGAACGGGTTGCAGGAGAAACTTTTACTCTGGTTTCTCAGTCTGTTTCCTAGTGCCGGTTTGAAGTTCCTGCAGTTTTCACTGTAAAACCGAGTTGGAGCTAGTACCTCCCCATATATATGTATGGAGTAGAGTTTGCAACTGAAAAGAATCTTTGTGTTCCCAACAAGCTAGGTGAAGAACGGCTTTAACACACACTTATCTCTCAGAACTGAGCATGTGGTCAGACGTTCGTTCATCTAGCACAAAGGGAAAGGGTTGCAGGGGAAACTTCTACTCTGGTGTCTCAGTCTGTTTCCTAGTGCCGGTTTGAAGTTCCTGCAGTTTTCACTGTAAAACCGAGTTGGAGCTAGTACCTCCCCATATATATTTATGGAGTGGAGTTTGCAACTGAAAAGAAACTTCGTGTTCCCAACAAGCTAGGTGAAGGACGGCTTTCACACACACTTATCTCTCAGAACTGAGCATGTGGAGAGACCTTCGTTCATCTAGCACAAATGGAACGGGTTGCAGGAGAAACTTTTACTCTGGTTTCTCAGTCTGTTTCCTAGTGCCGGTTTGAAGTTCCTGCAGTTTTCAATGTAAAACCGAATTGGAGCTAGTACCTCCCCATATATATGTATGGAGTGGAGTTTGCAACTGAAAAGAATCTTTGTGTTCCCAACAAGCTAGGTGAAGGACGGCTTTCACACAAACTTATCTCTCAGAACTGAGCATGTGGAGAGAGGTTCGTTTATCAAGCACAAAGGGAACGGGTTGCAGGAGAAACTTTTACTCTGGTTTCTCAGTCTGTTTCCTAGTGCCGGTTTGAAGTTCCTGCAGTTTTCACTGTAAAACCGAGTTGGAGCTAGTACCTCCCCATATATATGTATGGAGTAGAGTTTGCAACTGAAAAGAATCTTTGTGTTCCCAACAAGCTAGGTGAAGAACGGCTTTAACACACACTTATCTCTCAGAACTGAGCTTGTGGTGAGACGTTCGTTCATCTAGCACAAAGGGAAAGGGTTGCAGGAGAAACTTCTACTCTGGTGTCTCAGTCTGTTTCCTAGTGCCGGTTTGAAGTTCCTGCAGTTTTCACTGTATAACCGAGTTGGAGCTAGTACCTCCCCATATATATTTATGGAGTGGAGTTTGCAACTGAAAAGAAACTTCGTGTTCCCAACAAGCTAGGTGAAGGACGGCTTTCACACACACTTATCTCTCAGAACTGAGCATGTGGAGAGACCTTCGTTCATCTAGCACAAATGGAACGGGTTGCAGGAGAAACTTTTACTCTGGTTTCTCAGTCTGTTTCCTAGTGCCGGTTTGAAGTTCTTGCAGTTTTCAATGTAAAACCGATTTGGAGCTAGTACCTCCCCATATATATGTATGGAGTGGAGTTTGCAACTGAAAAGAATCTTTGTGTTCCCAACAAGCTAGGTGAAGGACGGCTTTCACACACACTTATCTCTCAGAACTGAGCATGTGGAGAGAGGTTCGTTTATCAAGCACAAAGGGAACGGGTTGCAGGAGAAACTTTTACTCTGGTTTCTCAGTCTGTTTCCTAGTGCCGGTTTGAAGTTCCTGCAGTTATCACTGTAAAACCGAATTGGAGATAGTACCTCCCCATATATATGTATGGAGTGGAGTTTGCAACTGAAAAGAAACTTTGTGTTCCCAACAAGCAAGGTGAAGGACGGCTTTCACACACATTTATCTCTCAGAACTGAGCATGTGGAGAGACGTTCGTTCATCTAGCACAAAGGGAACGGGTTGCAGGAGAAACTTTTACTTTGGTTTCTCAGTCTGTTTCCTAGTGCCGGTTTGAAGTTCCTGCAGTTTTCACTGTAAAACGGAGTTGGAGCTAGTACCTCCCCATATATATGTATGGAGTGGAGTTTGCAACTGAAAAGAAACTTTGTGTTCCCAACATGCTAGGTGAAGGACGGCTTTCACACACAGTTATCTCTCAGAACTGAGCATGTGGAGAAACGTTAGTTCATGTAGGACAATGGGAAATGTTTGCAGGAGAAACTTTAACTCTGGTTTCTCAGTCTGTTTCCTACTGCCGGTTTGAAGTTCCTGCAGTTTTCACTGTAAAACCGAGTTGGAGCTAGTACCTCCCCATATATATGTATGGAGTGGAGTTTGCAACTGAAAAGAAACTTTGTGTTCCCAACAAGCTAGGTGAAGGACGTCTTTCACACACACTTATCTCTCAGAAATTAGCATGTGGAGAGACGTTCGTTTATCAAGCACAAAGGGAACGGGTTGCAGGAGAAACTTTTACTCTGATTTCTCAGTCTGTTTCCTAGTGCCGGTTTGAAGTTCCTGCAGTTTTCACTGTAAAACCGAGTTGGAGATAGTACCTCCCCATATATATGTATGGAGTGGAGTTTGCAACTGAAAAGAAACTTTGTGTTCCCAACAAGCTAGGTGAAGGACGGCTTTCACACACACTTATCTCTCAGAACTGAGCATGTGGAGAGACGTTCGTTCATCTAGCACAAAGGGAAAGGGTTGCAGGAGAAACTTCTACTCTGGTGTCTCAGTCTTTTTCCTAGTGCCGGTTTGAAGTTCCTGCAGTTTTCACTGTAAAACCGAGTTGGAGCTAGTACCTCCCCATATATATTTATGGAGTGGAGTTTGCAACTGAAAAGAAACTTTGTGTTCCCAACAAGCTAGGTGAAGGACGGCTTTCACACACACTTATCTCTCAGATCTGAGCATGTGGAGAGACGTTCGTTCATCTAGCACAAATGGAACGGGTTGCAGGAGAAACTTTTACTCTGGTTCCTCAGTCTGTTTCCTAGTGCCGGTTTGAAGTTCCTGCAGTTTGCACTGTAAAACCGTGTTGGAGCTAGTACCTCCCCATATATATGTATGGAGTGGAGTTTGCAACTGGAAAGAAACTTTGTGTTCCCAACATGCTAGGTGAAGGACGGCTTTCACACACACTTATCTCTCATAATTGAGCATGTGGAGAAACGTTCGTTCATCTAGAACAATGGGAACGGTTTGCAGGAGAAACTTAACTCTGGTTTCTCAGTCTGTTTCCTAGTGCCGGTTTGAAGTTCCTGCAGTTTTCACTATAAAACCGAGTTGGAGCTAGTACTTCCCCATATATATGTATGGAGTGGAGTTTGCAACTGAAAAGAAACTTTGTGTTCCCAACAAGCTAGGTGAAGGACGGCTTTCACACACACTTATCTCTCAGAACTGAGCATGTGGAGAGACGTTCGTTCATCTAGCACAAAGGGAACGGGTTGCAGGAGAAACATTTACTCTGGTTTTTCAGTCTGTTTCCTAGTGCCGGTTTGAATTTCCTGCAGTTTTCACTGTAAAACCGAGTTGGAGCTAGTACCTCCCCATATATATGTATGGAGTGGAGTTTGCAACTGAAAAGAAACTTTGTGTTCCCAACAAGCTAGGTGAACGACGGCTTTCACACACACTTATCTCTCAGAACTGAGCATGTGGAGAGACGTTCATTCATCTAGCACAAATGGAACGGGTTGCAGGAGAAACTTTTACTCTGGTTTCTCAGTCTGTTTCCTAGTGCCGGTTTGAAGTTCCTGCAGTTTTCACTGTAAAACCGAGTTGGAGCTAGTACCTCCCCATATATATGTATGGAGTGGAATTTGCAACTGAATAGAAACTTTGTGTTCCCAAAAGCTAGGTGAAGGACGGCTTTCACACACACTTATCTCTCAGAATTGAGCATGAGGAGAGACGTTCCTTCATCTAGCACAAGGGGAACGGGTTGCAGGAGAAAATTTTACTCTGGTTTCTCAGTCTGTTTCCTAGTGCCGGTTTGAAGTTCTTGCAGTTTTCACTGTAAAACCGAGTTGGAGCTAGTACCTCCCCATATATATGTATGGAGTGGAGTTTGCAACTGAAAAGAAACTTTGTGTTCCCAACAAGCTAGGTGAAGGACGGCTTTCACACACACTTATCTCTCAGAACTGAGCATGTGGAGAGACGTTCGTTCATATAGCACAAAGGGAACGGGTTGCAGGAGAAACTTTTACCCTGGTTTCTCAGTCTGTTTCCTAGTGCCGGTTTGAAGTTCCTGCAGTTTTCACTGTAAAACCGAGTTGGAGCTAGTACCTCCCCATATATATGTATGGAGTGGAGTTTGCAACTGAAAAGAAACTTTGTGTTCCCAACAAGCTAGGTGAAGGACGTCTTTCACACACACTTATCTCTCAGAAATTAGCATGTGGAGAGACGTTCGTTTATCAAGCACAAAGGGAACGGGTTGCAGGAGAAACTTTTACTCTGGTTTCTCAGTCTGTATCCTAGTGCCGGTTTGAAGTTCCTGCAGTTTTCACTGTAAAACCGAGTTGGAGATAGTACCTCCCCATATATATGTATGGAGTGGAGTTTGCAACTGAAAAGAAACTTTGTGTTCCCAACAAGCTAGGTGAAGGACGGCTTTCACACACACTTATCTCTCAGAACTGAGCATGTGGAGAGACGTTCGTTCATCTAGCACAAAGGGAACGGGTTGCAGGAGAAACATTTACTCTGGTTTTTCAGTCTGTTTCCTAGTGCCGGTTTGAATTTCCTGCAGTTTTCACTGTCAAACCGAGTTGGAGCTAGTACCTCCCCATATATATGTATGGAGTGGAGTTTGCAAATGAAAAGAAACTTTGTGTTCCCAACAAGCTAGGTGAAGGACGGCTTTCACACACACTTATCTCTCATAACTGAGCATGAGGAGAGACGTTCGTTCATCTAGCACCAAGGAACGGGTGGCAGGAGAAACTTTTACTCTGGTTTCTCAGTCTGTTTCCTAGTGCCGGTTTGAAGATCCTGCAGTTTTCACTGTAAAACCGAGTTGGAGCTAGTACCTCCCTATATATATGTATGGAGTGGAGTTTGCAACTCAAAAGAAACTTTGTGTTCCCAACAAGCTAGGTGAAGGACGGCTTTCACACACACTTATCTCTCAGAACTGAGCATGTGGAGACACGTTCGTTCATCTAGCACAAAGAGAACAGGTTGCACGAGAAACTTTTACTCTTTTGTCTCAGTCTGTTTCCTAGTGCCGGTTTGATGTTCCTGCAGTTTTCACTGTAATACCGAGTTGGAGCTAGTACCACCCCATATATATGTATGGAGTGGAGTTTGCAACTGAAAAGAAACTTTGTGTTCTCAACAAGCTAGGTGAAGGACGGCTTTCACACACACTTATCTCTCAGAACTGAGCATGTGGAGAAACGTTAGTTCATGTAGGACAATGGGAAATGTTTGCAGGAGAAACTTTAACTCTGGTTTCTCAGTCTGTTTCCTAGTGCCGGTTTGAAGTTCCTGCAGTTTTCACTGTAAAACCGAGTTGGAGCTAGTACCTCCCCATATATATGTATGGAGTGGAGTTTGCAACTGAAAAGAAACTTTGTGTTCCCAACAAGCTGGGTGAAGGACGGCTTTCACACACACTTATCTCTCAGAACTGAGCATGTGGAGAGACGTTCGTTTATCAAGCACAAAGGGAACGGGTTGCAGGAGAAACTTTTACTCTGGTTTCTTAGTCTGTTTCCTAGTGCCGGTTTGATGTTCCTGCAGTTTTCACTGTAAAACCGAGTTGGAGATAGTACCTCCCCATATATATGCATGGAGTGGAGTTTGCAACTGAAAAGAAACTTTGTGTTCCCAACAAGCTAGGTGAAGGACGGCTTTCACACACACTTATCTCTCAGAACTGAGCATGTGGAGAGACGTTCGTTCATCTAGCACAAAGGGAACGGGTTGCAGGAGAAACTTTTACTCTGGTTTCTCAGTCTGTTTCCTAGTGCCGGTTTGAAAATCCTGCAGTTTTCACTTTGAAACCGAGTTGGAGCTAGTACCTCCCCATATATATGTATGGAGTGGAGTTTGCAACTGAAAAGAAACTTTGTGTTCCCAACAAGCTGGGTGAAGGACGGCTTTCACACACACTTATCTCTCAGAACTGAGCATGTGGAGAGACGTTCGTTTATCAAGCACAAAGGGAACGGGTTGCAGGAGAAACTTTTACTCTGGTTTCTTAGTCTGTTTCCTAGTGCCGGTTTGATGTTCCTGCAGTTTTCACTGTAAAACCGAGTTGGAGATAGTACCTCCCCATATATATGCATGGAGTGGAGTTTGCAACTGAAAAGAAACTTTGTGTTCCCAACAAGCTAGGTGAAGGACGGCTTTCACACACACTTATCTCTCAGAACTGAGCATGTGGAGAGACGTTCGTTCATCTAGCACAAAGGGAACGGGTTGCAGGAGAAACTTTTACTCTGGTTTCTCAGTCTGTTTCCTAGTGCCGGTTTGAAGTTCCTGCAGTTTTCACTGTAAAACCGAGTTGGAGCTAGTACCTCCCCATATATATGTATGGAGTAGAGTTTGCAACTGAAAAGAATCTTTGTGTTCCCAACAAGCTAGGTGAAGAACGGCTTTAACACACACTTATCTCTCAGAACTGAGCATGTGGAGAGACGTTCGTTCATCTAGCACAAAGGGAACGGGTTGCAGGAGAAACTTTTACTCTGGTTTCTCAGTCTGTTTCCTAGTGCCGGTTTGAAAATCCTGCAGTTTTCACTTTTAAACCGAGTTGGAGCTAGTACCTCCCCATATATATGTATGGAGTGGAGTTTGCAACTGAAAAGAAACTTTGTGTTCCCAACAAGCTAGGTGAAGAATGGCTTTCACACACACTTATCTCTCAGAACTGAGCATGTGGAGAGACGTTCATTCATCTAGCACAATGGGAACGGTTTGCAGGAGAAACTTTTACTCTGGTTTCTCAGTCTGTTTCCTAGTGCCGGTTTGAAGTTCCTGCAGTTTTCACTGTAAAAATTTCACTGTAATACCGAGTTGGAGCTAGTACCTCCCCATATATATGTATGGAGTGGAGTTTGCAACTGAAAAGAAACTTTGTGTTCCCAACAAGCTAGGTGAATGACGGCTTTCACACACAATTTTCTCTCAGAACTGAGCATGTGGAGAGACGTTCTTTCATCTAGAACAAAGGGAACGGTTTGCAGAAGAAACTTTTACTCTGGTTTCTCAGTCTGTTTCCTAGTGCCGGTTTGAAGTTCCTGCAGTTTTCACTGTCAAACCGAGTTGGAGCTAGTACCTCCCCATATATATGTATGGAGTGGAGTTTGCAAATGAAAAGAAACTTTGTGTTCCCAACAAGCTAGGTGAAGGACGGCTTTCACACACACTTATCTCTCATAACTGAGCATGAGGAGAGACGTTCGTTCATCTAGCACCAAGGAACGGGTGGCAGGAGAAACTTTTACTCTGGTTTCTCAGTCTGTTTCCTAGTGCCGGTTTGAAGATCCTGCAGTTTTCACTGTAAAACCGAGTTGGAGCTAGTACCTCCCTATATATATGTATGGAGTGGAGTTTGCAACTCAAAAGAAACTTTGTGTTCCCAACAAGCTAGGTGAAGGACGGCTTTCACACACACTTATCTCTCAGAACTGAGCATGTGGAGACACGTTCGTTCATCTAGCACAAAGAGAACGGGTTGCACGAGAAACTTTTACTCTTTTGTCTCAGTCTGTTTCCTAGTGCCGGTTTGATGTTCCTGCAGTTTTCACTGTAATACCGAGTTGGAGCTAGTACCACCCCATATATATGTATGGAGTGGAGTTTGCAACTGAAAAGAAACTTTGTGTTCTCAACAAGCTAGGTGAAGGACGGCTTTCACACACACTTATCTCTCAGAACTGAGCATGTGGAGAAACGTTAGTTCATGTAGGACAATGGGAAATGTTTGCAGGAGAAACTTTAACTCTGGTTTCTCAGTCTGTTTCCTAGTGCCGGTTTGAAGTTCCTGCAGTTTTCACTGTAAAACCGAGTTGGAGCTAGTACCTCCCCATATATATGTATGGAGTGGAGTTTGCAACTGAAAAGAAACTTTGTGTTCCCAACAAGCTGGGTGAAGGACGGCTTTCACACACACTTATCTCTCAGAACTGAGCATGTGGAGAGACGTTCGTTTATCAAGCACAAAGGGAACGGGTTGCAGGAGAAACTTTTACTCTGGTTTCTTAGTCTGTTTCCTAGTGCCGGTTTGATGTTCCTGCAGTTTTCACTGTAAAACCGAGTTGGAGATAGTACCTCCCCATATATATGCATGGAGTGGAGTTTGCAACTGAAAAGAAACTTTGTGTTCCCAACAAGCTAGGTGAAGGACGGCTTTCACACACACTTATCTCTCAGAACTGAGCATGTGGAGAGACGTTCGTTCATCTAGCACAAAGGGAACGGGTTGCAGGAGAAACTTTTACTCTGGTTTCTCAGTCTGTTTCCTAGTGCCGGTTTGAAGTTCCTGCAGTTTTCACTGTAAAACCGAGTTGGAGCTAGTACCTCCCCATATATATGTATGGAGTAGAGTTTGCAACTGAAAAGAATCTTTGTGTTCCCAACAAGCTAGGTGAAGAACGGCTTTAACACACACTTATCTCTCAGAACTGAGCATGTGGTCAGACGTTCGTTCATCTAGCACAAAGGGAAAGGGTTGCAGGGGAAACTTCTACTCTGGTGTCTCAGTCTGTTTCCTAGTGCCGGTTTGAAGTTCCTGCAGTTTTCACTGTAAAACCGAGTTGGAGCTAGTACCTCCCCATATATATTTATGGAGTGGAGTTTGCAACTGAAAAGAAACTTCGTGTTCCCAACAAGCTAGGTGAAGGACGGCTTTCACACACACTTATCTCTCAGAACTGAGCATGTGGAGAGACCTTCGTTCATCTAGCACAAATGGAACGGGTTGCAGGAGAAACTTTTACTCTGGTTTCTCAGTCTGTTTCCTAGTGCCGGTTTGAAGTTCCTGCAGTTTTCAATGTAAAACCGAATTGGAGCTAGTACCTCCCCATATATATGTATGGAGTGGAGTTTGCAACTGAAAAGAATCTTTGTGTTCCCAACAAGCTAGGTGAAGGACGGCTTTCACACAAACTTATCTCTCAGAACTGAGCATGTGGAGAGAGGTTCGTTTATCAAGCACAAAGGGAACGGGTTGCAGGAGAAACTTTTACTCTGGTTTCTCAGTCTGTTTCCTAGTGCCGGTTTGAAGTTCCTGCAGTTTTCACTGTAAAACCGAGTTGGAGCTAGTACCTCCCCATATATATGTATGGAGTAGAGTTTGCAACTGAAAAGAATCTTTGTGTTCCCAACAAGCTAGGTGAAGAACGGCTTTAACACACACTTATCTCTCAGAACTGAGCTTGTGGTGAGACGTTCGTTCATCTAGCACAAAGGGAAAGGGTTGCAGGAGAAACTTCTACTCTGGTGTCTCAGTCTGTTTCCTAGTGCCGGTTTGAAGTTCCTGCAGTTTTCACTGTATAACCGAGTTGGAGCTAGTACCTCCCCATATATATTTATGGAGTGGAGTTTGCAACTGAAAAGAAACTTCGTGTTCCCAACAAGCTAGGTGAAGGACGGCTTTCACACACACTTATCTCTCAGAACTGAGCATGTGGAGAGACCTTCGTTCATCTAGCACAAATGGAACGGGTTGCAGGAGAAACTTTTACTCTGGTTTCTCAGTCTGTTTCCTAGTGCCGGTTTGAAGTTCCTGCAGTTTTCAATGTAAAACCGATTTGGAGCTAGTACCTCCCCATATATATGTATGGAGTGGAGTTTGCAACTGAAAAGAATCTTTGTGTTCCCAACAAGCTAGGTGAAGGACGGCTTTCACACACACTTATCTCTCAGAACTGAGCATGTGGAGAGAGGTTCGTTTATCAAGCACAAAGGGAACGGGTTGCAGGAGAAACTTTTACTCTGGTTTCTCAGTCTGTTTCCTAGTGCCGGTTTGAAGTTCCTGCAGTTATCACTGTAAAACCGAATTGGAGATAGTACCTCCCCATATATATGTATGGAGTGGAGTTTGCAACTGAAAAGAAACTTTGTGTTCCCAACAAGCAAGGTGAAGGACGGCTTTCACACACATTTATCTCTCAGAACTGAGCATGTGGAGAGACGTTCGTTCATCTAGCACAAAGGGAACGGGTTGCAGGAGAAACTTTTACTTTGGTTTCTCAGTCTGTTTCCTAGTGCCGGTTTGAAGTTCCTGCAGTTTTCACTGTAAAACGGAGTTGGAGCTAGTACCTCCCCATATATATGTATGGAGTGGAGTTTGCAACTGAAAAGAAACTTTGTGTTCCCAACATGCTAGGTGAAGGACGGCTTTCACACACAGTTATCTCTCAGAACTGAGCATGTGGAGAAACGTTAGTTCATGTAGGACAATGGGAAATGTTTGCAGGAGAAACTTTAACTCTGGTTTCTCAGTCTGTTTCCTACTGCCGGTTTGAAGTTCCTGCAGTTTTCACTGTAAAACCGAGTTGGAGCTAGTACCTCCCCATATATATGTATGGAGTGGAGTTTGCAACTGAAAAGAAACTTTGTGTTCCCAACAAGCTAGGTGAAGGACGTCTTTCACACACACTTATCTCTCAGAAATTAGCATGTGGAGAGACGTTCGTTTATCAAGCACAAAGGGAACGGGTTGCAGGAGAAACTTTTACTCTGATTTCTCAGTCTGTTTCCTAGTGCCGGTTTGAAGTTCCTGCAGTTTTCACTGTAAAACCGAGTTGGAGATAGTACCTCCCCATATATATGTATGGAGTGGAGTTTGCAACTGAAAAGAAACTTTGTGTTCCCAACAAGCTAGGTGAAGGACGGCTTTCACACACACTTATCTCTCAGAACTGAGCATGTGGAGAGACGTTCGTTCATCTAGCACAAAGGGAAAGGGTTGCAGGAGAAACTTCTACTCTGGTGTCTCAGTCTTTTTCCTAGTGCCGGTTTGAAGTTCCTGCAGTTTTCACTGTAAAACCGAGTTGGAGCTAGTACCTCCCCATATATATTTATGGAGTGGAGTTTGCAACTGAAAAGAAACTTTGTGTTCCCAACAAGCTAGGTGAAGGACGGCTTTCACACACACTTATCTCTCAGATCTGAGCATGTGGAGAGACGTTCGTTCATCTAGCACAAATGGAACGGGTTGCAGGAGAAACTTTTACTCTGGTTCCTCAGTCTGTTTCCTAGTGCCGGTTTGAAGTTCCTGCAGTTTGCACTGTAAAACCGTGTTGGAGCTAGTACCTCCCCATATATATGTATGGAGTGGAGTTTGCAACTGGAAAGAAACTTTGTGTTCCCAACATGCTAGGTGAAGGACGGCTTTCACACACACTTATCTCTCATAATTGAGCATGTGGAGAAACGTTCGTTCATCTAGAACAATGGGAACGGTTTGCAGGAGAAACTTAACTCTGGTTTCTCAGTCTGTTTCCTAGTGCCGGTTTGAAGTTCCTGCAGTTTTCACTATAAAACCGAGTTGGAGCTAGTACTTCCCCATATATATGTATGGAGTGGAGTTTGCAACTGAAAAGAAACTTTGTGTTCCCAACAAGCTAGGTGAAGGACGGCTTTCACACACACTTATCTCTCAGAACTGAGCATGTGGAGAGACGTTCGTTCATCTAGCACAAAGGGAACGGGTTGCAGGAGAAACATTTACTCTGGTTTTTCAGTCTGTTTCCTAGTGCCGGTTTGAATTTCCTGCAGTTTTCACTGTAAAACCGAGTTGGAGCTAGTACCTCCCCATATATATGTATGGAGTGGAATTTGCAACTGAAAAGAAACTTTGTGTTCCCAACAAGCTAGGTGAACGACGGCTTTCACACACACTTATCTCTCAGAACTGAGCATGTGGAGAGACGTTCATTCATCTAGCACAAATGGAACGGGTTGCAGGAGAAACTTTTACTCTGGTTTCTCAGTCTGTTTCCTAGTGCCGGTTTGAAGTTCCTGCAGTTTTCACTGTAAAACCGAGTTGGAGCTAGTACCTCCCCATATATATGTATGGAGTGGAATTTGCAACTGAATAGAAACTTTGTGTTCCCAAAAGCTAGGTGAAGGACGGCTTTCACACACACTTATCTCTCAGAATTGAGCATGAGGAGAGACGTTCCTTCATCTAGCACAAGGGGAACGGGTTGCAGGAGAAAATTTTACTCTGGTTTCTCAGTCTGTTTCCTAGTGCCGGTTTGAAGTTCTTGCAGTTTTCACTGTAAAACCGAGTTGGAGCTAGTACCTCCCCATATATATGTATGGAGTGGAGTTTGCAACTGAAAAGAAACTTTGTGTTCCCAACAAGCTAGGTGAAGGACGGCTTTCACACACACTTATCTCTCAGAACTGAGCATGTGGAGAGACGTTCGTTCATATAGCACAAAGGGAACGGGTTGCAGGAGAAACTTTTACCCTGGTTTCTCAGTCTGTTTCCTAGTGCCGGTTTGAAGTTCCTGCAGTTTTCACTGTAAAACCGAGTTGGAGCTAGTACCTCCCCATATATATGTATGGAGTGGAGTTTGCAACTGAAAAGAAACTTTGTGTTCCCAACAAGCTAGGTGAAGGACGTCTTTCACACACACTTATCTCTCAGAAATTAGCATGTGGAGAGACGTTCGTTTATCAAGCACAAAGGGAACGGGTTGCAGGAGAAACTTTTACTCTGGTTTCTCAGTCTGTTTCCTAGTGCCGGTTTGAAGTTCCTGCAGTTTTCACTGTAAAACCGAGTTGGAGATAGTACCTCCCCATATATATGTATGGAGTGGAGTTTGCAACTGAAAAGAAACTTTGTGTTCCCAACAAGCTAGGTGAAGGACGGCTTTCACACACACTTATCTCTCAGAACTGAGCATGTGGAGAGACGTTCGTTCATCTAGCACAAAGGGAACGGGTTGCAGGAGAAACATTTACTCTGGTTTTTCAGTCTGTTTCCTAGTGCCGGTTTGAATTTCCTGCAGTTTTCACTGTAAAACCGAGTTGGAGCTAGTACCTCCCCATATATATGTATGGAGTGGAGTTTGCAACTGAAAAGAAACTTTGTGTTCCCAACAAGCTAGGTGAACGACGGCTTTCACACACACTTATCTCTCAGAACTGAGCATGTGGAGAGACGTTCATTCATCTAGCACAATGGGAACGGTTTGCAGGAGAAACTTTTACTCTGGTTTCTCAGTCTGTTTCCTAGTGCCGGTTTGAAGTTCCTGCAGTTTTCACTGTAAAACCGAGTTGGAGCTAGTACCTCCCCATATATATGTATGGAGTGGAATTTGCAACTGAAAAGAAACTTTGTGTTCCCAACAAGCTAGGTGAAGGACGGCTTTCACACACACTTATCTCTCAGAATTGAGCATGAGGAGAGACGTTCCTTCATCTAGCACAAGGGGAACGGGTTGCAGGAGAAAATTTTACTCTGGTTTCTCAGTCTGTTTCCTAGTGCCGGTTTGAAGTTCTTGCAGTTTTCACTGTAAAACCGAGTTGGAGCTAGTACCTCCCCATATATATGTATGGAGTGGAGTTTGCAACTGAAAAGAAACTTTGTGTTCCCAACAAGCTAGGTGAAGGACGGCTTTCACACACACTTATCTCTCAGAACTGAGCATGTGGAGAGACGTTCGTTCATCTAGCACAAAGGGAACGGGTTGCAGGAGAAACTTTTACTCTGGTTTCTCAGTCTGTTTCCTAGTGCCGGTTTGAAGTTCCTGCAGTTTTCACTGTAAAACCGAGTTGGAGCTAGTACCTCCCCATATATATGTATGGAGTAGAGTTTGCAACTGAAAAGAATCTTTGTGTTCCCAACAAGCTAGGTGAAGGACGGCTTTAACACACACTTATCTCTCAGAACTGAGCATGTGGAGAGACGTTCGTTCATCTAGCACAAAGGGAAAGGGTTGCTGGAGAAACTTCTACTCTGGTGTCTCAGTCTGTTTCCTAGTGCCGGTTTGAAGTTCCTGCAGTTTTCACTGTAAAACCGAGTTGGAGCTAGTACCTCCCCATATATATTTATGGAGTGGAGTTTGCAACTGAAAAGAAACTTTGTGTTCCCAACAAGCTAGGTGAAGGACGGCTTTCACACACACTTATCTCTCAGGACTGAGCATGTGGAGAGACGTTCGTTCATCTAGCACAAATGGAACGGGTTGCAGGAGAAACTTTTACTCTGGTTTATCAGTCTGTTTCCTAGTGCCGGTTTGAAGTTCCTGCAGTTTTCACTGGAAAACCGATTTGGAGCTAGTACCTCCCCATATATATGTATGGAGTGGAGTTTGCTACTGAAAAGAAACTTTGTGTTCCCAACAAGCTAGGTGAAGGACGGCTTTCACACACACTTATCTCTCAGATCTGAGCATGTGGAGAGACGTTCGTTAATCTAGCACAAATGGAACGGGTTGCATGAGAAACTTTTACTCTGGTTTCTCAGTCTGTTTCCTAGTGCCGGTTTGAAGTTCCTGCAGTTTTCACTGTAACACCGTGTTGGAGCTAGTACCTCCCCATATATATGTATGGAGTGGAGTTTGCAACTGAAAAGAAACTTTGTGTTCCCAACATGCTAGGTGAAGGACGGCTTTCACACACACTTATCTCTCATAATTGAGCATGTGGAGAAACGTTCGTTCATCTAGAACAATGGGAACGGTTTGCAGGAGAAACTTTAACTCTGGTTTCTCAGTCTGTTTCCTAGTGCCGGTTTGAAGTTCCTGCAGTTTTCACTGTAAAACCGAGTTGGAGCTAGTACCTCCCCATATATATGTATGGAGTGGAGTTTGCAACTGAAAAGAAACTTTGTGTTCCCAACAAGCTAGGTGAAGGACGTCTTTCACACACAATTATCTCTCAGAAATTAGCATGTGGAGAGACGTTCGTTTATCAAGCACAAAGGGAACGGGTTGCAGGAGAAACTTTTACTCTGGTTTCTCAGTCTGTTTCCTAGTGCCGGTTTGAAGTTCCTGCAGTTTTCACTGTAAAACCGAGTTGGAGATAGTACCTCCCCATATATAAGTATGGAGTGGAGTTTGCAACTGAAAAGAAACTTTGTGTTCCCAACAAGCTAGGTGAAGGACGGCTTTCACACACACTTATCTCTCAGAACTGAGCATGTGGAGAGACGTTCGTTCATCTAGCACAAAGGGAACGGGTTGCAGGAGAAACATTTACTCTGGTTTTTCAGTCTGTTTCCTAGTGCCGGTTTGAATTTCCTGCAGTTTTCACTGTAAAACCGAGTTGGAGCTAGTACCTCCCCATATATATGTATGGAGTGGAGTTTGCAACTGAAAAGAAACTTTGTGTTCCCAACAAGCTAGGTGAACGACGGCTTTCACACACACTTATCTCTCAGAACTGAGCATGTGGAGAAACGTTCATTCATCTAGCACAATGGGAACGGTTTGCAGGAGAAACTTTTACTCTGGTTTCTCAGTCTGTTTCCTAGTGCCGGTTTGAAGTTCCTGCAGTTTTCACTGTAAAACCGAGTTGGAGCTAGTACCTCCCCATATATATGTATGGAGTGGAATTTGCAACTGAAAAGAAACTTTGTGTTCCCAACAAGCTAGGTGAAGGACGGCTTTCACACACACTTATCTCTCAGAATTGAGCATGAGGAGAGACGTTCCTTCATCTAGCACAAGGGGAACGGGTTGCAGGAGAAAATTTTACTCTGGTTTCTCAGTCTGTTTCCTAGTGCCGGTTTGAAGTTCTTGCAGTTTTCACTGTAAAACCGAGTTGGAGCTAGTACCTCCCCATATATATGTATGGAGTGGAGTTTGCAACTGAAAAGAAACTTTGTGTTCCCAACAAGCTAGGTGAAGGACGGCTTTCACACACACTTATCTCTCAGAACTGAGCATGTGCAGAGACGTTCGTTCATCTAGCACAAAGGGAACGGGTGGCAGGAGAAACTTTTACTCTGGTTTCTCAGTCTGTTTCCTAGTGCCGATTTGAAGTTCCTGCAGTTTTCACTGTAAAACCGAGTTGGAGCTAGTACCTCCCCATATATATGTATGGAGTGGAGTTTGCAACTGAAAAGAAACTTTGTGTTCCCAACAAGCTAGGTGAAGGACGGCTTTCACACACACTTATTTCTCAGAACTGAGCATGTGGAGAGACGTTCGTTCATCTAGCACAAAGGGAACGGGTTGCAGGAGAAACTTTTACTCTGGTTTATCAGTCTGTTTCCTAGTGCCGGTTTGAAGTTCCTGCAGTTTTCACTGTAAAACGGATTTGGAGCTTGTACCTCCCCATATATATGTATGGAGTGGAGTTTGCAACTGAAAAGAATCTTTGTGTTCCCAACAAGCTAGGTGAAGGACGGCTTTCACACACACTTATCTCTCAGAACTGAGCATGTGGAGAGATGTTCGTTCATCTAGCACAAAAGGAACGGGTTGCAGCAGAAACTTTTACTCTGGTTTCTCAGTCTGTTTCCTAGTGCCGGTTTGAAGTTCCTGCAGTTTTCACTGTAAAACCGAGTTGGAGCTAGTACCTCCCCATATATATGTATGGAGTGGAGTTTGCAACTGAAAAGAAACTTTGTTTTCCCAACAAGCTAGGTGAACGACGGCTTTCACACACACTTATCTCTCAGAACTGAGCATGTGGAGAGACGTTCGTTCATCTAGCACAAAGGGAACGGGTTGCAGGAGAAACTTTTACTCTGGTTTCTCAGTCTGTTTCCTAGTGCCGGTTTGAAGTTCCTGCAGTTTTCACTGTAAAACCGAGTTGGAGCTAGTACCTCCCCATATATATGTATGGAGTGGAGTTTGCAACTGAAAAGAAACTTTGTGTTCCCAACAAGCTAGGTGAAGGACGGCTTTCACACACACTTATCTCTCAGAACTGAGCATGTGGAGAGACGTTCGTTCATCTAGCACAAAGGGAACGGGTTGCAGGAGAAACTTTTACTCTGGTTTATCAGTCTGTTTCCTAGTGCCGGTTTGAAGTTCCTGCAGTTATCACTGTAAAACGGATTTGGAGCTTGTACCTCCCCATATATATGTATGGAGTGGAGTTTGCAACTGAAAAGAATCTTTGTGTTCCCAACAAGCTAGGTGAAGGACGGCTTTCACACACACTTATCTCTCAGAACTGAGCATGTGGAGAGACGTTCGTTCATCTAGCACAAAGGGTACGGGTTGCAGCAGAAACTTTTACTCTGGTTTCTCAGTCTGTTTCCTAGTGCCGGTTTGAAGTTCCTGCAGTTTTCACTGTAAAACCGAGTTGGAGCTAGTACCTCCCCATATATATGTATGGAGTGGAGTTTGCAACTGAAAAGAATCTTTGTGTTCCCAACAAGCTAGGTGAAGGACGGCTTTCACACACACTTATCTCTCAGAACTGAGCATGTGGAGAGATGTTCGTTCATCTAGCACAAAAGGAACGGGTTGCAGCAGAAACTTTTACTCTGGTTTCTCAGTCTGTTTCCTAGTGCCGGTTTGAAGTTCCTGCAGTTTTCACTGAAAAACCGAGTTGGAGCTAGTACCTCCCCATATATATGTATGGAGTGGAGTTTGCAACTGAAAAGAAACTTTGTTTTCCCAACAAGCTAGGTGAACGACGGCTTTCACACACACTTATCTCTCAGAACTGAGCATGTGGAGAGACGTTCGTTCATCTAGCACAAAGGGAACGGGTTGCAGGAGAAACTTTTACTCTGGTTTCTCAGTCTGTTTCCTAGTGCCGGTTTGAAGTTCCTGCAGTTTTCACTGTAAAACCGAGTTGGAGCTAGTACCTCCCCATATATATGTATGGAGTGGAGTTTGCAACTGAAAAGAAACTTTGTGTTCCCAACAAGCTAGGTGAAGGACGGCTTTCACACACACTTATCTCTCAGAACTGAGCATGTGGAGAGACGTTCGTTCATCTAGCACAAAGGGAACGGGTTGCAGGAGAAACTTTTACTCTGGTTTATCAGTCTGTTTCCTAGTGCCGGTTTGAAGTTCCTGCAGTTATCACTGTAAAACGGATTTGGAGCTTGTACCTCCCCATATATATGTATGGAGTGGAGTTTGCAACTGAAAAGAATCTTTGTGTTCCCAACAAGCTATGTGAAGGACGGTTTTCACACACACTTATCTCTCATAACTGAGCATGAGGAGAGACGTTCGTTCATCTAGCACAAAGGAACGGGTGGCAGGAGAAACTTTTACTCTGGTTTCTCAGTCTGTTTCCTAGTGCCGGTTTGAAGTTCCTGCAGTTTTCTCTGTAAAACCGAGTTGGAGCTTGTATCTCCCCATATATATGTATGGAGTGGAGTTTGCAACTGAAAAGAATCTTTGTGTTCCCAACAAGCTAGGTGAAGGACGGCTTTCACACACACTTATCTCTCAGAACTGAGCATGTGGAGAGACGTTCGTTCATCTAGCACCAAGGGAACGGGTTGCAGCAGAAACTTTTACTCTGGTGTCTCAGTCTGTTTCCTAGTGCCGGTTTGAAGTTCCTGCAGTTTTCACTGTAAAACCGAGTTGGAGCTAGTACCTCCCCATATATATGTATGGAGTGGAGTTTGCAACTGAAAAGAAACTTTGTTTTCCCAACAAGCTAGGTGAACGACGGCTTTCACACACACTTATCTCTCAGAACTGAGCCTGTGGAGAGACGTTCGTTCATCTAGCACAAAGGGAACGGGTTGCAGGAGAAACTTTTACTCTGGTTTCTCAGTCTGTTTCCTAGTGCCGGTTTGAAGTTCCTGCAGTTTTCACTGTAAAACCGAGTTGGAGCTAGTACCTCCCCATATATATGTATGGAGTGGAGTTTGCAACTGAAAAGAAACTTTGTGTTCCCAACAAGCTAGGTGAAGGACGGCTTTCACACACACTTATCTCTCAGAACTGAGCATGTGCATAGACGTTCGTTCATCTAGCACAAAGGGAACGGGTTGCAGGAGAAACTTTTACTCTGGTTTATCAGTCTGTTTCCTAGTGCCGGTTTGAAGTTCCTGCAGTTTTCACTGTAAAACGGATTTGGAGCTTGTACCTCCCCATATATATGTATGGAGTGGAGTTTGCAACTGAAAAGAAACTTTGTGTTCCCAACAAGCTAGGTGAAGGACGGCTTTCACACACACTTATCTCTCAGAACTGAGCATGTGGAGAGACGTTCGTTCATCTAGCACAAAGGGAACGGGTTGCAGCAGAAACTTTTACTCTGGTTTCTCAGTCTGTTTCCTAGTGCCGGTTTGAAGTTCCTGCAGTTTTCACTGTAAAACCGAGTTGGAGCTAGTACCTCCCCATAGATATGTATGGAGTGGAGTTTGCACCTGAAAAGAAACTTTGTGTTCCCAACATGCTAGGTGAAGGACGGCTTTCACACACAATTATCTCTCAGAACTGAGCATGTGGAGAGACGTTCGTTCATCTAGCAGAAAATGAACGGGTTGCAGGAGAAACTTTTACTCTGGTTTCTCAGTCTGTTTCCTAGTGCCGGTTTGAAGTTCCTGCAGTTTTCACTGTAAAACCGATTTGGAGCTAGTACCTCCCCATATATATGTATCGATTGGAGTTTGCAAATGAAAAGAAACTTTGTGTTCCCAACAAGCTATGTGAAGGACGGTTTTCACACACACTTATCTCTCATAACTGAGCATGAGGAGAAACGTTCGTTCATCTAGCACAAAGGAACGGGTGGCAGGAGAAACTTTTACTCTGGTTTCTCAGTCTGTTTCCTAGTGCCGGTTTGAAGTTCCTGCAGTTTTCACTGTAAAACCGAGTTGGAGCTAGTACCTCCCTATATATATGTATGGAGTGGAGTTTGCAACTGAAAAGAAACTTTGTTTTCCCAACAAGCTAGGTGAACGACGGCTTTCAAACACACTTATCTCTCAGAACTGAGCATGTGGAGAGACATTCGTTCATCTAGCACAAAGGGAACGGGTTGCAGGAGAAACTTTTACTCTGGTTTCTCAGTCTGTTTCCTAGTGCCGGTTTGAAGTTCCTGCAGTTTTCACTGTAAAACCGAGTTGGAGCTAGTACCTCCCCATATATATGTATGGAGTGGAGTTTGCAACTGAAAAGAAACTTTGTGTTCCCAACAAGCTAGGTGAAGGACGGCTTTCACACACACTTATCTCTCAGAACTGAGCATGTGGAGAGACGTTCGTTCATCTAGCACAAAGGGAACGGGTGGCAGGAGAAACTTTTACTCTGGTTTCTCAGTCTGTTTCCTAGTGCCGGTTTGAAGTTCCTGCAGTTTTCACTGTAAAACCGAGTTGGAGCTATTACCTCCTCATATATATGTATGGAGTGGAGTTTGCAACTGAAAAGAAACTTTGTGTTCTCAACAAGCTAGGTGAAGGACGGCTTTCTCACACACTTATCTCTCAGAACTGAGCATGTGGAGAGACGTTCGTTCATCTAGCAGAAAATGAACGGGTGGCAGGTGAAACTTTTACTCTGGTTTCTCAGTCTGTTTCCTAGTGCCGGTTTGAAGTTCCTTCACTTTTCACTGTAAAAACGATTTGGAGCTAGTACCTCCCCATATATATGTATGGAGTGGAGTTTGCAAATGAAAAGAAACTTTGTGTTCCCAACAAGCTAGGTGAAGGACGGCTTTCACACACACTTATCTCTCATAACTGAGCATGAGGAGAGACGTTCGTTCATCTATCACAAAGGAACGGGTGGCAGGAGAAACTTTTACTCTGGTTTCTCAGTCTGTTTCCTAGTGCCGGTTTGAAGTTCCTGCAGTTTTCACTGTAAAACCGAGTTGGAGCTAGTACCTCCCTATATATATGTATGGAGTGGAGTTTGCAACTCAAAAGAAACTTTGTGTTCACAACAAGCTAGGTGAAGGACGGCTTTCACACACACTTATCTCTCAGAACTGAGCATGTGGAGAGACGTTCGTTCATCTAGCACAAAGGGAACGGGTTGCAGGAGAAACTTTTACTGTTTTGTCTCAGTCTGTTTCCTAGTGCCGGTTTGATGTTCCTGCAGTTTTCACTGCAATACCAATTTGGAGCTAGTACCTCCCCATATATATGTATGGAGTGGAGTTTGCAACTGAAAACAAACTTTGTGTTCCCAACAAGCTAGGTGAAGGACGGCTTTCACACACACTTATCTCTCAGAACTGAGCATGTGGAGAGACGTTCGTTCATCTAGCACAAATGGAACGGTTTGCAGGAGAAACTTTTACTCTGGTTTCTCAGTCTGTTTCCTAGTGCCGGTTTGATGTTCCTGCAGTTTTCACTGTAAAACCGAGTTGGAGATAGTAACTCCCCATATATATGTATGGAGTGGAGTTTGCAACTAAAAATAAACTTTGTGTTCCCAACATGCTAGGTGAAGGACGGCTTTCACACACAATTATCTCTCAGAACTGAGCATGTGGAGAAACGTTCGTTCATGTAGATCAATGGGAACTGTTTGCAGGAGAAACTTTAACTCTGGTTTCTCAGTCTGTTTCCTAGTGCCGGTTTGAAGTTCCTGCAGTTTTCACTGTAAAACCGAGTTGGAGCTAGTACCTCCCCATATATATGTATGGAGTGGAGTTTGCAACTGAAAAGAAACTTTGTGTTCCCAACAAGCTAGGTGAAGGACGGCTTTCACACACACTTATCTCTCAGAACTGAGCATGTGGAGAGACGTTCGTTCATCTAGCACAAAGGGAACGGGTTGCAGGAGAAACTTTTACTCTGGTTTCTCAGTCTGTTTCCTAGTGCCGGTTTGAAGTTCCTGCAGTTTTCACTGTAAAACCGAGTTGGAGCTAGTACCTCCCCATATATATGTATGGAGTGGAGTTTGCAACTGAAAAGAATCTTTGTGTTCCCAACAAGCTAGGTGAAGGACGGCTTTGACACACACTTATCGCTCAGAACTGAGCATGTGGAGAGACGTTCGTTCATCTAGCACAAAGGGAAAGGGTTGCAGGAGAAACTTCTACTCTGGTGTCTCAGTCTGTTTCCTAGTGCCGGTTTGAAGTTCCTGCAGTTTTCACTGTAAAACCGAGTTGGAGCTAGTACCTCCCCATATATATGTATGGAGTGGAGTTTGCAACTGAAAAGAAACTTTGTGTTCCCAACAAGCTAGGTGAAGGACGGCTTTCACACACACTTATCTCTCAGAACTGAGCATGTGGAGAGACGTTCGTTCATCTAGCACAAAGGGAACGGGTTGCAGGAGAAACTTTTACTCTGGTTTCTCAGTCTGTTTCCTAGTGCCGGTTTGAAGTTCCTGCAGTTTTCACTGTAAAACCGAGTTGGAGCTAGTACCTCCCCATATATATGTATGGAGTGGAGTTTGCAACTTAAAAGAAACTTTGTGTTCCCAACAAGCTAGGTGAAGGACGGCTTTGACACACACTTATCGCTCAGAACTGAGCATGTGGAGAGACGTTCGTTCATCTAGCACAAAGGGAAAGGGTTGCAGGGGAAACTTCTACTCTGGTGTCTCAGTCTGTTTCCTAGTGCCGGTTTGAAGTTCCTGCAGTTTTCACTGTAAAACCGAGTTGGAGCTAGTACCTCCCCATATATATTTATGGAGTGGAGTTTGCAACTGAAAAGAAACTTTGTGTTCCCAAAAAGCTAGTTGAAGGACGGCTTTCACACACACTTATCTCTCAGAACTGAGCATGTGGAGAGACGTTCGTTCATCTGGCTCAAATGGAACGGGTTGCAGGAGAAACTTTTACTCTGGTTTCTCAGTCTGTTTCCTAGTGCCGGTTTGAAGTTCCTGCAGTTTTCACTGTAAAACCGATTTGGAGCTAGTACCTCCCCATATATATGTATGGAGTGCAGTTTGAAACTGAAAAGAAACTTTGTGTTCCCAACAAGCTAGGTGAAGGACGGCTTTCACACACACTTATCTCTCAGAACTGAGCATGTGGATAGACGTTCGTTCATCTAGCACAAATGGAACGGGTTGCAGGAGAAACTTTAACTCTGGTTTCTCAGTCTGTTTCCTAGTGCCGGTTTGAAGTTCCTGCAGTTTTCACTGTAAAACCGAGTTGGAGATAGTACCTCCCCATATATATGTATGGAGTGGAGTTTGCAACTCAAAAGAAACTTTGTGTTCCCAACAAGCTAGGTGAAGGACGGCTTTCACACACACTTATCTCTCAGAACTGAGCATGTGGAGAGACGTTCGTTCATCTAGCACAAAGGGAACGGGTTGCAGGAGAAACTTTTACTGTTTTGTCTCAGTCTGTTTCCTAGTGCCGGTTTGATGTTCCTGCAGTTTTCACTGCAATACCGAGTTGGAGCTAGTACCTCCCCATATATATGTATGGAGTGGAGTTTGCAACTGTAAAGAAACTTTGTGTTCTCAACAAGCTAGGTGAAGGACGGCTTTCACACACACTTATCTCTCAGATCTGAGCATGTGGAGAGACGTTCGTTCATCTAGCACAAAATGAACGGGTGGCAGGAGAAACTTTTACTCTGGTTTCTCAGTCTGTTTCCTAGTGCCGGTTTGAAATTCCTGCAGTTTTCACTGTAAAACCGATTTGGAGCTAGTACCTTCCCATATATATGTATGGAGTGGAGTTTGCAACTGAAAAGAAACTTTGTGTTCCCAACAAGCTAGGTGAAGGACGGCTTTCACACACACTTATCTCTCAGAACTGAGCATGTGGAGAGACGTTCGTTCATCTAGCACAAATGGAACGATTTGCAGGAGAAACTTTTACTCTGGTTTCTCAGTCTGTTTAATAGTGCCGGTTTGATGTTCCTGCAGTTTTCACTGTAAAACCGAGTTGGAGCTAATACCTCCCCATATATATGTATGGAGTGGAGTTTGCAACTAAAAATAAACTTTGTGTTCCCAACATGCTAGGTGAAGGACGGCTTTCACACACAATTATCTCTCAGAACTGAGCATGTGGAGAAACGTTCGTTCATGTAGAACAATGGGAACTGTTTGCAGGAGAAACTTTAACTCTGGTTTCTCAGTCTGTTTCCTAGTGCCGGTTTGAATTTCCTGCAGTTTTCACTGTAAAACCGAGTTGGAGCTAGTACCTCCCCATATATATGTATGGAGTGGAGTTTGCAACTGTAAAGAAACTTTGTGTTCCCAACAAGCTGGGTGAAGGACGGCTTTCACACACACTTATCTCTCAGAACTGAGCATGTGGAGAGACGTTCGTTTATCAAGCACAAAGGGAACGGGTTGCAGGAGAAACTTTTACTCTGGTTTCTCAGTCTGTTTCCTAGTGCCGGTTTGAAGTTCCTGCAGTTTTCACTGTAAAACCGAGTTGGAGCTAGTACCTCCCCATATATATGTATGGAGTGGAGTTTGCAACTGAAAAGAAACTTTGTGTTCCCAACAAGCTAGGTGAAGGACGGCTTTCACACACACTTATCTCTCGGAACTGAGCATGTGGAGAGACGTTCGTTCATCTAGCACAAAGGGAACGGGTTGCAGGAGAAACTTTTACTCTGGTTTCTCAGTCTGTTTCCTAGTGCCGGTTTGAAGTTCCTGCAGTTTTCACTGTAAAACCGAGTTGGAGCTAGTACCTCCCCATATATATGTATGGAGTGGAGTTGGCAACTGAAAAGAATCTTTGTGTTCCCAACAAGCTAGGTGAAGGACGGCTTTGACACACACTTATCGCTCAGAACTGAGCATGTGGAGAGACGTTCGTTCATCTAGCACAAAGGGAAAGGGTTGCAGGAGAAACTTCTACTCTGGTGTCTCAGTCTGTTTCCTAGTGCCGGTTTGAAGTTCCTGCAGTTTTCACTGTAAAACCGAGTTGGAGCTAGTACCTCCCCATATATATGTATGGAGTGGAGTTTGCAACTGAAAAGAAACTTTGTGTTCCCAACAAGCTAGGTGAAGGACGGCTTTCACACACACTTATCTCTCAGAACTGAGCATGTGGAGAGACGTTCGTTCATCTAGCACAAAGGGAACGGGTTGCAGGAGAAACTTTTACTCTGGTTTCTCAGTCTGTTTCCTAGTGCCGGTTTGAAGTTCCTGCAGTTTTCACTGTAAAACCGAGTTGGAGCTAGTACCTCCCCATATATATGTATGGAGTGGAGTTTGCAACTGAAAAGAATCTTTGTGTTCCCAACAAGCTAGGTGAAGGACGGCTTTGACACACACTTATCGCTCAGAACTGAGCATGTGGAGAGACGTTCGTTCATCTAGCACAAAGGGAAAGGGTTGCAGGAGAAACTTCTACTCTGGTGTCTCAGTCTGTTTCCTAGTGCCGGTTTGAAGTTCCTGCAGTTTTCACTGTAAAACCGAGTTGGAGCTAGTACCTCCCCATATATATTTATGGAGTGGAGTTTGCAACTGAAAAGAAACTTTGTGTTCCCAACAAGCTAGTTGAAGGACGGCTTTCACACACACTTATCTCTCAGAACTGAGCATGTGGAGAGACGTTCGTTCATCTAGCTCAAATGGAACGGGTTGCAGGAGAAACTTTTACTCTGGTTTCTCAGTCTGTTTCCTAGTGCCGGTTTGAAGTTCCTGCAGTTTTCACTGTAAAACCGATTTGGAGCTAGTACCTCCCCATATATATGTATGGAGTGCAGTTTGAAACTGAAAAGAAACTTTGTGTTCCCAACAAGCTAGGTGAAGGACGGCTTTCACACAGTTATCTCTCAGAACTGAGCATGTGGATAGACGTTCGTTCATCTAGCACAAATGGAACGGGTTGCAGGAGAAACTTTAACTCTGGTTTCTCAGTCTGTTTCCTAGTGCCGGTTTGAAGTTCCTGCAGTTTTCACTGTAAAACCGAGTTGGAGCTAGTACCTCCCCATATATATGTATGGAGTGGAGTTTGCAACTGAAAAGAAACTTTGTGTTCCCAACAAGCTAGGTGAAGGACGGCTTTCACACACACTTATCTCTCAGAACTGAGCATGTGGAGAGACGTTCGTTCATCTAGCACAAAGGGAACGAGTTGCAGGAGAAACTTTTACTGTGGTTTCTCAGTCTGTTTCCTAGTGCCGGTTTGAAATTCCTGCAGTTTTCACTGTAAAACCGAGTTGGAGATAGTACCTCCCCATATATATGTATGGAGTGGAGTTTGCAACTGAAAAGAAACTTTGTGTTCCCAACAAGCTAGGTGAAGGACGGCTTTCACACACACTTATCTCTCAGAACTGAGCATGTGGAGAGACGTTCGTTCATCTAGCACAAAGGGAACGGGTTGCAGGAGAAACTATTACTCTGGTTTCTCAGTCTGTTTCCTAGTGCCGGTTTGAAGTTCCTGCAGTTTTCACTGTAAAACCGAGTTTGAGCTAGTTTCTCCCCATATATATGTATGGAGTAGAGTTTGCAACTGAAAAGAATCTTTGTGTTCCCAACAAGTTAGGTGAAGGACGGCTTTGACACACACTTATCGCTCAGAACTGAGCATGTGGAGAGACGTTCGTTCATCTAGCACAAAGGGAAAGGGTTGCAGGAGAAACTTCTACTCTGGTGTCTCAGTCTGTTTCCTAGTGCCGGTTTGAAGTTTCTGCAGTTTTCACTGTAAAACCGAGTTGGAGCTAGTACCTCCCCATATATATTTATGGATTGGAGTTTGCAACTGAAAAGAAACTTTGTGTTCCCAACAAGCTAGGTGAAGGACGGCTTTCACACACACTTATCTCTCAGAACTGAGCATGTGGAGAGACGTTCGTTCATCTAGCACAAATGGAACGGGTTGCAGGAGAAACTTTTACTCTGGTTTCTCAGTCTGTTTCCTAGTGCCGGTTTGAAGTTCCTGCAGTTTTCACTGTAAAACCGATTTGGAGCTAGTACCTCCCCATATATATGTATGGAGTGGAGTTTGCAACTGAAAAGAAACTTTGTGTTCCCAACAAGCTAGGTGAAGGACGGCTTTCACACACACTTATCTCTCAGAACTGAGCATGTGGAGAGACGTTCGTTCATCTAGCACAAATGGAACGGGTTGCAGGAGAAACTTTAACTCTGGTTTCTCAGTCTGTTTCCTAGTGCCGGTTTGAAGTTCCTGCAGTTTTCACTGTAAAACCGAGTTGGAGCTAGTACCTCCCCATATATATGTATGGAGTAGAGTTTGCAACTGAAAAAAACTTTGTGTTCCCAACAAGCTAGGTGAAGGACGGCTATCACACACACTTATCTCTCAGACCTGAGCATGTGGAGAGACTTTCGTTCATCTAGCACAAAGGGAATGGGTTGCAGGAGAAACTTTTACTCTGGTTTCTCAGTCTGTTTCCTAGTGCCGGTTTGAAATTCCTGCAGTTTTCATTTTAAAACCGAGTTGGAGCCTGTACCTCCCCATATATATGTATGGAGTGGCGTTTGCAACTGAAAAGAAACTTTGTGTTCCCAACAAGCTAGGTGAAGGACGGCTTTCACACACACTTATTTCTCAGAATTGAGCATGTGGAGAGACGTTCCTTCATCTAGCACAAGGGGAACGGGTTGCAGGAGAAACTTTTACTCTGGTTTCTCAGACTGTTTCCTATTGCCGGTTTGAAGTTCTTGCAGTTATCACTGTTAAAAAGAGGTGGAGCTAGTACCTCCCCATATATATGTATGGAGTGGAGTTTGCAACTGAAAAGAAACTTTGTGTTCCCAACAAGCTAGGTGAAGGACGGCTTTCACACACACTTATCTCTCAGAAATGAGCATGTGGAGAGACGTTCGTTCATCTAGCACAAAGGGAACGGGTGGCAGGAGAAACTTTTACTCTGGTGTCTCAGTCTGTTTCCTAGTGCCGGTTTGAAGTTCCTGCAGTTTTCACTGTAAAACCGAGTTGGAGCTAGTACCTCCCCATATATATGTATGGAGTGGAGTTTGCAACTGAAAAGAAACTTTGTGTTCCCAACAAGCTAGGTGAAGGACGGCTTTCACACACACTTATCTCTCAGAACTGAGCATGTGGAGAGACGTTTGTTCATCTAGCACAAAGGGAACGGGTTGCAGGAGAAACTTTTACTCTGGTTTCTCAGTCTGTTTCCTAGTGCCGGTTTGAAGTTCCTGCAGTTTTCACTGTAAAACCGAGTTGGAGCTAGTACCTCCCCATATATATGTACGGAGTGGAGTTTGTAACTGAAAAGAAACTTTGTGTTCCCAACAAGCTAGGTGAACGACGGCTTTCACACACACTTATCTCTCAGAACTGAGCATGTGGAGAGACGTTCGTTCATCTAGCACAAAGGGAACGGGTTGCAGGAGAAACTTTTACTCTGGTTTCTCAGTCTGTTTCCTAGTGCCGGTTTGAAGTTCCTGCAGTTTTCACTGTAAAACCGAGTTGGAGCTAGTACCTCCCCATATATATGTATGGAGTGGAGTTTGCAACTGAAAAGAAACTTTGTGTTCCAAACAAGCTAGGTGAAGGACGGCTTTGACACACACATATCTCTCAGAACTGAGCATGTGGAGAGACGTTCGTTCATCTAGCACAAAGGGAACGGGTTGGAAGAGAAACTTCTACTCTGGTGTCTCAGTCTGTTTCCCAGTGCCGGTTTGAAGTTCCTGCAGTTTTCACTGTAAAACCGAGTTGGAGCTAGTACCTACCCATATATATGTATGGAATAGAGTTTGCAACTGAAAAGAAACTTTGTGTTCCCAACAAGCTAGGTGAAGGACGGCTTTCACACACACTTATCTCTCAGAACTTACCATTTGGAGAGCCGTACGTTCATCTAGCACAAAGGGAACGGGTTGCAGGAGAAACATTTACTCTGGTTTCTCAGTCTGTTTCCTAGTGCCGTTTGAATTTCCTGCAGTTTTCACTGTAAAACCGAGTTGGAGCTAGTACCCCCCATATATATGTATGGAGTGGAGTTTGCAACTGGAAAGAAACTTTGTGTTCCCCACAAGCTAGGTGAAGGACGGCTTTCACACACACTTATATCTCAGAACTGAGCATGTGGAGAGACGTTCGTTCATCTAGCACAAAGGGAACGGTTGCAGGAGAAACTTTTACTCTGGTTTCTCAGTCTGTTTCCTACTGCCGGTTTGAAGTTCTTGCAGTTTTCACTGTAAAACCGAGTTGGAGATAGTACCTCCCCATATATATTTATGGAGTGGAGTTTGCAACTGAAAAGAAACTTTGTCTTTCCAACAAGCTAGGTGAAGGACGGCATTCACACACACTTATCTCTCAGAACTGAGCATGTGGAGAGACGTTCGTTCATCTAGCACAAAGGGAACGGGTGGCAGGAGAAACTTTTACTCTGGTTTCTCAGTCTGTTTCCTAGTGCCGGTTTGAAGTTCCTGCAGTTTTCACTGTAAAACGGAGTTGGAGCTAGTACCTCCCCATATATATGTATGTAGTGGAGTTTGCAACTGAAAAGAAACTTTGTGTTCCCAAAAAGCTAGGTGAAGGACGGCTTTCACACACACTTATCCCTCAGAACTTACCATTTGGAGAGACGTTCGTTCATCTAGCACAAAGGGAACGGGTTGCAGGAGAAACATTTACTCTGGTTTCTCAGTCTGTTTCCTAGTGCCGGTTTGTGTTTCCTGCAGTTTTCACTGTAAAACCGAGTTGGAGCTAGTACCTCCCCATATATATGTATGGAGTGGAGTTTGCAACTGAAAAGAAACTTTGTGTTCCCAACAAGCTAGGTGAAGGACGGCTTTCACACACACTTATTTCTCAGAACTGAGCATGTGGAGAGACGTTCGTTCATCTAGCACAAAGGGAACGGTTTGCAGGAGAAACTTTTACTCTGGTTTCTCAGTCTGTTTCCTAGTGCCGGTTTGAAGTTCCTGCAGTTTTCACTGTAAAACCGAGTTGGAGCTAGTACCTCCCCATATATATGTATGGAGTGGAGTTTGCAACTGAAAAGAATCTTTGTGTTCCCAACAAGCTAGGTGAAGGACGGCTTTGACACACACTTATCGCTCAGAACTGAGCATGTGGAGAGACGTTCGTTCATCTAGCACAAAGGGAAAGGGTTGCAGGAGAAACTTCTACTCTGGTGTCTCAGTCTGTTTCCTAGTGCCGGTTTGAAGTTCCTGCAGTTTTCACTGTAAAACCGAGTTGGAGCTAGTACCTCCCCATATATATTTATGGAGTGGAGTTTGCAACTGAAAAGAAACTTTGTGTTCCCAACAAGCTAGTTGAAGGACGGCTTTCACACACACTTATCTCTCAGAACTGAGCATGTGGAGAGACGTTCGTTCATCTAGCACAAAGGGAACGGGTTGGAGGAGAAACTTCTACTCTGGTGTCTCAGTCTGTTTCCCAGTGCCGGTTTGAAGTTCCTGCAGTTTTCACTGTAAAACCGAGTTGGAGCTAGTACCTACCCATATATATGTATGGAATAGAGTTTGCAACTGAAAAGAAACTTTGTGTTCCCAACAAGCTAGGTGAAGGACGGCTTTCACACACACTTATCTCTCAGAACTTACCATTTGGAGAGCCGTACGTTCATCTAGCACAAAGGGAACGGGTTGCAGGAGAAACATTTACTCTGGTTTCTCAGTCTGTTTCCTAGTGCCGTTTGAATTTCCTGCAGTTTTCACTGTAAAACCGAGTTGGAGCTAGTACCCCCCATATATATGTATGGAGTGGAGTTTGCAACTGGAAAGAAACTTTGTGTTCCCCACAAGCTAGGTGAAGGACGGCTTTCACACACACTTATCTCTCAGAACTGAGCATGTGGAGAGACGTTCGTTCATCTAGCACAAAAGGAACGGTTGCAGGAGAAACTTTTACTCTGGTTTCTCAGTCTGTTTCCTAGTGCCGGTTTGAAATTCCTGCAGTTTTCACTTTAAAACCGAGTTGGAGCCTGTACCTCCCCATATATATGTATGGAGTGGAGTTTGCAACTGAAAAGAAACTTTGTGTTCCCAACAAGCTAGTTGAAGGACGGCTTTCACACACACTTATCTCTCAGAATTGAGCATGTGGAGAGACGTTCCTTCATCTAGCACAAGGGGAACGGGTTGCAGGAGAAACTTTTACTCTGGTTTCTCAGTCTGTTTCCTACTGCCGGTTTGAAGTTCTTGCAGTTTTCACTGTAAAACCGAGTTGGAGATAGTACCTCCCCATATATATTTATGGAGTGGAGTTTGCAACTGAAAAGAAACTTTGTCTTTCCAACAAGCTAGGTGAAGGACGGCATTCACACACACTTATCTCTCAGAACTGAGCATGTGGAGAGACGTTCGTTCATCTAGCACAAAGGGAACGGGTGGCAGGAGAAACTTTTACTCTGGTTTCTCAGTCTGTTTCCTAGTGCCGGTTTGAAGTTACTGCAGTTTTCACTGTAAAACGGAGTTGGAGCTAGTACCTCCCCATATATATGTATGTAGTGGAGTTTGCAACTGAAAAGAAACTTTGTGTTCCCAAAAAGCTAGGTGAAGGACGGCTTTCACACACACTTATCCCTCAGAACTTACCATTTGGAGAGACGTTCGTTCATCTAGCACAAAGGGAACGGGTTGCAGGAGAAACATTTACTCTGGTTTCTCAGTCTGTTTCCCAGTGCCGGTTTGAAGTTCCTGCAGTTTTCACTGTAAAACCGAGTTGGAGCTAGTACCTACCCATATATATGTATGGAATAGAGTTTGCAACTGAAAAGAAACTTTGTGTTCCCAACAAGCTAGGTGAAGGACGGCTTTCACACACACTTATCTCTCAGAACTTACCATTTGGAGAGCCGTACGTTCATCTAGCACAAAGGGAACGGGTTGCAGGAGAAACATTTACTCTGGTTTCTCAGTCTGTTTCCTAGTGCCGTTTGAATTTCCTGCAGTTTTCACTGTAAAACCGAGTTGGAGCTAGTACCCCCCATATATATGTATGGAGTGGAGTTTGCAACTGGAAAGAAACTTTGTGTTCCCCACAAGCTAGGTGAAGGACGGCTTTCACACACACTTATCTCTCAGAACTGAGCATGTGGAGAGACGTTCGTTCATCTAGCACAAGGGGAACGGTTGCAGGAGAAACTTTTACTCTGGTTTCTCAGTCTGTTTCCTAGTGCCGGTTTGAAATTCCTGCAGTTTTCACTTTAAAACCGAGTTGGAGCCTGTACCTCCCCATATAAATGTATGGAGTGGAGTTTGCAACTGAAAAGAAACTTTGTGTTCCCAACAAGCTAGTTGAAGGACGGCTTTCACACACACTTATCTCTCAGAATTGAGCATGTGGAGAGACGTTCCTTCATCTAGCACAAGGGGAACGGGTTGCAGGAGAAACTTTTACTCTGGTTTCTCAGTCTGTTTCCTACTGCCGGTTTGAAGTTCTTGCAGTTTTCACTGTAAAACCGAGTTGGAGATAGTACCTCCCCATATATATTTATGGAGTGGAGTTTGCAACTGAAAAGAAACTTTGTCTTTCTAACAAGCTAGGTGAAGGACGGCATTCACACACACTTATCTCTCAGAACTGAGCATGTGGAGAGACGTTCGTTCATCTAGCACAAAGGGAACGGGTGGCAGGAGAAACTTTTACTCTGGTTTCTCAGTCTGTTTCCTAGTGCCGGTTTGAAGTTCCTGCAGTTTTCACTGTAAAACGGAGTTGGAGCTAGTACCTCCCCATATATATGTATGTAGTGGAGTTTGCAACTGAAAAGAAACTTTGTGTTCCCAAAAAGCTAGGTGAAGGACGGCTTTCACACACACTTATCCCTCAGAACTTACCATTTGGAGAGACGTTCGTTCATCTAGCACAAAGGGAACGGGTTGCAGGAGAAACATTTACTCTGGTTTCTCAGTCTGTTTCCTAGTGCCGGTTTGTGTTTCCTGCAGTTTTCACTGTAAAACCGAGTTGGAGCTAGTACCTCCCCATATATATGTATGGAGTGGAGTTTGCAACTGAAAAGAAACTTTGTGTTCCCAACAAGCTAGGTGAAGGACGGCTTTCACACACACTTATTTCTCAGAACTGAGCATGTGGAGAGACGTTCGTTCATCTAGCACAAAGGGAACGGTTTGCAGGAGAAACTTTTACTCTGGTTTCTCAGTCTGTTTCCTAGTGCCGGTTTGAAGTTCCTGCAGTTTTCACTGTAAAACCGAGTTGGAGCTAGTACCTCCCCATATATATGTATGGAGTGGAGTTTGCAACTGAAAAGAATCTTTGTGTTCCCAACAAGCTAGGTGAAGGACGGCTTTGACACACACTTATCGCTCAGAACTGAGCATGTGGAGAGACGTTCGTTCATCTAGCACAAAGGGAAAGGGTTGCAGGAGAAACTTCTACTCTGGTGTCTCAGTCTGTTTCCTAGTGCCGGTTTGAAGTTCCTGCAGTTTTCACTGTAAAACCGAGTTGGAGCTAGTACCTCCCCATATATATTTATGGAGTGGAGTTTGCAACTGAAAAGAAACTTTGTGTTCCCAACAAGCTAGTTGAAGGACGGCTTTCACACACACTTATCTCTCAGAACTGAGCATGTGGAGAGACGTTCGTTCATCTAGCTCAAATGGAACGGGTTGCAGGAGAAACTTTTACTCTGGTTTCTCAGTCTGTTTCCTAGTGCCGGTTTGAAGTTCCTGCAGTTTTCACTGTAAAACCGATTTGGAGCTAGTACCTCCCCATATATATGTATGGAGTGCAGTTTGAAACTGAAAAGAAACTTTGTGTTCCCAACAAGCTAGGTGAAGGACGGCTTTCACACACACTTATCTCTCAGAACTGAGCATGTGGATAGACGTTCGTTCATCTAGCACAAATGGAACGGGTTGCAGGAGAAACTTTAACTCTGGTTTCTCAGTCTGTTTCCTAGTGCCGGTTTGAAGTTCCTGCAGTTTTCACTGTAAAACCGAGTTGGAGCTAGTACCTTCCCATATATATGTATGGAGTGGAGTTTGCAACTGAAAAGAAACTTTGTGCTCCCAACAAGCTAGGTGAAGGACGGCTTTCACACACACTTATCTCTCAGAAATTAGCATGTGGAGAGACGTTCGTTTATCAAGCACAAAGGGAACGGGTTGCAGGAGAAACTTTTACTCTGGTTTCTCAGTCTGTTTCCTAGTGCCGGTTTGAAGTTCCTGCAGTTTTCACTGTAAAACCGAGTTGGAGCTAGTACCTCCCCATATATATGTATGGAGTGGAGTTTGCAACTGAAAAGAAACTTTGTGTTCCCAACAAGCTAGGTGAAGGACGGCTTTCACACACACTTATCTCTCAGAACTGAGCATGTGGAGAGACGTTCGTTCATCTAGCACAAAGGGAACGAGTTGCAGGAGAAACTTTTACTGTGGTTTCTCAGTCTGTTTCCTAGTGCCGGTTTGAAATTCCTGCAGTTTTCACTGTAAAACCGAGTTGGAGATAGTACCTCCCCATATATATGTATGGAGTGGAGTTTGCAACTGAAAAGAAACTTTGTGTTCCCAACAAGCTAGGTGAAGGACGGTTTTCACACACACTTATCTCTCAGAACTGAGCATGTGGAGAGACGTTCGTTCATCTAGCACAAAGGGAACGGGTTGCAGGAGAAACTTTTACTCTGGTTTCTCAGTCTGTTTCCTAGTGCCGGTTTGAAGTTCCTGCAGTTTTCACTGTAAAACCGAGTTTGAGCTAGTATCTCCCCATATATATGTATGGAGTAGAGTTTGCAACTGAAAAGAATCTTTGTGTTCCCAACAAGCTAGGTGAAGGACGGCTTTGACACACACTAATCGCTCAGAACTGAGCATGTGGAGAGACGTTCGTTCATCTAGCACAAAGGGAAAGGGTTGCAGGAGAAACTTCTACTCTGGTGTCTCAGTCTGTTTCCTAGTGCCGGTTTGAAGTTTCTGCAGTTTTCACTGTAAAACCGAGTTGGAGCTAGTACCTCCCCATATATATTTATGGAGTGGAGTTTGCAACTGAAAAGAAACTTTGTGTTCCCAACAAGCTAGGTGAAGGACGGCTTTCACACACACTTATCTCTCAGAACTGAGCATGTGGAGAGACGTTCGTTCATCTAGCACAAATGGAACGGGTTGCAGGAGAAACTTTTACTCTGGTTTCTCAGTCTGTTTCCTAGTGCCGGTTTGAAGTTCCTGCAGTTTTCACTGTAAAACCGATTTGGAGATAGTACCTCCCCATATATATGTATGGAGTGGAGTTTGCAACTGAAAAGAAACTTTGTGTTCCCAACAAGCTAGGTGAAGG
Source organism: Camelus dromedarius (assembly GCF_036321535.1). NCBI lineage: Eukaryota > Metazoa > Chordata > Mammalia > Artiodactyla > Camelidae > Camelus > Camelus dromedarius. Next base: position 641,832 of record NW_026989774.1, read on the forward strand.
ACGGCTTTCACACACACTTATCTCTCAGAACTGAGCATGTGGAGAGACGTTCGTTCATCTAGCACAAATGGAAAGGGTTGCAGGAGAAACTTTAACTCTGGTTTCTCAGTCTGTTTCCTAGTGCCGGTTTGAAGTTCCTGCAGTTTTCACTGTAAAACCGAGTTGGAGCTAGTACCTCCCCATATATATGTATGGAGTGGAGTTTGCAACTGAAAAGAAACTTTGTGTTCCCAACAAGCTAGGTGAAGGGCGGCTATCACACACACTTATCTCTCAGACCTGAGCATGTGGAGAGACTTTCGTTCATCTAGCACAAAGGGAATGGGTTGCAGGAGAAACTTTTACTCTGGTTTCTCACTCTGTTTCCTAGTGCCGGTTTGAAATTCCTGCAGTTTTCATTTTAAAACCGAGTTGGAGCCTGTACCTCCCCATATATATGTATGGAGTGGCGTTTGCAACTGAAAAGAAACTTTGTGTTCCCAACAAGCTAGGTGAAGGACGGCTTTCACACACACTTATCTCTCAGAACTGAGCATGTGGAGAGACGTTCGTTCATCTAGCACAAAGGGAACGGGTTGCAGGAGAAACTTTTACTCTGGTTTCTCAGTCTGTTTCCTAGTGCCGGTTTGAAGTTCCTGCAGTTTTCACTGTAAAACCGAGTTGGAGCTAGTACCTCCCCATATATATGTATGGAGTGGAGTTTGCAACTGAAAAGAAACTTTGTGTTCCAAACAAGCTAGGTGAAGGACAGCTTTGACACACACTTATCTCTCAGAACTGAGCATGTGGAGAGACGTTCGTTCATCTAGCACAAAGGGAACGGGTTGGAGGAGAAACTTCTACTCTGGTGTCTCAGTCTGTTTCCCAGTGCCGGTTTGAAGTTCCTGCAGTTTTCACTGTAAAACCGAGTTGGAGCTAGTACCTACCCATATATATGTATGGAATAGAGTTTGCAACTGAAAAGAAACTTTGTGTTCCCAACAAGCTAGGTGAAGGACGGCTTTCACACACACTTATCTCTCAGAACTTACCATTTGGAAAGCCGTACGTTCATCTAGCACAAAGGGAACGGGTTGCAGGAGAAACATTTACTCTGGTTTCTCAGTCTGTTTCCTAGTGCCGTTTGAATTTCCTGCAGTTTTCACTGTAAAACCGAGTTGGAGCTAGTACCCCCCATATATATGTATGGAGTGGAGTTTGCAACTGGAAAGAAACTTTGTGTTCCCCACAAGCTAGGTGAAGGACGGCTTTCACACACACTTATCTCTCAGACCTGAGCATGTGGAGAGACTTTCGTTCATCTAGCACAAAGGGAATGGGTTCAGGAGAAACTTTTACTCTGGTTTCTCAGTCTGTTTCCTAGTGCCGGTTTGAAATTCCTGCAGTTTTCATTTTAAAACCGAGTTGGAGCCTGTACCTCCCCATATATATGTATGGAGTGGCGTTTGCAACTGAAAAGAAACTTTGTGTTCCCAACAAGCTAGGTGAAGGACGGCTTTCACACACACTTATCTCTCAGAATTGAGCATGTGGAGAGACGTTCCTTCATCTAGCACAAGGGGAACGGGTTGCAGGAGAAACTTTTACTCTGGTTTCTCAGACTGTGTCCTATTGCCGGTTTGAAGTTCTTGCAGTTATCACTGTTAAACCGAGGTGGAGCTAGTACCTCCCCATATATATGTATGGATTGGAGTTTGCAACTGAAAAGAAACTTTGTGTTCCCAACAAGCTAGGTGAAGGACGGGTTTCACACACACTTATCTCTCAGAAATGAGCATGTGGAGAGACGTTCGTTCATCTAGCACAAAGGGAACGGGTGGCAGGAGAAACTTTTACTCTGGTTTCTCAGTCTGTTTCCTAGTGCCGGTTTGAAGTTCCTGCAGTTTTCACTGTAAAACCGAGTTGGAGCTAGAACCTACCCATATATATGTATGGAGTGGAGTTTGCAACTGAAAAGAAACTTTGTGTTCCCAACAAGCTAGGTGAAGGACGGCTTTCACACACACTTATCTCTCAGAACTAAGCATGTGGAGAGACGTTTGTTCATCTAGCACAAAGGGAACGGGTTGCAGGAGAAAATTTTACTCTGGTTTCTCAGTCTGTTTCCTAGTGCCGGTTTGAAGTTCCTGCAGTTTTCACTGTAAAACCGAGTTGGAGCTAGTACCTCCCCATATATATGTATGGATTGGAGTTTGTAACTGAAAAGAAACTTTGTGTTCCCAACAAGCTAGGTGAACGACGGCTTTCACACACACTTATCTCTCAGAACTGAGCATGTGGAGAGACGTTCGTTCATCTAGCACAAAGGGAACGGGTTGCAGGAGAAACTTTTGCTCTGGTTTCTCAGTCTGTTTCCTAGTGCCGGTTTGAAGTTCCTGCAGTTTTCACTGTAAAACCGAGGTGGAGCTAGTACCTCCCCATATATATGTATGGAGTGGAGTTTGCAACTGAAAAGAAACTTTGTGTTCCCAACAAGCTAGGTGAAGGACGGCTTTCACACACACTTATCTCTCAGAACTGAGCATTTGGAGAGACTTTCGTTCATCTAGCACAAAGGGAATGGGTTGCAGGAGAAACTTTTACTCTGGTTTCTCAGTCTGTTTCCTAGTGCCGGTTTGAAATTCCTGCAGTTTTCACTTTAAAACCGAGTTGGAGCCTGTACCTCCCCATATATATGTATGGAGTGGCGTTTGCAACTGAAAAGAAACTTTGTGTTCCCAACAAGCTAGGTGAAGGACGGCTTTCATACACACTTATCTCTCACAATTGAGCATGTGGAGAGACGTTCCTTCATCTAGCACAAGGGGAATGGGTTGCAGGAGAAACTTTTACTCTGGTTTCTCAGTCTGTTTCCTATTACCGGTTTGAAGTTCTTGCAGTTTTCACTGTTAAACCGAGTTGGAGCTAGTACCTCCCCATATATATGTATGGAGTGGAGTTTGCAACTGAAAAGAAACTTTGTGTTCCCAACAAGCTAGGTGAAGGACGGCTTTCACACACACTTATCTCTCAGAACTGAGCATGTGGAGAGACGTTTGTTCATCTAGCACAAAGGGAACGGGTTGCAGGAGAAACTTTTACTCTGGTTTCTCAGTCTGTTTCCTATTGCCGGTTTGAAGTTCCTGCAGTTTTCACTGTAAAACCGAGTTGGAGCTAGTACCTCCCCATATATATGTATGGAGTGGAGTTTGCAACTGAAAAGAAACTTTGTGTTCCCAACAAGCTAGGTGAAGGACGGCTTTCACACACACTTATCTCTCAGAACTGAGCATGTGGAGAGACGTTTGTTCATCTAGCACAAAGGGAACGGGTTGCAGGAGAAACTTTTACTCTGGTTTCTCAGTCTGTTTCCTAGTGCCGGTTTGAAGTTCCTGCAGTTTTCACTGTAAAACCGAGTTGGAGCTAGTACCTCCCCATATATATGTATGTAGTGGAGTTTGCAACTGAAAAGAAACTTTGTGTTCCCAACAAGCTAGGTGAAGTACGGCTTTCACACACACATATCTCTCAGAACTGAGCATGTGGAGAGACGTTCGTTCATCTAGCACAAAAGGAACGGGTTGCAGGAGAAACTTTTACTCTGGTTTCTCAGTCTGTTTCCTAGTGCCGGTTTGAAATTCCTTTAGTTTTCACTTTAAAATCGAGTTGGAGCCTGTACCTCCCCATATATATGTATGGAGTGGAGTTTGCAACTGAAAAGAAACTTTGTGTTCCCAACAAGATAGGTGAAGGATGGATTTCACACACACTTATCTCTCAGAACTGAGCATGTGGAGAGACGTTCCTTCATCTAGCACAAAGGGAACGGGTGGCAGGAGAAACTTTTACTCTGGTTTCTCAGTCTGTTTCCTAGTGCCGGTTTGAAGTTCCAGCAGTTTCACTGTAAAACCGAGTTGGAGCTAGTACCTCCCCATATATATGTATGGAGTGGAGTTTGCAACTGAAAAGAAACTTTGTGTTCCCAACAAGCTAGGTGAAGGATGGATTTCACACACACTTATCTCTCAGAACTGAGCATGTGGAGAGACGTTCGTTCATCTAGAACAAAGGGAACGGATTGCAGGAGAAACTTTTCCTCTGGTTTCTCAGTCTGTTTCCTAGTGCCGGTTTGAAGTTCCTGCAGTTTTCACTGTAAAACGGAGTTGGAGCTAGTACCTCCCCATATATATGTATGGAGTGGAGTTTGCAACTGAAAAGAAACTTTGTGTTCCCAACAAGCTAGGTGAAGGACGGCTTTCACACCCACTTATCTCTCAGAATTGAGCATGTGGAGAGACGTTCCTTCATCTAGCACAAGGGGAACGGGTTGCAGGAGAAACTTTTACTCTGGTTTCTCAGTCTGTTTCCTAGTGCCGGTTTGAAATTCCTTTAGTTTTCACTTTAAAATCGAGTTGGAGCCTGTACCTCCCCATATATATGTATGGAGTGGAGTTTGCAACTGAAAAGAAACTTTGTGTTCCCAACAATCTAGGTGAAGGGTGGATTTCACACACACTTATCTCTCAGAACTGAGCATGTGGAGAGACGTTCCTTCATCTAGCACAAATGGAACGGGTGGCAGGAGAAACTTTTACTCTGGTTTCTCAGTCTGTTTCCTAGTGCCGGTTTGAAGTTCCTGCAGTTTTCACTTTAAAACCGAGTTGGAGCTAGTACCTCCCCATATATATGTATGGAGTGGAGTTTGCAACTGAAAAGAAACTTTGTGTTCCCAACAAGCTAGGTGAAGGACGGCTTTCACACACACTTATCTCTCAGAACTGAGCATGTGGAGAGACGTTTGTTCATCTAGCACAAAGGGAACGGGTTGCAGGAGAAACTTTTACTCTGGTTTCTCAGTCTGTTTCCTAGTGCCGGTTTGAAGTTCCTGCAGTTTTCACTGTAAAACCGAGTTGGAGCTAGTACCTCCCCATATATATGTATGGAGTGGAGTTTGCAACTGAAAAGAAACTTTGTGTTCCCAACAAGCTAGGTGAAGGACGGCTTTCACACACACTTATCTCTCAGAACTGAGCATGTGGAGAGACGTTTGTTCATCTAGCACAAAGGGAACGGGTTGCAGGAGAAACTTTTACTCTGGTTTCTCAGTCTGTTTCCTAGTGCCGGTTTGAAGTTCCTGCAGTTTTCACTGTAAAACCGAGTTGGAGCTAGTACCTCCCCATATATATGTATGGAGTGGAGTTTGCAACTGAAAAGAAACTTTGTGTTCCCAACAAGCTAGGTGAAGGACGGCTTTCACACACACTTATCTCTCAGAAATGAGCATGTGGAGAGACGTTCGTTCATCTAGCACAAAGGGAACGGGTTGCAGGAGAAACTTTTACTCTGGTTTCTCAGTCTGTTTCCTAGTGCCGGTTTGAAGTTCCTGCAGTTTTCACTGTAAAACGGAGTTGGAGCTAGTACCTCCCCATATATATGTATGTAGTGGAGTTTGCAACTGAAAAGAAACTTTGTGTTCCCAACAAGCTAGGTGAACGACGGCTTTCACACACACATATCTCTCAGAACTGAGCATGTGGAGAGACGTTCGTTCATCTAGCACAAAGGGAACGGGTTGCAGGAGAAACTTTTACTCTGGTTTCTCAGTCTGTTTCCTAGTGCCGGTTTGAAATTCCTTTAGTTTTCACTTTAAAATCGAGTTGGAGCCTGTACCTCCCCATATATACGTATGGAGTGGAGTTTGCAACTGAAAAGAAACTTTGTGTTCCCAACAAGCTAGGTGAAGGATGGATTTCACACACACTTATCTCTCAGAACTGAGCATGTGGAGAGACGTTCCTTCATCTAGCACAAAGGGAACGGGTGGCAGGAGAAACTTTTACTCTGGTTTCTCAGTCTGTTTCCTAGTGCCGGTTTGAAGTTCCTGCAGTTTTCACTGTAAAACGGAGTTGGAGCTAGTACCTCCCCATATATATGTATGGAGTGGAGTTTGCAACTGAAAAGAAACTTTGTGTTCCCAACAAGCTAGGTGAAGGATGGATTTCACACACACTTATCTCTCAGAACTGAGCATGTGGAGAGACTTTCGTTCATCTAGAACAAAGGGAACGGATTGCAGGAGAAACTTTTACTCTGGTTTCTCAGTCTGTTTCCTAGTGCCGGTTTGAAGTTCCTGCAGTTTTCACTGTAAAACGGAGTTGGAGCTAGTACCTCCCCATATATATGTATGGAGTGGAGTTTGCAACTGAAAAGAAACTTTGTGTTCCCAACAAGCTAGGTGAAGGACGGCTTTCACACCCACTTATCTCTCAGAATTGAGCATGTGGAGAGACGTTCCTTCATCTAGCACAAGGGGAACGGGTTGCAGGAGAAACTTTTACTCTGGTTTCTCAGTCTGTTTCCTAGTGCCGGTTTGAAATTCCTTTAGTTTTCACTTTAAAATCGAGTTGGAGCCTGTACCTCCCCATATATATGTATGGAGTGGAGTTTGCAACTGAAAAGAAACTTTGTGTTCCCAACAAGCTAGGTGAAGGATGGATTTCACACACACTTATCTCTCAGAACTGAGCATGTGGAGAGACTTTCCTTCATCTAGCACAAAGGGAACGGGTGGCAGGAGAAACTTTTACTCTGGTTTCTCAGTCTGTTTCCTAGTGCCGGTTTGAAGTTCCTGCAGTTTTCACTGTAAAACCGAGTTGGAGCTAGTACCTCCCCATATATATGTATGGAGTGGAGTTTGCAACTGAAAAGAAACTTTGTGTTCCCAACAAGCTAATTGAACGACGGCTTTCACACACACTTATCTTTCAGAACTGAGCATGTGGAGAGACGTTCGTTCATCTAGCACAAAGGGAACGGGTTGCAGGAGAAACTTTTACTCTGGTTTCTCAGTCTGTTTCCTAGTGCCGGTTTGAAGTTCCTGCAGTTTTCACTGTAAAACCGAGTTGGAGCTATTACCTCCTCATATATATGTATGGAGTGGTGTTTGCAACTGAAAAGAAACTTTGTGTTCCCAACAAGCTAGCTGAAGGACGGCTTTCACACACACTTATCTTTCAGAACTGAGCATGTGGAGAGACGTTCGTTCATCTAGCACAAAGGGAACGGGTTGCAGGAGAAACTTTTACTCTGGTTTCTCAGTGTGTTTCCTAGTGCCGGTTTGAAGTTCCTGCAGTTTTCACTGTAAAACGGAGTTGGAGCTAGTACCTCCCCATATATATGTATGTAGTGGAGTTTGCAACTGAAAAGAAACTTTGTGTTCCCAACAAGCTAGGTGAAGGACGGCTTTGACACACACTTATCTCTCAGAACTGAGCATGTGGAGAGACTTTCGTTCATCTAGCACAAAGGGAACGGGTTGCAGGAGAAACTTTTACTCTGGTTTCTCAGTCTGTTTCCTAGTGCCGGTTTGATGTTCCTGCAGTTTTCACTGTAAAACCGAGTTGGAGCTAGTACCTCCCCATATATATGTATGGAGTGGAGTTTGCAACTGAAAAGAAACTTTGTGTTCCCAACAAGCTAGGTGAAGGACGGCTTTCACACACACTTATCTCTCACAACTGAGCATGTGGAGAGACGTTCGTTCATCTAGCACAAAGGGAACGGGTTGCAGGAGAAACTTTTACTTTGGTTTCTCAGTCTGTTTCCTAGTGCCGGTTTGAAGTTCCTGCAGTTTTCACTGTAAAACGGAGTTGGAGCTAGTACCTCCCCATATATATGTATGGAGTGGAGTTTGCAACTGAAAAGAAACTTTGTGTTCCCAACAAGCTAGCTGAAGGACGGCTTTCACACCCACTTATCTCTCAGAACTGAGCATGTGGAGAGACGTTCCTTCATCTAGCACAAAGGGAACGGGTTGCAGGAGAAACTTTTACTCTGGTTTCTCAGTCTGTTTCCTAGTGCCGGTTTGAAATTCCTTTAGTTTTCACTTTAAAATCGAGTTGGAGCCTGTACCTCCCCATATATATGTATGGAGTGGAGTTTGCAACTGAAAAGAAACTTTGTGTTCCCAACAAGCTAGGTGAAGGATGGATTTCACACACACTTATCTCTCAGAACTGAGCATGTGGAGAGACTTTCCTTCATCTAGCACAAAGGGAACGGGTGGCAGGAGAAACTTTTACTCTGGTTTCTCAGTCTGTTTCCTAGTGCCGGTTTGAAGTTCCTGCAGTTTTCACTGTAAAACCGATTTGGAGCTAGTACCTCCCCATATATATGTATGGAGTGGAGTTTGCAACTGAAAAGAAACTTTGTGTTCCCAACAAGCTAATTGAACGACGGCTTTCACACACACTTATCTCTCAGAACTGAGCATGTGGAGAGACGTTCGTTCATCTAGCACAAAGGGAACGGGTTGCAGGAGAAACTTTTACTCTGGTTTCTCAGTCTGTTTCCTAGTGCCGGTTTGAAGTTCCTGCAGTTTTCACTGTAAAACCGAGTTGGAGCTATTACCTCCTCATATATATGTATGGAGTGGTGTTTGCAACTGAAAAGAAACTTTGTGTTCCCAACAAGCTAGGTGAAGGACGGCTTTCACACACACTTATCTTTCAGAACTGAGCATGTGGAGAGACGTTCGTTCATCTAGCACAAAGGGAACGGGTTGCAGGAGAAACTTTTACTCTGGTTTCTCAGTGTGTTTCCTAGTGCCGGTTTGAAGTTCCTGCAGTTTTCACTGTAAAACGGAGTTGGAGCTAGTACCTCCCCATATATATGTATGTAGTGGAGTTTGCAACTGAAAAGAAACTTTGTGTTCCCAACAAGCTAGGTGAAGGACGGCTTTGACACACACTTATCTTTCAGAACTGAGCATGTGGAGAGACTTTCGTTCATCTAGCACAAAGGGAACGGGTTGCAGGAGAAACTTTTACTCTGGTTTCTCAGTCTGTTTCCTAGTGCCGGTTTGATGTTCCTGCAGTTTTCACTGTAAAACCGAGTTGGAGCTAGTACCTCCCCATATATATGTATGGAGTGGAGTTTGCAACTGAAAAGAAACTTTGTGTTCCCAACAAGCTAGGTGAAGGACGGCTTTCACACACACTTATCTCTCACAACTGAGCATGTGGAGAGACGTTCGTTCATCTAGCACAAAGGGAACGGGTTGCAGGAGAAACTTTTACTTTGGTTTCTCAGTCTGTTTCCTAGTGCCGGTTTGAAGTTCCTGCAGTTTTCACTGTAAAACGGAGTTGGAGCTAGTACCTCCCCATATATATGTATGGAGTGGAGTTTGCAACTGAAAAGAAACTTTGTGTTCCCAACAAGCTAGCTGAAGGATGGCTTTCACACACACTTATCTCTCAGAACTGAGCACGTGGAGAGACTTTCGTTCATCTAGCACAAAGGGAAAGGTTGCAGGAGAAACTTTTACTCTGGTTTCTCAGTCTGTTTCCTAGGGCCGGTTTGAAGTTCCTGCAGTTTTCACTGTAAAACCGAGTTGGAGCTAGTTCCTCCCCATATATATGTATGGAGTGGAGTTTGCAACTGAAAAGAAACTTTGTGTTCCCAACAAGCTAGGTGAAGGACGGCTTTCAAACACACTTATCTCTCAGAACTGAGCATGTGGAGAGACTTTCGTTCATCTAGCACAAAGGGAACGGTTGCAGGAGAAACTTTTACTCTGGTTTCTCAGTCTGTTTCCTAGTGCCGGTTTGAAGTTCCTGCAGTTTTCACTGTAAAACCGAGTTGGAGCTACTACCTCCCCATATATATGTATGGAGTGGAGTTTGCAACTGAAAAGAAACTTTGTTTTCCCAACAAGCTAGCTGAAGGACGGCTTTCACACACACTTATCTCTCAGAACTGAGCATGTGGAGAGACTTTCGTTCATCTAGCACAAAGTTAACGGTTGCAGGAGAAACTTTTACTCTGGTTTCTCAGTCTGTTTCCTAGTGCCGGTTTGAAGTTCCTGCAGTTTTCACTGTAAAACCGAGTTGGAGCTAGTACCTCCCCATATATATGTATGGAGTGGAGTTTGCAACTGAAAAGAAACTTTGTGTTCCCAACAAGCTAGGTGAAGGACGGCTTTCACACACACTTATCTCTCAGAACTGAGCATGTGGAGAGACGTTTGTTCATCTAGCACAAAGGGAACGGGTTGCAGGAGAAACTTTTACTCAGGTTTCTCAGCCTGTTTCATAGTGCCGGTTTGAAGTTCCTGCAGTTTTCAGTGTAAAACCGAGTTGGAGCTAGTACCTCCCCATATATATGTATGGAGTGGTGTTTGCAACTGAAAAGAAACTTTGTGTTCCCAACAAGCTAGGTGAACGACGGCTTTCACACACACTTATCTCTCAGAACTGAGCATGTGGAGAGACGTTCCTTCATCTAGCACAAAGGGAACGGGTTGCAGGAGAAACTTTTACTCTGGTTTCTCAGTCTGTTTCCTAGTGCCGGTTTGAAGTTCCTGCAGTTTTCACTGTAAAACCGAGTTGGAGCTAGTACCTCCCCATATATATGTATGGAGTGGAGTTTGCAACTGAAAAGAAACTTTGTGTTCCCAACAAGCTAGGTGAAGTACGGCTTTGACACACACTTATCTCTCAGAACTGAGCATGTGGAGAGACGTTCGTTCATCTAGCACAAAGGGAACGGGTTGCAGGAGAAACTTTTACTCTGGTTTCTCAGTCTGTTTCCTAGTGCCGGTTTGAAGTTCCTGCAGTTTTCACTGTAAAACGGAGTTGGAGCTAGTACCTCCCCATATATATGTATGTAGTGGAGTTTGCAACTGAAAAGAAACTTTGTGTTCCCAAAAAGCTAGGTGAAGGACGGCTTTCACACACACTTATCTCTCAGAACTTACCATTTGGAGAGACGTTCGTTCATCTAGCACAAAGGGAACGGGTTGCAGGAGAAACATTTACTCTGGTTTCTCAGTCTGTTTCCTAGTGCCGGTTTGAATTTCCTGCAGTTTTCACTGTAAAACCGAGTTGGAGCTAGTACCTCCCCATATATATGTATGGAGTGGAGTTTGCAACTGAAAAGAATCTTTGTGTTCCAAACAAGCTAGCTGAAGGACGGCTTTCACACACACTTATCTCTCAGAACTGAGCATGTGGAGAGACGTTCGTTCATCTAGCACAAAGGGAACGGGTTGCAGGAGAAACTTTTACTCTGGTTTCTCAGTCTGTTTCCTAGTGCCGGTATGAAGTTCCTGCAGTTTTCACTGTAAAACCGAGTTGGAGCTAGTACCACCCCATATATATGTATGGAGTGGAGTTTGCAACTGAAAAGAAACCTTGTGTTCCCAACAAGCTAGGTGAAGGTCGGCTTTCACACACACTTATCTCTCAGAACTGAGCATGTGGAGAGACTTTCGTTCATCTAGCACAAAGGGAACGGTTGCAGGAGAAACTTTTACTCTGGTTTCTCAGTCTGTTTCCTAGGGCCGGTTTGAAGTTCCTGCAGTTTTCACTGTAAAACCGAGTTGGAGCTAGTTCCTCCCCATATATATGTATGGAGTGGAGTTTGCAACTGAAAAGAAACTTTGTGTTCCCAACAAGCTAGGTGAAGAACGGCTTTCAACCACACTTATCTCTCAGAACTGAGCATGTGGAGAGACTTTCGTTCATCTAGCACAAAGGGAACGGTTGCAGGAGAAACTTTTACTCTGGTTTCTCAGTCTGTTTCCTAGTGCCGGTTTGAAGTTCCTGCAGTTTTCACTGTAAATCCGAGTTGGAGCTAGTACCTCCCCATATATATGTATACAGTGGAGTTTGCAACTGAAAAGAAACTTTGTGTTCCCAACAAGCTAGGTGAAGGACGGCTTTCACACACACTTATCTCTCAGAACTGAGCATGTGGAGAGACTTTCGTTCATCTAGCACAAAGGGAACGGTTGCAGGAGAAACTTTTACTCTGGTTTCTCAGTCTGTTTCCTAGTGCCGGTTTGAAGTTCCTGCAGTTTTCACTGTAAAACCGAGTTGGAGCTAGTACCTCCCCATATATATGTATGGAGTGGAGTTTGCAACTGAAAAGAAACTTTGTGTTCCCAACAAGCTAGGTGAAGGACGGCTTTCACACACACTTATCTCTCAGAACTGAGCATGTGAAGAGACGTTTGTTCATCTAGCACAAAGGGAAAGGGTTGCAGGAGAAACTTTTACTCTGGTTTCTCAGCCTGTTTCCTAGTGCCGGTTTGAAGTTCCTGCAGTTTTCAGTGTAAAACCGAGTTGGAGCTTGTACCTCCCCATATATATGTATGGAGTGGTGTTTGCAACTGAAAAGAAACTTTGTGTTCCCAACAAGCTAGGTGAACGACGGCTTTCACACACACTTATCTCTCAGAACTGAGCATGTGGAGAGACGTTCGTTCATCTAGCACAAATGGAACGGGTTGCAGGAGAAACTTTTACTCTGGTTTCTCAGTCTGTTTCCTAGTGCCGGTTTGAAGTTCCTGCAGTTTTCACTGTAAAACCGAGTTGGAGCTAGTACCTCCCCATATATATGTATGGAGTGGAGTTTGCAACTGAAAAGAAACTTTGTGTTCCCAACAAGCTAGGTGAAGGACGGCTTTCACACACACTTATCGCTCAGAACTGAGCATGTGGAGAGACGTTCGTTCATCTAGCACAAAGGGAACGGGTTGCAGGAGAAACTTTTACTCTGGTTTCTCAGTCTGTTTCCTAGTGCCGGTTTGAAGTTCCTGCAGTTTTCACTGTAAAACGGAGTTGGGGCTAGTACCTCCCCATATATATGTATGTAGTGGAGTTTGCAACTGAAAAGAAACTTTGTGTTCCCAAAAAGCTAGGTGAAGGACGGCTTTCACACACACTTATCTCTCAGAACTTACCATTTGGAGAGACGTTCGTTCATCTAGCACAAAGGGAACGGGTTGCAGGAGAAACATTTACTCTGGTTTCTCAGTCTGTTTCCTAGTGCCGGTTTGAATTTCCTGCAGTTTTCACTGTAAAACCGAGTTGGAGCTAGTACCTCCCCATATATATGTATGGAGTGGAGTTTGCAACTGAAAAGAATCTTTGTGTTCCAAACAAGCTAGCTGAAGGACGGCTTTCACACACACTTATCTCTCAGAACTGAGCATGTGGAGAGACGTTCGTTCATCTAGCACAAAGGGAACGGGTTGCAGGAGAAACTTTTACTCTGGTTTCTCAGTCTGTTTCCTAGTGCCGGTATGAAGTTCCTGCAGTTTTCACTGTAAAACCGAGTTGGAGCTAGTACCACACCATATATATGTATGGAGTGGAGTTTGCATCTGAAAAGAAACCTTGTGTTCCCAACAAGCTAGGTGAAGGTCGGCTTTCACACACACTTATCTCTCAGAACTGAGCATGTGGAGAGACTTTCGTTCATCTAGCACAAAGGGAACGGTTGCAGGAGAAACTTTTACTCTGGTTTCTCAGTCTGTTTCCTAGGGCCGGTTTGAAGTTCCTGCAGTTTTCACTGTAAAACCGAGTTGGAGCTAGTTCCTCCCCATATATATGTATGGAGTGGAGTTTGCAACTGAAAAGAAACTTTGTGTTCCCAACAAGCTAGGTGAAGAACGGCTTTCAACCACACTTATCTCTCAGAACTGAGCATGTGGAGAGACTTTCGTTCATCTAGCACAAAGGGAACGGTTGCAGGAGAAACTTTTACTCTGGTTTCTCAGTCTGTTTCCTAGTGCCGGTTTGAAGTTCCTGCAGTTTTCACTGTAAAACCGAGTTGGAGCTAGTACCTCCCCATATATATGTATGGAGTGGAGTTTGCAACTGAAAAGAAACTTTGTGTTCCCAACAAGCTAGGTGAAGGACGGCTTTCACACACACTTATCGCTCAGAACTGAGCATGTGGAGAGACGTTCGTTCATCTAGCACAAAGGGAACGGGTTGCAGGAGAAACTTTTACTCTGGTTTCTCAGTCTGTTTCCTAGTGCCGGTTTGAAGTTCCTGCAGTTTTCACTGTAAAACGGAGTTGGGGCTAGTACCTCCCCATATATATGTATGTAGTGGAGTTTGCAACTGAAAAGAAACTTTGTGTTCCCAAAAAGCTAGGTGAAGGACGGCTTTCACACACACTTATCTCTCAGAACTTACCATTTGGAGAGACGTTCGTTCATCTAGCACAAAGGGAACGGGTTGCAGGAGAAACATTTACTCTGGTTTCTCAGTCTGTTTCCTAGTGCCGGTTTGAATTTCCTGCAGTTTTCACTGTAAAACCGAGTTGGAGCTAGTACCTCCCCATATATATGTATGGAGTGGAGTTTGCAACTGAAAAGAATCTTTGTGTTCCAAACAAGCTAGCTGAAGGACGGCTTTCACACACACTTATCTCTCAGAACTGAGCATGTGGAGAGACGTTCGTTCATCTAGCACAAAGGGAACGGGTTGCAGGAGAAACTTTTACTCTGGTTTCTCAGTCTGTTTCCTAGTGCCGGTATGAAGTTCCTGCAGTTTTCACTGTAAAACCGAGTTGGAGCTAGTACCACACCATATATATGTATGGAGTGGAGTTTGCAACTGAAAAGAAACCTTGTGTTCCCAACAAGCTAGGTGAAGGTCGGCTTTCACACACACTTATCTCTCAGAACTGAGCATGTGGAGAGACTTTCGTTCATCTAGCACAAAGGGAACGGTTGCAGGAGAAACTTTTACTCTGGTTTCTCAGTCTGTTTCCTAGGGCCGGTTTGAAGTTCCTGCAGTTTTCACTGTAAAACCGAGTTGGAGCTAGTTCCTCCCCATATATATGTATGGAGTGGAGTTTGCAACTGAAAAGAAACTTTGTGTTCCCAACAAGCTAGGTGAAGAACGGCTTTCAACCACACTTATCTCTCAGAACTGAGCATGTGGAGAGACTTCCGTTCATCTAGCACAAAGGGAACGGTTGCAGGAGAAACTTTTACTCTGGTTTCTCAGTCTGTTTCCTAGTGCCGGTTTGAAGTTCCTGCAGTTTTCACTGTAAAACCGAGTTGGAGCTAGTACCTCCCCATATATATGTATACAGTGGAGTTTGCAACTGAAAAGAAACTTTGTGTTCCCAACAAGCTATGTGAAGGACGGCTTTCACACACACTTATCTCTCAGAACTGAGCATGTGGAGAGACGTTTGTTCATCTAGCACAAAGGGAAAGGGTTGCAGGAGAAACTTTTACTCTGGTTTCTCAGCCTGTTTCCTAGTGCCGGTTTGAAGTTCCTGCAGTTTTCAGTGTAAAACCGAGTTGGAGCTTGTACCTCCCCATATATATGTATGGAGTGGTGTTTGCAACTGAAAAGAAACTTTGTGTTCCCAACAAGCTAGGTGAACGACGGCTTTCACACACACTTATCTCTCAGAACTGAGCATGTGGAGAGACGTTCGTTCATCTAGCACAAATGGAACGGGTTGCAGGAGAAACTTTTACTCTGGTTTCTCAGTCTGTTTCCTAGTGCCGGTTTGAAGTTCCTGCAGTTTTCACTGTAAAACCGAGTTGGAGCTAGTACCTCCCCATATATATGTATGGAGTGGAGTTTGCAACTGAAAAGAAACTTTGTGTTCCCAACAAGCTAGGTGAAGGACGGCTTTCACACACACTTATCGCTCAGAACTGAGCATGTGGAGAGACGTTCGTTCATCTAGCACAAAGGGAACGGGTTGCAGGAGAAACTTTTACTCTGGTTTCTCAGTCTGTTTCCTAGTGCCGGTTTGAAGTTCCTGCAGTTTTCACTGTAAAACGGAGTTGGGGCTAGTACCTCCACATATATATGTATGGAGTGGAGTTTGCAACTGAAAAGAAACTTTGTGTTCCCAAAAAGCTAGGTGAAGGACGGCTTTCACACACACTTATCTCTCAGAACTTACCATTTGGAGAGACGTTCGTTCATCTAGCACAAAGGGAACGGGTTGCAGGAGAAACATTTACTCTGGTTTCTCAGTCTGTTTCCTAGTGCCGGTTTGAATTTAATGCAGTTTTCACTGTAAAACCGAGTTGGAGCTTGTACCTCCCCATATATATGTATGGAGTGGAGTTTGCAACTGAAAAGAAACTTTGTGTTCCAAAAAAGCTAGCTGAAGGACGGCTTTCACACACACTTATCTCTCAGAACTGAGCATGTGGAGAGACGTTCGTTCATCTAGCACAAAGGGAACGGGTTGCAGGAGAAACTTTTACTCTGGTTTCTCAGTCTGTTTCCTAGTGCCGGTTTGAAGTTCCTGCAGTTTTCACTGTAAAACCGAGTTGGAGCTAGTACCTCCCCATATATATGTATGGAGTGGAGTTTGCAACTGAAAAGAAACTTTGTGTTCCCAACAAGCTAGGTGAAGGACGGCTTTCACACACACTTATCTCTCAGAACTGAGCATGTGGAGAGACGTTCGTTCATCTAGCACAAAGGGAACGGGTGTTAGGAGAAACTTTTACTCTGGTTTCTCAGTCTGTTTCCTAGTGCCGGTTTGAAGTTCCTGCAGTTTTCACTGTAAAACGGAGTTGGGGCTAGTACCTCCCCATATATATGTATGTAGTGGAGTTTGCAACTGAAAAGAAACTTTGTGTTCCCAAAAAGCTAGGTGAAGGACGGCTTTCACACACACTTATCTCTCAGAACTTACCATTTGGAGAGACGTTCGTTCATCTAGCACAAAGGGAACGGGTTGCAGGAGAAACATTTACTCTGGTTTCTCAGTCTGTTTCCTAGTGCCGGTTTGAATTTAATGCAGTTTTCACTGTAAAACCGAGTTGGAGCTAGTACCTCCCCATATATATGTATGGAGTGGAGTTTGCAACTGAAAAGAAACTTTGTGTTCCCAACAAGCTAGCTGAAGGACGGCTTTCACACACACTTATCTCTCAGAACTGAGCATGTGGAGAGACGTTCGTTCATCTAGCACAAAGGGAACGGGTTGCAGGAGAAACTTTTACTCTGGTTTCTCAGTCTGTTTCCTAGTGCCGGTTTGAAGTTCCTGCAGTTTTCACTGTAAAACCGAGTTGGAGCTAGTACCTCCCCATATATATGTATGGAGTGGAGTTTGCAACTGAAAAGAAACTTTGTGTTCCCAACAAGCTAGGTGAAGGACGGCTTTCACACACACTTATCTCTCAGAATTGAGCATGTGGAGAGACGTTCCTTCATCTAGCACAAGGGGAACGGGTTGCAGGAGAAACTTTTACTCTGGTTTCTCAGTCTGTTTCCTAGTGCCGGTTTGAAGTTCTTGCAGTTTTCACTGTAAAACCGAGTTGGAGCTAGTACCTCCCCATATATATTTATGGAGTGGAGTTTGCAACTGAAAAGAAACTTTGTCTTTCCAACAAGCTAGGTGAAGGACGGCTTTCACACACACTTATCTCTCAGAACTGAGCATGTGGAGAGACGTTCGTTCATCTAGCACAAAGGGAACGGGTGTTAGGAGAAACTTTTACTCTGGTTTCTCAGTCTGTTTCCTAGTGCCGGTTTGAAGTTCCTGCAGTTTTCACTGTAAAACCGAGTTGGAGCTAGTACCTCCCCATATATATGTATGGAGTGGAGTTTGCAACTGAAAAGAAACTTTGTGTTCCCAACAAGCTAGGTGAAGGACGGCTTTCAAACACACTTATCTCTCAGAACTGAGCATGTGGAGAGACGTTTGTTCATCTAGCACAAAGGGAACGGGTTGCAGGAGAAACTTTTACTCTGGTTTCTCAGTCTGTTTCCTAGTGCCGGTTTGAAGTTCCTGCAGTTTTCACTGTAAAACCGAGTTGGAGCTATTACCTCCTCATATATATGTATGGAGTGGTGTTTGCAACTGAAAAGAAACTTTGTGTTCCCAACAAGCTAGCTGAAGGACGGCTTTCACACACACTTATCTCTCAGAACTGAGCATGTGGAGAGACGTTCGTTCATCTAGCACAAAGGGAACGGGTTGCAGGAGAAACTTTTACTCTGGTTTCTCAGTCTGTTTCCTAGTGCCGGTTTGAAGTTCTTGCAGTTTTCACTGTAAAACCGAGTTGGAGCTAGTACCTCCCCATATATATTTATGGAGTGGAGTTTGCAACTGAAAAGAAACTTTGTCTTTCCAACAAGCTAGGTGAAGGACGGCTTTCACACACACTTATCTCTCAGAACTGAGCATGTGGAGAGACGTTCGTTCATCTAGCACAAAGGGAACGGGTGTTAGGAGAAACTTTTACTCTGGTTTCTCAGTCTGTTTCCTAGTGCCGGTTTGAAGTTCCTGCAGTTTTCACTGTAAAACCGAGTTGGAGCTAGTACCTCCCCATATATATGTATGGAGTGGAGTTTGCAACTGAAAAGAAACTTTGTGTTCCCAACAAGCTAGGTGAAGGACGGCTTTCAAACACACTTATCTCTCAGAACTGAGCATGTGGAGAGACGTTTGTTCATCTAGCACAAAGGGAACGGGTTGCAGGAGAAACTTTTACTCTGGTTTCTCAGTCTGTTTCCTAGTGCCGGTTTGAAGTTCCTGCAGTTTTCAGTGTAAAACCGAGTTGGAGCTATTACCTCCTCATATATATGTATGGAGTGGTGTTTGCAACTGAAAAGAAACTTTGTGTTCCCAACAAGCTAGCTGAAGGACGGCTTTCACACACACTTATCTCTCAGAACTGAGCATGTGGAGAGACGTTCGTTCATCTAGCACAAAGGGAACGGGTTGCAGGAGAAACTTTTACTCTGGTTTCTCAGTCTGTTTCCTAGTGCCGGTTTGAAGTTCCTGCAGTTTTCACTGTAAAACCGAGTTGGAGCTATTACCTCCTCATATATATGTATGGAGTGGTGTTTGCAACTGAAAAGAAACTTTGTGTTCCCAACAAGCTAGCTGAAGGACGGCTTTCACACACACTTATCTCTCAGAACTGAGCATGTGGAGAGACGTTCGTTCATCTAGCACAAAGGGAACGGGTTGCAGGAGAAACTTTTACTCTGGTTTCTCAGTCTGTTTCCTAGTGCCGGTTTGAAGTTCCTGCAGTTTTCACTGTAAAACGGAGTTGGAGCTAGTACCTCCCCATATATATGTATGTAGTGGAGTTTGCAACTGAAAAGAAACTTTGTGTTCCCAACAAGCTAGGTGAAGGACGGCTTTGACACACACTTATCTCTCAGAACTGAGCATGTGGAGAGACTTTCGTTCATCTAGCACAAAGGGAACGGGTTGCAGGAGAAACTTTTACTCTGGTTTCTCAGTCTGTTCCTAGTGCCGGTTTGATGTTCCTGCAGTTTTCACTGTAAAACCGAGTTGGAGCTAGTACCTCCCCATATATATGTATGGAGTGGAGTTTGCAACTGAAAAGAAACTTTGTGTTCCCAACAAGCTAGGTGAAGGACGGCTTTCACACACACTTATCTCTCAGAACTGAGCATGTGGAGAGACGTTCGTTCATCTAGCACAAAGGGAACGGGTTGCAGGAGAAACTTTTATTTGGTTTCTCAGTCTGTTTCCTAGTGCCTGTTTGAAGTTCCTGCAGTTTTCACTGTAAAACGGAGTTGGAGCTAGTACCTCCCCGTATATATGTATGGAGTGGAGTTTGCAACTGAAAAGAAACTTTGTGTTCCCAACAAGCTAGTTGAAGGACGACTTTCACACACACTTATCTCTCAGAACTGAGCATGTGGAGAGACGTTCGTTCATCTAGCACAAAGGGAACGGGTTGCAGGAGAAACTTTTACTCTGGTTTCTCAGTCTGTTTCCTAGTGCCGGTTTGAAGTTCTTGCAGTTTTCACTGTAAAACCGAGTTGGAGCTAGTACCTCCCCATATATATGTATGGAGTGGAGTTTGCAACTGAAAAGAAACTTTGTGTTCCCAACAAGCTAGGTGAAGGACGGCTTTCACACACACTTATCTCTCAGAACTGAACATGTGGAGAGACGTTCGTTCATCTAGAACAAAGGGAACGGATTGCAGGAGAAACTTTTACTCTGGTTTCTCAGTCTGTTTCCTAGTGCCGGTTTGAAGTTCCTGCAGTTTTCACTGTAAAACCGAGTTGGAGCTAGTACCTCCCCATATATATGTATGGAGTGGAGTTTGCAACTGAAAAGAAACTTTGTGTTCCCAACAAGCTAGATGAAGGACGGCTTTCACACACACTTATCTCTCAGAATTGAGCATGTGGAGAGACGTTCCTTCATCTAGCACAAGGGGAACGGGTTCCAGGAGAAACTTTTACTCTGGTTTCTCAGTCTGTTTCCTAGTGCCGGTTTGAAGTTCTTGCAGTTTTCACTGTAAAACCGAGTTGGAGCTAGTACCTCCCCATATATATGTATGGAGTGGAGTTTGCAACTGAAAAGAAACTTTGTGTTTCAAACAAACTAGCTGAAGAACGGCTTTCACACACACTTATCTCTCAGAACTGAGCATGTGGAGAGACGTTCGTTCATCTAGCACAAAGGGAACGGGTTGCAGGAGAAACTTTTACTCTGGATTCTCAGTCTGTTTCCTAGTGCCGGTATGAAGTTCCTGCAGTTTTCACTGTAAAACCGAGTTGGAGATGGTACCTCCCCATATATATGTATGGAGTGGAGTTTGCAACTGAAAAGAAACTTTGTGTTCCAAACAAACTAGCTGAAGGACGGCTTTCACACACACTTATCTCTCAGAACTGAGCATGTGGAGAGACGTTCGTTCATCTAGCACAAAGGGAACGGGTTGCAGGAGAAACTTTTACTCTGGTTTCTCAGTCTGTTTCCTAGTGCCGGTTTGAAGTTCCTGCAGTTTTCACTGTAAAACCGAGTTGGAGCTAGTACCTCCCCATATATATGTATGGAGTGGAGTTTGCAACTGAAAAGAAACTTTGTGTTCCCAACAAGCTAGGTGAAGGACGGCTTTCACACACACTTATCTCTCAGAACTGAACATGTGGAGAGACGTTCGTTCATCTAGAACAAAGGGAACGGATTGCAAGAGAAACTTTTACTCTGGTTTCTCAGTCTGTTTCCTAGTGCCGGTTTGAAGTTCCTGCAGTTTTCACTGTAAAACCGAGTTGGAGCTAGTACCTCCCCATATATATGTATAGAGTGGAGTTTGCAACTGAAAAGAAACTTTGTGTTCCCAACAAGCTAGATGAAGGACGGCTTTCACACACACTTATCTCTCAGAATTGAGCATGTGGAGAGACGTTCCTTCATCTAGCACAAGGGGAACGGGTTCCAGGAGAAACTTTTACTCTGGTTTCTCAGTCTGTTTCCTAGTGCCGGTTTGAAGTTCTTGCAGTTTTCACTGTAAAACCGAGTTGGAGCTAGTACCTCCCCATATATATTTATGGAGTGGAGTTTGCAACTGAAAAGAAACTTTGTCTTTCCAACAAGCTAGGTGAAGGACGGCTTTCACACACACTTATCTCTCAGAACTGAGCATGTGGAGAGACGTTTGTTCATCTAGCACAAAGGGAACGGGTTGCAGGAGAAACTTTTACTCTGGTTTCTCAGTCTGTTTCCTAGTGCCGGTTTGAAGTTCCTGCAGTTTTCACTGTAAAACCGAGTTGGAGCTAGTACCTCCTCATATATATGTATGGAGTGGAGTTTGCAACTGAAAAGAAACTTTGTGTTCCAAACAAACTAGCTGAAGGACGGCTTTCACACACACTTATCTCTCAGAACTGAGCATGTGGAAAGACGTTCGTTCATCTAGCACAAAGGGAACGGGTTGCAGGAGAAACTTTTACTCTGGTTTCTCAGTCTGTTTCCTAGTGCCGGTATGAAGTTCCTGCAGTTTTCACTGTAAAACCGAGTTGGAGCTAGTACCTCCCCATATATATGTATGGATTGGAGTTTGCAACTGAAAAGAAACTTTGTGTTCCCAACAAGCTAGCTGAAGGACGGATTTCACACACACTTATCTCTCAGAACTGAGCATGTGGAGAGACTTTCGTTCATCTAGCACAAAGGGAACGGTTGCAGGAGAAACTTTTACTCTGGTTTCTCAGTCTGTTTCCTAGTGCCGGTTTGAAGTTCCTGCAGTTTTCACTGTAAAACCGAGTTGGAGCTAGTACCTCCCCATATATATGTATGGAGTGGAGTTTGCAACTGAAAAGAAACTTTGTGTTCCCAACAAGCTAGGTGAAGGACGGCTTTCACACACACTTATCTCTCAGAACTGAACATGTGGAGAGACGTTCGTTCATCTAGAACAAAGGGAACGGATTGCAGGAGAAACTTTTACTCTGGTTTCTCAGTCTGTTTCCTAGTGCCGGTTTGAAGTTCCTGCAGTTTTCACTGTAAAACCGAGTTGGAGCTAGTACCTCCCCATATATATGTATGGAGTGGAGTTTGCAACTGAAAAGAAACTTTGTGTTCCCAACAAGCTAGGTGAAGGACGGCTTTCACACACACTTATCTCTCAGAATTGAGCATGTGGAGAGACGTTCCTTCATCTAGCACAAGGGGAACGGGTTCCAGGAGAAACTTTTACTCTGGTTTCTCAGTCTGTTTCCTAGTGCCGGTTTGAAGTTCCTGCAGTTTTCACTGTAAAACCGAGTTGGAGCTAGTACCTCCCCATATATATTTATGGAGTGGAGTTTGCAACTGAAAAGAAACTTTGTCTTTCCAACAAGCTAGGTGAAGGACGGCTTTCACACACACTTATCTCTCAGAACTGAGCATGTGGAGAGACGTTCGTTCATCTAGCACAAAAGGAACGGGTGGCAGGAGAAACTTTTACTCTGGTTTCTCAGTCTGTTTCCTAGTGCCGGTTTGAAGTTCCTGCAGTTTTCACTGTAAAACCGAGTTGGAGCTAGTACCTCCCCATATATATGTATGGATTGGAGTTTGCAACTGAAAAGAAACTTTGTGTTCCCAACAAGCTAGCTGAAGGACGGATTTCACACACACTTATCTCTCAGAACTGAGCATGTGGAGAGACTTTCGTTCATCTAGCACAAAGGGAACGGTTGCAGGAGAAACTTTTACTCTGGTTTCTCAGTCTGTTTCCTAGTGCCGGTTTGAAGTTCCTGCAGTTTTCACTGTAAAACCGAGTTGGAGCTAGTACCTCCCCATATATATGTATGGAGTGGAGTTTGCAACTGAAAAGAAACTTTGTGTTCCCAACAAGCTAGGTGAAGGACGGCTTTCACACACACTTATCTCTCAGAACTGAACATGTGGAGAGACGTTCGTTCATCTAGAACAAAGGGAACGGATTGCAGGAGAAACTTTTACTCTGGTTTCTCAGTCTGTTTCCTAGTGCCGGTTTGAAGTTCCTGCAGTTTTCACTGTAAAACCGAGTTGGAGCTAGTACCTCCCCATATATATGTATGGAGTGGAGTTTGCAACTGAAAAGAAACTTTGTGTTCCCAACAAGCTAGGTGAAGGACGGCTTTCACACACACTTATCTCTCAGAATTGAGCATGTGGAGAGACGTTCCTTCATCTAGCACAAGGGGAACGGGTTCCAGGAGAAACTTTTACTCTGGTTTCTCAGTCTGTTTCCTAGTGCCGGTTTGAAGTTCCTGCAGTTTTCACTGTAAAACCGAGTTGGAGCTAGTACCTCCCCATATATATTTATGGAGTGGAGTTTGCAACTGAAAAGAAACTTTGTCTTTCCAACAAGCTAGGTGAAGGACGGCTTTCACACACACTTATCTCTCAGAACTGAGCATGTGGAGAGACGTTCGTTCATCTAGCACAAAAGGAACGGGTGGCAGGAGAAACTTTTACTCTGGTTTCTCAGTCTGTTTCCTAGTGCCGGTTTGAAGTTCCTGCAGTTTTCACTGTAAAACCGAGTTGGAGCTAGTACCTCCCCATATATATGTATGGAGTGGAGTTTGCAACTGAAAAGAAACTTTGTGTTCCCAACAAGCTAGCTGAAGGACGGCTTTCACACACACTTATCTCTGAGAACTGAGCATGTGGAGAGACGTTCGTTCATCTAGCACAAAGGGAACGGGTTGCAGGAGAAACTTTTACTCTGGCTTCTCAGTCTGTTTCCTAGTGCCGGTTTGAAGTTCCTGCAGTTTTCACTGTAAAACCGAGTTGGAGCTATTACCTCCTCATATATATGTATGGAGTGGTGTTTGCAACTGAAAAGAAACTTTGTGTTCCCAACAAGCTAGCTGAAGGACGGCTTTCACACACACTTATCTCTGAGAACTGAGCATGTGGAGAGACGTTCGTTCATCTAGCACAAAGGGAACGGGTTGCAGGAGAAACTTTTACTCTGGTTTCTCAGTCTGTTTCCTAGTGCCGGTTTGAAGTTCCTGCAGTTTTCACTGTAAAACGGAGTTGGAGCTAGTACCTCCCCATATATATGTATGTAGTGGAGTTTGCAACTGAAAAGAAACTTTGTGTTCCCAACAAGCTAGGTGAAGGACGGCTTTGACACACACTTATCTCTCAGAACTGAGCATGTGGAGAGACGTTCGTTCATCTAGCACAAAGGGAACGGGTTGCAGGAGAAACTTTTACTCTGGTTTCTCAGTCTGTTTCCTAGTGCCGGTTTGATGTTCCTGCAGTTTTCACTGTAAAACCGAGTTGGAGCTAGTACCTCCCCATATATATGTATGGAGTGGAGTTTGCAACTGAAAAGAAACTTTGTGTTCCCAACAAGCTGGGTGAAGGACGGCTTTCACACACACTTATCTCTCAGAACTGAGCATGTGGAGAGACGTTCGTTCATCTAGCACAAAGGGAACGGGTTGCAGGAGAAACTTTTATTTGGTTTCTCAGTCTGTTTCCTAGTGCCGGTTTGAAGTTCCTGCAGTTTTCACTGTAAAACGGAGTTGGAGCTAGTACCTCCCCGTATATATGTATGGAGTGGAGTTTGCAACTGAAAAGAAACTTTGTGTTCCCAACAAGCTAGCTGAAGGATGGGTTTCACACACACTTATCTCTCAGAACTGAGCATGTGGAGAGACTTTCGTTCATCTAGCACAAAGGGAACGGTTGCAGGAGAAACTTTTACTCTGGTTTCTCAGTCTGTTTCCTAGTGCCGGTTTGAAATTCCTGCAGTTTTCACTTTAAAATCGAGTTGGAGCCTGTACCTCCCCATATATATGTATGGAGTGGAGTTTGCAACTGAAAAGAAACTTTGTGTTCCCAACAAGCTAGGTGAAGGACGGCTTTCACACACACTTATCTCTCAGAACTGAACATGTGGAGATACGTTCGTTCATCTAGAACAAAGGGAACGGATTGCAGGAGAAACTTTTACTCTGGTTTCTCAGTCTGTTTCCTAGTGCCGGTTTGAAGTTCCTGCAGTTTTCACTGTAAAACCGAGTTGGAGCTAGTACCTCCCCATATATATGTATGGAGTGGAGTTTGCAACTGAAAAGAAACTTTGTGTTCCCAACAAGCTAGGTGAAGGACGGCTTTCACACACACTTATCTCTCAGAATTGAGCATGTGGAGAGACGTTCCTTCATCTAGCACAAGGGGAACGGGTTCCAGGAGAAACTTTTACTCTGGTTTCTCAGTCTGTTTCCTAGTGCCGGTTTGAAGTTCTTGCAGTTTTCACTGTAAAACCGAGTTGGAGCTAGTACCTCCCCATATATATTTATGGAGTGGAGTTTGCAACTGAAAAGAAACTTTGTCTTTCCAACAAGCTAGGTGAAGGACGGCTTTCACACACACTTATCTCTCAGAACTGAGCATGTGGAGAGACGTTCGTTCATCTAGCACAAAAGGAACGGGTGGCAGGAGAAACTTTTACTCTGGTTTCTCAGTCTGTTTCCTAGTGCCGGTTTGAAGTTCCTGCAGTTTTCACTGTAAAACCGAGTTGGAGCTAGTACCTCCCCATATATATGTATGGAGTGGAGTTTGCAACTGAAAAGAAACTTTGTGTTCCCAACAAGCTAGGTGAAGGACGGCTTTCACACACACTTATCTCTCAGAACTGAGCATGTGGAGAGAAGTTTGTTCATCTAGCACAAAGGGAACGGGTGGCAGGAGAAACTTTTACTCTGGTTTCTCAGTCTGTTTCCTAGTGCCGGTTTGAAGTTCCTGCAGTTTTCACTGTAAAACCGAGTTGGAGCTATTACCTCCTCATATATATGTATGGAGTGGTGTTTGCAACTGAAAAGAAACTTTGTGTTCCCAACAAGCTAGCTGAAGGACGGCTTTCACACACACTTATCCCTCAGAACTGAGCATGTGGAGAGACGTTCGTTGATCTAGCACAAAGGGAACGGGTTGCAGGAGAAACTTTTACTCTGGTTTCTCAGTCTGTTTCCTAGTGCCGGTTTGAAGTTCCTGCAGTTTTCACTGTAAAACCGAGTTGGAGCTAGTACCTCCCCATATATATGTATGGAGTGGAGTTTGCAACTGAAAAGAAACTTTGTGTTCCCAACAAGCTAGGTGAAGGACGGCTTTCACACACACTTATCTCTCAGAACTGAGCATGTGGAGAGACGTTCGTTCATCTAGCACAAAGGGAACGGGTTGCAGGAGAAACTTTTACTCTGGTTTCTCAGTCTGTTTCCTAGTGCCGGTTTGAAGTTCCTGCAGTTTTCACTGTAAAACGGAGTTGGAGCTAGTACCTCCCCATATATATGTATGTAGTGGAGTTTGCAACTGAAAAGAAACTTTGTGTTCCCAAAAAGCTAGGTGAATGACGGCTTTCACACACACTTATCTCTCAGAACTGAGCATGTGGAGAGAAGTTTGTTCATCTAGCACAAAGGGAACGGGTGGCAGGAGAAACTTTTACTCTGGTTTCTCAGTCTGTTTCCTAGTGCCGGTTTGAAGTTCCTGCAGTTTTCACTGTAAAACCGAGTTGGAGCTATTACCTCCTCATATATATGTATGGAGTGGTGTTTGCAACTGAAAAGAAACTTTGTGTTCCCAACAAGCTAGCTGAAGGACGGCTTTCACACACACTTATCTCTGAGAACTGAGCATGTGGAGAGACGTTCGTTCATCTAGCACAAAGGGAACGGGTTTCAGGAGAAACTTTTACTCTGGTTTCTCAGTCTGTTTCCTAGTGCCGGTTTGAAGTTCCTGCAGTTTTCACTGTAAAACGGAGTTGGAGCTAGTACCTCCCCATATATATGTATGTAGTGGAGTTTGCAACTGAAAGGAAACTTTGTGTTCCCAACAAGCTAGGTGAAGGACGGCTTTGACACACACTTATCTCTCAGAACTGAGCATGTGGAGAGACTTTCGTTCATCTAGCACAAAGGGAACGGGTTGCAGGAGAAACTTTTACTCTGGTTTCTCAGTCTGTTTCCTAGTGCCGGTTTGATGTTCCTGCAGTTTTCACTGTAAAACCGAGTTGGAGCTAGTACCTCCCCATATATATGTATGGAGTGGAGTTTGCAACTGAAAAGAAACTTTGTGTTCCCAACAAGCTAGGTGAATGACGGCTTTCACACACACTTATCTTTCAGAACTGAGCATGTGGAGAGACATTCGTTCATCTAGCACAAAGGGAACGGGTTGCAGGAGAAACATTTATTTGGTTTCTCAGTCTGTTTCCTAGTGCCGGTTTGAAGTTCCTGCAGTTTTCACTGTAAAACGGAGTTGGAGCTAGTACCTCCCCGTATATATGTATGGAGTGGAGTTTGCAACTGAAAAGAAACTTTGTGTTCCCAACAAGCTAGCTGAAGGATGGGTTTCACACACACTTATCTCTCAGAACTGAGCATGTGGAGAGACTTTCGTTCATCTAGCACAAAGGGAACGGTTGCAGGAGAAACTTTTACTCTGGTTTCTCAGTCTGTTTCCTAGTGCCGGTTTGAAGTTCCTGCAGTTTTCACTGTAAAACCGAGTTGGAGCTAGTACCTCCCCATATATATGTATGGAGTGGAGTTTGCAACTGAAAAGAAACTTTGTGTTCCCAACAAGCTAGGTGAAGGACGGCTTTCAAACACACTTATCTCTCAGAACTGAGCATGTGGAGAGACTTTCGTTCATCTAGCACAAAGGGAACTGTTGCAGGAGAAACTTTTACTCTGGTTTCTCAGTCTGTTTCCTAGTGCCGGTTTGAAGTTCCTGCAGTTTTCACTGTAAAACCGAGTTGGAGCTAGTACCTCCCCATATATATGTATGGAGTGGAGTTTGCAACTGAAAAGAAACTTTGTGTTCCCAACAAGCTATGTGAACGACGGCTTTCACACACACTTATCCCTCAGAACTGAGCATGTGGAGAGACGTTCGTTCATCTAGCACAAAGGGAACGGGTTGCAGGAGAAACTTTTACTCTGGTTTCTCAGTCTGTTTCCTAGTGCCGGTTTGAAGTTCCTGCAGTTTTCACTGTAAAACCGAGTTGGAGCTAGTACCTCCCCATATATATGTATGGAGTGGAGTTTGCAACTGAAAAGAAACTTTGTGTTCCCAACAAGCTAGGTGAAGGACGGCTTTCACACACACTTATCTCTCAGAACTGAGCATGTGGAGAGACGTTCGTTCATCTAGCACAAAGGGAACGGGTTGCAGGAGAAACTTTTACTCTGGTTTCTCAGTCTGTTTCCTAGTGCCGGTTTGAAGTTCCTGCAGTTTTCACTGTAAAACGGAGTTGGAGCTAGTACCTCCCCATATATATGTATGTAGTGGAGTTTGCAACTGAAAAGAAACTTTGTGTTCCCAAAAAGCTAGGTGAATGACGGCTTTCACACACACTTATCTCTCAGAACTTACCATTTGGAGAGACGTTCGTTCATCTAGCACATAGGGAACGGGTTGCAGGAGAAACATTTACTCTGGTTTCTCAGTCTGTTTCCTAGTGCCGGTTTGAATTTCCTGCAGTTTTCACTGTAAAACCGAGTTGGAGCTAGTACCTCCCCATATATATGTATGGAGAGGAGTTTGCAACTGAAAAGAAACTTTGTGTTCCAAACAAGCTAGCTGAAGGACGGCTTTCACACACACTTATCTCTCAGAACTGAGCATGTGGAGAGACGTTCGTTCATCTAGCACAAAGGGAACGGGTTGCAGGAGAAAGTTTTACTCTGGTTTCTCAGTCTGTTTCCTAGTGCCGGTATGAAGTTCCTGCAGTTTTCACTGTAAAACCGAGTTGGAGCTAGTACCTCCCCGTATATATGTATGGAGTGGAGTTTGCAACTGAAAAGAAACTTTGTGTTCCCAACAAGCTAGCTGAAGGACGGCTTTCACACACACTTATCTCTCAGAACTGAGCATGTGGAGAGACGTTCGTTCATCTAGCACAAAGGGAACGGGTTGCAGGAGAAACTTTTACTCTGGTTTCTCAGTCTGTTTCCTAGTGCCGGTTTGAAGTTCCTGCAGTTTTCACTGTAAAACGGAGTTGGAGCTAGTACCTCCCCATATATATGTATGTAGTGGAGTTTGCAACTGAAAAGAAACTTTGTGTTCCCAAAAAGCTAGGTGAATGACGGCTTTCACACACACTTATCTCTCAGAACTTACCATTTGGAGAGACGTTCGTTCATCTAGCACATAGGGAACGGGTTGCAGGAGAAACATTTACTCTGGTTTCTCAGTCTGTTTCCTAGTGCCGGTTTGAATTTCCTGCAGTTTTCACTGTAAAACCGAGTTGGAGCTAGTACCTCCCCATATATATGTATGGAGAGGAGTTTGCAACTGAAAAGAAACTTTGTGTTCCAAACAAGCTAGCTGAAGGACGGCTTTCACACACACTTATCTCTCAGAACTGAGCATGTGGAGAGACGTTCGTTCATCTAGCACAAAGGGAACGGGTTGCAGGAGAAACTTTTACTCTGGTTTCTCAGTCTGTTTCCTAGTGCCGGTATGAAGTTCCTGCAGTTTTCACTGTAAAACCGAGTTGGAGCTAGTACCTCCCCGTATATATGTATGGAGTGGAGTTTGCAACTGAAAAGAAACTTTGTGTTCCCAACAAGCTAGCTGAAGGACGGCTTTCACACACACTTATCTCTCAGAACTGAGCATGTGGAGAGACGTTCGTTCATCCAGCACAAAGGGAACGGGTTTCAGGAGAAACTTTTACTCTGGTTTCTCAGTCTGTTTCCTAGTGCCGGTTTGAAGTTCCTGCAGTTTTCACTGTAAAACGGAGTTGGAGCTAGTACCTCCCCATATATATGTATGTAGTGGAGTTTGCAACTGAAAGGAAACTTTGTGTTCCCAACAAGCTAGGTGAAGGACGGCTTTGACACACACTTATCTCTCAGAACTGAGCATGTGGAGAGACTTTCGTTCATCTAGCACAAAGGGAACGGGTTGCAGGAGAAACTTTTACTCTGGTTTCTCAGTCTGTTTCCTAGTGCCGGTTTGATGTTCCTGCAGTTTTCACTGTAAAACCGAGTTGGAGCTAGTACCTCCCCATATATATGTATGGAGTGGAGTTTGCAACTGAAAAGAAACTTTGTGTTCCCAACAAGCTAGGTGAATGACGGCTTTCACACACACTTATCTCTCAGAACTGAGCATGTGGAGAGACGTTCGTTCATCTAGCACAAAATGAACGGGTTGCAGGAGAAACATTTATTTGGTTTCTCAGTCTGTTTCCTAGTGCCGGTTTGAAGTTCCTGCAGTTTTCACTGTAAAACGGAGTTGGAGCTAGTACCTCCCCGTATATATGTATGGAGTGGAGTTTGCAACTGAAAAGAAACTTTGTGTTCCCAACAAGCTAGCTGAAGGATGGGTTTCACACACACTTATCTCTCAGAACTGAGCATGTGGAGAGACTTTCGTTCATCTAGCACAAAGGGAACGGTTGCAGGAGAAACTTTTACTCTGGTTTCTCAGTCTGTTTCCTAGTGCCGGTTTGAAGTTCCTGCA
Organism: Camelus dromedarius; assembly: GCF_036321535.1. Taxonomy (NCBI): domain Eukaryota; kingdom Metazoa; phylum Chordata; class Mammalia; order Artiodactyla; family Camelidae; genus Camelus; species Camelus dromedarius. The sequence goes on from NW_026989774.1 coordinate 672,327, forward strand.
GTTTTCACTGTAAAACCGAGTTGGAGCTAGTACCTCCCCATATATATGTATGGAGTGGAGTTTGCAACTGAAAAGAAACTTTGTGTTCCCAACAAGCTAGGTGAAGGACGGCTTTCAAACACACTTATCTCTCAGAACTGAGCATGTGGAGAGACTTTCGTTCATCTAGCACAAAGGGAACTGTTGCAGGAGAAACTTTTACTCTGGTTTCTCAGTCTGTTTCCTAGTGCCGGTTTGAAGTTCCTGCAGTTTTCACTGTAAAACCGAGTTGGAGCTAGTACCTCCCCATATATATGTATGGAGTGGAGTTTGCAACTGAAAAGAAACTTTGTGTTCCCAACAAGCTATGTGAACGACGGCTTTCACACACACTTATCCCTCAGAACTGAGCATGTGGAGAGACGTTCGTTCATCTAGCACAAAGGGAACGGGTTGCAGGAGAAACTTTTACTCTGGTTTCTCAGTCTGTTTCCTAGTGCCGGTTTGAAGTTCCTGCAGTTTTCACTGTAAAACCGAGTTGGAGCTAGTACCTCCCCATATATATGTATGGAGTGGAGTTTGCAACTGAAAAGAAACTTTGTGTTCCCAACAAGCTAGGTGAAGGACGGCTTTCACACACACTTATCTCTCAGAACTGAGCATGTGGAGAGACGTTCGTTCATCTAGCACAAAGGGAACGGGTTGCAGGAGAAACTTTTACTCTGGTTTCTCAGTCTGTTTCCTAGTGCCGGTTTGAAGTTCCTGCAGTTTTCACTGTAAAACGGAGTTGGAGCTAGTACCTCCCCATATATATGTATGTAGTGGAGTTTGCAACTGAAAAGAAACTTTGTGTTCCCAAAAAGCTAGGTGAATGACGGCTTTCACACACACTTATCTCTCAGAACTTACCATTTGGAGAGACGTTCGTTCATCTAGCACATAGGGAACGGGTTGCAGGAGAAACATTTACTCTGGTTTCTCAGTCTGTTTCCTAGTGCCGGTTTGAATTTCCTGCAGTTTTCACTGTAAAACCGAGTTGGAGCTAGTACCTCCCCATATATATGTATGGAGAGGAGTTTGCAACTGAAAAGAAACTTTGTGTTCCAAACAAGCTAGCTGAAGGACGGCTTTCACACACACTTATCTCTCAGAACTGAGCATGTGGAGAGACGTTCGTTCATCTAGCACAAAGGGAACGGGTTGCAGGAGAAACTTTTACTCTGGTTTCTCAGTCTGTTTCCTAGTGCCGGTATGAAGTTCCTGCAGTTTTCACTGTAAAACCGAGTTGGAGCTAGTACCTCCCCGTATATATGTATGGAGTGGAGTTTGCAACTGAAAAGAAACTTTGTGTTCCCAACAAGCTAGCTGAAGGACGGCTTTCACACACACTTATCTCTCAGAACTGAGCATGTGGAGAGACGTTCGTTCATCTAGCACAAAGGGAACGGGTTGCAGGAGAAACTTTTACTCTGGTTTCTCAGTCTGTTTCCTAGTGCCGGTTTGAAGTTCCTGCAGTTTTCACTGTAAAACGGAGTTGGAGCTAGTACCTCCCCATATATATGTATGTAGTGGAGTTTGCAACTGAAAAGAAACTTTGTGTTCCCAAAAAGCTAGGTGAAGGACGGCTTTGACACACACTTATCTCTCAGAACTGAGCATGTGGAGAGACGTTCGTTCATCTAGCACAAAGGGAACGGGTTGCAGGAGAAACATTTACTCTGGTTTCTCAGTCTGTTTCCTAGTGCCGGTTTGAATTTCCTGCAGTTTTCACTGTAAAACCGAGTTGGAGCTAGTACCTCCCCATATATATGTATGGAGTGGAGTTTGCAACTGAAAAGAAACTTTGTGTTCCAAACAAACTAGCTGAAGGACGGCTTTCACACACACTTATCTCTCAGAACTGAGCATGTGGAGAGACGTTCCTTCATCTAGCACAAAGGGAACGGGTTGCAGGAGAAACTTTTACTCTGGTTTCTCAGTCTGTTTCCTAGTGCCGGTTTGAAGTTCTTGCAGTTTTCACTGTAAAACCGAGTTGGAGCTAGTACCTCCCCATATATATTTATGGAGTGGAGTTTGCAACTGAAAAGAAACTTTGTGTTCCCAACAAGCTATGTGAACGACGGCTTTCACACACACTTATCCCTCAGAACTGAGCATGTGGAGAGACGTTCGTTCATCTAGCACAAAGGGAACGGGTGGCAGGAGAAACTTTTACTCTGGTTTCTCAGTCTGTTTCCTAGTGCCGGTTTGAAGTTCCAGCAGTTTTCACTGTAAAACCGAGTTGGAGCTAGTACCTCCCCATATATATGTATGGAGTGGAGTTTGCAACTGAAAAGAAACTTTGTGTTCCCAACAAGCTAGGTGAAGGACGGCTTTCACACACACTTATCTCTCAGAACTGAGCATGTGGAGAGACGTTCGTTCATCTAGCACAAAGGGAACGGGTTGCAGGAGAAACATTTATTTGGTTTCTCAGTCTGTTTCCTAGTGCCGGTTTGAAGTTCCTGCAGTTTTCACTGTAAAACGGAGTTGGAGCTAGTACCTCCCCGTATATATGTATGGAGTGGAGTTTGCAACTGAAAAGAAACTTTGTGTTCCCAACAAGCTAGCTGAAGGATGGGTTTCACACACACTTATCTCTCAGAACTGAGCATGTGGAGAGACTTTCGTTCATCTAGCACAAAGGGAACGGTTGCAGGAGAAACTTTTACTCTGGTTTCTCAGTCTGTTTCCTAGTGCCGGTTTGAAGTTCCTGCAGTTTTCACTGTAAAACCGAGTTGGAGCTAGTACCTCCCCATATATATGTATGGAGTGGAGTTTGCAACTGAAAAGAAACTTTGTGTTCCCAACAAGCTAGGTGAAGGACGGCTTTCAAACACACTTATCTCTCAGAACTGAGCATGTGGAGAGACTTTCGTTCATCTAGCACAAAGGGAACTGTTGCAGGAGAAACTTTTACTCTGGTTTCTCAGTCTGTTTCCTAGTGTCGGTTTGAAGTTCCTGCAGTTTTCACTGTAAAACCGAGTTGGAGCTAGTACCTCCCCATATATATGTATGGAGTGGAGTTTGCAACTGAAAAGAAACTTTGTGTTCCCAACAAGCTATGTGAACGACGGCTTTCACACACACTTATCCCTCAGAACTGAGCATGTGGAGAGACGTTCGTTCATCTAGCACAAAGGGAACGGGTTGCAGGAGAAACTTTTACTCTGGTTTCTCAGTCTGTTTCCTAGTGCCGGTTTGAAGTTCCTGCAGTTTTCACTGTAAAACCGAGTTGGAGCTAGTACCTCCCCATATATATGTATGGAGTGGAGTTTGCAACTGAAAAGAAACTTTGTGTTCCCAACAAGCTAGTTGAAGGACGGCTTTCACACACACTTATCTCTCAGAACTGAGCATGTGGAGAGACGTTCGTTCATCTAGCACAAAGGGAACGGGTTGCAGGAGAAACTTTTACTCTGGTTTCTCAGTCTGTTTCCTAGTGCCGGTTTGAAGTTCCTGCAGTTTTCACTGTAAAACGGAGTTGGAGCTAGTACCTCCCCATATATATGTATGTAGTGGAGTTTGCAACTGAAAAGAAACTTTGTGTTCCCAAAAAGCTAGGTGAATGACGGCTTTCACACACACTTATCTCTCAGAACTTACCATTTGGAGAGACGTTCGTTCATCTAGCACATAGGGAACGGGTTGCAGGAGAAACATTTACTCTGGTTTCTCAGTCTGTTTCCTAGTGCCGGTTTGAATTTCCTGCAGTTTTCACTGTAAAACCGAGTTGGAGCTAGTACCTCCCCATATATATGTATGGAGAGGAGTTTGCAACTGAAAAGAAACTTTGTGTTCCAAACAAGCTAGCTGAAGGACGGCTTTCACACACACTTATCTCTCAGAACTGAGCATGTGGAGAGACGTTCGTTCATCTAGCACAAAGGGAACGGGTTGCAGGAGAAACTTTTACTCTGGTTTCTCAGTCTGTTTCCTAGTGCCGGTATGAAGTTCCTGCAGTTTTCACTGTAAAACCGAGTTGGAGCTAGTACCTCCCCGTATATATGTATGGAGTGGAGTTTGCAACTGAAAAGAAACTTTGTGTTCCCAACAAGCTAGCTGAAGGACGGCTTTCACACACACTTATCTCTCAGAACTGAGCATGTGGAGAGACGTTCGTTCATCTAGCACAAAGGGAACGGGTTGCAGGAGAAACTTTTACTCTGGTTTCTCAGTCTGTTTCCTAGTGCCGGTTTGAAGTTCCTGCAGTTTTCACTGTAAAACGGAGTTGGAGCTAGTACCTCCCCATATATATGTATGTAGTGGAGTTTGCAACTGAAAAGAAACTTTGTGTTCCCAAAAAGCTAGGTGAAGGACGGCTTTGACACACACTTATCTCTCAGAACTGAGCATGTGGAGAGACGTTCGTTCATCTAGCACAAAGGGAACGGGTTGCAGGAGAAACATTTACTCTGGTTTCTCAGTCTGTTTCCTAGTGCCGGTTTGAATTTCCTGCAGTTTTCACTGTAAAACCGAGTTGGAGCTAGTACCTCCCCATATATATGTATGGAGTGGAGTTTGCAACTGAAAAGAAACTTTGTGTTCCAAACAAACTAGCTGAAGGACGGCTTTCACACACACTTATCTCTCAGAACTGAGCATGTGGAGAGACGTTCCTTCATCTAGCACAAAGGGAACGGGTTGCAGGAGAAACTTTTACTCTGGTTTCTCAGTCTGTTTCCTAGTGCCGGTTTGAAGTTCTTGCAGTTTTCACTGTAAAACCGAGTTGGAGCTAGTACCTCCCCATATATATTTATGGAGTGGAGTTTGCAACTGAAAAGAAACTTTGTCTTTCCAACAAGCTAGGTGAAGGACGGCTTTCACACACACTTATCTCTCAGAACTGAGCATGTGGAGAGACGTTCGTTCATCTAGCACAAAGGGAACGGGTGGCAGGAGAAACTTTTACTCTGGTTTCTCAGTCTGTTTCCTAGTGCCGGTTTGAAGTTCCAGCAGTTTTCACTGTAAAACCGAGTTGGAGCTAGTACCTCCCCATATATATGTATGGAGTGGAGTTTGCAACTGAAAAGAAACTTTGTGTTCCCAACAAGCTAGGTGAAGGACGGCTTTCACACACACTTATCTCTCAGAACTGAGCATGTGGAGAGACGTTCGTTCATCTAGCACAAAGGGAACGGGTTGCAGGAGAAACTTTTACTCTGGTTTCTCAGTCTGTTTCCTAGTGCCGGTTTGAAGTTCCTGCAGTTTTCACTGTAAAACAGAGTTGGAGCTATTACCTCCTCATATATATGTATGGAGTGGTGTTTGCAACTGAAAAGAAACTTTGTGTTCCCAACAAGCTAGGTGAAGAATGGCTTTCACACACACTTATCTCTCAGAACTGAGCATGTGGAGAGACGTTCGTTGATCTAGCACAAAGGGAACGGGTTGCAGGAGAAACTTTTACTCTGGTTTCTCAGTCTGTTTCCTAGTGCCGGTTTGAAGTTCCTGCAGTTTTCACTGTAAAACAGAGTTGGAGCTAGTACCTCCCCATATATATGTATGTAGTGGAGTTTGCAACTGAAAAGAAACTTTGTGTTCCCAACAAGCTAGGTGAAGGACGGCTTTGACACACACTTATCTCTCAGAACTGAGCATGTGGAGAGACTTTCGTTCATCTAGCACAAAGGGAACGGGTTGCAGGAGAAACTTTTACTCTGGTTTCTCAGTCTGTTTCCTAGTGCCGGTTTGATGTTCCTGCAGTTTTCACTGTAAAACCGAGTTGGAGCTAGTACCTCCCCATATATATGTATGGAGTGGAGTTTGCAACTGAAAAGAAACTTTGTGTTCCCAACAAGCTAGGTGAAGGACGGCTTTCACACACACTTATCTCTCAGAACTGAGCATGTGGAGAGACGTTCGTTCATCTAGCACAAAGGGAACGGGTTGCAGGAGAAACTTTTACTTTGGTTTCTCAGTCTGTTTCCTAGTGCCGGTTTGAAGTTCCTGCAGTTTTCACTGTAAAACGGAGTTGGAGCTAGTACCTCCCCATATATATGTATGGAGTGGAGTTTGCAACTGAAAAGAAACTTTGTGTTCCAAACAAGCTAGCTGAAGGACGGCTTTCACACACACTTATCTCTCTGAACTGAGCATGTGGAGAGACTTTCGTTCATCTAGCACAAAGGGAACGGGTTGCAGGAGAAACTTTTACTCTGGTTTCTCAGTCTGTTTCCAGTGCCGGTATGAAGTTCCTGCAGTTTTCACTGTAAAACCGAGTTGGAGCTAGTACCTCCCCATATATATGTATGGAGTGGAGTTTGCAACTGAAAAGAAACTTTGTGTTCCCAACAAGCTAGCTGAAGGACGGCTTTCACACACACTTATCTCTCAGAACTGAGCATGTGGAGAGACTTTCGTTCATCTAGCACAAAGGGAACGGTTGCAGGAGAAACTTTTACTCTGGTTTCTCAGTCTGTTTCCTAGTGCCGGTTTGAAGTTACTGCAGTTTTCACTGTAAAACCGAGTTGGAGCTAGTACCTCCCCATATATATGTATGGAGTGGAGTTTGCAACTGAAAAGAAACTTTGTGTTCCCAACAAGCTAGGTGAACGACGGCTTTCACACACACTTATCTCTCAGAACTGAGCATGTGGAGAGACGTTCGTTCATCTAGCACAAAGGGAACGGGTTGCAGGAGAAACTTTTACTCTGGTTTCTCAGTCTGTTTCCTAGTGCCGGTTTGAAGTTCCTGCAGTTTTCACTGTAAAACGGAGTTGGAGCTAGTACCACCCCATATATATGTATGTAGTGGAGTTTGCAACTGAAAAGAAACTTTGTGTTCCCAAAAAGCTAGGTGAAGGACGGCTTTCACACACACTTATATCTCAGAACTTACAATTTGGAGAGACGTTCGTTCATCTAGCACAAAGGGAACGGGTTGCAGGAGAAACTTTTACTCTGGTTTCTCAGTCTGTTTCCTAGTGCCGGTATGAAGTTCCTGCAGTTTTCACTGTAAAACCGAGTTGGAGCTAGTACCTCCCGTATATATGTATGGAGTGGTGTTTGCAACTGAAAAGAAACTTTGTGTTCCCAACAAGCTAGCTGAAGGACGGCTTTCACACACACTTATCTCTCAGAACTGAGCATGTGGAGAGACTTTCGTTCATCTAGCACAAATGGAACGGTTGCAGGAGAAACTTTTACTCTGGTTTCTCAGTCTGTTTCCTAGTGCCGGTTTGAAGTTCCTGCAGTTTTCACTGTAAAACCGAGTTGGAGCTAGTACCTCCCCATATATATGTATGGAGTGGAGTTTGCAACTGAAAAGAAACTTTGTGTTCCCAACAAGCTAGGTGAAGGAAGGCTTTCACACACACTTATCTCTCAGAACTGAGCATGTGAAGAGACGTTTGTTCATCTAGCACAAAGGGAACGGGTTGCAGGAGAAACTTTTACTCTGGTTTCTCAGTCTGTTTCCTAGTGCCGGTTTGAAGTTCCTGCAGTTTTCAGTGTAAAACCGAGTTGGAGCTAGTACCTCCCCATATATATGTATGGAGTGGAGTTTGCATCTGAAAAGAAACTTTGTGTTCCCAACAAGCTAGGTGAAGGACGGCTTTCACACACACTTATCTCTCAGAACTGAGCATGTGGAGAGACGTTCGTTCATCTAGCACAAAGGGAACGGGTTGCAGGAGAAACATTTACTCTGGTTTCTCAGTCTGTTTCCTAGTGCCGGTTTGAATTTCCTGCAGTTTTCACTGTAAAACCGAGTTGGAGCTAGTACCCCCACATATATATGTATGGAGTGGAGTTTGCAACTGAAAAGAAACTTTGTGTTCCAAACAAGCTAGCTGAAGGACGGCTTTCACACACACTTATCTCTCAGAACTGAGCATGTGGAGAGACTTTCGTTCATCTAGCACAAAGGGAACGGTTGCAGGAGAAACTTTTACTCTGGTTTCTCAGTCTGTTTCCTAGTGCCGGTTTGAAGTTCCTGCAGTTTTCACTGTAAAACGGAGTTGGAGCTAGTACCTCCCCATATATATGCATGGAGTGGAGTTTGCAACTGAAAAGAAACTTTGTGTTCCCAACAAGCTAGGTGAAGGACGGCTTTCACACACACTTATCTCTCAGAACTGAGCATGTGGAGAGACGTTTGTTCATCTAGCACAAAGGGAACGGGTTGCAGGAGAAACTTTTACTCTGGTTTCTCAGTCTGTTTCCTAGTGCCGGTTTGATGTTCCTGCAGTTTTCAGTGTAAAACCGAGTTGGAGCTAGTACCTCCCCATATATATGTATGGAGTGGAGTTTGCAACTGAAAAGAAACTTTGTGTTCCCAACAAGCTAGGTGAACGACGGCTTTCACACACACTTATCTCTCAGAACTGAGCATGTGGAGAGACGTTCGTTCATCTAGCACAAAGGGAACGGGTTGCAGGAGAAACTTATACTCTGGTTTCTCAGTCTGTTTCCTAGTGCCGGTTTGAAGTTCCTGCAGTTTTCACTGTAAAACCGAGTTGGAGCTAGTACCTCCCCGTATATATGTATGGAGTGGAGTTTGCAACTGAAAAGAAACTTTGTGTTCCCAACAAGCTAGCTGAAGGACGGCTTTCACACACACTTATCTCTCAGAACTGAGCATGTGGAGAGACGTTCGTTCATCTAGCACAAAGGGAACGGGTTGCAGGAGAAACTTTTACTCTGGTTTCTCAGTCTGTTTCCTAGTGCCGGTTTGAAGTTCCTGCAGTTTTCACTGTAAAACGGAGTTGGAGCTAGTACCACCCCATATATATGTATGTAGTGGAGTTTGCAACTGAAAAGAAACTTTGTGTTCCCAAAAAGCTAGGTGAAGGACGGCTTTCACACACACTTATATCTCAGAACTTACAATTTGGAGAGACGTTCGTTCATCTAGCACAAAGGGAACGGGTTGCAGGAGAAACTTTTACTCTGGTTTCTCAGTCTGTTTCCTAGTGCCGGTATGAAGTTCCTGCAGTTTTCACTGTAAAACCGAGTTGGAGCTAGTACCTCCCGTATATATGTATGGAGTGGTGTTTGCAACTGAAAAGAAACTTTGTGTTCCCAACAAGCTAGCTGAAGGACGGCTTTCACACACACTTATCTCTCAGAACTGAGCATGTGGAGAGACTTTCGTTCATCTAGCACAAATGGAACGGTTGCAGGAGAAACTTTTACTCTGGTTTCTCAGTCTGTTTCCTAGTGCCGGTTTGAAGTTCCTGCAGTTTTCACTGTAAAACCGAGTTGGAGCTAGTACCTCCCCATATATATGTATGGAGTGGAGTTTGCAACTGAAAAGAAACTTTGTGTTCCCAACAAGCTAGGTGAAGGAAGGCTTTCACACACACTTATCTCTCAGAACTGAGCATGTGAAGAGACGTTTGTTCATCTAGCACAAAGGGAACGGGTTGCAGGAGAAACTTTTACTCTGGTTTCTCAGTCTGTTTCCTAGTGCCGGTTTGAAGTTCCTGCAGTTTTCAGTGTAAAACCGAGTTGGAGCTAGTACCTCCCCATATATATGTATGGAGTGGAGTTTGCATCTGAAAAGAAACTTTGTGTTCCCAACAAGCTAGGTGAAGGACGGCTTTCACACACACTTATCTCTCAGAACTGAGCATGTGGAGAGACGTTCGTTCATCTAGCACAAAGGGAACGGGTTGCAGGAGAAACATTTACTCTGGTTTCTCAGTCTGTTTCCTAGTGCCGGTTTGAATTTCCTGCAGTTTTCACTGTAAAACCGAGTTGGAGCTAGTACCCCCACATATATATGTATGGAGTGGAGTTTGCAACTGAAAAGAAACTTTGTGTTCCAAACAAGCTAGCTGAAGGACGGCTTTCACACACACTTATCTCTCAGAACTGAGCATGTGGAGAGACTTTCGTTCATCTAGCACAAAGGGAACGGTTGCAGGAGAAACTTTTACTCTGGTTTCTCAGTCTGTTTCCTAGTGCCGGTTTGAAGTTCCTGCAGTTTTCACTGTAAAACGGAGTTGGAGCTAGTACCTCCCCATATATATGCATGGAGTGGAGTTTGCAACTGAAAAGAAACTTTGTGTTCCCAACAAGCTAGGTGAAGGACGGCTTTCACACACACTTATCTCTCAGAACTGAGCATGTGGAGAGACGTTTGTTCATCTAGCACAAAGGGAACGGGTTGCAGGAGAAACTTTTACTCTGGTTTCTCAGTCTGTTTCCTAGTGCCGGTTTGATGTTCCTGCAGTTTTCAGTGTAAAACCGAGTTGGAGCTAGTACCTCCCCATATATATGTATGGAGTGGAGTTTGCAACTGAAAAGAAACTTTGTGTTCCCAACAAGCTAGGTGAACGACGGCTTTCACACACACTTATCTCTCAGAACTGAGCATGTGGAGAGACGTTCGTTCATCTAGCACAAAGGGAACGGGTTGCAGGAGAAACTTATACTCTGGTTTCTCAGTCTGTTTCCTAGTGCCGGTTTGAAGTTCCTGCAGTTTTCACTGTAAAACCGAGTTGGAGCTAGTACCTCCCCATATATATGTATGGAGTGGAGTTTGCAACTGAAAAGAAACTTTGTGTTCCCAACAAGCTAGCTGAAGGACGGCTTTCACACACACTTATCTCTCAGAACTGAGCATGTGGAGAGACTTTCGTTCATCTAGCACAAAGGGAACGGTTGCAGGAGAAACTTTTACTCTGGTTTCTCAGTCTGTTTCCTAGTGCCGGTTTGAAGTTCCTGCAGTTTTCACTGTAAAACCGAGTTGGAGCTAGTACCTCCCCATATATATGTATGGAGTGGAGTTTGCAACTGAAAAGAAACTTTGTGTTCCCAACAAGCTAGGTGAACGACGGCTTTCACACACACTTATCTCTCAGAACTGAGCATGTGGAGAGACGTTTGTTCATCTAGCACAAAGGGAACGGGTTGCAGGAGAAACTTTTACTCTGGTTTCTCAGTCTGTTTCCTAGTGCCGGTTTGAAGTTCCTGCAGTTTTCACTGTAAAACCGAGTTGGAGCTAGTACCTCCCCATATATGTGTATGGAGTGGAGTTTGCAACTGAAAAGAAACTTTGTGTTCCCAACAAGCTAGGTGAAGGACGGCTTTCACACACACTTATCTCTCAGAACTGAGCATGTGGAGAGACTTTCGTTCATCTAGCACAAAGGGAACGGGTTGCAGGAGAAACTTTTACTCTGGTTTCTCAGTCTGTTTCCTAGTGCCGGTTTGAAGTTCCTGCAGTTTTCACTGTAAAACGGAGTTGGGGCTAGTACCTCCCCATATATATGTATGTAGTGGAGTTTGCAACTGAAAAGAAACTTTGTGTTCCCAAAAAGCTAGGTGAAGGACGGCTTTCACACACACTTATCTCTCAGAACTTACCATTTGGAGAGACGTTCGTTCATCTAGCACAAAGGGAACGGGTTGCAGGAGAAACATTTACTCTGGTTTCTCAGTCTGTTTCCTAGTGCCGGTTTGAAGTTCCTGCAGTTTTCACTGTAAAACCGAGTTGGAGCTAGTACATCCCCATATATATGTAAGGAGTGGAGTTTGCAACTGAAAAGAAACTTTGTGTTCCAAACAAGCTAGCTGAAGGACGGCTTTCACACACACTTATCTCTCAGAACTGAGCATGTGGAGAGACGTTCGTTCATCTAGCACAAAGGGAACGGGTTGCAGGAGAAACTTTTACTCTGGTTTCTCAGTCTGTTTCCTAGTGCCGGTATGAAGTTCCTGCAGTTTTCACTGTAAAACCGAGTTGGAGCTAGTACCACCCCATATATATGTATGGAGTGGAGTTTGCAACTGAAAAGAAACTTTGTGTTCCCAACAAGCTAGCTGAAGGACGGCTTTCACACACAATTATCTCTCAGAACTTACCATTTGGAGAGACGTTCGTTCATCTAGCACAAAGGGAACGGGTTGCAGGAGAAACATTTACTCTGGTTTCTCAGTCTGTTTCCTAGTGCCGGTTTGAATTTCCTGCAGTTTTCACTGTAAAACCGAGTTGGAGCTAGTACCTCCACATATATATGTATGGAGTGGAGTTTGCAACTGAAAAGAAACTTTGTGTTCCAAACAAGCAAGCTGAAGGACGGCTTTCACACACACTTATCTCTCAGAACTGAGCATGTGGAGAGACTTTCGTTCATCTAGCACAAAGGGAACGGTTGCAGGAGAAACTTTTACTCTGGTTTCTCAGTCTGTTTCCTAGTGCCGGTTTGAAGTTCCTGCAGTTTTCACTGTAAAACCGAGTTGGAGCTAGTACCTCCCCATATATATTTATGGAGTGGAGTTTGCAACTGAAAAGAAACTTTGTGTTCCCAACAAGCTAGGTGAAGGACGGCTTTCACACACACTTATCTCTCAGAACTGAGCATGTGGAGAGACGTTTGTTCATCTAGCACAAAGGGAACGGGTTGCAGGAGAAACTTTTACTCTGGTTTCTCAGTCTGTTTCCTAGTGCCGGTTTGATGTTCCTGCAGTTTTCAGTGTAAAACCGAGTTGGAGCTAGTACATCCCCATATATATGTATGGAGTGGAGTTTGCAACTGAAAAGAAACTTTGTGTTCCCAACAAGCTAGGTGAACGACGGCTTTCACACACACTTATCTCTCAGAACTGAGCATGTGGAGAGACGTTCGTTCATCTAGCACAAAGGGAACGGGTTGCAGGAGAAACATTTACTCTGGTTTCTCAGTCTGTTTCCTAGTGCCGGTTTGAATTTCCTGCAGTTTTCACTGTAAAACCGAGTTGGAGCTAGTACCTCCACATATATATGTATGGAGTGGAGTTTGCAACTGAAAAGAAACTTTGTGTTCCAAACAAGCTAGCTGAAGGACGGCTTTCACACACACTTATCTCTCAGAACTGAGCATGTGGAGAGACTTTCGTTCATCTAGCACAAAGGGAACGGTTGCAGGAGAAACTTTTACTCTGGTTTCTCAGTCTGTTTCCTAGTGCCGCTTTGAAGTTCCTCCAGTTTTCAGTGTAAAACCGAGTTGGAGCTAGTACCTCCCCATATATATGTATGGAGTGGTGTTTGCAACTGAAAAGAAACTTTGTGTTCCCAACAAGCTAGGTGAACGACGGCTTTCACACACACTTATCTCTCAGAACTGAGCATGTGGAGAGACGTTTGTTCATCTAGCACAAAGGGAACGGGTTGCAGGAGCAACTTTTACTCTGGTTTCTCAGTCTGTTTCCTAGTGCCGGTTTGAAGTTCCTGCAGTTTTCACTGTAAAACCGAGTTGGAGCTAGTACCTCCCCATATATATGTATGGAGTGGAGTTTGCAACTGAAAAGAAACTTTGTGTTCCCAACAAGCTAGGTGAAGGACGGCTTTCACACACACTTATCTCTCAGAACTGAGCATGTGGAGAGACGTTCGTTCATCTAGCACAAAGGGAACGGGTGGCAGGAGAAACTTTTACTCTGGTTTCTCAGTCTGTTTCCTAGTGCCGGTTTGAAGTTCCTGCAGTTTTCACTGTAAAACGGAGTTGGGGCTAGTACCTCCCCATATATATGTATGGAGTGGAGTTTGCAACTGAAAAGAAACTTTGTGTTCCAAACAAGCTAGCTGAAGGACGGCTTTCACACACACTTATCTCTCAGAACTGAGCATGTGGAGAGACGTTCGTTCATCTAGCACAAAGGGAACGGGTTGCAGGAGAAACTTTTACTCTGGTTTCTCAGTCTGTTTCCTAGTACCGGTATGAAGTTCCTGCAGTTTTCACTGTAAAACCGAGTTGGAGCTAGTACCACCCCATATATATGTATGGAGTGGAGTTTGCAACTGAAAAGAAACTTTGTGTTCCCAACAAGCTAGCTGAAGGACGGCTTTCACACACACTTATCTCTCAGAACTGAGCATGTGGAGAGACTTTCGTTCATCTAGCACAAAGGGAACGGTTGCAGGAGAAACTTTTACTCTGGTTTCTCAGTCTGTTTCCTAGTGCCGGTTTGAACTTCCTGCAGTTTTCACTGTAAAACCGAGTTGGAGCTAGTACCTCCCCATATATATGTATGGAGTGGAGTTTGCAACTGAAAAGAAACTTTGTGTTCCCAACAAGCTAGGTGAACGACGGCTTTCACACACACTTATCTCTCAGAACTGAGCATGTGGAGAGACGTTCGTTCATCTAGCACAAAGGGAACGGGTTGCAGGAGAAACTTTTACTCTGGTTTCTCAGTCTGTTTCCTAGTGCCGGTTTGAAGTTCCTGCAGTTTTCACTGTAAAACCGAGTTGGAGCTAGTACCTCCCCATATATATGTATGTAGTGGAGTTTGCAACTGAAAAGAAACTTTGTGTTCCCAAAAAGCTAGGTGAAGGACGGCTTTCACACACACACTTATCTCTCAGAACTGAGCATGTGGAGAGATGTTCGTTCATCTAGCACAAAGGGAACGGGTTGCAGGAGAAACTTTTACTCTGGTTTCTCAGTCTGTTTCCTAGTGCCGGTTTGAAGTTCCTGCAGTTTTCACTGTAAAACCGAGTTGGAGCTATTACCTCCTCATATATATGTATGGAGTGGTGTTTGCAACTGAAAAGAAACTTTGTGTTCCCAACAAGCTAGCTGAAGGACGGCTTTCACAGACACTTATCTCTCAGAACTGAGCATGTGGAGAGACGTTCGTTCATCTAGCACAAAGGGAACGGGTTGCAGGAGAAACTTTTACTCTGGTTTCTCAGTCTGTTTCCTAGTGCCGGTTTGAAGTTCCTGCAGTTTTCACTGTAAAACCGAGTTGGAGCTAGTACCTCCCCATATATATGTATGGAGTGGAGTTTGCAACTGAAAAGAAACTTTGTGTTCCCAACAAGCTAGCTGAAGGACGGCTTTCACACACACTTATCTCTCAGAACTGAGCATGTGGAGAGACGTTCGTTCATCTAGCACAAAGGGAACGGGTTGCAGGAGAAACTTTTACTCTGGTTTCTCAGTCTGTTTCCTAGTGCCGGTTTGATGTTCCTGCAGTTTTCACTGTAAAACCGAGTTGGAGCTAGTACCTCCCCATATATATGTATGGAGTGGAGTTTGCAACTGAAAAGAAACTTTGTGTTCCCAACAAGCTAGGTGAAGGACGGCTTTGACACACACTTATCTCTCAGAACTGAGCATGTGGAGAGACTTTCGTTCATCTAGCACAAAG
Source organism: Camelus dromedarius (assembly GCF_036321535.1). Taxonomy (NCBI): domain Eukaryota; kingdom Metazoa; phylum Chordata; class Mammalia; order Artiodactyla; family Camelidae; genus Camelus; species Camelus dromedarius. Next base: position 687,429 of record NW_026989774.1, read on the forward strand.
GGAACGGGTTGCAGGAGAAACTTTTACTCTGGTTTCTCAGTCTGTTTCCTAGTGCCGGTTTGATGTTCCTGCAGTTTTCACTGTAAAACCGAGTTGGAGCTAGTACCTCCCCATATATATGTATGGAGTGGAGTTTGCAACTGAAAAGAAACTTTGTGTTCCCAACAAGCTAGGTGAAGGACGGCTTTGACACACACTTATCTCTCAGAACTGAGCATGTGGAGAGACGTTCGTTCATCTAGCACAAAGGGAACGGGTTGCAGGAGAAACTTTTACTTTGGTTTCTCAGTCTGTTTCCTAGTGCCGGTTTGAAGTTCCTGCAGTTTTCACTGTAAAACGGAGTTGGAGCTAGTACATCCCCATATATATGTATGGAGTGGAGTTTGCAACTGAAAAGAAACTTTGTGTTCCCAACAAGCTAGGTGAAGGACGGCTTTCACACACACTTATCTCTCAGAACTGAGCATGTGGAGAGACGTTCGTTCATCTAGCACAAAGGGAACGGGTTGCAGGAGAAACTTTTACTCTGGTTTCTCAGTCTGTTTCCTAGTGCCGGTTTGAAGTTCCTGCAGTTTTCACTGTAAAACGGAGTTGGAGCTAGTACCTCCCCATATATATGTATGTAGTGGAGTTTGCAACTGAAAAGAAACTTTGTGTTCCCAAAAAGCTAGGTGAAGGACGGCTTTGACACACACTTATCTCTCAGAACTGAGCATGTGGAGAGACGTTCGTTCATCTAGAACAAAGTTAACGGATTGCAGGGAAACTATTACTCTGGTTTCTCAGTCTGTTTCCTAGTGCCGGTTTGAAGTTCCTGCAGTTTTCACTGTAAAACCGAGTTGGAGCTAGTACCTCCCCATATATATGTATGGAGTGGAGTTTGCAACTGAAAAGAAACTTTGTGTTCCCAACAACCTAGGTGAAGGACGGCTTTCACACACACTTATCTCTCAGAATTGAGCATGTGGAGAGACGTTCCTTCATCTAGCACAAGGGGAACGGGTTGCAGGAGAAACTTTTACTCTGGTTTCTCAGTCTGTTTCCTAGTGCCGGTTTGAAGTTCTTGCAGTTTTCACTGTAAAACCGAGTTGGAGCTAGTACCTCCCCATATATATTTATGGAGTGGAGTTTGCAACTGAAAAGAAACTTTGTCTTTCCAACAAGCTAGGTGAAGGACGGCTTTCACACACACTTATCTCTCAGAACTGAGCATGTGGAGAGACGTTCGTTCATCTAGCACAAAGGGAACGGGTGGCAGGAGAAACTTTTACTCTGGTTTCTCAGTCTGTTTCCTAGTGCCGGTTTGAAGTTCCTGCAGTTTTCACTGTAAAACCGAGTTGGAGCTAGTACCTCCCCATATATATGTATGGAGTGGAGTTTGCAACTGAGAAGAAACTTTGTGTTCCCAACAAGCTAGGTGAAGGACGGCTTTCACACACACTTATCTCTCAGAACTGAGCATGTGGAGAGACGTTTGTTCATCTAGCACAAATGGAACGGGTTGCAGGAGAAACTTTTACTCTGGTTTCTCAGTCTGTTTCCTAGTGCCGGTTTGAAGTTCCTGCAGTTTTCACTGTAAAACCGAGTTGGAGCTATTACCTCCTCATATATATGTATGGAGTGGTGTTTGCAACTGAAAAGAAGCTTTGTGTTCCCAACAAGCCAGCTGAAGGACGGCTTTCACACACACTTATCTCTCAGAACTGAGCATGCGGAGAGACGTTCGTTCATCTAGCACAAAGGGAACGGGTGGCAGGAGAAACTTTTACTCTGGTTTCTCAGTCTGTTTCCTAGTGCCGGTTTGAAGTTCCTGCAGTTTTCACTGTAAAACCGAGTTGGAGCTATTACCTCCTCATATATATGTATGGAGTGGTGTTTGCAACTGAAAAGAAACTTTGTGTTCCCAACAAGCTAGCTGAAGGACGGCTTTCACACACACTTATCTCTCAGAACTGAGCATGTGGAGAGACGTTCGTTCATCTAGCACAAAGGGAACGGGTTGCAGGAGAAACTTTTACTCTGGTTTCTCAGTCTGTTTCCTAGTGCCGGTTTGAAGTTCCTGCAGTTTTCACTGTAAAACCGAGTTGGAGCTAGTACCTCCCCATATATATGTATGGAGTGGAGTTTGCAACTGAAAAGAAACTTTGTGTTCCCAACAAGCTAGCTGAAGGACGGCTTTCACGCACACTTATCTCTCAGAACTGAGCATGTGGAGAGACGTTCGTTCATCTAGCACAAAGGGAACGGGTTGCAGGAGAAACTTTTACTCTGGTTTCTCAGTCTGTTTCCTAGTGCCGGTTTGAAGTTCCTGCAGTTTTCACTGTAAAACCGAGTTGGAGCTAGTACCTCCCCATATATATGTATGGAGTGGAGTTTGCAACTGAAAAGAAACTTTGTGTTCCCAACAAGCTAGCTGAAGGACGGCTTTCACACACACTTATCTCTCAGAACTGAGCATGTGGAGAGACGTTCGTTCATCTAGCACAAAGGGAACGGGTTGCAGGAGAAACTTTTACTCTGGTTTCTCAGTCTGTTTCCTAGTGCCGGTTTGATGTTCCTGCAGTTTTCACTGTAAAACCGAGTTGGAGCTAGTACCTCCCCATATATATGTATGGAGTGGAGTTTGCAACTGAAAAGAAACTTTGTGTTCCCAACAAGCTAGGTGAAGGACGGCTTTCACACACACTTATCTCTCAGAACTGAGCATGTGGAGAGACGTTCGTTCATCTAGCACAAAGGGAACGGGTTGCAGGAGAAACTTTTACTCTGGTTTCTCAGTCTGTTTCCTAGTGTCGGTTTGAAGTTCCTGCAGTTTTCACTGTAAAACCGAGTTGGAGCTAGTACCTCCCCATATATATGTATGGAGTGGAGTTTGCAACTGAAAAGAAACTTTGTGTTCCCAACAAGCTAGGTGAAGGACGGCTTTCACACACACTTATCTCTCAGAACTGAGCATGTGGAGAGACGTTTGTTCATCTAGCACAAAGGGAACGGGTTGCAGGAGAAACTTTTACTCTGGTTTCTCAGTCTGTTTCCTAGTGCCGGTTTGAAGTTCCTGCAGTTTTCACTGTAAAACCGAGTTGGAGCTATTACCTCCTCATATATATGTATGGAGTGGTGTTTGCAACTGAAAAGAAGCTTTGTGTTCCCAACAAGCCAGCTGAAGGACGGCTTTCACACACACTTATCTCTCAGAACTGAGCATGTGGAGAGACGTTCGTTCATCTAGCACAAAGGGAACGGGTTGCAGGAGAAACTTTTACTCTGGTTTCTCAGTCTGTTTCCTAGTGTCGGTTTGAAGTTCCTGCAGTTTTCACTGTAAAACCGAGTTGGAGCTAGTACCTCCCCATATATATGTATGGAGTGGAGTTTGCAACTGAAAAGAAACTTTGTGTTCCCAACAAGCTAGGTGAAGGACGGCTTTCACACACACTTATCTCTCAGAACTGAGCATGTGGAGAGACGTTTGTTCATCTAGCACAAAGGGAACGGGTTGCAGGAGAAACTTTTACTCTGGTTTCTCAGTCTGTTTCCTAGTGCCGGTTTGAAGTTCCTGCAGTTTTCACTGTAAAACCGAGTTGGAGCTATTACCTCCTCATATATATGTATGGAGTGGTGTTTGCAACTGAAAAGAAGCTTTGTGTTCCCAACAAGCCAGCTGAAGGACGGCTTTCACACACACTTATCTCTCAGAACTGAGCATGTGGAGAGACGTTCGTTCATCTAGCACAAAGGGAACGGGTTGCAGGAGAAACTTTTACTCTGGTTTCTCAGTCTGTTTCCTAGTGCCGGTTTGAAGTTCCTGCAGTTTTCACTGTAAAACCGAGTTGGAGCTATTACCTCCTCATATATATGTATGGAGTGGTGTTTGCAACTGAAAAGAAACTTTGTGTTACCAACAAGCTAGCTGAAGGACGGCTTTCACACACACTTATCTCTCAGAACTGAGCATGTGGAGAGACGTTCGTTCATCTAGCACAAAGGGAACGGGTTGCAGGAGAAACTTTTACTCTGGTTTCTCAGTCTGTTTCCTAGTGCCGGTTTGAAGTTCCTGCAGTTTTCACTGTAAAACCGAGTTGGAGCTAGTACCTCCCCATATATATGTATGGAGTGGAGTTTGCAACTGAAAAGAAACTTTGTGTTCCCAACAAGCTAGGTGAAGGAAGGCTTTGACACACACTTATCTCTCAGAACTGAGCATGTGGAGAGACTTTCGTTCATCTAGCACAAAGGGAACGGGTTGCAGGAGAAACTTTTACTCTGGTTTCTCAGTCTGTTTCCTAGTGCCGGTTTGATGTTCCTGCAGTTTTCACTGTAAAACCGAGTTGGAGCTAGTACCTCCCCATATATATTTATGGAGTGGAGTTTGCAACTGAAAAGAAACTTTGTGTTCCCAACAAGCTAGGTGAAGGACGGCTTTGACACACACTTATCTCTCAGAACTGAGCATGTGGAGAGACGTTCGTTCATCTAGCACAAAGGGAACGGGTTGCAGGAGAAACTTTTACTTTGGTTTCTCAGTCTGTTTCCTAGTGCCGGTTTGAAGTTCCTGCAGTTTTCACTGTAAAACTGAGTTGGAGCTTGTACATCCCCATATATATGTATGGAGTGGAGTTTGCAACTGAAAAGAAACTTTGTGTTCCCAACAAGCCAGGTGAAGGACGGCTTTCACACACACTTATCTCTCAGAACTGAGCATGTGGAGAGACGTTCGTTCATCTAGCACAAAGGGAACGGGTTGCAGGAGAAACTTTTACTTTGGTTTCTCAGTCTGTTTCCTAGTGCCGGTTTGAAGTTCCTGCAGTTTTCACTGTAAAACGGAGTTGGAGCTAGTACATCCCCATATATATGTATGGAGTGGAGTTTGCAACTGAAAAGAAACTTTGTGTTCCAAACAAGCTAGCTGAAGGACGGCTTTCACACACACTTATCTCTCAGAACTGAGCATGTGGAGAGACGTTCGTTCATCTAGCACAAAGGGAACGGGTTGCAGGAGAAACTTATACTCTGGTTTCTCAGTCTGTTTCCTAGTGCCGGTTTGAAGTTCCTGCAGTTTTCACTGTAAAACCGAGTTGGAGCTATTACCTCCTCATATATATGTATGGAGTGGTGTTTGCAACTGAAAAGAAACTTTGTGTTCCCAACAAGCTAGCTGAAGGACGGCTTTCACACACACTTATCTCTCAGAACTGAGCATGTGGAGAGACGTTCGTTCATCTAGCACAAAGGGAACGGGTTGCAGGAGAAACTTTTACTCTGGTTTCTCAGTCTGTTTCCTAGTGCCGGTTTGAAGTTCCTGCAGTTTTCACTGTAAAACGGAGTTGGAGATAGTACCTCCCCATATATATGTATGGAGTGGAGTTTGCAACTGAAAAGAAACTTTGTGTTCCCAACAAGCTAGGTGAAGGACGGCTTTGACACACACTTATCTCTCAGAACTGAGCATGTGGAGAGACGTTCGTTCATCTAGCACAAAGGGAACGGGTTGCAGGAGAAACTTTTACTCTGGTTTCTCAGTCTGTTTCCTAGTGCCGGTTTGAAGTTCCTGCAGTTTTCACTGTAAAACGGAGTTGGAGATAGTACCTCCCCATATATATGTATGGAGTGGAGTTTGCAACTGAAAAGAAACTTTGTGTTCCCAACAAGCTAGGTGAAGGACGGCTTTCACACACACTTATCTCTCAGAACTGAGCATGTGGAGAGACGTTTGTTCACCTAGCACAAAGGGAACGGGTTGCAGGAGAAACTTTTACTCTGGTTTCTCAGTCTGTTTCCTAGTGCCGGTTTGATGTTCCTGCAGTTTTCACTGTAAAACCGAGTTGGAGCTAGTACCTCCCCATATATATGTATGGAGTGGAGTTTGCAACTGAAAAGAAACTTTGTGTTCCCAACAAGCTAGGTGAAGGACGGCTTTCACACACACTTATCTCTCAGAACTGAGCATGTGGAGAGACGTTTGTTCATCTAGCACAAAGGGAACGGGTTGCAGGAGAAACTTTTACTCTGGTTTCTCAGTCTGTTTCCTAGTGCCGGTTTGAAGTTCCTGCAGTTTTCACTGTAAAACAGAGTTGGAGCTATTACCTCCTCATATATATGTATGGAGTGGTGTTTGCAACTGAAAAGAAACTTTGTGTTCCCAACAAGCTAGCTGAAGGACGGCTTTCACACACACTTATCTCTCAGAACTGAGCATGTGGAGAGACGTTCGTTCATCTAGCACAAAGGGAACGGGTTGCAGGAGAAACTTTTACTCTGGTTTCTCAGTCTGTTTCCAGTGCCGGTATGAAGTTCCTGCAGTTTTCACTGTAAAACCGAGTTGGAGCTAGTACCTCCCCAAATATATGTATGGAGTGGAGTTTGCAACTGAAAAGAAACTTTGTGTTCCCAACAAGCTAGGTGAAGGACGGCTTTGACACACACTTATCTCTCAGAACTGAGCATGTGGAGAGACGTTCGTTCATCTAGCACAAAGGGAACGGGTTGCAGGAGAAACTTTTACTTTGGTTTCTCAGTCTGTTTCCTAGTGCCGGTTTGAAGTTCCTGCAGTTTTCACTGTAAAACTGAGTTGGAGCTTGTACATCCCCATATATATGTATGGAGTGGAGTTTGCAACTGAAAAGAAACTTTGTGTTCCCAACAAGCCAGGTGAAGGACGGCTTTCACACACACTTATCTCTCAGAACTGAGCATGTGGAGAGACGTTCGTTCATCTAGCACAAAGGGAACGGGTTGCAGGAGAAACTTTTACTTTGGTTTCTCAGTCTGTTTCCTAGTGCCGGTTTGAAGTTCCTGCAGTTTTCACTGTAAAACGGAGTTGGAGCTAGTACATCCCCATATATATGTATGGAGTGGAGTTTGCAACTGAAAAGAAACTTTGTGTTCCAAACAAGCTAGCTGAAGGACGGCTTTCACACACACTTATCTCTCAGAACTGAGCATGTGGAGAGACGTTCGTTCATCTAGCACAAAGGGAACGGGTTGCAGGAGAAACTTATACTCTGGTTTCTCAGTCTGTTTCCTAGTGCCGGTTTGAAGTTCCTGCAGTTTTCACTGTAAAACCGAGTTGGAGCTATTACCTCCTCATATATATGTATGGAGTGGTGTTTGCAACTGAAAAGAAACTTTGTGTTCCCAACAAGCTAGCTGAAGGACGGCTTTCACACACACTTATCTCTCAGAACTGAGCATGTGGAGAGACGTTCGTTCATCTAGCACAAAGGGAACGGGTTGCAGGAGAAACTTTTACTCTGGTTTCTCAGTCTGTTTCCTAGTGCCGGTTTGAAGTTCCTGCAGTTTTCACTGTAAAACGGAGTTGGAGATAGTACCTCCCCATATATATGTATGGAGTGGAGTTTGCAACTGAAAAGAAACTTTGTGTTCCCAACAAGCTAGGTGAAGGACGGCTTTGACACACACTTATCTCTCAGAACTGAGCATGTGGAGAGACTTTCGTTCATCTAGCACAAAGGGAACGGGTTGCAGGAGAAACTTTTACTCTGGTTTCTCAGTCTGTTTCCAGTGCCGGTATGAAGTTCCTGCAGTTTTCACTGTAAAACCGAGTTGGAGCTAGTACCTCCCCAAATATATGTATGGAGTGGAGTTTGCAACTGAAAAGAAACTTTGTGTTCCCAACAAGCTAGCTGAAGGACGGCTTTCACACACACTTATCTCTCAGAACTGAGCATGTGGAGAGACTTTCGTTCATCTAGCACAAAGGGAACGGTTGCAGGAGAAACTTTTACTCTGGTTTCTCAGTCTGTTTCCTAGTTCCGGTTTGAAGTTCCTGCAGTTTTCACTGTAAAACCGAGTTGGAGCTAGTACCTCCCCATATATATGTATGGAGTGGAGTTTGCAACTGAAAAGAAACTTTGTGTTCCCAACAAGCTAGGTGAACGACGGCTTTCACACACACTTATCTCTCAGAACTGAGCATGTGGAGAGACGTTCGTTCATCTAGCACAAAGGGAACGGGTTGCAGGAGAAACTTTTACTCTGGTTTCTCAGTCTGTTTCCTAGTGCCGGTTTGAAGTTCCTGCAGTTTTCACTGTAAAACGGAGTTGGAGCTAGTACCACCCCATATATATGTATGTAGTGGAGTTTGCAACTGAAAAGAAACTTTGTGTTCCAAAAAGCTAGGTGAAGGACGGCTTTCACACACACTTATATCTCAGAACTTACCATTTGGAGAGACGTTCGTTCATCTAGCACAAAGGGAACGGGTTGCAGGAGAAACTTTTACTCTGGTTTCTCAGTCTGTTTCCTAGTGCCGGTATGAAGTTCCTGCAGTTTTCACTGTAAAACCGAGTTGGAGCTAGTACCTCCCGTATATATGTATGGAGTGGAGTTTGCAACTGAAAGAAACTTTGTGTTCCCAACAAGCTAGGTGAACGACGGCTTTCACACACACTTATCTCTCAGAACTGAGCATGTGGAGAGACGTTCGTTCATCTAGCACAAAGGGAACGGGTTGCAGGAGAAACATTTACTCTGGTTTCTCAGTCTGTTTCCAAGTGCCGGTTTGATGTTCCTGCAGTTTTCACTGTAAAACCGAGTTGGAGCTAGTACCTCCACATATATATGTATGGAGTGGAGTTTGCAACTGAAAAGAAACTTTGTGTTCCCAACAAGCTAGGTGAAGGACGGCTTTCACACACACTTATCTCTCAGAACTGAGCATGTGGAGAGACGTTCGTTCATCTAGCACAAAGGGAACGGGTTGCAGGAGAAACTTTTACTTTGGTTTCTCAGTCTGTTTCCTAGTGCCGGTTTGAAGTTCCTGCAGTTTTCACTGTAAAACGGAGTTGGAGCTAGAACCTCCCCATATATATGTATGGAGTGGAGTTTGCAACTGAAAAGAAACTTTGTGTTCCAAACAAGCTAGCTGAAGGACGGCTTTCACACACACTTATCTCTCAGAACTGAGCATGTGGAGAGACGTTCGTTCATCTAGCACAAAGGGAACGGGTTGCAGGAGAAACTTTTACTCTGGTTTCTCAGTCTGTTTCCTAGTGCCGGTTTGATATTCCTGCAGTTTTCACTGTAAAACCGAGTTGGAGCTAGTACCTCCCCATATATATGTATGGAGTGGAGTTTGCAACTGAAAAGAAACTTTGTGTTCCCAACAAGCTAGGTGAAGGACGGCTTTCACACACACTTATCTCTCAGAACCGAGCATGTGGAGAGACGTTTGTTCATCTAGCACAAAGGGAACGGGTTGCAGGAGAAACTTTTACTCTGGTTTCTCAGTCTGTTTCCTAGTGCCGGTTTGAAGTTCCTGCAGTTTTCACTGTAAAACCGAGTTGGAGCTATTACCTCCTCATATATATGTATGGAGTGGTGTTTGCAACTGAAAAGAAACTTTGTGTTCCCAACAAGCTAGGTGAAGGACGGCTTTGACACACACTTATCTCTCAGAACTGAGCATGTGGAGAGACTTTCGTTCATCTAGCACAAAGGGAACGGGTTGCAGGAGAAACTTTTACTCTGGTTTCTCAGTCTGTTTCCTAGTGCCGGTTTGAAGTTCCTGCAGTTTTCACTGTAAAACGGAGTTGGAGCTAGTACCTCCCCATATATATGTATGGAGTGGAGTTTGCAACTGAAAAGAAACTTTGTGTTCCCAACAAGCTAGCTGAAGGACGGCTTCACACACACTTATCTCTCAGAACTGAGCATGTGGAGAGACTTTCGTTCATCTAGCACAAAGGGAACGGTTGCAGGAGAAACTTTTACTCTGGTTTCTCAGTCTGTTTCCTAGTTCCGGTTTGAAGTTCCTGCAGTTTTCACTGTAAAACCGAGTTGGAGCTAGTACCTCCCCATATATATGTATGGAGTGGAGTTTGCAACTGAAAAGAAACTTTGTGTTCCCAACAAGCTAGGTGAACGACGGCTTTCACACACACTTATCTCTCAGAACTGAGCATGTGGAGAGACGTTCGTTCATCTAGCACAAAGGGAACGGGTTGCAGGAGAAACTTTTACTCTGGTTTCTCAGTCTGTTTCCTAGTGCCGGTTTGAAGTTCCTGCAGTTTTCACTGTAAAACGGAGTTGGAGCTAGTACCACCCCATATATATGTATGTAGTGGAGTTTGCAACTGAAAAGAAACTTTGTGTTCCCAAAAAGCTAGGTGAAGGACGGCTTTCACACACACTTATATCTCAGAACTTACCATTTGGAGAGACGTTCGTTCATCTAGCACAAAGGGAACGGGTTGCAGGAGAAACTTTTACTCTGGTTTCTCAGTCTGTTTCCTAGTGCCGGTATGAAGTTCCTGCAGTTTTCACTGTAAAACCGAGTTGGAGCTAGTACCTCCCGTATATATGTATGGAGTGGAGTTTGCAACTGAAAAGAAACTTTGTGTTCCCAACAAGCTAGGTGAACGACGGCTTTCACACACACTTATCTCTCAGAACTGAGCATGTGGAGAGACGTTCGTTCATCTAGCACAAAGGGAACGGGTTGCAGGAGAAACATTTACTCTGGTTTCTCAGTCTGTTTCCAAGTGCCGGTTTGATGTTCCTGCAGTTTTCACTGTAAAACCGAGTTGGAGCTAGTACCTCCACATATATATGTATGGAGTGGAGTTTGCAACTGAAAAGAAACTTTGTGTTCCCAACAAGCTAGGTGAAGGACGGCTTTCACACACACTTATCTCTCAGAACTGAGCATGTGGAGAGACGTTCGTTCATCTAGCACAAAGGGAACGGGTTGCAGGAGAAACTTTTACTTTGGTTTCTCAGTCTGTTTCCTAGTGCCGGTTTGAAGTTCCTGCAGTTTTCACTGTAAAACGGAGTTGGAGCTAGACGCAGCGCTCGACTGT